>NW_027325362.1:29765850-30965850 GCF_036924035.1 Leuresthes tenuis
AAAAGGTAGTATTGCCAGACCATGCACGATCAAAACAGGGAGCGGAGGTGTTTCAGCTGCAAGAAGGTGTGAATGTCCGACTAAAGTTCAAATATATTAACAAAAGCGGGAGGAGAGGTCTTCGGATGACAGTGGTTGAGAATTTCCAACCATAATCTATAAAATGCGGTGAAAAAAAAGGTGTGATAGAACACTAAAAGGTGGAGCGGAAGTGTTCGGCTGCAAGAAGGTGTGAATGTCCGACTATATTTGGTGAAAAGCAGGTGAAGCAAGGTCTGAATACCCAACCTTACATCATCAAAAGCGAGATCAGAGGTGTTTGGCTGCAAGAAGGCCATAGTTTGCCAAAAGCGGGTAAGGTGCGAATGACCGACTAAATATCAACAAAAGTGGGGGCGGAGATCTTCGGATGCAAGTGGGTGTGAATATCCCACCATACAAGTATGGTGGAGAGGAAGCTGTGAATGGCCGACCATAGTAAAAAGCGGGTGTGAAAAGGTGCGAATGTCCAACCATACATGATCAAAACAGGGAGCGGAGGTGTTTGGCTGCGACAAGGTGTGAATGTCCACCCATAATTAATGAAAAGCGGGCCACAAGTAGGTTCGAATGCCCAACCATACATCATCAAAAGCAGGAGTGGATGTGTTCGGCTACAAGACTATTTGAATGTCCGAGCATAGTTTGTAAAAACCGGGTAAGAAAAGGTTCGAATGCCCGAACATACACCATCAAAAGAGGGAGCGGAGGTGTTCCACTGTAAGAAGGTGTGAATGTCCGACCATAGTTGGTAAAAAGCGGGTAAGAAAAGGTTAAAATAACCGACTGTACACAATCAATAGCGGGAGCGGATGTGTTCGGCTACAAGAAGGTGTGAAAGTCCGACCATGTATGATCAAAAGAGGGAGCGGAGGTTTTCGGCTACAAGAAGGTTTGAATGTCGGACCATAGTTTGTATAAAGCGGGTAAGAAAAGGTTAAAATTCCCGACTGTACACAATCAATAGCGGGAGCGGAGGTGTTCGGCTGCAAGAAGGTGTTAAAGTCCACCCATGGTTTGTAAAAAGCAGTTAAGAAAAGGTTTGAATAACCAACCAAAGATAATCAAAAGCGGGAGCAGAGCTGTTCGACTGCAAGTAGGTGTGAATGTCAGATCATAATATGCAAAAAGCTGATGAGAAAGGGTGAGAATGCCCGACTATACACCATCAAATGCGGGAGTGGAAGTGTTCGGCTGTGAGTAGGTGTGAATGTCCGAACATAATTGCCGAAAAATGTGTTAGAAAAGATAAGAATGCTGGACCATACATCATCAAAAGCGGGAGAGGTGGTGTTCGGCTGCAAGAAGGTGTGAAAGTCCGACCATGGTTTGTAAAAAGGGGGTAAGAAAATGTTCGAATGCCTGAATATACACCATCAAAAAAGGAAGTGGAGGTGTTCAGCTGCAAGAAGGTGTGAACGTCCGACCAAAGTTTGTAAAAAGCAGTGAAAAGCGAGAAAAAGCTTTTCGTGAGTTCTGCATGATTTGGGATTTTGCTTATAAAATGCATTCCTTCACTCAAACTATTTTAAAACTGATTTGTCCTTCATATTTACCATGTCTAGAAAGATTTAAACAAAAAAAAATAACGTTGTACTTTGCAGTAAAAGAAAGAGCAAATCTAAAGTTTCAGGAATCCGAGTATACGCTTGCTTTCATGAGTTCTGCACGATTTCGGATTTTGCTTTAAAATGAATTGCTTTGCTCAAACCAAGTTAAAACTGCTTTGTCATTCCATATTTATCAATGTCGAGATAGATTTAAACAAAACAAAAAGTTACGTTGTACTTTGCAATATAAGAAAGAGCAACACTGAAGGATCAGGAATCCGAGAATAAGCTTTTCATGTGTTCTGCATGTTTCGGGATTTTGTTTTAAAATGAATTCCTTCACTCAAACTACGTTAAAACTGCTTTGTCCTTCATAGTTATCCATGTCTAAAAATGTTTGAAGCATAAAGTTCCTCATATTACCCTGAATGAGAAAGAACCACACTTGCCATTCGTTCCTTTTAAGGAGTTCTGCATGATTTGGGATTTTGCTATTAAATAAATTCCTTCACTCAAACCGAGTGAAAACTGCTTTTACCTTCATATTTATCAATGTCTAGATCGACTTCAACAAAGAACAACATTGGACTTTGCAGTAGAAGAAGTGATGATCTGAAATCATGCATAACTCCTCAAAAGGAACGTATTGCTCAACCAAAGGGATGCTTCTTTCTCATTCAGGATAATATAAGCATAAAGTATGTTTGATACATTTTTAGACATGGATAACCATAAAGGACAAAGCAATTTTAACTTGGTTTTAGCAAAGCAATTAATTTTATAGGAAAATCTGAAATCGTGCAGAACTCATGAAAGTAAGCTTTTTCTCGGATTCCTGATCCTTCAGTGTTGCTCTTTCTTCTACTGCAAAATACAATGTTGTTCTTTGTTGAGGTCGATCTAGACATTGATAAATATGAAGTTATAAGCAGTTTTAACATAGTTTGAGTGAAGGAATTCATTTTATAGCAAAATCCCAAATCATGCAGAACGTATGAAAATAAGCTTATTCTCGGATTCCTGATCCTTCAGTGTTGCTCTTTCTTCTACTGCAAAATACAATGTTGTTCTTTGTTGAAGTCAATCTAGACGTTGATAAATGTGAAGTTAAAAGCAGTTTTATCTTGGTTTGAGTGAAGGAATTCATTTTATATATAAAATCCCAAATCACGCAGAACGTATGAAAAGAAGCTTATTCTCGGATTCCTGATCTTTCTGTGTTGCTCTTTCTTTTACTGCAAAATCCAATGTTGTTCTTTGTTGAAGTCGATCTAGACATTGATAAATATGAAGTTAAAAGCAGTTTTAACATAGTTTGAGTGAAGGAATTCATTTTACAGTAAAATCCGAAACCGTGCAGAACTCATGAATTATACTCGGATTCCTAAAACTTTTGATTTAATCTTTCTTTTACTGCAAAGTACAACGTTGTTTTTTTTTGTTTAAATCTTTCTAGACATCGATAAATATGAAGGACAAAACAGTTTTGACATAGTTTGAGTGAAGGAATGCATTTTATAAGCAAAATCTGAAATCATGCAGAACTCATGAAAAGCTTTTTCTCGGATTTCTGAACCTTTGCTCTTTCTTTTACTGCAAAATACAACGTTGTTTTTTGTTGAAATCTATCTAGACATTGATAAATACCAGCCGAACATCTCTGGTGCCGCTTTTGATAATTTATGGTTGGGCATTCTTACCTTTTCTTACCCGCTTTTTACAAATTATGATCTGACATTCACACCTACTTGCAGTCGAACACCTTCTCTCCCGCTTTTGATTATGTTTGGTTGGATATTCGAAACTTTTCTTAACTGCTTTTTACAAACTTTGGTCGGACGTTCACACCTTCTTGAAGCCGAACACCTCCGCTTCCGCTTTTGATGGTGTATATTCGGGCATTCGAACCTTTTCTTACCTGCTTTTTACAAACCATGGTCGGACTTTCACACCTTCTTGTAGCCGAACAACTCTGCTACCGCTATTGATTGTGTACAGTCGGGTATTTTCACCTTTTCTTACCCGCTTTTTGCCAACTAAGGTCGAACATTCATACCGTCTTACACCGGAACACCTCCGCTCCCTGTTTTGATGGTGTATGTTCGGGCATTCAAACCTTTTCTTACGCGCTTTTTACAAACTATGGTCGGGCATTCAAACCTTCTTGTCGCCAAACACATCCACTCCTGCTTTTGATGATGTATGGTTGGGCATTCGCACCTTTTCTTACCCATTTTTCAGTAATTATGTGTGGACATTCACACCTTCTTGCAGCTGAACACCTCCTCTCCCACTTATGATCATGTGCGGTTTGATATTCGAAAATTTTCTTTCATGTTTTCTAGCAATTATTGATGGACATTCAGACCTTCTTGCAACTGAACACCTCCGCTCCCACTTTTGATCATACATTGTCGGGCATTCGCACCTTGTCTTACCCGCTTTTTACAAACTTTAGTCGAACATTCACACTTTCTTGCAGCCGAACACATCCTCTCCTCCTTTTGATGATGCATGTTTGGGCATTCGCACCTTTTTTTACCCATTTTTCAGGAATTATGGGTGGACATTCAGACCACACATAATTCAGACATTCAGACCTTCTTGCAGCTGAAAACCTCCTGAAAACTTCATACATTGTAGGGCATTCGCACCTTGTCTTACCCGCTTCTTACAAACTTTAGTCGGACATTCACACCTTCTTGCAGCTGAACCACCTCCGCTCCCTGTTTTGATCATGTATGGTCTGGCAATACTACCTTTTCTTACCCGTTTGTGAGTAATTATGGCTGGACATTCACAGCTTCTTGCAGCCGAACACCTGTCCCGCTTTTGATGATGAATGGTCCGGCATTCTTACCTTTTCTAACACATTTTTCAGCAATTATGGTCGGACATTCACACCTACTCACAGCCGAACACTTCCACTCCCGCATTTGATTGTGTATAGTCGGGCAATCTCACCCTTTCTCATCAGCTTTTTGCAAATTATGATCTGACATTCACACCTACTTGCAGTCAAACCGCTCTGCTCCCGCTTTTGATTATGTTTGGTTAGATATTCAAACCTTTTCTTAACTGCTTTTTACAAACTTTGGTCAGACGTTCACACCTTCTTGCAGCCGAAAAACTCCGCTCCCGCTATTGATTGTGTACAGTCGGGTATTTTAAACTTTTCTTACCCGCTTTTTACCAACTATGGTCGGACATTCACACCGTCTTACACAGGAACACCTCCGCTCCCTCTTTTGATGATGTATGGTTGGGCATTCGCACCTTTTTTTTTACCCATTTTTCAGGAATTATGGGTGGACATTCACACCTTCTTGCAGCTGAACACCTCCGCTCCCGCTTTTGATCATACATTATCGGGCATTCGCACCTTGTCTTACCCACTTTTTAAAAACTTTAGTCGAACATTCACACCTTCTTGCAGCCGAACACCACCTCTCCCGCTTTTGATGATGTATGGTCCGGCATTCTTACCTTTTCTAACACATTTTTCAGCAATTATGGTTGGAGATTCACACCTACTCACAGCCGAACATCTCCCCTCCCGCATTTGATGGTGTATAGTCGGGCATTCGCACCCTTTCTCATCAGCTTTTTTCAAATTATGATATGACATTCACACCTATAATTTTAGTTGGATATTTGAGCCTTTTCTTAACTGCTTTTTCCAAACTTTGGTCGGACTGTCACACCTTCTTGCAGCCGAACACCTCCGCTACCGCTTTTGATGGTGTATATTCGGGTATTTTAACCTTTTCTTACCCGCTTTTTACCAACTATGGTCGGACATTCACACCGTCTTACACCGGAACACCTCCTCTCCCTCTTTTGATGGTGTATATTCGGGCATTCGAACCTTTTCTTACCCGCTTCTTACAAACTATGGTTGGGCATTCAAACCTTCTTGTAGCCGAACACATCCACTCCCGCTTTTGATGATGTATGGTTGGGCATTCGAACCTACTTGTGGCCCGCTTTTCATTAATTATGGGTGGACATTCACACCTTGTCGCAGCCAAACACCTCCGCTCCCTGTTTTGATAATGTATGGTTTGACATTCGCACCTTTTCACACCCGCTTTTTACTATGGTCGACCATTCACAGCTTCCTCTCCACCATACTTGTATGGTGGGATATTCACACCCACTTGCATCCGAAGACCTCCGCCCCCACTTTTGTTGATATTTAGTCGGTGATTCGCACCTTACCCGCTTTTGGCAAACTATGGCCTTCTTGCAGCCAAACACCTCTGATCTCGCTTTTGATGATGTAAGGTTGGGCATTCAGACCTTGCTTCACCTGCTTTTCACCAAATATAGTCGGACATTCACACCTTCTTGCAGCCGAACACTTCCGCTCCACCTTTTAGTGTACTATGGGGTATTCACACCTTTTTTTTCACCGCATTTTATAGATTATGGTTGGAAATTCTCACTCACTCTCATCCGAAGACCTCTCCTCCCGCTTTTGTTAATATATAGTCGGGCATTCAAACCTTTTCTTACCCGCTTTTTACAAATTATGGTCGAACATTCACACCTACTTGCAGCCGAATACTTCCGCTCCACCTTTTAGGGATGTATGGTTGGCATTTGCACCTTTTCTTACCCTCTTTTTATACTGATTGCTGAAGATTAAGTTGTTCTTTCTCAAACTACAAAATTTTTTTAATTGTTGAAACTTGATTTGAAGTGGATAAATAAGGAGAACAAACAGTTTTAAGTCAGGCTGATAGAAGGAATTAATTTTATAGCAAAATCTGTATTTCGTCATAAGTTCTTTCTCATTCTACAAAGTACAACGTTGTTTATCGTTGAAACTTGATTAGACATGAATAAATATGAAGGACAAAGCAGTCTTAACTTGGTTTGAGTTAAGGAATTCGTTTTATAGGAGAATCCGAATTCGTGCATAACTCGTAAAATAGAGCTTATTTTCGGATTCCTGAAGAATGAGTCTGGTTCTTTCTCATAATACAAAGTTTATTGTTTATTGTTGAAATAAGGACAAACCGCTTTAAGTCAGTTTGATAGAAGGATTTCATTTTATAGCAAAATCTGTATTCCTTCATATCTCCTCGAGAGAAGCTTATTGCTGAAAATTAGGTCTGGTTCTTTTTCATACTAAAAAATACAGTGTTGTTTATTGTTGAAACTAGATTAGAAGTAGATAAATATGAAGGACAAAGCAGTTTGAACTTGGTTTGAGAGAAGGAATTAATTTTATTGCAAAATCCGAATTCATGCATAACTCGTCAAATAGATAGTGATGTGTCGTTCGTGAGCGATTCGTTCGATATGAACTAATTTTTTATATGACTCGGGAGTAACGAGTTGTCTCAGTGAGTGATTCGTTCATTTTCATGCAGTACCCTTCCTCACCACATGGCAGGCGGCAGCTTCATAAGCTCAGTCAGCAGGACAGGAAACAGTATTGATTCGTTCATGACTCAACTCCTCGGCTGACGGGTCCTCGCACAGGAAACAGTATTGATTAATTTACGACTCAACTCCTTGGGTCTTCGTTCATTTGTCATGTTTCAAATTCTACGTTTCATTTGACAGGCTGAAGAGCAGTAGGCACAACAGTTCGTTCACAAACCGGATCATTAATCTCATAGACTATTCTACCATAAACAACTTGGAAACCACAATCGACTCTCTAGATGCAGAAAAAGCATTTGATGGAGTGAACTGGAAATTTTTATTCGCAGCATTAAACAAATTCGGGTTTGGGTCACACTTCATCAACTAGATAAGGATATTATATAGCTCCCCAAATGCAAGTGTAAGGACAAATGATCAAACTTCTCCAAGCTTCAGTCTGCAGAGAGGTACAAGACAGGGTTGCTCACTTTCTCCCTCACTTTTTGCTATTTTCATCAAACCTTTAGCAGCTTCTATCAGACAAGATAGAAATATTAAAGGCATCCAATCCCAAAATATTGAGCATAAAATAAGTCTTTATGCTGATGATGTATTACTTTTCCTTCAGAACTCACAGACGTCTCTCACTCACACGATCACACTCATAAATAAATTCTCAGCACTTTCTGACTACTCTATCAACTGGTCTAAGACCACAGTTCTGCCCATTAACTGTAGGGTCCAGAACATACCTGCGATCACTTTACAGTCAGGAAATATTAGATATTTATGCATAAACATTTCCTCCAGGCTCTCAGAGCTAACAAAGCTAAATTATGTGCAATTATTAAAGAGAGTAGAGGACGATCTCTCTCGTTGGAAGTCCTTACCTATATCACTTATGGGGAGAGTTACAACCATTAAAATGATGATACTACCAAAAGTTAATTATTTGTTCTCAATGATCCCCATAAAACCATCTGCTACTTGGTTTAAGTCACTAGATTCATGCATCTCCAAATTTCTGTGGAAAAACAAACCACCACGTATTAGTTTAAAAACCCTACAGAAGACCAAGGACTGTGGTGGATTAGATTTACCTCATTTTCGGCAATATTCCTTAGCCAATAGGTTACAATATATATCAAAATGGTTTAAACCTTGTTGTTGTCACAGTTCCCAGATACGTTGTAATCGGTGAGGATTCTATATTCACCCCCTCATTAGAGGCACGTGTTGCAGATTGATGACACTGAATCTTCTTCTCTGTTCATTGCTTGCATCATTCCCAGCATCGTAAGTGTTCGTGGCATTGTTAGCCTCTTCTTCTGGATCTTGATATCGAGCATCCTTTTGTATTTCTGGTTTGTCAGTCCTCTCTCTTCGTTCACCGGAGTCTTCGTCTCTTTGTCCTTGAGTTTGGTGTTTTTTTTCTTTTTTTGATGCCTTGACACAGTGTGACAGGTGATACCACGTGGGAGATCCTTTAACTTGGACTGCTGTCCCTGTGCTGCTCAAATTGTCTCTCCTTCATCATATACACAGTTACATCACCTTCCACCATGAAGCGTTGTCCCTTTTTGTTTCTCTCTTTGTTCTTAAAATGCTGTTTTGCATGTCTAAACCAATCCATTAAATTAGATCATTTTGGCAGTAAAGCGATCTACAATGTGCTTGGTCGCAAAGCTGCTCATCTGTGGTAAACAGCTCATCAGAAAGGCATTCTTCAATTGATTTCACTAATTTTATGTAATAATTTTGTGATTTCCTACAAAACTACACATCTTCTCCCATCTGTCTGAGTATTCAATATTGTCTGGGTCCCGTTAAAACATGTATTTTTCCCATCTAATTCCTTGTTTGCTTTAAAACAAGTATTCCCCATTTTCTATCCCTTCAGTAGCCAACCAGTTTGTATGGAGTACACTGGAGCAACTTGACTGATCAGTAAAACACTGCTTTTGTTGTCACCGCAAGGCTTCCCCCGTCAGTTGTTTCACTGAGACACTACTGAGTAACTATAACTCAACACAGTTTATACACATAACATTTATACACATACTAACAAACAAACAAACAAACAATTATTTATAGCAAATTTCTCATCTCTGTTTGAACGTACACCCAGGTAAATATTCCTGTAGTCTTCTCATACCGACTAGGACCCATTCATTGTTTAACTTCACTGTTTTGCAAATCCTAATTGAATATTACACATTGACATTGAACTTTACTGGAAAAGCAGGTCATCATTGCATTCAGCAGCCTATATGTGAGCATCTATGTGTAAGCTGTTCTTCTTTGTATTTATCAGCAGCAAGCAATTCTTCATTGCACATGCATATGAACATAGTAAAACAATTCCAATGCGTTAGCGAAACCTTCAATATCAGGAGTGTCCATCATGATGCTGGGAATAGAACCTCTTTCCCAGAATAGTTCAACCTTCATTACTCAACTGATCATAACTCCGCAATGAGCACATTTCAAAGTATCATTCCTCTACATGTATTCAAAAATCTATGTGTAAATGTTTAATATTTCTTATATTTGTTGATGTCATTCTGTGTGCATGTGGCCTAAACCCAATCTCTGTGTGGCAATTTTAATTTAAACAAGTTGAACTCTGCCTCTGATCATTTAAAAAAGGTGTGTACCAATATCAACCTTTCTCAGGTAATTACTGATCCTACAAAACCAAACTTAAGAGATCCTTCAAGGTTGTCCCTGATTGGCTCAATCTTAACAAATCAAAGGTAGAAAATCCGCAGTATCTGAACTTGGTGTTAGTTATCACTGCTCAATAGCCTGTATCAGAATTGCAAAAATGAAAACGCTTGGTATCCAGATCCTAAAACATCTCCATGAACTGATCTGTTGAATAGTTATACTCATGTTAAAATCCCAGATGAAGATCTAGCACTTGACCATTTTTGTAAATCTTCTAATTCCATAGTTGATAAACACGCCCCTTTTAAAAAGTATAGAACTTAGAACAGGTCTAGTCCCTGGCTTTCGGCAGAACTATCTTCTTTACTTTTTTTTTTTTTTTTTCCCCTTGTCCTGTTCAGCATTATGGCAGCAGAATTGTAGTCTGAATACCTTTGATGCCAAACAGATTTGCTTTGCCAAGGGAAGTTTTATAAATGTAAAGCTCCCCTTGATGCCCATTTATTTATTTCTGTTTACAATATATGACATGTAATTTAACTGAACCGGACAAGGAAAGAAGAAGAGGAAAGAAGAGGAAACAGAACAAAAATAGAAACAAAAACCAGACAACCAGCTGCTACACCTGTAAAAAACAGACAACAATCCATGGCCTCTGAGGGGAATCCAGCCTTAGCGCCACCAGGAGCACCTGAAAGCAGACAAGCAGAGAAAAAACAAACAAAAACAAGCACAAGAAGCGGCAATCGCATACAACACAGCTGTGGATATAGATGACCTGAGACGACATGATAATACATCAACTGCTTAGCGACCATGCTACTGGACTAATGAATGTGTGTGTGTGTGTGTGTGAGAACATGCAACACCCATGGCACAGGACCTACATGATAACCGTGCTTAGTTATGAGTGTATAAGCGTACAGGGCCACAATCCACAGCCCCCCCCAAGCAATCAGAAGCAGGAAGAGAGGGCCACAAGACCCAGGCCACCAGCAGCCCCCACAGAGCACAGAACTCAGGAAGCCCACTGCAGGGGCAACCACGCATCCACCCAGAAGACTGCAGAGGAAGCCCCCATAAGCATAGGGCAGAGGCCCTCCGGGAGCCAGGGGCAACAGCCCACTGACCCCGCCAGGCCCCAGCCGCCCAGACATGGGCCGTGCACTGGACCCGGGTCCCAGGAGCCCGAGCGCCCCCAAACCCCCCGGCAGAGGCCCCACCCAATACCCAGGAGGGCCAAGCGCCCCAGACAGCCACACAGTGGGTCAGCGCCTGCCACAGCACCCCTGGCCAAGTGCCCTGGGAGTCAAGACGTGCCCACAGGTGGGTGAAGTCGCGAGCAGCGGGGAGAGGCAACGCTGCCCCCCCATCGGGAGAAGCACAGGCAGGCCAGGCGACAGCAAGTCCCAGATCCAAGCCCAATCATTACCACACACACTTTCACGTCCCATACATCCACACGTCCTCCCTCCCTCGACTCCGCTGGGGTGTAGTGCTCTGAGCGATCTTCCCGACAGGTTGTGTGGATTTGTGCGGACTTGTCTCTTTCTTGCAAGAAATAAATGTTTTGTGTTAATCGTATCCAGCGACTCTGAGCCTAATTTTAAGAGAATTGTTCTAACAATTATGAAGAGAAACCGAAGTACTATTATCCGTCACTGCGGGAGCAGGGCATCAGGCTAGTTGGCATAGCCACCTTCCCCATGGTGAACTTTGCTTGGTTGAGACGCTTGCTCTCCCCTTGCTCCTCTGCTGACCAAGTAGGAACAATCGGGCCCTATTCGATGGCTGCCTTGTCTTTTACTCTGTGCAAAAGACAAGGCAGCAACAAAAACACCACGGGAACACCGTATTGAGGCTTTGTTCTGACCGCTCATTCGGTGTCGCGTTTCTTTAAAGCAATTCTTCGCATTCACTCTCTTTTCTCAGCAGACTTGGGATTTTATCTATAAAATGAATTCCTTCACAAAACTATGTTAAAACTGCTTTGTCCTTCATATTTACCATGTCTAGAAAGATTTAAACAAAAAAAACAACGTTGTACTTTGCAGTAAAAGAAAGAGCAAATCTAAAGATGCAGGAATTCGAGAATAAGCTTACTTTCATGAGTTCTTCACGATTTCGGATTTTGCTATAAAATGAATTCCTTCACTCAAACTAAATTAAAACTGCTAAACCGCTAATCTGTTACATGTAAGGCAGATGTCAAATTCACCGAAATAGGATCTAAGGGTATTCGGCCAATCGTGCTGTAGCAGCTTCGGTAAAAGAGTATAAGTTGAAGAGTTTGTGAATAAAGGTGTGCGCACACATAGTGAGCTGTAGGAAAATAGGCAGGGAGCAATGCCGGCTGGGGTATATGTTCTTGTATGTTGTCTGACTGTTTGATTTGAATGTGTTGTGTAAGTGTCCTGTTGAATGTTACATGTTTGGGCTTTGACACGCTTCACTGTGGTTGTTAACTGTGTGGTGTCTCCTGAAATGTTAAATGTTTGGGCTGTGTGACATGCTTAATGCTTGTCAGTAGCTACCCACTTATTCATATATAGCAACTGACAACATAAGAAGTCCGGACATACTTTGATAGTAGTTGTAGAAGTATCCTTATTGATAATAGATAAACTAATTCATAGTGATAGAACAGTAGATGAACAGGTGCCTGCACATGTCTCACGAAAATAAAATGGGTGTATGATTGCTGACGGCAGAGCAATACTGCCAAACTTATGAGTTCTTGTGGCAAACTTGATTCAGTGTCTTGACGTGTATACGCTGTTTCGCTGACTTGATTGTCACAAGAAACAAAGTGTGTTGGATAAGATCCGACCATTTTATTACGGGAGGATCAGTATGTATGGATTCTGATGTGACTGATAAACCCATTCGTATCATAATCTAATACGTGAGACAACGCCCTGGCACACAATCAAAAAAAAATAAGAGAGAGCGATTTTGTGTCCCCACAGTCCATAATGTAGAAAAGAGAGAAAAAAGCCTTTCTGATTTGGTGTGTGTGCTCACAGTGCAGAGTGTAGAGAAAATAGAGAAAAGAAAGCCGTTTTGGTGTCACGGGTGTTGTGACTTACACACACACATTTCTGAATTGAGAAAGGAAATTATTTTAGAGGAAGCAGTAGAGTTTAGATCGCACATTTGTTGATAGGCATTCATTTATTTTTTCTTTTAATCAGTTTTAAAGTGAATAATAACTGAGAAATGAAAAAGGTGAAGAGTTTAGAAGCTTGGTTCAAGAGCAAAACTTGGTTTATAATCAGCTGAGTCTCTAAACAGAACAGCAAAGGGCTTCATCGAACATTTAAAAAATATTCAGATTGTTAGAATATCCAGAATTTATAGGAATGGTGGTGATTACTCTTATTTTCTAGAAAGGAAATAACTGCACCATGTCTGTTTTATGAATTTAAGGGGCTAAAAAGTTTTGTTCTCGTTTTTCTATGATTAACCGAATGTATGTGAGAGTCCAAACAGACAGAAGGGTTACGGCCGAGCGCTGGACCTTCCAAAAAAGATGAGACAGGCTGGACCCGTGCCATACTAGTTAAGACCTGCCTGTGGATAACAGGTTCTTTAAACTCTCACACACACAAACTCACACACACGTTCGCACACATACACACACATTCTTGAGCTTGCTGCAAGATTAAACCTTTGCATTAACTGACTCCAGCAACTCTGAGTCTCATTGAGAGAATTTTCTCAACAATTGGGTCCTCAAACCAGATCTCAACGTTTTTTCCGCCGTCCAGGGTCGGAGCTGAAACCGTGCACGGGGGAGTCCAGTACTCCTAATGAAAGACCCCTGCTGAATTGCGGTAATTAGGGGCCAGTGTCCACTAAAAGGGGGAAAAAGTGACGAGATCGTACTTTTGAATCAATGGCCAGAAGCCATTGGCAGTGCAGGCATCAACAATTATGGTGTTATTTCACCCATTAACACTTAAGGTACCTCATGCAGTGGCTGTGATATGGCTACTTAACAAAATATCTTTACCAGACATCTCTCCTACATAACTGTTCTTCTTTCACAGCCACACCTGGTTGTCGAGAGATGTGCTACACTTTATCCATCCACACTGCTACCTACCCCACAGATGGAAAGCCTCATGATTGCATGTCAGAAATAACCATCAGTGTTTTACCCAGGCCAGACTTAACTGATATACATTATGAAAATGCAGAAATAACTATATTTATTCGACAGGTCAAGCAAAAAACCCTGATGGCACAAATGCTACAGGATTTGCAGTAGTAACAGAAACTGAAGTTTTCTTAAAACAACCACTACCAAAAAATTACTCTGTTCAAGCAGTCGAATTGATAGCTTTAACTGAAGCTTGTAAATTAAATAACAAAAAGGTTGTTAACGTTTACACTGACAGTCAGTATGCCTTCTCAACTGTACATGTGTTAACACAGTATTGGAAAAACAGGTATGTTGACATCCACAGCTAAATGTATAAACTCCAAATATTTTAGCATTATTAGATGTTATTCAATTGCCATCTACAATAGACTCGTATGAATGACTGGAAGGAAAACCATACTGCCAAAGAATTTGTTTAAAAATGCTGCAGTATTGAGCCATGGACCATGTCATGTCTCAACAGGAGGGATGGAAGCAATAATGAACAAGGTTTTTACAGCATATGGTTTTACTAATTCTTGAAATTTTTTTTAAGAATAAATAAATGAATAAAGTTTTGTCTAGCAGGTCAAATATGTGCAAAATACAATCCACAGGGCAATCTAAGACCAAAACGAAGATAATTCCCTTAGCCAGTGTTTCTTTTTCAACATATTTGTTTGGATTTCATTATTTCATTATTGTGTAGATTTCAATGAACTAAATTAATGTTAAGGGAAACGATTCTGCTCAGTGACAACAGACGTTTTTACCAAATGGACTGAAATATTTCCATGTGCACAAGCAGATGCACTCTCAGTAGCAAAAGCACGGGTAAAATAAATAATTTCTAGATTTGAAATTCCTGAAAAGATCTTCAGTGATAATTTGACACACTTTGTAAACAATGTCATCTCACTGATGGCAAAGAACTTAAAATAGACCTTAGAAACCACTGTGCATATCATCCACAATCAGCAGGTTTCGTGGAGAGACACGATGGAATAATTAAGTCAAGACTGAAAAAAATCATGGAAAAAATGGGAAATATTGGGTTTACTGTTTACCATCCTAAAAATGTATCCACCAACTAGCACAAGATTAACTCCATTTGAGGAAAGGTATGGAAGACCATTTGTACTCCCACAGTCAAAACACAGTCATCAACTGACATGATGAAGAAAAAAAGAAAAAGAGAAGAAACCTTAGAAGAATACAAATATTAACAAGTAGAGAGATCTCTTCTGTTTAGTCTGTTCCAGGTGAACCGGTGAAGGAATCTCTGAAGACAGTAAAACCCGGGGACTGGATCACCATCAAAGTGATAAAGAAAAAGAACTGGTCCAGCCCAAGGGGGGAAGGTCCATTTCAGGTACTACTTACATCACCCACAGCAGCTGAAGGACTTCTTGGATTTACTTATCACCTTGTACCACGACCTTCAGAAGTAGGGAAAGATTAGTTACCCACCACTGTTTTATGAGGCAAAAGTCTGACTACAAAGGGGAATTCTCTCTACAGGAGGGAGTTCATCTCAACCTCAGTGAATAAAACAACGGCTAACATGAGAACATAGGGTGTGACTAAAATAAGACAGGGAAAATGGATGGACAAAGGCTGTGGCATCCATTCAGATTACCAGGATTTTGTGGGTTAAGAGGAACCAGCTGTGTATTATTAATCATTACTCTTATTATAGTATTCCCAATTTTATGGTATGAAGCATGGATTAGCAGAAATAAAGATGATGCAAGACAGAGTACCACCACTGTCCCCTTGACATAGAAAGTGCCACACTAGTAATAACATTTATTTAAACTTGGAGATAAATGGAGAAAATAATCTCATATACAATAGCTGAGACAGAAAAAACAAAAACTTTTGAAGACACGATTAAAACAACATTTAGAACATACAATAAGCTTAAAAGGAGTGACAAAGCTGTGACTGCGAAGGCATAGAAGTCTAATTAAGAACAGGAGCAGTAGGACAGACTTTTGTGAAATCTGAGTAAGCTCTGGGAATCAAATATAGATAATGATCAGACTTGGCCTTTCTTATTTCTGCTGTACATTTATTTCTAAGCTTCCTAAAAGGCAATGACCCGGGTCCCTCATATGCCCAGCAAGCATCCAAGGTTTATTTATTTTTTAAGTAAAGAAGACAGTTCTGCCTAAAGCCAGGGACTAGACCTGTTCTAAGTTCTATACTTTTTAAAAGGGGCGTGTTTATCAACTATGGAATTAGAAGATTTACAAAAATGGTCAAGTGCTAGATCTTCATCTGGGATTTTAACAGTGTCATGAGTATAACTATTCAACAGATCAGTTAAAAAAAAAGCCTGCTCATGGAGATGTTTCAGGATCTGGATACCAAGCGTGGACCTAATGTTTTCATTTTTGCAATTCTGATACCGGCTATTGAGCAGTGATAACTAACACCAAGTTCAGATACTGCGGATTTTCTACCTTTGATTTGTTAAGATTGAGCCAATCAGGGACAACCTTGAAGGATCTCTTAAGTTTGGTTTTGTAGGATCAGTAATTACTTGAGAAAGATTGATATTGGTACACACCTTTTTTAAATGATCAGAGGCAGAGTTCAACTTGTTTAAATTAAAATTGCCACACAGAGATTGGGTTTAGGCCACATGCACACAGAATGACATCAACGAATATAAGAAATATTAAACATTTACACATAGATTTTTGAATACATGTAGAGGAATGATACTTTGAAATGTGCTCATTGCGGAGTTATGATCAGTTGAGTAATGAAGGTTGAACTATTCTGGGAAAGAGGTTCTATTCCCAGCATCATGATGGACACTCCTGATATTGAAGGTTTCGCTAACGCATTGGAATTGTTTTACTATGTTCATATGCATGTGCAATGAAGAATTGCTTGCTGCTGATAAATGCAAAGAAGAACAGCTTACGCATAGATGCTCACATATAGGCTGCTGAATGCAATGAAGACCTGCGAGAAATAATTGTGTTTGTTTGTTAGTATGTATATGAATGTTATGTGTATAAACTGTGTTGAGTTGTAGTTACTCAGTAGTGTCTCAGTGAAACAACCGACGGGAGAAGCCTTGCGGTGACAACAATTGCAGTGTTTTACTGATCAGTCAAGTTGCTCCAGTGTGTTTAGCGACAAGAAGGTTTGAATGCCCGACCATAGTTTGTAAAAAGCGGGTAAGAAAAGGTTCGAATGCCCGAACATACACCATCAAAAGGCGAGGTGTTCGGCTGCAAGAAGGTGTGAACGTCCGACCAAAGTTTGTAAAAAGCAGTTAAGAAAAGGTTCGAATATCCAACCAAACATAATCAAAAGCGGGAGCAGAGCTGTTCGACTGCAAGTAGGTGTGAATGTCAGATCATGATTTGCAAAAAGCTGATGAGAAAGGGTGAGAATGCCCGACTATACACCATCAAATGCAGGAGCGGAGGTGTTCGTCTGTGAGTAGGTGTGAATGTCCGACCATAATTGCTTAAAAATGTGTTAGAAAAGGTAAGAATGCCGGTCCATACATGATCAAAACAGGGAGCGGAGGTGGTTCAGCTGCAAGAAGGTGTGAATGTCCGACTAAAGTTTGTAAAAAGCGGGTAAGACAAGGTGCGAAAGCCCGACAATGTATGATCAAAAGAGGGAGCGGAGGTTTTCTGCTGCAAGAAGGTCTGAATGTCCAACCATAATTTGTAAAAACCGGGGAAGAAATGTCAATGTCTAGATAGATTTCAACAAAAAAACAACGTTGTATTTTGCAGTAAAAGAAAGAGCAAATGTTCAGAAATCCGAGAAAAAGCTTTTCATGAGTTCTGCATGATTTGGGATTTTGCTTATAAAATGCATTCCTTCACTCAAACAATGTTAAAACTGCTTTGTCCTTCATATATACCCATTTCTACATATATTTCAAGCATAAACGTCCTCATATTACCCTGAATGAGAAAGAACCACACTTGTGATTAAGCCATACGCCCCTTTTGAAGAGTTTTGCATGATTTGGGATTTTATCTATAAAATGAATTCCTTCACTCAAACTATGTTAAAACGGTTTTTACCTTAATATTTATCAATGTCTAGATAGATTTAAACAAAAAAAACAACGTTGTACTTTGCAGTAAAAGAAAGAGCTAATCAAAAGTTTTAGGAATCCGAGAATAAGCTTATTTTCATACGTTCTGTATGATTTGGGATTTTATGTATAAAATGAATTCCTTCACTCAAACCAAGTGAAAACTGCTTTGTCCTTCATATTTATCAATGTCTAAATCTACTTCAACAAAGAATAACATTGTATTTTGCAGTAAAAGAAAGAGCAAATAAAAAGTTTTAGGAATCCGAGAATAAGCTTATTTTCATGAGTTCTGCACGATTTCGGATTTTGCTATAAAATGAATTCCTTCACTCAAACTAAGTTAAAACTGCTTTGTCCTTCCATATTTATCACCTTTTTGCAGCCGAACACCACCTCTCCCACTTTTGATGATGTATGGTTGGGCATTCTTACCTTTTGTAAGACATTTTTCAGCAATTATGGTCGGAGATTGAACCCTACTCACAGCCGAACACCTCCGCTCCCGCATTTGATGGTGTATAATCGGGCATTCTCACCCTTTCTCATCAGCTTTTTGCAAATTATGATCTGACATTCACACCTGCATTTGATCATGTATGGTTGGGCACTCACACCTTTTTTTACCAATTTTTCAGGAATTATGGGTGGACATTCAGACCTTCTTGCAGCTGAACACCTCCTCTCCCACTTATGATCATGTGCGGTTTGATATTCGAAAATTTTCTTTCATGTTTTCTAGCAATTATTGATGGACATTCAGACCTTCTTGCAGCTGAACCCCTCTGCTCCCTCCTTTGATGGTGTAAAGTCGGGCATTCGCAACTTTTCTTACCCATTTTAGAGTAATTATGGGTGGACATTCACACCTTCTTGCAGCTAAACACCTCCTCTCCCGCTTATGATCATGTGCGGTTTGATATTCGAAAATTTTCTTTCATGTTTTAAAGCAATTATTGATGGACATTCAAACTTTCTTGTAGCCGAACACATCCACTCCTGCTTTTGATGATGTATGGTTGGGTTAGCACCCTTTTTTTACCCATTTTTCAGGAATTATGGGTGGACATTCAGACCTTCTTGCAGCCGAAAACCTCCGCTCCCTCTTTTGATCATACATTCTCGGGCATTCGTACCTTGTCTTACCCGCTTTTTACAAACTTTAGTCGGAATTCACACCTTCTTGCAGCTGAACCACCGCTCCCTGCTTTGATCATGTATGGTCTGGCAATACTACCTTTTCTTACCCGTTTGTGAGTAATTATGGCTGGACATTCACACCTACTCACAGCCGAACACTTCCGCTCCCGCATTTGATGGTGTATAGTCGGGCATTCTCACCCTTTCTCATCAGCTTTTTGCAAATTATGGATCTGACATTCACACCTACTTGCAGTCGAACAGCTCTGCTCCCGCTTTTGATTATGTTTGGTTGGATATTCGAACCTTTTCTTAACTGCTTTTTACTAATTTTGGTCGGACGTTCACACCTTCTTGCAGCCGAACACCTCCGCTTCCGCTTTTGATGGTATATATTCGGGCATTCAAACCTTTTCTTACCCGCTTTTTACAAACCATGGTCGGACTTTCACACCTTCTTGTAGCCGAACAACTCCGCTCCCGCTATCGATTGTGTACAGTCGGGTATTTTAACCTTTTCTTACCCGATTTTTACCAACTATGGTCGGACATTCACACCGTCTTACAGCGGAACACCTCCGCTCCCTCTTTTGATTGTGTATGTTCGGGCATTCGCACCTTTTCTTACCCCCTATTTACAAACTATGCTCGGAGATTCACACCTTCTTGCAGCTGAACACCTCCGCTCCCGCTTTTGATCGTGTATGGTCGGGCATTCGAGCCTTTTCTTCCCCGGTTTTTACAAATTATGGTTGGACATTCAGACCTTCTTGCAGCCGAAAACCTCCGCTCCCTCTTTTGATCATACATTGTTGGACATCAGCACCTTTTGTTACCCGCTTTTTACAAACCAGGGTCGGACATTCACACCTTTTAGTAGCCGAACAACTCCGCTCCCGCTATTGATTGTGTACAGTCGGGTATTTTAACCTTTTCTTACCCGCTTTTTACAAACTATGGTCGGACATTCAAACCTTCTTGTAGCCGAACACATCCACTCCTGCTTTTGATGATGTATGGTTGGGCATTCGCACATTTTCTTACCCATTTTTCAGTAATTATTGGTGGACATTCACACCTTCTTGCAGCTGAACACCTCCTCTCCCGCTTATGATCATGTGCGGTTTGTTATTGGAAAATTCTCTTTCATGTTTTCTAGAAATTATTGATGGAGATTCGGACGTTTTTGCAGCTGAACACCTCTGCTCCAGCTGTTGATGGTTTATAGTCGGGCTTTCGAGCCTTTTCTTCCCCGGTTTTTACAAATTATGGTTGGACATTCAGACCTTCTTTCAGCTGAAAACCTCCGCTCCCTCTTTTGATCATACATTGTTGGGCATTCGCACCTTTTCTTACCCGCTTTTTACCAACTATGGTCGGACATTCACACCTTCTTACAGCGTAACACCTCCGCTCCCTTTTTGATGGTTTATGTTCGGGCATACGAACCTTTTCTTACCCGCTTTTTACAAACTATGGTCAGACATTCAAACCTTCTTGTAGCCGAACACATCCACTCCTGCTTTTGATGATGTATGGTTGGGCATTCGAACCTACTTGTTGCCCGCTTTTCATATATTATGGGTGGACATTCACACCTTGTCGCAGCCAAACACCTCCGCTCCCTGTTTTGATCATGTATGCTTTGACATTCGCACCTTTTCTCACCCGCTTTTTGCAAACTATGGTCGGCCATTCACAGCTTCCTCTCCACCATACTTGTGTGGTGGGATATTAACACCCACTTGCATCCGAAGACCTCCGCCCCCACTTTTGTTGATATTTAGTCGGTCATTCGCACCTTACCCGCTTTTGGCAAAGTATGGCCTTCTTGCAGCCAAACACCTCTGATCTCGCTTTTGATGATGTAAGGTTGGGCATTCAGACCTTGCTTCACCTGCTTTTCACCAAAAATAGTCGGACATTCACACCTTCTTGCAGCCGAACACTTCCGCTCCACCTTTTAGTGTTCTATGGGGTATTCACACCTTTTTTTTCACCGCATTTTATAGATTATGGTTGGAAATTCTCACCCACTCTCATCCGAAGACCTCTCCTCCCGCTTTTGTTAATATATAGTTGGGCATTCGAACCTTTTCTTACCCACTTTTTACAAATTATGGTCGAACATTCACACCTACTTGCAGCTGAATACTTCCGCTCCACCTTTTAGTGATGTATGGTTGGCATTTGCACCTTTTCTTACCCTCTTTTTTGCTGAAGATTAAGTTTTTCTTTCTCAAACTACAAATTTTTTTAATAGTTGAAACGTGATTTGAAGTGGATAAATAAGGAGGACAAACAGTTTTAAGTCAGGCTGATAGAAGGAATTGATTTTATAGAAAAATCTGTATTTCGTCATATGTCGAGAGATGCTTATTGCTGAAGAAGTTCTTTCTCATTCTACAAAGTACAACGTTGTTTATCGTTGAAACTTGATTAGTGATGAATAAATATGAAGGACAAAGCAGTCTTAACTTGGTTTGAGTTAAGGAATTCGTTTTATAGGAGAATCCGAATTCGTGCATAACTCGTAAAATAGAGCTTATTTTCGGATTCCTGAAGAATGAGTCTGGTTCTTTCTCATAATACAAAGTTTGTTGTTTATTGTTGAAACTTCATCAGAAGTGAAGAAATAAGGACAAACCGTTTTAAGTCAGTTTGATAGAAGGATTTCATTTTATAGCAAAATCTGTATTCCTTCATATCTCCTCGAGAGAAGCTTATTGCTGAAAATTAGGTCTGGTTCTTTTTCATACTACAAAATACAGTGTTGTTTATTGTTGAAACTAGATTAGAAGTAGATAAATATGAAGGACAAAGCAGTTTGAACTTGGTTTGAGAGAAGGAATTAATTTTATTGTAAAATCCGAATTAATGCATAACTCGTCAAATAGATAGTGATGTGTCGTTCGTGAGCGATTCGTTTGATATGAACTAATTCTTTATATGCCTCGGGAGTAACAACTTGTCTCAGTGAGTGATTCGTTCATTTTCATGCAGCACCCTTCCTCACCACATGGCAGGCGGCAGCTTCATAAGCTCAGTCAGCAGGACAGGAAACAGTATTGATTCGTTCACGACTCAACTCCTCGGCTGACGGGTCCTCGCACAGGAAACAATATTGATTCGTTCATGACTCAACTCCTCGGCTGACGGGTCCTCACACAGTCAGGAAATATTAGATATTTAGGCATAAACATTTCCTCCAGGCTCTCAGAGCTAACAAAGCTAAATTATGTGCAATTATTAAAGAGAGTAGAGGACGATCTCTCTCGTTGGAAGTCCTTACCTATATCACTTATGGGGAGAGTTACAACCATTAAAATGATGATACTACCAAAAGTTAACTATTTGTTCTCAATGATCCCCATAAAACCATCTGCTACTTGGTTTAAGTCACTAGATTCATGCATCTCCAAATTTCTGTGGAAAAACAAACCACCACGTATTAGTTTAAAAACCCTACAGAAGACCAAGGACTGTGGTGGATTAGATTTACCTCATTTTCGGCAATATTCCTTAGCCTATAGGTTACAATATATATCAAAATGGTTTAAACCTTGTTGTTGTCACAGTTCCCAGATACGTTGTAATCGGTGAGGATTCTATATTCACCCCCTCATTAGAGGCACGTGTTGCAGATTGATGACACTGAATCTTCTTCTCTCTTCATTGCTTGCATCATTCCCAGCATCGTAAGTGTTCGTGGCATTGTTAGCCTCTTCTTCTGGATCTTGATATCGAGCATCCTTTTGTATTTCTGGTTTGTCAGTCCTCTCTCTTCGTTCACCGGAGTCTTCGTCTCTTTGTCCTTGAGTTTGGTGTTTTTTTTCTTTTTTTGATGCCTTGACACAGTGTGACAGGTGATACCACGTGGGAGATCCTTTAACTTGGACTGCTGTCCCTGTGCTGCTCAAATTGTCTCTCCTTCATCATATACACAGTTACATCACCTTCCACCATGAAGCGTTGTCCCTTTTTGTTTCTCTCTTTGTTCTTAAAATGCTGTTTTGCATGTCTAAACCAATCCATTAAATTAGATCATTTTGGCAGTAAAGCGATCTACAATGTGCTTGGTCGCAAAGCTGCTCATCTGTGGTAAACAGCTCATCAGAAAGGCATTCTTCAATTGATTTCACTAATTTTATGTAATAATTTTGTGATTTCCTACAAAACTACACATCTTCTCCCATCTGTCTGAGTATTCAATATTGTCTGGGTCCCGTTAAAACATGTATTTTTCCCATCTAATTCCTTGTTTGCTTTAAAACAAGTATTCCCCATTTTCTATCCCTTCAGTAGCCAACCAGTTTGTATGGAGTACACTGGAGCAACTTGACTGATCAGTAAAACACTGCTTTTGTTGTCACCGCAAGCCTTCCCCCGTCGGTTGTTTCACTGAGACACTACTGAGTAACTATAACTCAACACAGTTTATACACATAACATTCATATACATACTAACAAACAAACAAATAATTATTTCTCGCAATTTTCTCATCTCTGTTTGAACGTACACCCAGGTAAATATTCCTGTAGTCTTCTCATACCGACTATGGACCCATTCATTGTTTAACTTCACTGTTTTGCAAATCCTAATTGAATATTACACATTGACATTGAACTTTACTGGATAAGCAGGTCTTCATTGCATTCAGCAGCCTATATGTGAGCATCTATGCGTAAGCTGTTCTTCTTTGCATTTATCAGCAGCAACTAATTCTTCATTGCACATGCATATGAAAATAGTAAAACAATTCCAATGCGTTAGCGAAACCTTCTATATCAGGAGTGTCCATCATGATGCTGGGAATAGAACCTCTTTCCCAGAATAGTTCAACCTTCATTACTCAACTGATCATAACTCCGCAATGAGCACATTTCAAAGTATCATTCCTCTACATGTATTCAAAAATCTATGTGTAAATGTTTAATATTTCTTATATTTGTTGATGTCATTCTGTGTGCATGTGGCCTAAACCCAATCTCTGTGTGGCAATTTTAATTTAAACAAGTTGTATACCAATTACAACCTTTCTCAGGTAATTACTGATCCTACAAAACCAAACTTAAGAGATCCTTCAAGGTTGTCCCTGATTGGCTCAATCTTAACAAATCAAAGGTAGAAAGTCCGCAGTATCTGAACTTGGTGTTAGTTATCACTGCTCAATAGCCTGTATCAGAATTGCAAAAATGAAAACAATAGGTCCACGCTTGGTGTCCAGATCCTGAAACATCTCCATGAGCAGGCTTTTTTTTTAACTGATCTGTTGAATAGTTATACTCATGACACTGTTAAAATCCCAGATGAAGATCTAGCACTTGACCATTTTTGTAAATCTTCTAATTCCATAGTTGATAAACACGCCCCTTTTAAAAAGTATAGAACTTAGAACAGGTCTAGTCCCTGGCTTTCGGCAGAACTGTCTTCTTTACTTATTTTTTTTTCCCCTTGTCCTGTTCAGCATTATGGCAGCAGAATTGTAGTCTGAATACCTTTGATGCCAAACAGATTTGCTTTGCCAAGGGAAGTTTTATAAATGTAAAGCGCCCCTTGATGCCCATTTATTTATTTCTATTTACAATATATGACATGTAATAGAACTGAACCGGACCGGGGGACAAGGAAAGAAGAAGAGGAAAGAAGAGGAAACAGAACAAAAATAGAAACAAAAACCAGACAACCAGCTGCTACACCTGTAAAAAACAAAACAGACAACAATCCATGGCCTCTGAGGGGAATCCAGCCTTAGCGCCACCAGGAGCACCTGAAAGCAGACAAGCAGAGAAAAAACAAACACACAAACAAACAAAAACAAGCACAAGAAGCGGCAATCGCACAGCTGTGGATATAGATGACCTGAGACGACATGATAATACATCAACTGCTTAGCGACCATGCTACTGGACTAATGAATGTGTGTGTGTGTGTGTGTGAGAACATGCAACACCCATGGCACAGGACCTACATGATAACCGTGCTTAGTTATGAGTGTATAAGTATACAGGGCCACAATCCACAGCCCCCCCAAGCAATCAGAAGCAGGCAGAGAGGGCCACAAGACCCAGGCCACCAGCAGCCCCCACAGAGCACAGAACCCAGGAAGCCCACCGCAGGGGCAACCACGCATCCACCCAGAAGACTGCAGAGGAAGCCCCCGGAAAGAGCCCCCAAAAGCATAGGGCAGAGGCCCTCCGGGAGCCAGGGGCAACAGCCCACCGACCCTGCCAGGCCCCAGCCGCCCAGACATGGGCCGTGCACTGGACCCGGGCCCCAGGAGCCCGAGCTCCCCCAAACCCCCCGGCAGAGGCCCCACCCAATACCCAGGAGTGCCAAGCGCCCCAGACAGCCACACAGTGGGTCAGCGCCTACCCCAGCGCCCCTGGCCAAGTGCCCTGGGAGTCAAGATGTGCCCAGAGGTGGGTGAAGTCGCGAGCAGCGGGCAGAGTCAACGCTGCCCCCCCATCGGGAGAAGCACAGGCAGGCCAGGCGACAGCAAGTCCCAGATCCAGGCCCAATCATTACCACACACACTTTCACGTCCCATACATCCACACATCCACACGTCCTCCCTCCCTCGACTCCGCTGGGGTGTAATGCAGCGGGCACACCAGGGGGCCAGCAGCCCCCCGGCCACCACAGACCCCAAACCAGCAGAACAATTAATTCATTAATCCTCCTGGCCCCTCCTGCCCCGAGCAGCAACCAGGAAGCAGGGGTGTGCGAAGAAGACCCCTCCCCTCACCCTTCTGGCTCTTCAATATTTTCTAATAGTGAGCAATTAAAATTGTGGGGCAGCCAAACTTGTAGAACTGGGAGCACAGCCCTCTGGGCAGCCTACATACCCAAAGAGCCCTGCCCACCAGATGCCACTCAGTGTAACCACCCCGCAAGACCTAATGTGTGTGTGTGTGAGTGTGTTTGATAAGTAGTAATGTCTAAGGTGTAATTAAAACAGGGGCGGGGAACTGCAGAGTGCAACCAAACGGGACCACCTACATGGCCCCATCCACTACACCCCACCGAACACACACGCCCCCAAAACCCTTCATGTGTGAGTGTGTGCTGTGTACAGGAGCCAGAAGGGAGAGGGGTATGGGAATATACACCGGGGGAGCTACTCTCCCCCAGAGAGGGCAGCCAGGGACTGGCTGCAATAGGAATCCCTGCTACCTGGGAGCCAACACAGGGCAGGAGGGCCTGATATCCACCAGGCTCGGGGCCTGCAGCGACCATATTCCGGGAGCTACTGTACCCCCAGAAGGTACCCATCCCGCCCCACCCCACTTAACCCAACCCCACCCCGGAGGACCTCTACAAAAAACAAACAAACAACAACAAAAAACAAACAAACAAACCACCCGGTCACACCAGTCGCAGCAGTCCAGGCCTGAGACCCACCATCACCCAGGCCCCACCGCACGCCCCAACACCCTGAAAAAAAAAACAACAATCTGCAGACACCTTGGAGGTGCCAGAGCAACAAGCCCGGCACCAGGACTTGCACCAACCCACCCATACTGTGGCGCGTCCAGGGCAACACAGCCCCCCCCAGCACACACCCAACCGCCCAGAGCGACGGGACAGCAACCCACCACCACCACTATATGATAAAGCTAATCTAATCAGAGGGGACCAGAGAGAATGAAATTCAGCCAATTGATGTTTTGAGGAGGCAGACATTGTTTCCATGCTAATATAATCTAAAAGAAAAATTCTAAACTGGTTAATATACAGATTGTTCTTCGCTTTCCAGTTCATGAGAATAGTTTTTTTTTGCGATACATAACACTGTGAGAACCATGTGTGCTGAGTTAATTTCCATGTTGATGTTGTCTAAGTCACCCAGTATGCACAGTGTGGGGCATGCAGGGATGCTACACTTTAGCCATGTTGATAGGTCCTCACAGACTTCAAGCCAGAACTTCTGGACAGGCGCTCAAAACCACAAAGCGTGTGCATAATCATCAGGTGTGTTATCTGTGCAATGTGAGCAGATGTTTGAGTGTGTTAGACCCATCCTGAACATCCTTTGTCCTGTATAGTGTGTTCTATGAAGGATTTTGTATTGTATGAGCTGTAAATTAGGATTTCGAGTCATTCTGAAGGTGTTCAAACATATTTGTGGCCAGAAGCTATGACTAGAACTGATGGATAAATCTGCCTCCCATTTTGAGGATGGAAGAGACATTGTGTCATCTATCTTAGACAATAATTTATATATTTTTGATAGTAGTTTTGGGGTGCAGATGCTTAGAAATTTTGCTACCCTAGTCGGGAGTTGTAAGTCTGGTTGGTGGAGGATATATTTCTTTGTTATTATAGACTTAAGTTGTTGATATTCTAGGAATTCATTGCTGCCTATCTCATGTATGATATGAGCTGATCAAATGAAATAAAATTTCCATTTTGGATTATATGTTCCAGATGTTTGATTCCTTTGATCTTACACAGAGTAAAGTTTAGCATTTTTTTTGTTTTGCAGTATGTCAGGATTGTTCCAGATGGGTGTAAGCTTACACGGGACAAGTGAGGACTTTGTTATTTTAAGAAATTCCCACCAGGCTGTCAGAGAGGTGCTGACGTTAATGCTTTTGAAACATTTGTGATTTTTTACGTTTTCACTAATAAGTGGCAGGTCAGAGATTTCAAGATTATCACACAATGCTTGTTCTATATTTATCCATGGTTCATCTATTGGGCTAGGTTTAAACCATTTTGATATATACTGTAACATATTGGCTAAGGAATAGTGCTGAAAATGAGGTAAATCTAATCCACCACAGTCCTTGGTCTTCTGTAGGGTTTTTAAACTAATACGTGGTGGTTTGTTTTTCCACAGAAATTTGGAGATGCATGAATCTAGTGACTTAAACCAAGTAGCAGATGGTTTTATGGGGATCATTGAGAACAAATAATTAACTTTTGGTAGTATCATCATTTTAATGGTTGTAACTCTCCCCATAAGTGATATAGATAAGGACTTCCAACGAAAGATAGATCATCCTCTACTGTCTTTAATAATTGCACATAATTTAGCTTTGTTAGCTCTGAGAGCCTGGAGGAAATGTTTATGCCTAAATATCTAATATTTCCTGACTGTAAAGTGATCACAGGTATATTCTGGACTCTACAGTTAATGGGCAGAACTGTGGTCTTAGACCAATTGATAGAGTAGTCAGAAAGTGCTGAGAATTTATTTATGAGTGTGATCGTGTGAGTGAGAGACGTTTGAGAGTTCTGAAGGAAAAGTAATACATCATCAGCATAAAGACTTACTTTATGCTCAATATTTTGGGGTTGGATGACTTTAATAGTTCTATCTTGTCTGATAGCAGCTGCTAAAGGTTTGATGAAAATAGCAAAAAGTGAGGGAGAAAGTGGGCAACCCTGTCTTGTACCTCTCTGCAGACTGAAGCTTGGAGAGGTTTGATCATTTTTCCTGACACACGCATTTGGGGAGCTATATAATATCCTTATTCAGTTGATGAAGTGTGACCCAAACCCAAATTTGTTTAATGCTGCGAATAAAAATTTCCAGTTCACTCGATCAAATGCTTTTTCTGCATCTAGAGAGACTATTGTGGTTTCCAAGTTGTTGATGGTAGAATAGTGTATGAGATTAATTAGCCTGCGAGTGTTAATGGATGGGTGTCTACCCTTTATAAAATCTGTCTGGTCAGGATGTATTATAAGTGGAGTTATTTTTTCCATTCTTTTGGCAAGGGCTTTACAAATTATTTTGAGGTCTGCATTTATTAGAGATATTGGGCGGTAGCTGGATGGAAGTATGGGGTCTTTTCCTGGTTTCTGTAGCAAGATAATGTTAGCAGAGTTCATGTGTGGGGATAATCTGCCATTCTGCTTAACTTGTAATACCATTTTGTGTAATGCAGGTGCCAAAACAGTCCAAAATTCTTTGTAGAACTCTGCTGGAAAACCATCTGGTCCCGGGGCTTTGTTACTAGGCATATGTTGAAGGGCTTCAGGGAGTTCTCCTATTGAAAGAGATGAATCCAGAGCCATTGCCTGTTCGGTTTGTAATTTTGGAAGGTTGATATTACTAAGAAACTGATCTATGTTACTGTCTGATGGATCATTTTGTGATGAATATAAGGTTTTATAGAAGTCCCTAAAAGCATTGTTGATTACATCGGGGTCATGGGTGACATTTCCTTTTGAGTCTTTAACAGAAGTGATTGTTGTTTTCTCTTTGTTTCTCTTTAGTTGGTTAGCTAGGAACCTTCCAGATTTATTGCCGTGCTCAAAGTTCTCCAAGTGAAGTCTTTGTATCAGAAACTGTGTTTGTTTATCAATAATTTTGTTTAATTCAAGTTTAGCTTTTCTTAGTTCATTCAGTATGTGTTCCTCTTTGGAGGTACTGTAGACAATTTCTAATGATTTAATCCTGAGTTCTAAATCTGATATCCTTGAACTTTCCCTCTTTTTCTTATTTGATGAAAAAGAGATTATTTTGCCTCTCATAATTGCTTTTCCGGCTTCCCAGAGAGTACAAGCTGACATTCCTGGCAGGTCATTATTTTCTAAATATACAGACCATTCCCTTTTGAAATAATTAATCAAATCAGGGTCTTTTAGTAATGATGTATTAAATCTCCAATTCCTAGCTGGTGGTGTAACTCTGTTATTCTTCAGTGTGATAGAAACTGGAGCGTGATCACTGATAGTGATGGGGTGGATTTTGGTGTCTGAAATATCCCTCATCAAGGAACTGCTAACTAAGAAATAATCTATTCTTGAATATGAGTGGTGTACCAGTGAGAAGAAGGTGTATTCTCTAAGAGTGGGGTGGTGGGAGCGCCAAGCATCACAAAGACCAAAATCTTTCATATACTGTTTAACAATATTCATGGACTGCCAGTTCCGCTGACTTCCTGAAGTACTGAGTCTGTCTACTCCTGAGTCTAATACCATGTTAAAGTCCCCTCCTATGATGAGTGTGTTATCTGAGTGATCAGAGAGTGAAGTGAAAAAGGGGTGAAAAAATTAGGGATCATCCACATTTGGACCATATATATTTGCAATGCATAAATTCATATTTTGAATAGATAAATTAACTATTAGAAATCTACCTTCTGGATCTATAACTGTGTTGTTTACGGTGAAATTTACTCTTCTATTTATCAGAATGGTTACACCTCTTTGTCTGGAGTTGTAACAGGCTGAGCAAATAGATACAAATAGATAGTGATAGTTAACAGACTAAACAGAAGAGATCTCTCTACTTGTTAATATTTGTATTCTGCTAAGGTTTCTTCTCTTTTTCTTTTTTTTCTTCATCATGTCAGTTGATGACTGTGTTTTGACTGTGGGAGTACAAATGGTCTTCCATACCTTTTCTCAAATGGAGTTCATCTTGTGCTAGTTGGAGGATGCATTTTTAGGATGGTAAACAGTAAATCCAATATTTCCCATTTCTTCCATGATTTTTTTCAGTCTTGACTTAATTATTCCATTGTGTCTCTCCACGAAACCTGCTGATTGTGGATGATATGCACAGTGGTTTCTAAGGTCTATTTTAAGTTCTTTGCCATCAGTGAGATGACATTGTTTACAAAGTGTGTCAAATTATCACTGAAGATCTTTTCAGGAATTTCAAATCTAGAAATTATTTATTTTACCCGTGCTTTTGCTACTGAGAGTGCATCTGCTTGTGCACATGGAAATATTTCAGTCCATTTGGTAAAAACCTCTGTTGTCACTGAGCAGAATCGTTTCCCTTAACATTAATTTAGTTCAATGACATCTACACAATAATGAAATAATGAAATCCAAACAAATATGTTGAAAAAGATACACTGGCTTAGGGAATTATCTTCGTTTTGGTCTTAGATTGCCCTGTGGATTGTATTCTGCACATATTTGACCTGCTAGACAAAACTTTATTAATTTATTTATTCTAAAAAAAACATTTCAATAATTAGTAAAACCATATGCTGTAAAAACCTTGTTCATTATTGCTTCCATCCCTCCTGTTGAGACATGACATGGTCCATGGCTCAATACTGCAACATATTTAAACAAATTCTTTGGCAGTATGGTTTTCCTTCCGGTCATTCATACGAGTCTATTGTAGATGGCAATTGAATAACATCTAATAATGCTAAAATATTTGGAGTTTATACATTTGGCTGTGGATGTCAACATATCTGTTTTTCCAATGCTGTGTTAACACATGTACAGTTAAGAAGGCATACTGACTGTCAGTGTAAACGTTAACAACCTTTTTGTTATTTAATTTACAAGCTTCAGTTAAAGCTACCAATTCGTCTGCTTGAACAGAGTAATTTTTTGGTAGTGGTTGTTTTAAGAAAACTTCAGTTTCTGTTACTACTGCAAATCCTGTAGCATTTGTGCCATCAGGGTTTTTTGCTTGACCTGTCGAATAAATATAGTTATTTCTGCATTTTCATAACGTATATCAGTTAAGTCTGGCCTGGGTAAAACACTGATGGTTATTTCTGACATGCAATCATGAGGCTTTCCATCTGTGGGGTAGATAGCAGTGTGGATGGATTAAGTGTAGCACATCTCTCAACAACAAGGTGTGGCTTTGAAAGAAGAACAGTTATGTAGGAGAGATGTCTGATAAAGAAATTTTGTGAAGTAACCATATCACAGCCACTGCATGAGGTACCTTAAGTGTTAATGGATGAAATAACACCATAATTGTTGATGCCTGCACTGCCAACGGCTTCTGGCCATTGATTCAAAAATACGATCTCGTCACTTTTTCCCCCTTTCAGTGGACACTGGCCCCTAATTACTGCAATTCAGCAGGGGGTCTTTCATTAGGAGTACTGGACTCCCCCGTGCACGGTTTCAGCTCCGACCCTGGACGGCGGAAAAAACGTTGAGATCTGGTTTGAGGACCCAATTGTTGAGAAAATTCTCTCAATGAGACTCAGAGTTGCTGGAGTCAGTTAATGCAAAGGTTTAATCTTGCAGCAAGCTCAAGAATGTGTGTGTGTATGGGTGTATGTGTGCGAACGTGTGTGTGAGTTTGTGTGTGTGAGAGTTTAAAGAACCTGTTATCCACAGGCAGGTCTTAACTAGTATGGCACGGGTCCAGCCTGTCTCATCTTTTTTGGAAGGTCCAGCGCTCGGCCGTAACCCTTCTGTCTGTTTGGACTCTCACATACATTCGGTTAATCATAGAAAAACAAGAACAAAACTTTTTAGCCCCTTAAATTCATAAAACAGACATGGTGCAGTTATTTCCATTCTAGAAAATAAGAGTAATCACCACCACTCCTATAAATTCTGGATATTCTAACAATCTGAATCTTTTTTAAATGTTCGATGAAGCCCTTTGCTGTTCTGTTTAGAGACTCAGCTGATCATAAACCAAAATCATAAACCAAAAATAAATGAATGCCTATCAACAAATGTGGGATCTAAACTCTACTGCTTCCTCTAAAATAATTTCCTTTCTCAATTCAGAAATGTGTGTGTGTAAGTCACAACACCCGTGACACCAAAACGGCTTTCTTTTCTCTCTTTTCTCTACACTCTGCACTGTGAGCACACACACCAAATCAGAAAGGCTTTTTTCTCTCTTTTCTACATTATGGACTGTGGGGACACAAAACCGCTCTCTCTTTTTTTTTTTTTTTGATTGTGTGCCAGGGCGTTGTCTCACGTATTAGATTATGCTTAAGATACGAATGGGTTTATCAGTCACATCAGAATCCATACATACTGATCCTCCCGTAATAAAATGGTCGGATCTTATCAAACACACTTTGTTTCTTGTGACAATCAAGTCAGCGAAACAGCGTATACACGTCAAGACACTGAATCAAGTTTGCCACAAGAACTCATAAGTTTGGCAGTATTGCTCTGCCGTCAGCAATCATACACCCATTTTATTTTTGTGAGACATGTGCAGGCACTTTTTCATCTACTGTTCTATCACTATGAATTAGTTTAGCTATTATCAATAAGGATACTTCTACAACTACTATCAAAGTATGTCCGGACATCTTATGTTGTCAGTTGCTATATATGAATAAGTGGATAGCTACTGACAAGCATTAAGCATGTCACACAGCCCAAACATTTCAGGACACACCACACAGTTAACAACCACAGTGAAGCGTGTCAAAGCCCAAACATGTAACATTCAAAAGGACACTTACACAACACATTCAAATCAAACTGTCAGACAACATACAAGACCATATACCCCAGCCGACATTGCTCCCTGCCTATTTTCCTACAGCTCACTATGTGTGCACACACCTTTATTCACAAACTCTTCAACTTATACTCTTTTACCGAAGCTGCTACAGCTCGATTGGCCGAATACCCTTAGATCCTATTTCGGTGAATTTGACATCTGCCTTACATGTAACAGATTAGCGGTTTAGCAGTTTTAATTTAGTTTGAGTGAAGGAATTCATTTTATAGCAAAATCCGAAATCGTGAAGAACTCATGAAAGTACGCTTATTCTCGGATTCCTGAAACTTTATATTTGCTTTTTCTTTTACTGCAAAGTACAACGTTGTTTTTTTTTGTTTAAATCTTTCTAGACATGGTAAATATGAAGGACAAAGCAGTTTTAACATAGGATGGAAGTTTCAGGGAGCCCAAGATGAAACTTTCTTTTAGTCTGCTGAGAAAAGAGAGTGAATGCGAAGTAGACTTTAACACGGCTCTGGGAGCGAGCCGAGTGCGGGCTAACCAGGAGAATTGCTTGAAAGAAACGCGACACCGAATGAGCGGTCAGAACAAAGCCTCAATACGGTGTTCCCGTGGTGTTTTTGTTGCTGCCTTGTCTTTTGCACAGAGTAAAAGTCAGCCATCAAATAGGGCCCGATTGTTCCTACTTGGTCAGCCGAGGAGCAAGGGGGGGGAGCAAGCGTCTCAACCAAGCAAAGCTCACCATGGGGAAGGTGGCTATGCCAACTAGCCTGATGCCCTGCTCCCGCAGTGACGGATAATAGTACTTTGGTTTCTCTTCATAACTGTTAGAACAATTCTCTTAAAATTAGGCTCAGAGTCGCTGGATACGATTAACACAAAACATTTATTTCTTGCAAGACAGAGACAAGTCCGCACAAATCCACACAACCTGTCGGGAAGATCGCTCAGAGTTGTCTCCTGACAAAATGGTGCTCCCGCTATTTATGTTGTTTATGTTTGCTGATCACACAATGTTATGAGAAAAGGCGCTTTTCGCACCATTCATTATTATGGGAAGGAACATTCAATGTTATGGGAAAAGATGGAGGGACTCTTCTGTCATAGTATAACTATATAATTTTTCCAACATTCCCTCCTGTTTATGTTATGAAGTATTAAAAATCCAAAAACCCTGCACCCCGTACAATTAACATTGAATGTATTTCTACTTTTAGACTATATTAGCATGGAAACAATGTCTGCCTCCCCAAAACATCAATTGGCTGAATTTAATTGTCTCTGGTCCCCGCTGATTAGCTTTATCATATAGTGGTGGTGGTGGGTTGCAGTCCCGTCGCTCTGGGCAGTTGGGTGTTTGCTGGGGGGGGCTGTGTGGCTTCGGGCGTCTGGTGGTCTCTCGGGTCGTGGGGACCGGGTTGGTCATTGCTGGGGGGGACTGTGTGTCGGGCTTGGAGGGCAGTTTTGGGGGCTTGCGGGTGGGACTGTCTTGCGGTGTGGGGCGGGGTCCCTTAGGGGCCTTGGGGTGGTGGCTGCTGGCTCTATGCCGGGTGGCCGGGCCGCTCTGGCGTGGGTGGTGGTGCTGGGCCTGGGCCCTGGTGGCTGGGCGCTGCCTTGCGCCCGAGGGGGGGCCCTGCCTGTGCCTGGGGTAGCTGGGTTGTCCTGGACACGCCACAGTATGGGTGGGTTGGTGCAGGTCCTGGTGCCGGGCTTGTTGCTCTGGGACCTCCGCAGGTGGTTGTTTTTTTTTCAGGGTGTTGGGGCGTGCCACCATCACCCAGGCCCCACCTGGGTGATGGTGGGTCTCAGGCCCGGACTGCTGCGACTGGTGTGACCGGGTGGTTTGTTTGTTTGTTTTTTGTTGTTGTTTGTTTGTTTTTTGTAGAGGTCCTCCGGGGTGGGGTGGGGCGAGATGGGTACCTTCTGGGGGTACAGTAGCCCCGAGCCTGGTGGACATCAGCCCCTCCTGCCCTGGGTTGGCTCCCAGGTAGCGGGGATGCCTATTGCAGCCAGTCCCTGGCTGCCCTCTCCGGGGGAGAGTAGTGTATATCCCCATACCCCTCTCCTTTCTGGCTCCTGTACACAGCACACACTCACACATGAAGGGTTTTGGGGGCGTGTGTGTTCGGTGGGGTGTAGTGGATGGGGCCACGTAGGTGGTCCCCTTTGGTTGAACTCTGCAGTTCCCCGCCCCTGTTTTAATTACACCTTAGACATTACTACTTATCAAACACACTCACACACACACATTAGGTCTTGGGGGGTGGTTACACTGAGTGGCATCTGGTGGGCGGGGCTCTTTGGGTATGTAGGCTGCCCAGAGGGCCGTGCTCCCAGTTCTACAAGTTTGGCTGCCCCTCAATTTTAATCGCTCACTATTAGAAAATATTGAAGACCCAGAAGGGTGAGGGGAGGGGTCTTCTTCCCACACCCCTGCTTCCTGGTTGCTGCTCGGGGCGGGAGGGGCCAAGAGGATTAATTAATAGTTCTGCTGGTTCGGGGTCTGTGGTGGCTGGGGGGCTGCTTGGCCCCTGGTGTGCCCGCTGCGCTACACCCCAGCAGAGTTGAGGGAGGGAGGACGTGTGGATGTATGGGACGTGAAAGTGTGTGTGGTAATGATTGGGCCTGGATCTGGGACTTGCTGTCGCCTGGCCTGCTTGTGCTTCTCCCGATGGGGGGGCAGCATTGCCTCTCCCCGCTGCTCGCGACTTCACCCACCTGTGGGCACGTCTTGACTCCCAGGGCACTTGGCCAGGGGCGCTGGGGCAGGCGCTGACCCACTGTGTGGCTGTCTGGGGCGCTTGGCCCTCCTGGGTATTGGGTGGGGCCTCTGCCGGGGGGTTTGGGGGCGCTTGGGCTCCCGGGGCCCGGGTCCAGTGCACGGCCCATGTCTGGGCGGCTGGGGCCTGGCGGGGTCGGTGGGCTATTGTCCCTGGCTCCCGGAGGGCCTCTGCCCTATGCTTATGGGGCCTCTTTCCGGGGGCTTCCTCTGCAGTCTTCTGGGTGGATGCGTGGTTGTCCCTGTGGTGGGCTTCCTGGGTTCTGTGCTCCGTGGGGGCTGCTGGTGGCCTGGGTCTTGTGGCCCTCTCTGCCTGCTGCTGATTGCAGGGGGGAGGGGTGGGGTGGGGGGGGGGGGCTGTGGATTGTGGCTCTGTACACTTATACGCTCATAACTAAGCACGGTTACCATGTAGGTCCTGTGCCATGGGTGTTGCATGTTCTCACACACACACACACATTTATTAGCCCAGTAGCATGCTCGCTAAGCAGTTGATGTATTATCATGTCGTCTCAGGTCATCTATTTTCACAGCTGTGTTGTATGCGATTACCGCTTCTTGTGCTTGTTTTTGTTTGGTTGTGTGTTTGTTTTTTCTCTGCTTGTCTGCTTTCAGGTGCTCCTGGTGGCGCTAAGGCTGGATTCCCCACAGAGGCCATGGATTGTTGTCTGTTTTGTTTTTTACAGGTGTAGCAGCTGGTTGTCTGGTTTTTGTTCTGTTTTCCCTTCTTTCCTCTTCTTCTTTCCTTGTCCCCCGGTCCGGTTCAGTTCTATTACATGTCATATATTGTAAACAGAAATAAATAAATGGGCATCAAGGGGAGCTTTACATTTATAAAACTTCCCTTGGCAAAGCAAATCTGTTTGGCATCAAAGGTATTCAGACAACAATTCTGCTGCCATAATGCTGAACAGGACAAGGGGAAAAAAAAAAAGAAAAAAAACATTGAATGTATTTCTACCGTTCGCAGTGCATAGGAGCGAAAAACCCATTTGCTTTATTTACGGGAAAATTCTCCTATTGCCCCATTCTCTCCTTGGCGACCGACCGCTTAGTCACTCACTCAGTATCAAAGGTCGCACTCCGAACCGTTAATTTCAATGAATGGTGATGGACCTAGGTGTGACCAGCAAACACAAAACGGATACACAACCAAAAATACATGGCAAAAAGGACAAAAATCAATAAAAATGGAAATCAATAAAACTATCACTAAATTATTAAAAAATGGACAAAAATCAATAAAACTATGACTAAATGATTAATGAACAAAATTAATACAATGGAATAATAAAAATGGAAATATGACACAAACAAAAAATTAATTAAATGAAAATAAGAATAATGAATACTAAATGAAAATATGATTATATGCAATTAATAAATAATATGAAATTGATATTAAATGGAAAAATAAAATGAAAAAATTAATAAAATGAAAAAATTAATAAAATGAAAAAATTAATAAAATGAAAAAATTAATAAAATGAAAAATAATAAATGAAAATCAAGAATAGTCAAACAATAATAATAATAAAACAATGCAGTTTATTCAGTCCACTCTGCAATCGTCTGCTTCTGGCCGAACATCAGTCCGGCTGGGTCTGGAACTGCTAAGCTATCTTGGAAGGAGAGGTTACTAGCACTTCACTTCCCGGAAGAGGTCTTTACCACCTCTTATTCCCTAACTAATCCTCTTTTAGGACACTTCAGGATATAATTCAGCCATACAGTGGTTGGAGGCTGTAGATTGTTAGACGTTACTTGGTGGAATGAACTCTTCAAATCAGCTTTTCATTCAGTTGGGGTGGAGCGCTTAGCTTCGCCGTCCACCCTTTTGTACACATGTGGATAAAAATTTGTGATTATTCCGCCATCATCTTGGCATGATGGGAATTCCAGAATTCCAGAAACCTGGTCAGTTACCTGACTTTAAGTCCTGTAGTGGTTCTGCTGCTGATGCAGTTCATTTAACCTGTGGACAAATGTTAGCAGGAAAAACCAACATATCATCTTTACAATGCTCTACATTCAGGAATTGTCTTTTAATAGGTCCAATTCCCATGTTTATTGGTCTTTCATATGAACGCAAAAAAAAATCATTAAAGAAATCATTGAGAATTCACTCGGGGTCATTCGAAGTACTTTGTACTTTAAATGTTATCTGTATCATCGTCTCCATCATCCATGTGTCGCTCGTTGTCATCATCTCCCTCTACAATAGACAGAAAATCAACGACCCCTTCACTGACATGATGGAGAATGGGTTGGTCTCTATCAGCTCTGCAGAGAGTGATGTGAGTCCCTCTTTGTGATTCTGCCATCTGCGGAAGTATTGTTAGGAATAAAGGAACAGGATAAAGTTCCAAACATTTTAATTGTTCAGCAATGCCTTGTAGATGTAATTTATCCAATAAACATTTTTATTTATTATTGTCCACCAGAAAAGAAAAGATTCAAAGTCTGAAGTTACTTGATTTCTAGCTTTAAATTCATCTGGGACTCAGAATTCCAATGCTATCCAGGTACACTCTGTTGTCAAATGAACCTCCAGACGCAGTTGAACGCTTGAGACGTTGCAGCTTCTCACCCAAGGCCTTAAAGTCCCCCACAGGGAACAGACGGAAAGGCATCAGTAGTTGGGCTATTGTGCAGCTGCCAGTTAGGCGGAAGGACGGACCTCAGTTTCATATCCCCACACAGCCACCAGAGGTCTGCTCTCATGGAAGTCTGGTTCCGAAACCAAGATGCTGAGTAGTTACCTGTGTCCTGAGTGACAACAGATGGATTCTTGACAATTATCTGACATGAGTGTACCCACATTCTTACCTGTACCCCTGTGGATGAAACATATATAATTACCCTTATAAGCCAACGCTGAGGGCAGTACATCTCTTTTCTTAACTGCTGGGAACAACAAAGAGAGTTTTACATTGCTCTGTGTTAGGTACAAAAGATTCATTATGCAATTGTAATGCTTCATTTCTAAATTTATATTCTGGCTTTTGCACATTCAATACAATTAGATTGGTCATTTTGTCATGCTGTATACATTCTAACAAAATTCCAACTGATACACCGACGATTCTTCAGAAATTTTGTATTAACATACGTTTCACATATGTACTTTTCAGAATACACATGGCCTTTTTGGTTGTCTTTACATAAAATAATTGAGCATAAGTCAATGTCAGCCACCCCATCTATTCCTGCAACAAAAAATAGGTTGACAAGTTGTCTGTTGGACCTGAGGGACCTCTTATCTCTGTGGTCAGTCTGTGTCATGGGTCTGAGGGTGATTCATTGTAATGCATTATCTTTTAGTTTTTTTTATTAATCTGTGCTTAATCCCATAGAATTAGCAATACGATAATAAGAATAATGATTAACAATACACAACTGGTTCCTTTTAACCTACAAAATCCTGGTAATTTAAATGGATGCCACGGCTGCTGTCTGTCTATCCCTGTCTTATTTTAGCCACACCCTATGTTCTCGTTTTAGCTGTTGTTTTCTTCACTGAGGTTGAGACGAACCCCCTCCTGTTGAGAGAATTCCCCTTTGTAGTCAGACTCATGCCTCAGAGAACGGTGGTGGGTAACTAATCTTTCCCTACTTCTGCAGGTCGTGGCCTTACTAGCTACAGTGTGATAAGTGAATCCAGGATATATTAGTTTAGCTGCTGTGGTTTCTGTAAGCAGTACCTGATATGGACCTTCCCACCGTGGGCTGGACCAGTTCTCTTTCTTTATCACTTTGATGAGGATCCAGTCTCCAGGTTTTAGAGATTCCTCCACAGGGTCACCTGGAACAGATACTAGACAGAGGAGATCTCTGTACTTGTTAACATTTTAACTATAGAGAGATATAAAAGGACACCTTTATTCAAACTCATTTTGACAGGTGACCTCTGACCTCTTATCGATCAATCAAATTAATATGACAGGTGACCTTTGTTTGACATCCGTTTGCTGACATCTGGGGATATGACTTTTGACCTCTTATCGATCGATCAAGCTATTTTGACGTGTGACCTCTGTTTGACATAGATTAGCCATCTGTTGAAGAGATCTAAGGAAGGAAGGGGGAGTTTATGGCTAGGGTTAAGAATGATTACAGCTAAAGTCAGGAGGTTGTGAGAAATATATTAGTTGAATGTTTAAATAAGAGAAAGGGTTAGGGTTAATAGAAAAGGTTAAGTTGTAGAAGTGGTCAGCATTTTAACAGCTTCAAAGACCGGTCCCTGTAAGGTAAAGATGGGAAAATAATTAGATGTGTGGGGTGGGGTATTGTTCGACCCCCAGGTTTGAGGGCCAATGGGTGGACAGGGGAGGTGTTTCGAGTAAAGGATAAAAACCCTGAGACAGTCAGTGTGTAGAGAACGACTTTGGGGTGAAAGATAGCTGATTCAAGATGCCGAGGACAAGAAGCAGAGTGAGTGTAGAGGATAAATCTACGCAGGCCCCGGAGAGGACGTGTGCTCTGCGGTCTCTCATTTGTGAGACTCCGGTAACGATAATTGAAGATCAGCCCTTGGTACCTAATGCTCCCAAGAAAAGGATGGTGTTTCTGTGCAGAACGCAGCAACCGCCGCCCGTGTCTCTACGGGAAGAATGGTCACTGGAGCCTTATGGACTGCGGGGAAGATGGGGCTATGTGTTCATGTATGAAACAGGTGACCTCTGTCTGTATCAGCTTGACGAGGGTGGTGAGAAGCCGGGACCTCTGACCACTGTGGGTATGCTAACTTCCAACGACTGGGGAGTGTTGAAACTAGCGATACCGCGTCATAGAGAAGGAGGCATGGGCTCGGCTGAGGAGGTGTTAACAGTGAAAGAAGAACCCGAAGAAATCCCGGCAACGTCTGCAGCCAAACGGCCGAGACTGGAGAGTCCGAGACTGAGGAATCCTCTGGATGATGCTGAGCTGGCCAAAACAAGGATGGTTTTCACTGCTGTGTGGCAATCGAAAACAGGCGTTACAGGCCGTTGGTTCTTCCGTGCAAGCCACCGGAAATCTAATGAGAATGAAGACGGGGATCTTTTTGTTCTTGAGTGCTATAACTCTGACTGTGGTGTGTTTAGGACGCTGTTAGCAATACCTCATGCAGCCTGGGTGGAGAAGATGAATGATATAGCGGATCCAGTTTCCATGCTGTTCCGCAGTTGCCAGAACTGGGGTGAGATTCTAGCAGTCAAGAAAACCCTGGCTGTGTAGACCTCCCTCCGCTGAGAACCCTCCTCCTCAACCTCAATAACCACACCCCCTTCAGGTTTATAAGGACACACTCCAGCACAGGTCATACACCGATCAACACGAGGAACAGGATGAGAACTAGCGTCCAGAAGACATTGTGCGAGGAGATCGCTGACCGCGATCTGGAGAATGCTTCTCCGTCGCTATTGGTGCATACAGGGAGTCCTTCTTCAACATCCACATCACCGCAGTTTGGATCACCAGACAGCGACAGATACTACCTGGAGCCGTATCACCCTCCTTCACCAGCGACTTCGTCTGAGTCTTTCTTCTCCTCCAACTCCTCCTCTTCTCTCGAGATCGAGTTCTCAAATTCGGCGCCTGATGACTGCTGCTTAACGCTCTACCCGATAGGATCCACCGTGGCCGTAACAACGGAGGAAGCTAAATCTAACGAAATGGAGGACTCTCAGCTTCCACCAGGCCAGGGGTCCCCTGCACACACTCAGGATGCCGGAGGAGAGGGTGAGGACGAGTTTGATGGATGGGTCCCCTCAGGTTTCATCAAAGTTGTGAAAACTGCAGTGATACACCTCTTGAACGAGACCATCAAAAAATTTATGATTGAATCATGCTACGGGTGTAGTGTCGATCACCCTAGTTTACGCCAACATCAGTGCAAGGATGTCCTCGAGGACGACTTTTTTCATGACCATTACTACACTCTGATGCGGAGACTTTATAATCAACGATTCGTTGCTTCCATTCAACATCTTCTAACTGCGCGTAACATTTGTGAAGATGATGCCAGAGTCAGGGCTGTGGCAGAAGCTTACTTGTACGAACTAACTCTGGTGAAACAAATCAACACTTCTATACACGATATGTACGAGCAGTTGATTGGAGATGATGTAAAGAAATTGCAGCAGCTTCAAACCATGACAAAGTTCTGGGAGGGTTAAAAGAGGGGTGTTACATTCCTTCTTTCCATCAGCCGGATGTGTTTAGACTAATATTGTATTCGTGTGATGTTTTTATAACATTTAACTTTTCTTAAATCCTATATTACTAGCATTCCTGCTTTTTGTGATCATTTGTATGTGTGTGTGTGTGTGTATTATTACACATTAGAGAAAAAATAAAAGGTTGAAATATACTTGCGTTTTGTGTTTTCTGTCATTACAAGCCAGAGTTTGTATAAGGTGAGATGGCTGAAACGAGGTTAATGAAAAAGGTTTTCTACGATCCTATCCACCCTGGTAGTTTTGGGGGAGTAGAGAGGTTGCGTAAAGCTGTACAGGACGAAACGGGTAAGAAAGTCGCGTGCGAAAAAGTGCAAGACTTCTTATCAGAGCAAGATGCATATACTCTACATAAACCTGCAAGAATACATTTTCCGAGAAACAGAGTTTTTGTCACCAGCCCCTTAAAACAATTCCAAGCAGATCTCTGCGACATGCAGGCCTTGGCTGAGTACAATGACGGGTATAATTATCTATTAACCGTCATTGACGTGTTTTCAAAAAAGGCTTACGTTCGCACTATGAAGAGAAAAACAGCCGCAGAGGTCGTAAAGGCTTTTGAATCTGTTTTTAGAGAAAGCGAGACCCCTAAAAAACTTCAAACTGATGCCGGGAAAGAATTTTTTAACAAAAAATTTAAGGCATTATTAGAGAACCACAGAGTTGTGCATTTTGCTACTCCGAGCGAGGTAAAGGCATCTGTGATTGAGAGGTTTAACCGCACGTTAAAAACCAGGATGTGGAGATATTTTACTGCTAATAACACACGTCGATACGTCGACGTCCTGCAGGATCTCGTGGAAAGTTACAACCACAGTTACCACACGAGCATCAAAATGAAGCCTGTAGAAGTGACTCTAGAAAACACCTTTAAAGTTTTTCAGAACCTGTACGGCTCTGCACGCGATCGATGCTGCAAGGACTCAAGGATAAAGTTTAAAAAAGGAGATCTTGTAAGAATATCTAAACTGCGAGGTGTGTTTGACAAGAAATATGAACAAAGTTTTACAGACGAAGTGTTTACAGTGACCGAGCAGCTTGCACGATCTCCCCCTGTGTACAAACTCAAAGATTTTGATGGAGAAGCTATTGAAGGTTCATTTTATGCGGAGGAGATTCAAAAAGTTAAACTGAATAAAGACAAGATGTATCAAGTGGAGAAGATATTAAAACGACGCAACATCAGGGGTGTAAAACAGGTTTTTGTCCGTTGGAAAAACTGGCCTGAGAAATTCAACAGCTGGGTCAGAGCCAGTGACCTTCACGAGGTATAAAGGGGGCCATCGCTACTCCTAGCCCGCTACATTACACCATGAACCGAACGGTGGAGGATGAGGGGTTTTATATCACCCTGCCCTCCAACGCTAGTCTCAACGTCTTTAAGAATAATACCAGTTCCAGTTTCCGCGTGGATTTAGCCCAGCATATTGATTTGGAAGGTTCGTGGAAGTTTGCCTTGACGGAGATTTCTTATCCGTACACATGGCATAATGCCCCCAAGGACCAGGCTTTTTTTGAATGGAGGAAAGCGGGGCTGGAAAATTTCTACCGCCACAATATAGGATGGGGACATTTCAAGGATTTGAATCAGCTCAAAGCCGAGATTGAGGGTCACCTTAGAAAAATAGGTTCTGATATTTATTTAGTCGTGAACACGGTGGAAAATAGACTCGTGTATCAGGCAGGTGGCCAGTACCACCTGCGTTTTTATCCACCACTGAGCTACATGCTAGGTGTGGAGCCTGGCAAATGGATCGTGTTTGATAAAAGGAGTGCCCCTTACCCGATGGATTTAAAAGCAGGTTTCTACCAGCTTTACTGTTACAGCGATGTGGTTGCTCCTCAGATAGTCGGCAATGCTTATGCCCCGCTCTTGCGAACAGCTAGAGTAGAGGGTAAGTTTGGCGATATAATTACGCATACTTTTAACCCGGTCAACTATCTACCTGTAGCAAAGAGGCATATTGAAAACATCCACATAGAGATTAAAACGGATCAAAACACTCCGGTAAATTTTACTTATGGGAAAACCGTTGTGAGACTACACTTCCGACCCGTGATATCACAACGCGTAATGAAATGATGGTCATTCACTCTAATATCACAGAGAGAGTAAGAGGTAATATATATATATATATATAAAAACGGGTTGATCACAGACTCATTAGTCACTATCAAACAAACGTTCAGTCAGAGGTCACCTCAGTGTCTGTGTCTGTGTCAGGAGGAGGACGACAAAACAAAGCAACATGGTTCAGATAAACATGAGGGATGATCCTCACCGCTTCGTAAACTATTACCAGAACCAGGTCGGAGGTACCCTGCCTGGTTTTTATGGAGCACCTGTAATGTACGGTCGTGGAATAGGTTCTATATTTTCAAAATTATTTCGCTTCGTAGCCCCCCTTGTTAAAAAAGGTTTTGCTATAGCTAAGCCTCATCTGAAAACAGCAGCTACAAACATTGCCTCAGATGTCATAGGCAAAACCATGAGAAGGATCTCTGGTCCTGCAGAGACGGGAGGACAAGAAGGATCGGGTATCATGGTTCTGTCACGAAGACCAAGAAAGCGGCCGCCGGGTGAACGTGTGAGGAGGTCACAAATAGTGAGGCCGCTCAAAAGAAAGAAGTCAGTTGGAAGGATCAAGCCTAAAGGGAGGAAGTCTGCACGGAGCAGGGATATATTCCACTGAATCATAAATAGAGAGAGAAAGAGAGTGAAACATGGCTCTTTTGCATCACAAATCCCCTGAGTGCACCCTGGCAGAACTGGACTTATTTTCAGTCCCTATGACCCAGCTTTCTATCGAGGATAAGATCTACACGGAAATTATGCCTCTATCCGCTATTACTGAGAATGGTCCGATTGAGTTTTTTATACCGGGAGATGGTGAAAAGTATCTGGATCTCAACGATACCTTGTTACATCTACGCGTGAAGATCACCAATGCAGACGGCACAAACTTGGCGAACGACGCACCTGTGGGTCTCATCAATTATCCTCTCAATACACTATTCAGTCAATGCGATGTTACTCTGGGTGATAGATTAATTTCACAGTCTAGTGCCACCCACCCATATAGAGCTATGATCGAGACTCTGCTAAACTTTTCTGAAGACACGTTAAAGAGTCAGTTCAGCGCTGGTCTTTATTGTAAAGACACAGCCGGCGCCATAGACTCTATAGTAACCAATAATGGGCCAAACAGAGGGCTAAACCAGAGGGCTCTCTGTACAGCTAATTCCAGAGAAGTACACCTATTGGGCCCCCTCCATGGGGATATCTTTTTCTGCGAAAGGCTCCTGCTGAACTCTGTGGATATGAGAGTTAAACTAACCAGAGCCAGTGAGGCCTTCTATCTCATGGGAACCAGAGACTCGACTTACCGATTAATGATATTAGGAGCCTCTCTTTTTATCAAAAAAGTTTCCGTCTCCCCCGCTGTTCGCTTAGGCCACACATCGGCCTTAATGAGAGGAAACGCTCTCTACCCACTGTCACGAGTGAATGTAAAAACATACTCCATCCCTGAAAATTCGAGGATATGCAATCAGGAGAATCTCTTTTTGGGAGCGATGCCTAAATATATTGTTTTAGGTATGGTGCACCACGAGGCATTCACGGGAAGAAGGGACTTGTCACCCTTCAACTTTAAACATATGGATATAGAGTATCTAGCTCTTTGTCAGGATGGTAAACAAGTTCCCGCCAAGGCGTTCCAGCCTCAGTTCAACCAAGGCATTTCAGTCCGGGAATTTTACAATTTGTTCACAGCGACAGGTCGTCATTTAAAAGATCTCCCTCTGAGTATCACACGTGAAGAATTTAACAACGGTTACTCGCTGTTTATCTTTAATCTCAATCCTGGTGAGGATAGCGACGCCTTGTCACCTGTTTCTAATGGGAATTTAAGACTGGAGGCGAGGTTTAGAGTTCCGCTACCTCACACCACAACCCTCATTGTCTACGCATGTTACTATTCCATTTTGGAGATCAACTCAAGAAGACAGGTGCTGGTGGACTATTATTAAAAGAGTAAGCATGAATAACCACCAACTGGAGAGCCTGTTGCACCATCTACTGGGTGACCTATTTTGTGGCGTGTGGGCTAGTGACCAACTCCCCTTGCTCACACAAACGTTTACAAAGCCGGCTTACTTCATTGTGAACACACATCCTTCTCACATGCCTGGGGAGCATTGGCTAGCTCTGACTCTGGAGGAGAACGGTCAAGCCACCTTTTTCGACTCTTACGGGCTACCGCCAGATTTTTCTCACTACCCCTCAGACATTGTGTCATTTCTGAAAGACCGATCCCTGAAGATAACGTACCATAATCGCCAACTTCAGAACACCTTGTCCACCGTGTGCGGTCAGCAGTGCGTTTATTACCTCTGCCACCGGGCGTGCGGAATGTCTCTGCAGCAAGTATTATCCTCCTACAGTGACGATGTTCTTAAAAATGATGTGATGGTATCTAACTTTGTGAAAAAATATCAGAGATGCATCAGAAAGCACAGTGCTACCTCATTTCATCACGGAGCCTGTTCTTTACAGATGTTCAAAGAGTGCTATAAATTGTGAATGCATGAAAGGGATGACTCTGTAGACTCTGAAAATTGGAATCAATAAAAAATTTTTATTGAGAACAAATGACGGTATCATTTTATTCATTTCTTACAGAAATTTATGGTGAAAAGGTAACCCAGCGCGGAGGTTTTATCTTTTTATGCAGACTATGTTCATCTGCAGCCTTGTCTCGCTCATTATGTCCAGATCTTAAAAAATGTGGGGAGAGGGTTATCTTCTTCTTCGGTTTTACAGATGGTATTTTCTCTATTCCGCTCGACTCTGTTTTGAGACGACGATATTGTTCACGGGCTTGCGGATTATTCACAGAGGATAAAGGTATGTTCAGTTCATTCAGAACATTGAGAAAACTTGTCCAGCCTGCTGGTTGCATGGTTTGGGCTTTTCTTTTAAAAGGGAGCAGAAGGTTTTTAAGTAAATCAACCGAATGTGATCCTCTCACAACCTGCCCCTGATAAACAAATTCTCCTCTGGTGGTCCAGCCATTTCTCTCAGATAATTTCCTCAAGATGTATTCACCATTTCTGCGATCGCGCTTTGGAAGGATTTTTAATACCTCACTCGCCGTTGCATCCAATTCTAGCTGATCGGGCTCGTGAACACGATCCGTCTCACGGGAATCTGATTCAGGTATTGGATCATTAAGATTGTTTCGCTGAAGAGTCACAGTCATCCGCGGCTCCTCCATCTGACCTTGCTTGATTAGGGTGAGGTATCTTTGCAGCAGGGCGTCGTATTTCTTAATTTTTTCAGAAGAGGTCATTCCTGACTCGTCGAGTATCGCTCTCATTTTACTATCCAAATCATCCTCCGCCGTCTGTCTGATAGAAGTCTCTGACTGACTCAAGTGTTTGAACTGATGAGGTGAGATGAGAAACATCTTTTGTGCTGTCCTGAGCGACATCTTATCTTCTAACGATTCCGGCCACTAGATCCCCAATTACGGGTGCAAGAGCCGTTAGGATGGGGAGAATAAACCCTCCTCCTTGACTTTTGAGAGCCAGCTGCTTACGTTTTAAACCGGTTCTCTTATGAGCCAGCAGTCTGATAACTTTCTTTTGCTTTTTCAAACTCCGATACTGGGGAGGGGATAGCTTAATGTTACCCTTTAAAATATTCAGAGCAATCTCACACAAAGCTTTAAGAAAGTCGGGTGAACAATGGCCGAGAATGTCCTTACGTTTCTGAGGTGTGGCGTGGTACAGAGCTCGGAGTAACGGAGCATTCCTTTTTATACGGGCTGACATGATAAATTACTATGCTTTCGGAACATAGACAACTGGCCACTGACTAGGAAGTAAACCCGTTCTCAGTCTGTATTGTTCTGGGCATGAGTGGGTCAGGTCGACGATTAAATACCCGTGCGGCTCTCTGGTGGCGTCCTCAAAGCTCTCCAGAAAAATAGCTTTTTCTGAGGGGAAGATTTGACGGGCTAGTATATTCACCTGCAATCTATCTCTGGGATTCTTAAACAGCACCAGGTAGTTACTGTTCAGGCTGATGGTGCGACTGTATTTCCCTTGATGAAATACATTTTGAGTCAACATCATGACACTCATATTTCTGTGATGTCTGTACTGAGTGAAAATTTTTACCACTTCAGGATGGTCTGAAGCCTGAAAAATGACATCGTCCAGAATAACCAAGTGCTTACGATCAGGAGGGAACAGATTTTCATCTTCAAAAGAATGAGGCAATCCTTCCACAAATTTGATGTTTTTATTCAACCGCTGCAGTTCAGCATACAGTGGTTGGAAAGAGGTATAAATCCAAACAATATTATCCGGTACAACATCCATCACATGGTTACACTTTTTTAAAACACTTTTAACAAAAAATGATTTTCCACATCCGCTGGGCCCCACAATCAGACATGAAAAAGGAGTCTTTCGGCTGGGGTCAAAATCAATCTCCTTCATATCAGAAAATTGCGGCATTTTTATTTATTTTTTTTTTCCCTCTCTTAACCACCTTAATACCTTAATAACCGAAAGGCAGAGTTGTACCGTCAGGAAAAAGGCGTCTCTTGTCATACACCACCCGGAACTTTTTCTGGAATGTCACATTTTTTAACAGAAACCCCTTTTTATCTCTTCTGATGGTACGCTGAGGGGTCTCGATCACCGTTTCTCTGGAGTCAGCCAAGTATCCCTCCACTAACTCTTTGACGCTGTCAAAGTTGACCATCTCGCTGCATTCATGCGTCTGAGTGATGCCTTTAACGCGCATCGATACTTTTTTCTGATTTCTGGTCTGGTAGGCGTAACTCTTGGGTCCTGCTGCAACAAATTCCTGAATTGTGTCACCTCCCAGCTCGTCGGTCAAATCCCCCAGATAGTTTCCCAGTTTCAGTGGAGTCTCACCTTTTTTCACCACATAGATCAGACTGTCTGTGTCTATGTAGAGAATTTTGTCCTGCATTACTTCCAGACAGCTGTACAGTTTTAAACGTGCATATGCGGTGGTAAATGCTGCAATGAATACATTGTTTACCTTGTTGGGTGGAGCGATGCACCGTTTGTTGTAAGTCCACTGCAACATGCACATGTCAGGGTTTAGAAAGTGGAAGTAGGCTATCTTGTATTTACCCGAGAACATGAAATTAAAAAATTCATTCGGGTCTGTGACGATGGTGGTCTGATGGAGGTCGCTTCTCTGCGCAAATTTCCCCCAGAAACTGTTCAAACACAGTTTAGCCACCTGTCTTTTAGCAGGGTTCACCTCTATTTTGCTGGTATCCAACTGAATACCTTGATGGAGTTTGTAATCTCTGACGTACCTCTGCTTACTCTCCTCATCAACTGCGTCTGCGGGATATCCTGAAGCCTCTTGTTTACCCTTAAGAAATGTGTGTATGTAGTCTACAAAGATTGAGCTACTGGTCCTCTCAAAGTGCCACACCTCAGTGATTTTAGCAAGACGATAACCAAGCTTTAACGCCTTGCTAAACTCCACACTCACCCACACACCTGTTAGTGCTCTCTCCTCATCGCTGTGGCTGCACGCACCTGCCTGGTTATTCATTTCAGCACAGGTGCGACAGAGAGTGAATACAAGTTTTCCGTGAGATGACTTGTAAGGTAAAACTGGGAAAAACAGCCCACGCGGAGGATAAACAACAGCTCTTATGAAACCAAAGTAACTGTCAGGGTCATCAAAATCTCTGCAGATGATTCTGGGATGGCCGAGAGGGTAAGGAAAGCTGCAATTTACATAGGGGTAAAGAGATGTAAAGTCAGCGTAGTGCACAGTTTCATCTACCCCCGCACTGTACCTCAACCTGAGTGCGCAGGTCCGACCACCGTACAGTGCCTGTCTCGGAGAGAGAGGTTCAGGGGCGTTAAAGCTCTTGAGAAATTCAATCACCTCCGGATGGGACTTTTTCATCTCAGTCCACTCGTGCTCCCACATGATATGCAGACGAAGACCGTACACTGACTGAAGTTCTCTCTCTCTCTCATGGGTCTCTGCATAGAACTTTTCAAACGGCTCCTTCCTCAGCGGACATGTGTCTTGAGGCTGATAGCAGATGGGGCAGCCGTGAAAGAAACAGCCGTAAAACTCAAAAGCTACCCTCACACCGTCAATTTCCGCATACCCATCTACGTGATAAGGACCGATTCCTTTTTCCCCTGTGTTTAACGCATGGCTAATCTCAATCCCTCTGCTAAACGCTAACCACTCCAGCCACTGGATGGATGCGTTTGAGAAGGTCTTACTCTGCTGACTGTAATCAACGGGTGAAGGTATGGCCAGGGTTTTAGGCTGCAGAAAGTTGGCGGTAAAAACCTTCATACAGGCCGACGCGATCGTGATGCATTTCAGGGGGTCCACGCGCGTCTCGTTAAAGAATTGCTCGCGGAATTTGACACACCCCTTGAACAGTATATCTACATCATTTTTGCAGTAAAGCATGCTCTGTTCACGAAAGTTAAAGGTGCCTTTACAAACTCCATCGTACCATCTGTAGAACTCTCCCTGCTCACTGGGGCTCATGAGTTCTACAGAGTAGTAACTCGGTGAAGGAAAAGGCCCCACATATTTCAAATTCTGCTCTGAAGAGAATCTGTGGGGAAAGAAACCTTTGGTATGATCACTGAAACCTAACGCTTTCGGCATCATACTCACTTTCATAGCCAGGAAGGACAGACTATCGATGAATCTCAAACCATAATCACAGTCTGTAAAACAGAGAATTTTACTCCCCTGTGTGATGAGAGAGGGCTTCATACCTAGTTGCACCATGACGTTAAGGATTAGATAACTATCATAACCTCGTCCGTTGTGAGCAATAAACGTGTATCCACGGTAGCGTGGTCTCCTGAAACGGAGGAGGAATTTCTTGACACAATCCAACCCGTAGGCAGACCACTCCACACCTTTCAGCGTTTTTGCACAGACCAGAAAGGGGACATGCACATCGTTCTGACCGACTAAGGATTCAAAATCATAAAAGATCAGTTTTTCGTCAAGCCGTTCGTCGGTGCTGGTAGGCTGAATGTAACACTGATGTCCACCGAGAGTTGGTGTAGAACCGAGGGTCAGTTTCTCACCACAGATTTTACATTTTAAACCTTCACACACGTGGGGGGTTTTTACCTTAGTCATCGCAACGCGATAAAATCTCTTACACGTCGGACATCTTTTAATCAGATCACAATGACTCACTTGCATTCTGGCTTGGGGTCTCTCACGAGGTTCTTTGTGTCTGTTGAAGCACGACGAGTTACGACAGCTTCTGTTGCAATCGCCACAAAATACAGGACTGAGCTCTTGATTTGTACATGACGAGTCGCAACACACAGGACAGTAACCAGGACAGTAGTGTGAGTGTGGCTCATTGTAACTGGTGTAGCAGTGCTCGCAAATGTACTTCGACCCTAAAAATCCTTTGAGGTTTTTTATTCCATAGTAATGGTTTTGGAGTAATAACAGAAAGAGAGGGCTTGATCGATCTCTGAAATCAGTCTCAAATTTACACAGAGCTCGATCACCCTTGGTTCTGTGAAACACCACAATTTTTCTGTTTAGGATTTTTTCGAATTTTCCAACATCACCGAAAGACACAGGCGTCTGATCAGTCAGCCCTGCCTGACGCTGCCACTCTCTCGCCTGGGCCGAAGCCTGACTATCGGTAAATTTAGAACCGGAGACGTGCGCGAGACTGATGGCGAAACAGAGCTGATTGTCACAGTTATCTGTAATGTACAAGTGACGTTTTTTCTTATGGATTAATTCGCATTCTAAGGTTTTTGAAGCCTTCCGTTTGGCGCCCCCTGTAGGGTTTCTTACTACCTGGAGGACTAACTCCATGTTAGTATCAGAGGCAATCTCTGCGTTCGATTGAGTTAACTCGTCTAAAAAGTCCAGAAAGGCTTTCAGGATTACATCAGACTCATTTGTGACAGAAACGGTAATATGTTGAGAAATACTCTCACCTACTAATTCTAGCTGGACGACATCATTACATCTGGCGTGTGATCGCGCTGTTTCTGCCACTTCAATAAGATTGCTCATAACAGCTGAAGTGAACTCAGCGATGTTGGGCATTCTATCAGGGCACGGACGCGGTATTGTGACGGGACGTCTTATTTCAAGACAATTGTAGCGTTCCCGCTCAATCGGTTGAGGTGTAGCTCTCCGACTCGTTTCAGGGACGGCTACGTTCTCCTGATTCACCCCCCTACCATGCTGCAGAGTTTGTTCTGCTGCAGCTGGAGAAGGTAAAGAATTCAGATTTGATGAGGCTGTGTCTGATGCTGAAGATTGAGAAGCACTAATCGCTGAGGCTGTCTCTAGTGATGTGACACAAGGAGCTGGATTTGATGACTCATTTTGTAAACTCGGGCCGGGTGGCGGAGGCCCGTTTAAATTCAGGACTGACGATTCTAATTCAGGGACGGCTACGTTCTCCTGATTGACCCCCCTACCATGCTGCAGAGTTTGTTCTGCTGCAGCTGGAGAAGGTAAAGAATTCAGATTTGATGAGGCTGTGTCTGATGCTGAAGATTGAGAAGCACTAATCGCTGAGGCTGTCTCTAGTGATGTGACACAAGGAGCTGGATTTGATGACTCATTTTGTAAACTCGGGCCGGGTGGCGGAGGCCCGTTTAAATTCAGGACTGACGATTCTAATTCAGGGACGGCTACGTTCTCCTGATAGACCCCCCTACCATGCTGCAGAGTTTGCTCTGCTGCAGCTGGAGAAGGTAAAGAATTCAGATTTGATGAGGCTGTGTCTGATGCTGAAGATTGAGAAGCACTAATCGCTGAGGCTGTCTCTAGTGATGTGACACAAGGAGCTGGTTTTGATGACTCATTTTGTAAACTCGGGCCGGGTGGCGGAGGCCCGTTTAAATTCAGGACTGATGATTCTAATTCATGTAACACATCAATTTGACCATTTTCATCTTCTTCAATATTCATAGGAGATGATTGATAATCGATATTAAGGAGCGCATACTCCAGTGGTGTAAAGTAATCCCACACATGAACCGGTATGGGTATGTTTTCCAAATTTCCCACAGCCTCGGATATTACAGCCGGCACAGCTCTGCCTGCTTGATTATCCATCTTTACACAGAATTGAGAATGGCTAAGAGGGGTTAAGATATCTACTTATATATATATACACACATTTACTTTACTTCGAAATCACGGCCAAGTCACGGTTAATTCTCTGTATAAGAATCTCGCTACTTCTCATGAATGCCCGAGCTCTTGATCTTTCACGTCGGATGGTAGCGTTTCTTTTCCTCCACAGACGAGGGTCGGGCCGGCTTGGAGGATTTATCCGTTCTATTGACAGATCGGCCTCTGTGGTTGAAGGAGAAATAACCATAAAAGTATTTTGAATATACCTGGTTCAGTGATTGTGAATTTAAAAAAAATAAATAAATAAATAATAAAAAAAAATAAAAAAATAAAAAAAAATTAAGAATTAAAAATTTAAATTAAAGTTTAAAAAAAAAAAAAAAAAAAAAAAATTTAAATTAAAAATTTAAATTAAAATAAATGAAAAAAATTAAAGAAATTATATATAAAAAAATTTAAAAAAAATTAATAATAATAATTTAAAATAATAATAATAATAATAATAATAATAATAATAATAGGCTGTACCTTTCATTAGCCCTTCGACAAGCGACAGTCTGTTGCGCACTCTATTGCACCGCCGATTCTTCACCACGGACCTCACGGGAGCTATAACATCAGATTCTGTCAAATTGAAACACAGTTTAATAGCGTAAAATAGATAAATAAATAAATTTAAAAAAAAAAAACCTTGCTTAAGTATACACTATGTGAAATTTGCATAGATGTTACCATGTAATGCTCCCGTTGAATGCAGCACGGATAAGTGGACAGAGCAGTAATAATATATCAACTGGCTTGTTTTACAGGCACCAGACATGAGTTCTACTGGAAAAAAAAAGGCTGCGCTCTTTTAACCCCTCTCACCCTTCACCCTCTCCCTATGCGTCACATCCGTGTTGATGACGTATGACGCTTACGCGCTCACGTGAGAAAACAAAAACAATAAGTGATGAGTTTTTTTTAAAAACTTACCCCGCTGATCAGGCTGTTTAGCGAGGGGTCCCTCCCCCCCGCGAGCAACGCTTGGCGCCTCTAATAGCTGCGCCGTTATGCAGCCTAGTAAACCGACAGCCCCTTCAGCCCCTGCAGCTGTGTCGGTATGGTAGCCGCTCACAGGCGACTCGGGTCGTTGGGTTTCTCGTGGGCTGTAAGGTACACTCGGAGGTGTGTGTAGAACAGATGTTTCCTGCCGTCCGTCCTCTGTACTAACACTCGGACACTCAGTTGAAAACTGGTTGTGTTGTACAGGGAGCAGTCTTCGTCGTAGCCGGGATTTATTCAGGGAAAGTCCGTTTCCCCCTCCCGGCGCGTTTAAAGTCAATTCACCTTCGAACACGGCTGGGTTCTTCTTTTTTCGGCCTTGCTCCACACTGTTTAGTAAATCTGTGAACAATTACATCTGTTGTTATTTCATTGAAACATTTCACTTGTTAAAGGTTATTAAAGTTAAAGTAACATTACCATAATCGGCTTGCGTCAATATGAAGTCATCCAAATCCTCTGCGTCCAACTCTGGAAATTAACACTCTGTCATGGTGTGGTAATATAATTATACACGCATTCATATGTTTAACATCAGATCTTTTTTACTTACCGTTGAATACTCCTAAGAGTGCCAAAGAACCGCCGGTTGGCTGTGTATGGATGTCAGCTCTTGTTTTCCGTCCTAAAAAAGTTGTTTGTTGTTGGTTTTTTTTTTTTGGTTTTTTTGTTGGTTTTTTTTTTTTTTAAAAGTTTTAAGGAGACTTTTTGCGTACCTGTGTCCATGGTTCCTATCCTGTCGGTTGAGCCCCTGACGTAAATGCCTGAACCATTTTATATAGTCTTACCCCCCTCCATAGAAATAAGGGAGTGTTTTAAAAATTTCTTGAAGTGCTAATTTCAACCCATTTGCTCTTCACACTTAGTTTATATCCACCCTACGGTTAGTAACAGATTGATTCTGTTTACTTGTGAAGTAAGACGTTGTCTCATTCCCACACAGCATGGTGCATCCTAGTGAACATCATATATGTTCATTTGTTTACTTGCGAACTAAGACAACGACACATACTGTTTACCACACTGTACTTTGCATTCTTAATGAACCCATTTGTCCCTAATGTTCAGTGCCACAGCATGATGCATTCTTGAGACCCCTGCAGTTGACTCTCATAGTATGAGCTGATCAGTCAGAGCGAGAACTACATGTAAACTTTATGGGCAACCTGTTCTATTAGTGAATTCTCTGTAGATTAGCCCATGATACCATATACAACATGTATGCAAACTAAGAGGGAAACCTTTTTCATGTAATTTAAACCTACCTCTATTTGCTATAAACAACCCATCCTCCGTTCAGTGTCACAGTATGGTGCAGCCAGAGACAACCAGATGTCTGTTAACACCCCCCACCCCCACCCCACCCAAATCCATGCAGTGCTAGCAACACCTGGTAAAAGGAGGACTTTCCAGCACCCTGAGCCTTGCTCGTACGAGACTTAAAATGTTATCTCATTCCCACACAGCATGGTGCATCCTTGTGAACATCATATATGTTCATTTGTTTACTTACGAACTAAGACAAGGACACATACTGTTTACCACACTGTACTTTGCATTCTTATTGACCCGGGCCATTTGCCCCCTACAGCCCAGTGCCACAGCATGATGCATTCTTACGACCCCCTGCATTTGGCTCTCATAGTATGAGCTGATCAGTCAGAGCGAGAACTAGATGTAAACTTTATGGGCAACCTGTTCTATTAGGGAATTCTCTGTAGATTAGCCCATGATACCATATACAACATGTATGCAAACTAAGAGGGAAACCTTTTTCATGTAATTTAAACCTACCTCTATTTGCTATAAACAACCCATCCTCCGTTCAGTGTCACAGTATGGTGCAGCCAGAGACAACCAGATGTCTGTTAACAGACCCCACCCCACACATCTAATTATTTTCCCATCTTTACCTTACAGGGACCAGTCTTTGAAGCTGTTAAAATGCTGACCACTTCTACAACTTAACCTTTTCTATTAACCCTAACCCTTTCTCTTATTTAAACATTCAACTAATATATTTCTCACAACCTCCTGACTTTAGCTGTAATCATTCTTAACCCTAGCCATAAACTCCCCCTTCCTTCCTTAGATCTCTTCAACAGATGGCTAATCTATGTCAAACAGAGGTCACACGTCAAAATAGCTTGATCGATCGATAAGAGGTCAAAAGTCATATCCCCAGATGTCAGCAAACGGATGTCAAACAAAGGTCACCTGTCATATTAATTTGATTGATCGATAAGAGGTCAGAGGTCACCTGTCAAAATGAGTTTGAATAAAGGTGTCCTTTTATATCTCTAACTATGTATCCTGCTAAGGGTTCTTCTCTTTCTTCATCATGTCCGGTGAATAGTTTTAACTGTGGTAGTAAAAATGGTCATACATTATCTCAAATGGAGTTAATCCTGTGCTAGTAATATGCATGTTTAGGACTACTAGTGGTAAACAGTAAACCCAATTCTTCCCAGTTTCTTTAGTCTTGACCTAATTATTCGATTGTGTCTCTCCAGCAAACCTGCTGATTGTGGATGATATGCACAGTGGTTTCTGAGATCTATTCTTAAGTTCTTTGCCATCAGGAAGATAATATTTTTCAGGAATTCCAAATCTAGGTAACATTTAATTCACCGGTATTGAGAGTGCATCTGCCTGTGCATCTGGAAATACTTCAACTAATTTGGTAAAACATCACTAATCACCAGGGAGACACCTTTATTTAATTCAATGAAATCCATACAAACGTGTTGAAAAGGGTCCTCCGTCCTTGGGAACTGTCCTAGGCCATATGTATGGATCATATTTTGCACATATTTGACATGTTAGACAAAAAAATTTTATTATCATATTATGATATTATTATTTATTATAAATAAAACCATACACTGCAAAAACCTTGTTAATTATTGCTACCATCCCTCCTGTAGAGACATGACGTGCTCCATGGCTCGATACTGAAGCATATTTAAACAAACTCTTTGGCAGTATAAGTTCTACATTTCATAGTAAATGGCACCTTTATTCTTCCAGATCTGTCCTTGTAAGTGTACATTTGGTTTTGCATCCATGGTCCAATTTAATGGACTAGTACATACATCCAGTTTCTCAGAATACTCTATTCCTGGCTCCACCCTCTCCCAATCTGAGGCTTCTTCACATGCAGTCACAAACACACCCAAACGCCTCCAGTGGTCATCTGTGGGTTTGGAGAGTGACACATAACATGCATAACATGATCTTAAAAACTTTCTTATGCTGTGGGAGAGTAAGCAGCTGACTGCACAACAACCCTCTTTATTCCAGTATAAGTGTTCTAACTTTAGCATGTTTTAACTTTCTCATTTGTTTAAAAAATAAAATATGTCCTCCCCTTGAGTATATTTGTAATACATAGTGCAGTGTACTTCATGTGGTGACCTGAGGGTGAGCTCTCCTGAGACGTGCTATTTTGCCGTCTGAAGGAGAGGAAGCGTGATAGTGCTGGGGCCTGTAGACACAAGATCCAAACTATACCAGTATGAAGGTGGTCTCGCATCATGCTGAATCATTGTTTGAGCCGACTTCATTCGAACTACAGTTAACCCTTTTTCTTCTGGAACTATTCTTAAATGGACTATTCTATAAATAAATGGAGTAAATCCCTTCCCAGTAAGTTACCGGGACACAGAGTGGACAAGACAACTTGACAATCAGCACTTACTCCACTCCGTGTATCTGTTACCGTCAAGAGTTTTGATAAACGCTCAGGATGGCTCTTACCATTTGCTGATTTGACCCAAATAATTTCTTTGGATTCCTCAACTCCCGGAATGGCATCAGGATGGATTACAGTTCGTGTTGCACCTGTGTCGCATAGAAAAGTTACCTCCATCCTGGAAACATTCAATGTAATCTCAGGTTTGATGTCATACTATAAGATAAGTTCAATTCCCTCTAAGTTTAACACTTTTTTCTGGCTTTTCTGCTTCTATCCTGGTTACAGCTCCTGTTTTTTTCTTATCTAGTCATAACTGACTCCCAAACTCTTCCTCTATCTCACTCTTGCTCCTGCAGTCCCTCGCCCAATGCCCCCTCCTTCCACACAGCCGACATGTATCTCCTCCTGCTCTGTTTCTCCTTCTCCGCCACTGCTTCTGTTGTGATCTGTGTTTTTGCTTTCCCTCATCACCTAAATAGTTGCTTCTCTCCCTTCCAACAAAAAGTTTAGTCCTTTCTTCCTTTTCTTTTTGTTGTTAGAGTGCTCCTCTGCATGTCCTCTTTATTCCTTTATTCCATTGCTGTGCAAACACATTAAGATGACTGTTTATTGTCATGTTACAAGTCACATTACTCTCTGCATTTTACCCATCTAGTTTGGCACCTGTTGAACACACATGCATTTCATGCATTACAATACATTTCTGTTTAATTTAATCAATATTTATCTGCAGGCTTAGAAACTGCTTATAGTATTAATATATTACTCCATATATTACGCTGATTTATTGCAGCTGTCTTTAAATTTCTCTTTAAGAAAACTATTGTTTGACATCTGACTCACATAGCATATTTCATTGCTGTGTTTTTTTTTTTAATATATTTTATATATAATATATATATATATATATACTGATACTCACTTTAACCCATTCTGTGAGATAAATGCTTTAATCTCTGATGAATATGATGTCAGTTCCTAAGTTCATAAGTTCATAAATTTATAAGTTTTAGGGAAGTTAGTCAATCAGAAGTAATGAAGCATTACTTAACCATAGCATTACTTAACTTAACATCAATACGTTAAATTCTCTATTTCCGGCTTATGTTTCTGATACACTTATGATTTTGTTGCAGAAGAGCTAATCTCAAATTTAGAAAATGTTTCAGTTTGGCTTGAAAACCATCTGCACCTGAAAGGTTTGACTGTCTGGTTTCAGACCTTTTTCACGTGGAAATTATTTCATTTTTAATGCCTTGAACTTTGTCATTAAAGAATATTCCAACTTCATTACCCTTATATGTAGAAATGAGTTCTAAATGCAACCTGGAGGGTTTGTTAATCTGTTTACTGTAGCAAGCAAGAAATGAAAGTTGTTACTGCAGTTTTTTTTTTTTTTATGATTTCAGAAAAATAACTCTCCCTTGTTCTATGCAAAGTCTGGTTGAACACACATAGCTTTTCTCTGTAAATCTCATCATGAACCTGGAGCTTTGACTTGCACCATTTTCGTTCGGCTCTCTGGCACTACTTTTTCTGTGCCCTGACCGACTCTTCTTTTCTCGCACGGTGCCCTTTGTCCACTTTTTAACCATTCTAACCTTGACAGGAGCAATGTATTAATTAAGGACAAAAATAAATGCTTTATCTTGTGAGTGGGTATATTGGCCCTGAATATGGCACAAAGACCCTCCCCACTCTTGGTCTTGTCGTTTCATCTCTCAGTTAAACACATAAAATCAAGACTGTGAGAGGAAAGTATCAAAGCACTGTTAGGCAGGAAAAAGTCAGAAAGCTGTTGGTGTACAACTTCCCTAGGACTTTGCCTAAGAATGGCAGGTTTGATATGGAAATGATAAAAATCTCAGGTTGTAAAACATCTTTTGCTCAGACAGTTTTTCCTGTGAAAGGAGTAAAGATTTGAAATGCTATGTTTGTTTATCTGAGATCTTCTGAACTTTAACTCTTTAAGAGAGCTGCTAAATCTTAAAACACAAACTTGTACAAATGTCTAGCTTTAATCCTTGTTGTTCTTTTCTTGTTTTGTTTTTTTAAACTAGATTTACTTTGTACATTACTTTTGTCTTCCCCTTCTCTAGGATTGGGCAATGTTACCATGTTCAATTCTCCCTCAAACCCAAATTTATTTTCTCATCTCTCTAAGTTTTCAATATTATCGGTTTTTTTTCTGAAACATGATTTTAGCACTCCCACTTAACTCCCGGTTAGCTTTAAAACAGGTATTTCCCATACTGTCCTCTTGCAGCTAATCAATTTTCAGTGGAGTTATTCGGAGTACTACTGAATGAAACACTACTTCTGTCGTTATGTCACGAGCAACAACCAGATTCCAATGTTCACTTCAACTCAATTAGTCAGTAATACATTTTTATGTCGTCACCATCAGCAACATCACACACCAGCAGCTGTTTCACTCTCATACATACATAGCAAATAAAACAACACTGCAGCAAAGAAGCAAAAAGATCAACAATTTAACAAACAAACAATTCAACAACCAGCCCCTTTAACAAACAACCGATTCAACAATCAGGCCATTTAACAAACAAACGATTCAACAATCAGGCCATTTAACAAACAAACGATTCAACAATCAGGCCATTTAACAAACAAACGATTCAACAATCAGGCCATTTAACAAACAAACAATCAGACGTATGACACAAACAAAACTAAAATGGATTTAATTCTTGAGATATTTCATCGCAAACTCTCTTAAGAAAGATTCTGTTTTTAATTTATTAAAGAGTTATTTATTCCTGTAGTCTTCTCACACAGACTATGGACTGACCTTTTCTGACTGCATTTTTGTTGTCCTTGGTCAATCCTATACACAGTTACCAGTTAAAAAGCTGACCTTTTCTGACTGCACTTTTGGGTTAATCCAGCACAACTTCCACACAGTTACCAGTTAAAAGGCTTATTTCCTTTGCCTCACCTTTTCTGGCTGCTATTATGTTTTCATGGGTTAATCCTATACACAGTTACCAGTTAAAAAGCTGACCTTTTCTGACTGCTTCTTTTATGGGTTAATCCAGCACAACCTACACACAGTTACCAGTTAAAAGGCTGACCTTTTCTGACTGCTTCTTTTATGGGTTAATCCAGCACAATTTACACACAGTTACCAGTTAAAAAGATGACCTTTTCTGACTGCTTCAATTGTGAGTGTTCCAACATAACTTATACACAGTTACCAGTTAAAAGGCTTCTTTACTAGGTTAGATTCGAAATAGTAATATTCTTAGGAAAATAGCAACGCCCAAATTTTCCCTAATAATCACACTATTTCTCGCCAACAATAGTAACACAAAGGGTTCCTTACCATAAATCCACTGGTAAGTTAAACAACGAAGAATCTGTCTGTCCACTGATTCAAAAATAGATCCTGTCACCTTTCCTCCAGCCAGTGGCAGCCGGCCTCTATCAGAAACTCTGCTGAGAGGACTTCAGTTAGGAATCCTGGACTCCCCTGTGCACGGTTTCAGCTCCGATTCTGGAAGGTGGAAAGGACTTAGAATCCGGCTCAAAGGACCATTATGTTAGAACAATTCTCTTAAAATTAGGCTCAGAGTCGCTGGATACGATTAACACAAAACATTTATTTCTTGCAAGAAAGAGACAAGTCCGCACAAATCCACACAACCTGTCGGGAAGATCGCTCAGAGTTGTCTCCTGACAAAATGGTGCTCCCACTATTTATGTTGTTTATGCTTGCTGATCACACAACGTTATGAGAAAAGGCGCTTTTCTCACCATTCATTATTATGTGAAGGAACATTCAATGTTATAGGAAAAGGTGCTTCTCTCCCCATTCCTTGTTATGGGAAGGAACATAAAAGGTGCTTCTCACCAGTTAATATTATGGGAAAGACTAGTACCAAAGTCAAAAAACTTTTGCTTGAATCATAGAAGAGGAAAGATGGAGGGACTCTTCTGTCATAGTATAACTATATAATTTTTCCAACAATAACGTACAAGTCTTTCGCCTTTTACTAAAGACTTCCGTGGAGAGCAGCACTAATGAGTTGTTTCTATTTTTGGCAGGCTTTTCCTTTGCGGGTGAAGCCCTTTCTGTCTGTGCAAAAGAAATCTTGTTACTGTGCAGAGTGACTTCTCTGAGTAGAGTCGCCTTACTTGTTGCGACTGTGCCGATTTTCGAAGCTGGAGTGTAAAGTTGTTGCTTGAATGGTGCTCGCTGGAGCGTGCGGGAGTGCAAAGTTATACCATTTAAAAGGGCTGAAGAGTGCTCAGTGCAGCGGGTGGGCGGAGGTGCAAAGTGACACTCTGGCCACCTATGGCCATAAAAAGAACACCGCTACAAGTGCGCATTGTGCCAGGAAGGGCCCTCGGACGTGAACCAGTGGACAGTTATCGCTTCTCGGCCTTTTGGCTAAGATCAAGTGTAGTATCTGTTCTTATCAGTTTAATATCTGATATGCCCTCTATACGAGGACTACATATTAAATGGATTTTTAGCAATAGGTGTTGAAAAAGGAGCTTGCTCCGTTCACTCCAAGCATCGACCCGGTACTGCAGTGACGCTGGGAAGGGTGCACTCTTCTCTGCTCTTGTGAAAAAGCAAACAGCGGTGCAGGATGGAAGTTTCAAGGTGAAACTTTCTTTTAGTCTGCTGAGAAAAGACAGTGAATGCGAAGTAGACTTTAACACGGCTCTGGGAGCGAGCCGAGTGCGGGATAACCGGGAGAATTGCTTGAAAGAAATGCAACACCGAATGAGCGGTCAGAACAAAGCCTTAATACGGTGTTCCCGTGGTGTTTTTGTTGCTGCCTTGTCTTTTGCACAGAGTAAAAGACAAGGCAGCCATCGAATAGGGCCCGATTGTTCCTACTTGGTCAGCCGAGGAGCAAGGGGGGGGAGCAAGCGTCTCAACCAAGCAAAGCTCACCATGGGGAAGGTGACTATGCCAACTAGCCCGATGCCCTGCTCCCGCAGTGAGGGATAATCGTACCCTGGTTTCTCTTCATAACGTACAAGTCTTTCGCCTTTTACTAAAGACTTCCATGGAGAGCAGCACTAATGAGTTGGTTCCATGCTAATATAATCTAAACGAAAATTTCTAAACTGGTTAATACACAGATTGTTCTTCGCTTTCCAGTTCATGAGAATAGTTTTCTTTGCGATACATAACACTGTGAGGATCATGTGTGCTAAGCTAAATTCCACGTTGATGTTGTCTAAGTCACCCAGTATGCACAGTGTGGGGCATGCAGGAATGCTACACTTTAGCCATGTTGATAGGTCCGCACAGACTTCAAGCCAGAACTTCTGGACAGGTGCACAAAACCACAAAGCGTGTGCATAATCATCAGGTGTGTTATCTGTGCAATGTGAGCAGATGTTTGAGTGTGTTAGACCCATCCTGAACATCCTTTGTCCTGTATAGTGTGTTCTATGAAGAATTTTGTATTGTATGAGCTGTAAATTAGGATTTCGAGTCATTCTGAAGGTGTTCAAACATATTTGTGGCCCGGAACTATGACTAGAACTGATGGATAAATCTGCCTCCCATTTTGAGGATGGTAGAGACATTGTGTCATCTATCTTAGACAATAATTTATATATTTTTGATAGTAGTTTTGGGGTGCAGATGCTTAAAGATTCTGCTACCCTAATCGGGAGTTGTAAGTCTGGTTGGTGGAGGATATATTTCTTTGTTATTATAGACTTAAGTTGTTGATATTCTAGGAATTTATTGCTGACTATCTCATGTTGTGATATGAGCTCATCAAATGAAATAAAATTTCCATTTTGGATTATATGTTCCAGATGTTTGATTCCTTTGATCTTACACAGAGTAAAGTTTAGCATTTTTTTTGTTTTGCAGTATGTCAGGATTGTTCCAGATGGGTGTAAGCTTACACGGGACAAGTGAAGACTTTGTTATTTTAAGAAATTCCCACCAGGCTATCAGAGAGGTGCTGATGTTAATGCTTTTGAAACATTTGTGATTTTTTACGTTTTGACTAATAAGTGGCTGGTCAGAGATTTCCAGATTATCACACAATGCTTGTTCTACATTTATCCATGGTTCATCTATTGGGCTAGGTTTAAACCATTCTGATCTATACTGTAACCTATTGGCTAAGGAATAGTGCTGAAAATTAGGTAAATCTAATCCACCACAGTCCTTGGTCTTCTGTAGGGTTTTTAAACTAATACGTGGTGGTTTGCTTTTCCACAGAAATTTGGAGATGCATGAATCTAGTGACTTAAACCAAGTAGCAGATGGTTTTATGGGGATCATTGAGAACAAATAATTAACTTTTGGTAGTATCATCATTTGAATGGTTGTAACTCTCCCCATAAGTGATATAGGTAAGGACTTCCAACTAGAGAGATCGTTCTCTACTGTCTTTAATAAGTGCACATAATTTAGCTTTGTTAGCTCTGAGAGCCTGGAGGAAATGTTTATGCCTAAATATCTAATATTTCCTGACTGTAAAGTGATCGCAGGTATATTCTGTACCCTACAGTTAATGGGCAGAACTGTGGTCTTAGACCAATTGATAGAGTAGTCAGAAAGTGCTGAGAATTTATTTATGAGTGTGATCGTGTGAGTGAGAGACGTTTGAGAGTTCTGAAGGAAAAGTAAAACATCATCAGCATAAAGACTTATTTTATGCTCAATATTTTGGGGTGCCTTTAATATTTCTATCTTGTCTGATAGCAGCTGCTAAAGGTTCAATGAAAATAGCAAAAAGTGAGGGACAAAGTGGGCAACCCTGTCTTGCACCTCTCTGCAGACTGAAGCTTGGAGAAGTTTGATCATTTGTCCTGACACTTGCATTTGGGGAGTCAGTTATTTTCTTCTGAGGAGATAAGAGGCTTTAATAATAATATCTTGCAAGAGAGAACAACACAGTACAGAATACAGAGTTGCTCTGACCACTGAAGCAAAAACACACAGTTATATTGCCCGCTCATCACATCATCTGTTTTTGGGTATAGTTGATTGTTCTTCTAACTTTCCTCCCCAACCATCAGTTGAGGTTACCCAGACACACTCGTAAATACCAGCTTAACCCTGTCCCCCCTAAAGTGCAGCTATCTCATTATAACAAGCCCACCATTGTAAAGAGGAATTTAAGAAAACAGGGCAGGATGGTACCTTGCAGCTTGGTCATTTGCAGGTTATACACAGTAACACTCAATACAATGCATATAAGAATTATTTTCCATTACATTCCTCCCTTTTGATTATAATAATACCATTATATTAATCAACCCAAAAGAAACAAGGAAAATAATAACTTTATCTGTAAAACATCAGCATGCATTTGCACACAACGTGAGTTTAAAATGCAGGCATCGTAGTGATAAAGGGTCCAATGATAAACAATCAAAACACGAACAATTAAACATGATTATCTTCATCCCTCTCTAAGTCAGCGTCACTAGAGGAAACATTTTGAAAGCAAAAAAGTTCTTTGAGTTATTTGAATCATTTGGTGAGATACATACAATGAGGCCTCGCACACAGGGAACAATACAGCAGCCCTGTGGAAGGGAGGGGGTCTGGTTACAGGTCCCAATCCCAGGTTAGGAGGTCTGCCAAATAAAATTTCAAATGGGCTGAGATTCACTCGAGCTCTGATTCTCATGTAGGTAATAGGTAATGCTTTTGTCCATGGCAGACCTGTTTCTTCACAACATTTGGCTAACTTGGACTTTAATGTACCATTTTCTCTTTCCACAGCACCTCCACTCTGTGGATGATAAGCACAATGTGTGTGCAAGCTTATTCCCAGGAATTTACCAACCTCAGTCAATGCAGTGTTTACAAAATGTGTGCCATTATCACTGCTGATCTTCTCTGGAATGCCCCATCTAGGAATGATTTCTGTTTAGCAGTGCTTTAGTCACTGCATTACTGTTTCCTTCAGCTGGTGTGAGTTCAACAAAATCCATCATCAAATGTTCAAAAGGTCTCTCTGGTGGAGGGTGTGCAGCTTGTGATGAGTGTAATGCCTTTCCTACATTATGTGTGGCACAAACCATACATGACTGACAGTATTTTTGCGCATATGAACTGAACCCTTTTGTGAACCACTGAGCAGTGAGTGCATTCAGCATCCCCCCTTTTGACACATGGTCCAACCCATGGGTCAATTTTGCAAAATGAGGAAAAAAATGTTTAGGTAGACAGGGTTTACCATCAGGTCCCATCCAAACACCATCCGTATGAGTTGCACCCACAGAGGACCAAATGTGTTTTTCATTTGCAGAGGCAAAAGTTTGCAAAGCATGGAGATCTGTGAGGGAGTCTTCTGCCTGCAAAGAGAGGGAAGCGAAAACAGGAAAAGATTTAGCTGCTTGCTTAGCTGCAGCATCAGCTCTGTCATTGCCACAAGCAACAGGATCGTCTGAGTTAGTGTGAGCCGCACACTTACAGACCGAGATTGCTGTAGGCAAAAGGATCGCATCAAGAAGATCAGAAACCTGCTTGGAGTTCAGAATAGTTTTACCATCTGATTTAAGGAAATGCCTGTGTTTCCACAGCGCACCAAAGTCATGAACAACACCAAAAGCATATCTGGAATCTGTGTAAATGGTGACAGACTTACCAGCTGCCAACTTACAAGCTTCAGTAAGTGCAATAAGCTCAGCAGTTTGAGCAGAGAAATGTTTAGGAAGAGAACCAGACAACAAAGTGTCATGTGAAGAACATACTGCAAACCAAACACAGTTAGTACCTGTGGCTGGATCACGCAAAGCTGACCCATCTACAAAAAGAATTTTGTCAGAGTTTGGAAGAGTAGCCTCTAAAAGATCTGGTCGGGGTGTACAAACTTGTTCCAAAACAGCTTCACAGTCATGAGGCTCCCCATCCTCAGGAGTCGGAAGCAAAGTAGCAAGATTCAGAACAGTACAACGTTTAACAGTGACATTTGGCATATCAAGGAGCACAGAGGTGTATCTGAGCCAACGAGCAGTTGAAAGATGTGAAGTTTTCTGCTCGAGAAGAATAATGGCAACAGCATGAGGAACCAAAACAGTCAAATTAGCGTAGCCCACAATATCTCGGGAGGCCAGGACAGCTTTCTCTGCAGCTGCAACAGCACGAAGACAACCACACAGTAAATTTTCCAGTGTTAAATCAACACTTAAAGAGTTAAATTGAACACTGTGTCCGAGTGTATTTGGTCCTTATCAGAATTGGTGTTAAATTAACTCTTTCCATAGTGTTAAAATTTCAGAGTAAAATCAACTCAAAATTGAGTAAAAAATTAACACTGGACAGTTTTAATGAAACTTAACACTACAGGTTGAATAACTCTGGAGAGAGTAAATATGACTCTTAGCAGTGTAGAATGGTTACTCTACTGTAGTGACAATTTAACTCTGATTCTAATGCTTTTTAACACTGCATTGAGTTATTAAAAGGTTAACAGGCTAATATAACTCAGAAAAGTGTTAATTTTACACACTAATGTGTTGATAATTTACTCTGTTGCAGTGAAAAAACAACTCAGTCAATTCCTAACACTGCACAGATAAATATGTAGTGTTATTTTTGCACTTGTGTAGTGTCAAATTGCCTCCATCCATAATAATTAAATACTTTGAAAATGTACCTTTAAATAAAACAAGTTACCACAAAAATGCATTTAACTTCTCACTTTTTACTGTACAAAATCACCTTTTGAAGATATATTTAACATTTGTAATCAACCTTTAGTTGTACAAGTGTACTTAACTGTTCACATTCTGCACTTTAGAAAATAAAGAAAAAGATGAATTGTGCAATGGGTGTGCATGTGCCTGCCGTGCCAGGCACCCCAATACAACACTCACTTTAGGAAAAACATATGCCACAATCTAACAGTTACAGGAAGGTCATGTAACAGTGTACTTGCCGTGCCATTACAGGGCTCCAAGTGAACTGTAAGTCTGCACAAAAACAACATTACATACATTACATAAAATAACTGTTAACTTTTGGTCAGCCTAACAACGCCACCACTTGAGAACATTGACCCTAAGTCTGCATAAAATGGCAATATGGAACAATATATAAGGCGGTATCTGTCGTACCATACTTCAAGGCGAAGATTTTTTCCATCTAAGTCACCATAAACTACCCGTAAATGTCTAACAAGTGTATTTGCACAAGTTAACTCAGTCTGAGAAACGAAACACTTCATGTCAAACAGATTTGTTCCAAGTACTAATGAAGCAACCTAGCCCGAACTTCTGCGACACGGGGACTCTCCTTCACTTTGCCAACATCTATGTTATACACAGTAGTCTGGATGAACGTGAACATGTTGTTCAGCATAGGGTTGTATGTGGTGGCAAAAACATAATGCACCTTAAACAGCTCGTCGAAGGCACCAATTGAAGAGGCCGACCTGCAACTGATGGCATTTTTGTCAAGTATGACAAAGAACTGGTGGACCTCTCTTTTTTTTTCGTCCTACAGCCAGGAGGTACGGTTGTGTGCTTATCATGATGGAATCCAGATGTTCCTGTATGTTGGTTCCTGTCTGAGAAAACAAAAACACAAACACATGGCAAGACTATTACAATTACATGGTGGTAATATTGCACAAGAAAATCAGCTTAAATGTGTATTTGCAGTGTTGTGCTAGTTACTGAAAAATAGTAACTAGTTACAGTTACTTCATTAAAAAGTAACTCAGTTACTTAACCCAAAAAGTAATGCGTTACTGAGAAAGTAACTTTTTCGTTACTTTAAAACGTTTTTTTTCCCCAATGCTCTCATTAAATAAAGGTTGATTGAATTCCCCTCTAACCCTCATTTCAGTTCTGTACTGATGCTGATGAAAAAACGTATATCTGTAGAATTTTACCATCATCATGCTGCATGATGTCAGCAGCATGACCTAACAGAACTGCAAACATCTTGAGGATAGCTTTGACCGAGTTATGTTCAAGAACCTGTTTTAATGACGGAAAGTAAATTCTCTCCAGCGGTAATTTATTTTCGATCGATCAGCTGTGTTTACCCAGAGCGTCTGTGTTTACGTCTGTCGGACTCAAATACCGCTGCTGTTCGGGTGGAGTGGGTGCTTGTGTGTTCTCGCTGTGACTGTTGAGCTGTGTCCCAGTGCAGGGGCTGCAGCCTGAACTGACACAAAGCTTCAGTCTTGGATGCTGAGTTAGCGAACGTTACCTCGCCGTCATGCCGTGCCCAGAGAGTCTCTCTGGCCCTGCTCTGAATCAGTCCTCTTCATGGAGCGTGTTTGATTGTATAGTATTTGTGTGTGTGTGTGTGATCATGACCTGAAAAACCATGGCTCCCCCAGTGAAACATCCTTGAATAAAAAACAGAAAATAAAATTAAGAACAAATACAAACCTTCTTGAAGACCACAAGATGCTTCTCTGCCTGAGAAGCAGACATCTTTCCCGTTCTTTTACGACCCTTGGCAGAGGGGGGAATCAGGTGTAACCGCAGCAAAATCGATGAGAGGTCACTGTCCAATCCTGTAAATATACAAATTTAATGTTTTAATGTTATGTGGACCATCAGCAAAACACACACCTCAATGTGGGGCGGCCACTTTACCTACTGCACCACGTGTGTGATTCTGCTATTTCAATAGCAGTTCAAACTTACCGATGTCGTCATCCACTTCAGTGCCATCCTCAGGAGTATCAGCTGCCAGGAGGAGATCTTCAAGCTCACTGGTAGATGGAAGCATTCTGCATTGTTGGATGAGCTTTCTCTTGAATGTGGTTGTCCATTTCTCCAGAAACTTGCCGGAGACATCCTCCCCAAACATCAGAACAAAATCCTGTTCCACCAAGGGTGAGGATAATGGAGAACTTCAAGATTTCACAGCCAGATGAATTGTGTTGTTTGACTGTTACTAAAATACACACATACTTTAATTATTGAAAATTTCAAAACACTGTCAAAATAATGAAAATCAATTACCAAGCCTTTGACATCTTTGAAACGTGGAAAGACAGACAGTACGTTACTTGACTGCTGCGGGTTGAGGACCATGTTGCTGCGGAAGTCAAATGTCAGCTTCATCTTCTTCTTGATTGTGTCCTCATCAGGACAATGTTTCATCAGAGCAACTGGGTCTCTCGTCTGGCAGCTGGTCCTCCAACCCCATCTTCACGAGATGTTCCTTCAGATGATGATGCACAATATGGAAAAATACCATATTTTGAGAACCATATAAACACACAGACAAAAGAAAATTCAGTTCAGATCTTCTAGTATTATTATTGGGTTACCTCCATACGATGATCGTCTGTCTCTAGCAGTGGATCTCTGAATAGTTTTAATCTTCCAGGCCAAGTACCCAGTGCCACTCTCGCCATCATAATGATGCTCCTTGGAGAGTGAAAAGATACCAAAAGCAGACATTCCATTCATGAGTTGTATTTTTTAAGTCAAGGTAAGAGGGACATTTTGAATATGAATTCACCACTCCTCCCTCGTCCTTACTGTAGCCCCAGTTTAGAAAAAGAGTGTGGGGGAAAAAACACCATCTCACCATAATTCCACAACTGCAACTTGAAAGGACTCATGTATGCAGAGCAACTGTATCACTTATATATTACCTTTAAAAATATGCTCTAGTAGAAATCAAAGTATTTCGATATCACATTCAACATTATCACAGCCATTATAGTGTGTGACTTACATAACCAGTCCTGGAGAACGGATCACTGAGGTAGGGGAATAAGCTCACAATTCCTCTGGCATACTTTTCTTTCACCTGTCTGTGTGGTGATGTACTGCAAGATATAAAATGGTAAAGATTTCTTATATGCACTGGATTTAACAACGTTTTGAATTTAATGTAAAAGCTATAGTGAGTAAACTAAAGACTATTTACAAATTACCCATTCTTTTCCATCATGTCAGCTGCCAGTATGTTCACTATTTTTCTCCTGGTTTCATCTGTAAGGGACTTGTTTCGACTGTATTCATTCATTCAACCCCACCAGGTTTCTTTGTAAGAATGGATTCCACCAACTTCAGACAAAAAGCAAAACAATTTAGCATGTTGAGAATACATCACATTAATAAGTAAACAAATGGTAAAAGACAAATAGTTAGAGACCCTGAGGAGATAGAATATAATGTATAAAGTTAAGCAGCAAAGTAATTTCAGACTTTTATTATCACACCTGGTTCGTAACTCACCTGTGTTCCATCTTCCCTTGATTGCCCCGTTAGTTTAAATACCTGGTCTTCTCCGCCTTTCTTTGCTCGTGTGTTAATGTATTTGTTATGCCTGTTTGGTTCACGACCTGGATCCTGACCCTTGGTGTTTTGTGGATTATTTTCAGTTCTTGGATTACCTTGGTTTTTTGTTCCGGTTCTGCAGGCCGACTTCCCTGCTCACCAGGCCAGGTTTTTCCTCTGTGTGGGATTTTCTGTTAACCAATAAACTTTTGTTTGAACTAAGAGTTCTTGTTCTCCTGATTCTGTGACCGCACCGGTGCCCGCACCTCATTACGGTGTGACAGAACGCATGAGCCAAATGGACCCCGCGGATCCAGAGTCGATTCACCAGGCGCTGACAGCCCAGGGCTCTTTATTGGGACAGCATGCCCAGGACCTCAAGGACATTATGGAGGCGTTGGGGTCCTTGACTTCTAGCGTCGCCTCCCTCTCTCAGAGACTGGAACTGTGTGCTGCTTATCCGCCACCTGTCGCTGTTCTGCCATCAACGCCCCCTCTTCCTGAGCCCCATCTCCCGACGCCGGAGCGTTATGGCGGGGACGTGGGAGCCTGTGGACGTTTCCTCCTCCAGTGCGCTCTGGTGTTTGAGTTGCAGCCTCGGATGTACCACGAGGACCGCGCCAAGGTGGCGTATATCACCAGCCTCCTCTCCGGACGGGCTGCACAGTGGGCGCTGGCTACGTGGGAGGGCAACCCCCAGCTCTGCTCCTCCTACCGGAGGTTCGTGGTGGAGATGAGAGGGGTCTTCGACCATCCTGTTCGTGGTAAAGAGGCGGGCAACCGACTGCTCTCACTGCGCCAAGACTCCAGGTCAGTAGCCGACCCCGCTATTGAGTTCTCCACACTGGTGACGGAGAGCGGCTGGGATAATGCTGCGTTGATGGGAATATTTCTTCGCTCCCTGAATGACAATTTGAGGGATGAGCTGGCGGCTCGGGATGAGTCGGAATCCCTGGCCGATTTAATAGACCTTGCGAGGCGGTTGGACAACCGCGTGTGAGAGAGACGCCGGGAGCGTGACCGGACCTGCATCGCTTCCGCCTGTACCCCATTGTTTGGTTCTGCCTCTGGTCAACAGGTGGAGGTGTCCACTCCAGCAGGTGCTCACACTCCTGTTGTCCTGCCCCCTCCTGAACCCATGCAGCTTGGACGGGCCAGATTGACTCCGACTGAGCGTCAACGAAGACTTCAGGCGAGGCTTTGTTTTTATTGCGGCCAACCCGGCCACGTTCGAGAGAACTGCCCCCAATCTGCCAAAAGCCGAGATTTCCTTCCACACGTACTCAGTTGTCTGCCGTTTTGTTTTGTGACTCTAAGGAGGTGGCTATAAATCCGTTTGTGGATTCTGGGGCAGATGAGAATTTTATTTCCGCAGATTTTGTTAAACTACATAATATTCCTGTTGTGTCACTTACAGCACCTCGTAAGGTAAATGCTCTAGACGGTAGGTTGTTGTCTGTAATTTCTCACCAGACTGTACCTTTATCTCTGGTAACCAACATGAGCTTATCAGTTTTTTTTTATTATGCCTGCTCCTCATACTCCTGTGGTTTTAGGTCTCCCCTGGCTTAGACTGCACAATCCCAACATTGACTGGACACAGAGCACAATCATTAGCTGGAGTGTAGCATGCCACAATAATTGTCTTAGATCTGCTGTTCCAGCCTTGAGTCCTCCTGCCATAGTTCCTTCCGTCTCTCCTGATCTTTCTGGGGTTCCTCCTTGTTATCATAACTTGGCTGAGGTATTTAGCAAACATCAAACTCTCTCTCTCCCACCACACCGTCCCTATGACTGCCACATAGACTTACTGCCTGGGTCCCCTCTCCCCTCCAGCCGCCTTTACAACCTCTCCCGTCCCGAGAGAGAGACTATGGAGAGGTACATACAGGAGTAATTGGCAACAGGTATCATTCGCCCCTCTTCCTCCCCTGTAGGTGCTGGGTTTTTTTTGTGTCTAAGAAAGACAAGACCTTGCGCCCCTGCATTGACTACCGTGGTCTGAACGCTATCACTGTCAAGAATAAATATCCCCTGCCACTATTGGATTCAGCTTTTCACTCCCTTCATCAAGCCACTGTCTTCTCCAAACTAGATCTTCGGAATGCATACCATCTTGTCCATATTCGTGAGGGGGATGAGTGGAAAACGGCGTTCAACACACCTCTTGGCCATTTTGAGTACTTGGTCATGCCTTTTGGATTAACTAATGCACCGGCAGTTTTTCAATCCTTAGTTAATGATGTACTCCGTGACATGCTCAACCGTTTTGTTCTTGTTTATCTGGACGACATTTTAGTTTTTTCTAGCACACTGGAGGAACATAGCAAGCATGTCAGATTAGTTCTCCAAAGATTGCTTGAGAACAGATTATTTGTCAAGGCTTAGAAATGCGAGTTTCATGTCCAGTCAGTCTCTTTTTTGGGCTTTGTCATTGAAAGAGGTCAGATTCGCTCTGATCCAGCCAAGGTAAGGGCGGTGGTTGAGTGGCCAGTACCTGAGAACCGCAAGCAACTTCAGCGTTTCCTTGGTTTTGCTAATTTTTACCGGCGCTTTATTAGGAATTTTAGTAAGGTGGCTGCTCCACTCACCCAACTTACCTCCACCTCCAGCCCTTTTACCTGGACCTCTGAAGCTGCCCAGGCATTCTCAAGACTTAAAGAGCTGTTTTCCTCTGCGCCTGTTCTCATCCACCCTGATACCTCTAAGCAGTTCGTAGTGGAGGTGGATGCCTCTGACAGTGGTGTGGGAGCAGTGCTTTCGCAGGTCTCACAACAGAAGTTGCATCCGTGTGCTTATTTTTCTCGCCAGCTGTCTCCAGCTGAGCGCAACTATGATGTGGGTAACCGGGAGCTTTTAGCAGTCGTCCTGGCATTAGAGGAGTGAAGACACTGGCTGGAGGAAGCAGAAATTCCATTTGTGGTTTGGACGGACCATAAGAACTTGGCCTACCTTCAGCAAGCCAAACGTCTCAATTCTCGACAGGCCAGATAGGCACTTTTTTTAGGCAGATTTAATTTTACACTCTCTTATAGACCTGGTTCCCGTAATTTAAAGCCTGATGCCCTTTCCCGTCAGACAGAGAGACAACCATTGACTGATCCCTCTGAGCCTGTGCTCCCACCAAGCTGTTTTGTGGGAGCGGTCCATTGGGAGGTTGAGCAGCAGGTTAAGAGGGCCCTTTCCCATTGTCCCCGTCCAGAGATCGGACCACCTAACTCTTTGTTCGTTCCCGAGAACGTTAGGTCTCAGGTGCTGCAGTGGGGGCACTCCTCCAGATTGGCCTGCCATCCTGGGGCGGCACGCACACTTGAGCTCATTCGACAGCGGTTCTGGTGGCCCACGCTGGTCCGTGACACCAATCAGTTTGTGGCAGCGTGCTCCGTCTGTGCCCGAGGGAAGGCCTCGCACCAACGGCCCACTGGCTTGCTGAACCCTCTCCCCATTCCCTCAAGGCCGTGGTCTCACATTGCGGTGGATTTTGTCTCTGGTCCGCCTCCTTCTGCAGGTAACTCTGTCATCCTTACTATTGTCGATCGTTTTTCTAAGGCTGTGCATTTTGTACTACTGTCAAAGCTCCCTTCTGCTCTGGAGACTGTTTTTCATCTCCATGGTATCCCCATGGACATCGTTTCTGATCGGGGACCCCAGTTTTCTTCCCAGGTTTGGCGAGCGTTCTGTGGCACATTGGGGGCAAGGGTTAGTCTATCGTCTGGGTACCATCCTCAGTCGAACGGCCAGACAGAACGGGCCAACCAGGACCTGGAGGCCGCTTTAAGATGTGTGTGTGCACGTAACCCATCCTCCTGGAGTGATCAGCTACCGTGGGTGGAGTATGCTCATAACAGTCTCTCCACATCTGCTACTGGTATGTCGCCATACAGGGTAATGTATGGTTTTCAACCCCCTTTGTTCCCTTACCAGGAGGATGATGTGTCCGTCCCTTCTGTTCAGGAACACTTGCGAGGAGTTCGCAGAGTGTGGCTGGAGGTTCGGGCTGCTTTAGTTAGGTCCGGAACCGACTGTTGGCGGACCGTTGGCGTTCGCCCGCTCCTAATTATCAGCCTGGGCAGATGGTGTGGTTATCCACCAGGGACCTGCCTTTGCAGGTAGATTCCCGTAAGCTGGCCCCTCGTTTCATTGGTCCTTTTCCAGTGGTCAGAATCATTAATCCCTCGGCTGTGCGCCTTAAGCTCCCAGACTCCCTTAAGGTACACCCCACGTTTCATGTGTCCCTCTTAAAGCCAGTCACCTCTTGTGCACTTGGTCCTCCAGCTGAACCTCCTCCTCCCCCCCTGGTCGTGGATGGCCATCCTGCTTTCTCAGTTAATCGGATTATGACTGTCAGACGTCGTGGCAGGGGTTTCCAGTATTTGGTTGACTGGGAGGGTTATGGGCCGGAGGAGCGTTCTTGGGTTCCACGTCGGTTTATTTTGGACCATGCCCTCATCACCGACTTCTACAGAACCCACCCTAACAAGCCTGGTGGGCCGCCTAAAGGCGGTCGTCGGAGGGGGGGTACTGTCACACCTGGTTCGTAACTCACCTGTGTTCCATCTTCCCTTGATTGCCCCATTAGTTTAAATACCTGGTCTTCTCCGCCTTTCTTTGCTCGTGTGTTAATGTATTTGTTATGCCTGTTTGGTTCACGACCTGGATCCTGATCCTTGGTGTTTTGTGGATTATTTTCAGTTCTTGGATTACCTTGGTTTTTTGTTCCGGTTCTGCAGGCCGACTTCCATGCTCACCAGGCCAGGTTTTTCCTCTGTGTGAGATTTTCTGTTAACCAATAAACTATTGTTTGAACTAAGAGTTCTTGTTCTCCTGACTCTGTGACCACACCGGGGCCCGCACTTCATTACGGTGTGACAAATATCAAGGTTAAATAACACAATAACACAAATGTTAGCTAGTTCAGCAATTCCCCACACTAGCACAGGTAAAAAAAAAAAAAACTTAAAAAAAAATGCACATGCTGGACGTTGATTTGAACAGCCACTGTGGGGGTTAACGTTACAGTTTCCTCAACCCACGGCAATTCAACAGAATTTAAGTCATGTTTAATAAAACAAAACATTTTCCCCAAATCATATTGCTAAGTTTATTTCCTTTTGCGGACACTGTCAAGTTGGACATGCACACATTTTAAGACAACTCGTAGCAACAAACTCTCCCACACCTTGCCAATGCCAATGTGTAGGTTTGGCCAAGGAAATGTGAGGGCGAGTACCACAAACATTAAAAAAATCGAATTTCTCTGGAGTGAGCGACACAGCCAATAAAGTAGGCGCACATATTTTTTCACTTCTTCTCATAGTCATTGTCAGGCCCAAAGAAATGTGTGATGTGCAGTGCAAATCAGCAGGTTGCATGAAATCAGAAAGGGGTGTAACTAACGCTTTTGCTTCTTCCACTAGTTGTTGTGAAAAAGGAGAGCTGGGAAGTTTCCACTCATAAGCATATGTAAGTGCCGATGAATCAAACTGCACTGCTGTGAAAACTTTGTCAGGCTGTAACATAACCTTAACACCCTCTGGTGTAGAAGTTAAGATAATGCCTAATTTACACATGAGATCACAGCCCATAAGGTTAATGGGATACAACTCTGATAACAAAAATGAGTGTTTGAAGGAGAGCCCATCGGCAGTGACACACGCAATGGGCGTTGTCATTTTCTCCTTCACAACCTGGCCTGATGCAGACATAGAGTAAACGTGGTTTCCACTTAACTTTGGAGGACAATCAAACTCCTCTGACGTCACTACTGATGATGTAGCCCCAGAGTCAACCATAAATGTTACCCTTTTCCCCTTAACAATAAGCTGAATAGTTGGAAAAGCTTTGTAGGCTTCAGATGTTAAATGAACATAAGTTCCTATTTTCTGAGACAAATATCTTTGCTCTAGGACGGAAATAGCATGCAAAACTTTACTACGTGAATCACAGTCGGCAAGCGTTTCTTCACTGCACAGAGCAGGAAAAATGTGTGTGTGTGTGTGTGTTGTGCTATCACCCATTAGTGGAGGCTCCGCTGGCGCATGACGTCCAGAACCTACCTCCCACCCTCAGTCAGCCTTTTGCCCAATTTCATCACTTATCAGCTGTGGACAGTCCTTCTTCCAGTGTCCTGTCTGGCCACAGTAAAAACAAATATTCGGATCATAGCTCTGGCTTGGCCCATTTCGACCTCCTCTCCCACACGTCCACATCTTGAACTTCGGCCTCGTCCTCTGTTTACACCAACTGCGTAATACATGGTCATGGCTGCCAAATTCAGCTCCTTTTCACACTTGTCCCTTTTGGTTGTCTTACGCGTCTCAACTTGGTTCTGAGCATGGCGAGCATATCGGCGAACGTCAGCCAAACGAGGATCCTCACACCATCCCACGTAAATGTTCTTTACTTCAGTGGCGACATCTGGCATGAGGCCTTTAATTATTGCATCGCATGCAATACTCTCCTATGGTCCTGGTTAATTACCCAAATCCGTTGGTCTCTGATGACCGCTGTGCTTGCTGACTTCCTCAAGGATGCGGTGTACAAAATCATCAGTCCTTTCACCGGGTTTCTGTTTGCAGGTGTAAATGTGGGACATATTGATTTTGGTTGGAAATTGAGTGGTGATGGCTTGACACAGTCTTTGGATGGCTGCTTCATATTGAGTGTTATCATTATGTCCTCGTTCACTGTTGGTAGGTCGCAAATCCAGTTGTGGCATACTGGCCTCTACTTTGCAGAGGTCGGTCGGTTTGAACTTTTTTGCCAATATGCGACGCAATTCAACCCCGGTCGGGCGGAATTGTGCGCAGAAATCTCGCAACTCGTCAGCGAAACGGGGTCCAGAATTCTCTGGATCTGGTAAGCATTGTGATCCTTCCATGATGTCAGTCTCAGTCCAGGGTCGATAAACCAGTAATGGTCCAGTGGGACCTGCAACTTTAACCATAGGCATGGTTTGAATCTGGTTTTGTTTTTTCTCACGTTTAGATCTCCGAAGTCCAGATTGTGGGGAAAGGATTTTTGTCACTTGCCTTAAAAATTCTTGGGCAGGTACGCTAGAGAACCAAACGTCTTCCTTTTCCTCATCATCAGACCTATGTAACTGATGTTGTGAGGATGATGGAATTTCTTCCCGAGGGAGGATGGAAGAAGTCCCTTCTTCCCGAGAGCCAGAGGCTTGTGGCAGGGCTGGTTGTTGTTGTTGCAGGCGTCATGGAGGGCAGGAGTCCAGGTCTGGATCCGGCACAGCGAGAGCGCTCAGGGTGGGGTAAAGAGGTGCAGAAGGAGAAGAAGTGTTATCAGTGGAATATGGTGGTGGTTTAAAAGAAGATTCAGTCTTAATCAGAGCTGAATTATCTTTTCGTCCACATACTAAATTATCATTATCATTCCGTCATGGCATTTGTTTAGCATTTTTCTTTCTTTCTCTTAATACACTTTCTTTTTTCCAACATTCTATACCTTTCTTACTTCTTATTTAAACTTCATTTTGTTTTTTTTTTGCTTCATCTGTTTCTCATATTTGCAAAACTTTTCTTCTAATTTTCTTATTTCTAACATACTAAAAGAACCTTCAGGTGGAAAACCCCAATTTTCTATCCAATATCTCGTACATTTTACACTCTCTGGACCATATTTCTTTTTCATTTCATCATGCTTAGGTCCCCCGGGAGGGTCAAAAGTCTGAAACCTACTGTTTCCCATTCTCAGACTTGGAATGGGGAAATATATTCCTTCACTCAAAGGACGTCTCCAATGAGGACCTTAATCTGTACTCACACTTCTTCGGAGTACTTCACACTTCTTCGGACTGCTTCAAAAGTTTCACTTACCCGTGAAATCTCTGTCTCACTAATGACACAACCGGGAAACCCTGTTTTATTCAAATAAAAACTAAAAAGCAGTCCTATTGTCTCAGACTATAATATTTCAAAAAAGATCCCAGCGCTGGTATTCAGGAAACGGACCTGCCAGTCCTCTCTCTCCAAAAAGGCCTTGGAGATATGAGGCTGGAACAGCTACTTCAGTCCAGGCTGGCCATGCACTGCGGTCCAGTCCAGAGACACCAGTCGAGGGATCCTGTTCGTGACGCCAAAATTGTGGTGGAAATTTAGTAACGCACAGAGTCAGTTATTTTCTTCTGAAGAGATAAGAGGCTTTAATAATAATATCTTGCAAGAGAGAACAACACAGTAAAGAATACAGAGTTGCTCTGACCACTGAAGCAAAAACACAGTTATACTGCCCGCTCATCACGTCATCTGTCTTTGGGTATAGTTGATTGTTCTAACTTTCCTCCCCAACCATCAGTTGAGGTTACCCAGACACAGTCGTAAACACCAGCCTAACCCTGCCCCCCCTAAAGTGCAGCTATCTCATTATAACAAGCCCACCATTGTAAAGAGGAATTTAAGAAAACAGGGCAGGGTGGTACCTTGCAGCTCGATCATTTGCAGGATATACACAGTAACACTCAATACAATGCATATAAGAATTAATTTTCCATTACAGTATACTGCAAAGTAATACTTTCTTTTTTGTTGAAACCTATTCAGACATGGATAAATATGAAGGACGAAGCAGTTTTGACTTGGTTTGAGTGAAGGAATTCATTTTATATCAAAATCTAAAATTGTGTAGAACTCGTGAAAAGAAGCTTATTCTCGGATTCCTGAAAAGGTTTAGTGTTGTTCTTACCTATCCTGAAAAGTACAACGTTCTTTTTTGTTTAAAGCTATTTAGACATGGATAAATATGAAGGACAAAGCAGTTTTAACTTGGTTTGAGTGAAGGAATTAATTTTATATCAAAATAAAAAATTTTGTAGAACTCGTGAAAATAATCTTATTCTCGGATTCCTGAAAAGGTTTAGTGTTGTTCTTTTTTTATTGTGGTGGATATTTAGTAACGCACAGAGTCAGTTTCTTTTAGTTTTTAGTTTTTTTCCCCTTGTCCTGTTCAGCATTATGGCACCAGAATTGTAGTCTGAATACCTTTTATGCCAAACAGATTTGCTTTGCCAAGGGTAGTTTTATGAGTGTGAGTTTGATTGTGTTAGACCCATCCTGAACATCATTTGTCCTGTATAGTGTGTTCTATGAAGAATTTTGTATTGTATGAGCTGTAAATTAGGATTTCGAGTCATTCTGAAGGTGTTCAAACATATTTGTGGCCAGAAGCTATGACTAGAACTGATGGATAAATCTGCCTCCCATTTTAAGGATGGTAGAGACATTGTGTCATCTATCTTAGACAATAATTTATATATTTTTTATAGTAGTTTTGGGGTGCAGATGCTTAAAAATTCTGCTACCCTAATCGGGAATTGTAAGTCTGGTTGGTGGAGGATATATTTCTTTGTTATTATAGACTTAAGTTGTTGATATTCTAGGAATTTATTGCTGCCTATCTCATGTTGTGATATGAGCTCATCAAATAAAACAAAATGTCCATTTTGGATTATATGTTCCAGATGTTTGATTTATTTGATCTTCCACAGAGTAAAGTTTAGCATTTTTTTGTTTTGCAGGATGTCAGGATTGTTCCAGATGGGTGTAAGCTTACACGGGACAAGTGAAGACTTTGTTATTTTAAGAAATTCCCACCAGGCTGTCAGAGAGGTGCTGATGTTAATGCTTTTGAAACATTTGTGATTTTTTACATTTTGACAAATAAGTGGCAGGTCAGAGATTTCCAGATTATCACGCAATGCTTGTTCTATATTTATCCATGGTTCATCTATTGGGCTAGGTTTAAACCATTTTGATATATACTGTAACCTATTGGCTAAGGAATAGTGCTGAAAATTAGGTAAATCTAATCCACCACTGTCCTTGGTCTTCTGTAGGATTTTTAAACTAATACGTGGTGGTTTGTTTTTCCACAGAAATTTGGAGATGCATGAATCTAGTGACTTAAACCAAGTAGCAGATGGTTTTATGGGGATCATTGAGAACAAATAGTTAACTTTTGGTAGTATCATCATTTTAATGGTTGTAACTCTCCCCATAAGTGATATAGGTAAGGACTTCCAACGAGAGAGATCGTCCTCTACTGTCTTTGATAATTGCACATAATTTAGCTTTGTTAGCTCTGAGAGCCTGGAGGAAATGTTTATGCCTAAATATCTAATATTTCCTGACTGTAAAGTGATCGCAGGTATATTCTGGACCCTACAGTTAATGGGCAGAACTGTGGTCTTAGATCAATTGATAGAGTAGTCAGAAAGTGCTGAGAATTTATTTATGAGTGTGATCGTGTGAGTGAGAGACGTCTGTGAGTTCTGAAGGAAAAGTAATACATCATCAGCATAAAGACTTATTTTATGCTCAATATTTTGGGGTTGGATGCCTTTAATATTTCTATCTTGTCTGATAGCAGCTGCTAAAGGTTCAATGAAAATAGCAAAAAGTGAGGGAGAAAGTGGTCAACCCTGCCTTGCACCTCTCTGCAGACTGAAGCTTGGAGACGTTTGATCATTTGTCCTGACACTTGCATTTGGGGAGCTATATAATATCCTTATCCAGTTGATGAAGTGTGACCCAAACCCAAATTTGTTTAATGCTGCGACTAAAAATTTCCAGTTCACTCATTCGGATAACTGCTGTTCTAATAGCAAACATTTCCGTGTTCATCAATGTGAGAGCGGCTTCAGTTTGATTTGCTAAGGAAAGGACCGACCAGGCGAGTCCATTAATTTTGTTTAGGGCCACAGCCGTCCCGCCTCCTAGAAATAGAGACCATCCCACATTAGCGTTGGGGGTAGTCCAGGGATCAGCTAATACATAACCATCATATTTGAAAGGAACAACAGTAATTTCTCTGCGAGCATGAAAACGTGCAGTGGATTGAATGCTGGTGACAGGAGCCTTCTTATGGAAGACTTTTGTATCAGTTGCAACAATTGATGGATGACAACAGCCGGACCACTGAAATAGAGGTGGCAAATCATGATAGGTCTTTCTACCACAAGACCACATTATTCCTCGTTGGGATGACAGTTGTCTAAAGGGACAGGCAAATCTCGTCAGGGTGTAATTAGTCCATCTGTGAGAACAATTAGTTGGTGTTGTAGTATTCACAAATATTCTAGTATGACAACTTGATTGGCCTAGATGAGGCCTCGATGATGATGTTGAACAAACACAAGTCTCTGCATGCTGTAGAGGGACCTCAAATGCCAAGTTCCTCGGGGTTGAATGGGAGTCAGCACAGGTAATGTTGGGAAGTTTAGACACCGGGGCATTATTTCTGATTTGTTGACCAGCAATTAACAACATCATCATTCCCAGGGGAACGGTGCATTTACCTTGATCTTCTCTGCCCCAAGATTCTTTCACATGACCATGTAATACAACACTTGCTGTTAGAGGTTTTGCTTGCCACCTAGCTGTTAAGGCATGGCACACCCAACAGTCACCAGGAATGTTCAGCTCCTTTTTTGTAAAAGAGCTAGAGCGCACGCACTGTTGTCATTACATTGTCTGAGGGCTTGCTGAACTGTGTTGTCTACGGGATCTGCAACGTTGAAGCTGGAGTGGTTGTCTTCCATTGCAGATGTTACAGAGACAGTCTTAACACCTGACAGCATGTTAGGGTCTGGTGGCCCACTAACTATGACTGTGAGTTGTCTGTACATATCCGAGCTTGGATATTCAATTCCATACCAATACGTGCCTGCATCAGTGGGCCTGACATCAGAGATGGTGATTTGAGCTCCATTTGAATTTGGGACTTTTGTTATTGTGAAGCGGGGATCTCTGTTTGGAGCAAGGGCTTTGTCCGTGGCGGCAAGGATCAAATGCCAATCGTGTGGGCCTTGTCATACTTGGCATAATATGCCTGAACCCAAATTTCAGGATAAACGAGGCAAGTGAATGTTGCACTTTGTCCTTCTGTCAAAGTGACAGTACTGGCAGGTTTGTAGGTGTAAGCCTCCATCAGCTGTGCCAAACATGACAGCATCAGAATCAGGTGATGCATGGTGGAGTTTGGTGGAACATGTTTAGTTGGTGTTCGTTGAATTTACAGAGTTGAGTCCTCGTGTTGTCCTCCTCGGCGTCTGTGCGTCCTTGCACCGTCCTCTTTGGCGTCTGTGCGTCCTTGCACCGTCTGTCCTCCTCGGCCTCTGTTCGTTCTCGTGTCGTCCGTCCTCGTCCGTCCTCGTCCGTCCTCGTCCGTCCTCGTCCGTCCTCGTGTCGTCGTCCGTCCTCGTGTCGTCGTCCTCGTCCGTCCTCCTCGGCCTCTGTTCGTCCTCGCCCCGTCCGTCCTCGTGTTGATCAGGTTGGCAGCTTGGCTCCTCCGTTGGCTCGGGGATATTCCTGCAGTGGCTGGCGTGAACCCACTTTGCCCTCTCGGCTATCTTCACAGCGGTATGTGTCATCAGAAGCACCTGGAATGGACCTCGCCACCGTTTGGAATGCCAGTGCTTCCTTCGTAGGTCCTTTATCACCACCCAGTCTCCAGGCTGGAAGTCATGGAGTGATGTGGAAGCTGGTGGTGGGAGGGCTGATTTCACCTGCTGCGAGATCTGAGAGAGAGTGGAGGATAAGTTTTTGCAATATTGTAACATATTGTCCTCACATAGGCCAGTGGAGGGGAGTGGCCTGGTTACAGGTTCTACTCCCAGAGATGGAGGTCTGCCAAAAAGAATTTCAAAGGGACTCATGTTTACTCTAGATCGTTTCCTCATTCTCATATGCATTAGAACAATAGGCAAGGCTTTTGTCCATGGCAGTCCTGTTTCCTCACAACACTTGGCCAATTTTGATTTTAGAGTGCCATTTTCTCATTCAACAGCACCTCCGCTGGCGGGGTGATATGCACAATGTTGTCTGAGGTCAATAGCGAGAAATTCACTGATTTGGGTTATGGCAGAATTGACAAAGTGAGAGCCATTATCGCTGCTCAGTTTAGTTGGTATTCCCCATCTGGGAATAACCTCTGTTAGCAGAGCCTTTGCTCCTAAATGGCAGAACCTAATTGGCTACTCTGGTGTTTTGCTGGAAATACTTCAATCCATTTTGACCACATGTCAACTATTAGCATAAGCAGTACTTATTTCCCTCTGCTGGTGACAGAAATCCATCATTAAGTGTTCGAATGGTCTGTCTGGTGATGGGTGAGCGGCGTGTGTGATTGTTTTGGTTTTACCTGCGTTATGCGTTGCACAAACCATGTCTACAAAGGTTTCAAGCATAAACTTCTTCATATTACCCTCTATGAGAAAGAACCACACTTGGTGGTTGAGCAATAAGCTCCTTTTCATGAGCTTTACACGATTTCGGATTTTGCAATTGAATTAACTCCTTCACTCAAACCAAGTCAAAACTCTTTTGTGCTTCATATTTATCTATCTTTACATACATTTCAACAACAAAAAACATTACACTTTGCAGTATAAGCAAGAGCAACACTAAAGCTTCAGGAATACGAGAATAAGCTTATTTTCATGAGTTCTGCCCGTTTTCGGATTTTGATATAAAATAAATTATTTCACTCAAAACAAGTTAAAACGGATTTTTCCTTCATACTTATCCATGTCTACAAAGGTTTCAAGCATAAACTCCATATTACCCTCTATGAAAAAGAACCACACTTCTGGTTGAGCAATGCGCTTCTTATTTAAGAGTTCTGCACAATTTCGGATTTTGCTATTCATTTAATTACTTCACACAAACCAAGTCAAAACTGCTTTGTCCTTCATATTTATCCATGTTTAAATACATTTCAACAACAAACAACATTGTACTTTGTAGTTTAAGAGAAATGTAGCGAACTCAAGTTTGGAATTTAATACAAACAAGATTTTAAAGGACTGCAACATTCTTTTGTGTGGATGGTCAGCGTGGAAATACCAGATGGGGGATTTCTACATCAAAGAAGAGAAATTTACAACAACCCTTGCCCACGAAAGCATTTTTGGGGGAGTTTTCTCAGCGCCTCTTTCCACAGACCTGTCCCATAAATTTAGGTAAATGTATTAATAGCTTAGTCCTAACGAAACGGAACAAACAACAGACCCTTTCAGGAGAGTATTGGGGAAAACCAGAACACGACCCTTCCGACCCTATATGGTTTAAAGTAAACAATGGTGACAGTTTGCCCTGACTCTGACTCCAGCCAGGGACAGTCGCAGAACTGAATAGTTAAGCCCAAAACTAAGTCAGCAACTTGCATATGACTTGATATTTATGAAATAATTCAACCGTTAACCAATGCTTCAGCTGTATCTTATTTTATTCCGTGTTTAACACAGGAAAATAACATTGTTTGGTTCGTTATTCATACGTCATAATTTTACAGATATCCATCTGAATTTCGAGATTCACAACCATCATGTTATGTTATGTTTTGTTATGTTATGTTGTTTTTGATGTCTTTGCATCCTAAGTTTATGCTATATCTTTACCCTTTATATCTTAACAAGTTATGGTGTTTTTAGAATCCTCTGAACAAATGTTTATGAGACAGAGGAATGCAGGAGTCGAGTTGCACCCTCCTTGTAGGTTGCCTTACAAAATACGCCCAGGCAGACGTCCCAACAGTTTCAGGCATACCATTGGCTGAAAGTGTAGCGCCTCCGCGAATCAAACTCCGGAAACCGCGAGGAAAAGTCTGTTATTTAACTTACTGGAAGTTAAGACCGCTGAGCTTAACTGAATGAATCAGAGCTGTAGCTCCTGATGCGAGATAAAATACACACAGTCACAAAACGTGATCGCATAGATGACTAAAGCAGAGTCATTTGTTGTATTAGTAAACGGCCGAAGCGCCGTGTTCGTGTTTAACTGTGAAAGCAGTCAACAGTGATTGAAACTATGGTTGAACCCAGTTGAAAGAAACTGTGGGAGTGTTGCCTTAAAAGACTTGCAAGCCCTGATAAAAATAATAAACGGCACTGGTGGACAAACCAATTTTACTACAGAAAATTGAGTTGGTGATTCTAGTAGTTGTTATTATAGAAATTAAGGTGGTGATCTTTGAAGGAACTCGGAACTAAGACAGCCGCGTCTGAGAAGCATTGTGAGTTTTGAAAAGCTGAGTGTTTAAAAGTCTGTGAGCAGAGGCCTTCGCTTTCTCTTGCGTTACTTCCACTGTGCGCTGTGCAAAACGGAAGTTGATCCCCTCTTTCCCCAGGGAAGTGAGATAGAAACACTGAAATCGTGGAGGACTATTGGTAGGCGGTGCTAAAACTCGTCACCACTGACGTCAACTCCTTACCTCCTTCGCTCAGCCCCTCCCTACTTGGCACCCCAAGTCTGTGGGCATCTGTTGGCCGCTCTGGCTAATCACATTGAGAATAAAAAGAAAAGCCAGGAATTGTGCTCAGTGTTGATGAATACTATCTATTTTTGAATATTCTTTAGTACATTTGAATTAATTGTTTGGAATAAAACAATATCACCTTTGCTATTTGGAAACATTACTTGAAACAATTTATCCAAAATTTGTTTATTTTACCAAAATCAGATTACCTTAACAGGAACTGATTTATAAGACACTAAGGCTTAAAGAAACAACAGCACAAGAGCTTGTATGTTCCCTTTTGTGTTAGCATCAATGTTTTCCCTCTTTTTACCATAACTGGTAATGATAAGCTTCTACATCAAATGCATCCTTCTAGGCACTATGAAACTTTAACTGTAAACTTAAAACTCTTTAAGTTTAAACTTACTGAAACTTACCGTTGTTAAATAAATAAAGTATGGCTAGAAATAAATTGCAAAGCAAGATAGCTCTGCAGGAGGATCGCTCACTGCAGGCTTGTGGAAACTGTGGCTGTGATAGGCTTTGTCTTAACGTTTTTAAGGTTTTTTGCATGTTGTTTTGAGGTTTTAACATTTTCTGTACAGTCTGCAGTCCTGAAAACTTAGTTGTTTGTCTTTGGCTGTGTGTGATCACCTTGATTAATAATAAATTGCAGTAAATATCACATTGAATATAGCTAATCAAATGTTGAGTAAGTTATAAGGATCAGTAACAAGATTCCTGAAATGTTCTTTACACTGGAGGTAAAGAACATTTTGAACATTACACCTTCAACTGAAGGTAGATAAATCTTTTAGCAGCAAAGTAACAAAGTATGAGGAGCAACAAAAGCCAGCTTATTGAGATAATGTTGTCCGGTGCAGATGCAGATATACAGCTGGTGTGAGATTACATTAGCAGCTCTCTGTACATATGAACCTGATTCAGGGGTTTTCTTGAGTAATCATTCTTGGCAGTTAATTACTTTGATTTCTGTAACAAACAGAGTGAAATGATCACATTATTCTGTCAGATCAGTGAGTTTTATTTTACTATGTTTCTTATCTCATATGAACTAATATCTCACAAAGCTGGATGTTAAAAAAAATTAAAAAGGAAAGGAAAAGTATGCGTACTCTCAGTATTTTTATTCAACTGAATGTTTCTATATTGTTTGGTATATTTGCTCGAGACCATTTCCCTCTTGTGTTTGTCTTGTCTCTTAGACCACGGGATGCCTGCAGTGTTTCTCAGCAGGGCAACTGGAAGTGTGCCAACACACACACAGTCATGCACCCACTGCTCTGTGATGTTGAGGCTGATAAATACACACGATGCAGAGAAAGGAAAGTTGAAGTGTAAAAATGGAACACTGTGACCCTAACTGACAGCTTACCTTCACATCACTTATCAAATATGTAAGTAGCTATAATTGTTGTTCCTTTTTTGAATAATTTCTTTTGTCAAAGTCCAATTGTGGTAATACAAAACCTCCAACTCCTGTGCAACGGGTTCTGAAGAATAACTTAACTTAATAATAATAAGTTAGAAATGTGTCATGATGGAATATAAGTATACTTAAATATATGCTGTTTACTTACTGGCGACTAATCCTGACATTTCCTCAGAATTGTTAAATGGAAGTCTGTGGATTTCAACTCTTGTTTTCTTTCTAAAAAATTGTATTGACATTTCTTCAAACATTTCTTCACACTTACTCTACACCCATCCTACGATTTGACTTAGACTTAGACTTAGAAAACTTTAATGTCCCCGAGAGGCAATTTGTTTTACAGTACATTCATTGACACATAATCTACAAACAGACGTTTACAGCACTATATGTCTAACACATAAACATACACACGTCAATAAATATAGTACACTAAAATAGAGCATATTGCCCTTCCCTACCAAGCCTAATGTCATAAATACATCTACAGCACTATTTATCTAATAACATGCATGTCAAGTACAGTAAGAAGGATATTGCACTTCCCTAGAAAGCCTAAAAACATAAATAGGTAAGAACTACTGCGCAGTGCTACAAATATTTATCTAAATCAACAGCACTATTTATGCAATACATAACATACACACATCAGTAATCAAATACAGTAAGGAGTATATTGCACTTCCTTGGAAGCCTATATGTCAAAAATAAATCAAACTGCTATGTAGTGCTACTAATATTGTTCTAGTCGTACTTCTCCCCACATCTTATTTAATTGGATTATTGTCATTGGAATGTAAGAGTTTTTTGCTCGGTTGGTCCTGACGTTAGGGTATCTGTCTCTACGACCAGAAGGGATGAAAGTGGATGGGTTGTGTCCATGCAAACCCTGTCTGCCTTCTGTTGTAACCTGGTCAGATATAGTTGGTACATGTCTGTCTGTTGCTTGCCAATGATTTTTCCACAGGTTTTAACAATCTTCCCCAATTTCTTCCTATGGGTGATTTTGGAATGCCCATACCAGCATACAATACAGTAGGATAGAATACTCTCAATAAAGGACTTGTAAAACATGGTCAAAAACAGCATCAACACACTGGTCCCATGATAGCTTGTGGTCAATAATAACACCAAGATATTTATACTCCGACACCATCTCTATCTCCTCTTCATTTATCAGAGATGGAGTAGGTGAGGGAGCCCCACGTCTAAAATCAAAGATCAACTCTTTGGTCTTGGAGGTATTCAGTTGCAACTGGGAGGCTTCACACCACTCAACAAATTCTTGCAGCACTGGACCATGTTCAGTTTCGTCTCACTCCAATAAACTTATCACAGTAGTGTCATCTACAAATTTAATGATATGATGTCCAGGGTACCTACTGCGACAACAGTCTGTGTACAGTATGTATAGTAATGGTGACAAGACACTACCCTGTGATGTCCCAACTGAAGTGAAGCGGACCCCAAATAATATGTTCTCCACCCACACTCTTTGTGGCCGCCCACTCAGGAAGTCCAAGATCCAATTAATTAGTGTAGAGTTCAGCTGGAAGTTGTCCCTAAGTCTGTTTGCTAAAATGTGTGGGTGTATTGTATTGAATGCTGATGAAAAGTCTGCAAATAAAACTCGAGCATGTGTTTTGCAACCATCCAGATGTGTATACAAATAGTTTAACAGCACTACAATGGCATCATCTGTCCCCCTCCCAAATCTATAGGCAAATTGTCGAGGGTCAAGGGCATGATTACAGGAATTTATGATGTGAGTTTTTATGATCCGCTCAAGTGATTTAACTAAAAGAGAGGTGAGGGCAAGAGACCTGTAATCCTTGGATGAGGATGGATGGGAGACCTTTGGAAGGGGGGTCACAACTGCTGTTTTCCAAAGCAGTGGAACCACCTGGGTGTCCATTGACTATTGAAAGAGGGAACAGAAAATTCTAAACACAATTATTGTCAGCTTCTTGGACATAGTGCGACATTGGATATAGGTGTAGATGATATTCTTCATCTAGTTCGTCCTCCTGGAGAAGCAATGCTCTGAATTCAGAAGGGCATGGTATGGACCACCAACCTGGTACATAGAGAACGGAGACAAGGCACACAACAACACCCGCACACTACCAATATTGCAGTAAATACTGCTACAGTCATCATAAGTGATAGAATCATGGCACGATATCTTCCAAACATATTCATCATGTTAGACCATATAGAAGTGTCAACTCCTGAATGCTCCTTCAATTCTTCAGATATGACGCTTTCGTTATCCACCTGGTGTTGTGTTATTAGGTATCAGACGTTAGAACACGCTCTTCCTTTTTCAGCCAGGAAAGAAGGACACAGACAGTTGAAAAGTTATAGATTCTCCTGGTGACACACACAATTTAGTTCCAAAGGTTTACACCTTCCCTGCTTCACAACTTCCTTTGCTGCTTAACAGGGCCCTAATGGACCTGTTTTTTTTTCAATCTCTCGTTAGTCTCCAAACCTAAAATAGGCAGAACCACAAAGAGAATTATGACCAGTCCTGCTACCAACAACCACTTTGAACCTTTCTTTTTTTTTTTTTTTTGCTTCTTTTCCTCTCTTCTCTGGTGCTCTCTGCCTCTTGCCCTGCTAAGTGCTAGAGAGATATCCTTGCTTCACCAACGTTGAGTTTACCAGGATCTATACACCTGGTCCACTTTGTAGCTGGACTTCCCTCTCTAGCAGTCAGGGGAAGGCAAAGAGTACCTCTTACAATGGCTCTTGTGTATCCAAGTATCACGTCTCTCGACCTTGACAGCGGTTGAGGTGTTTGGATCTGGAATGGCCCTTCCCAGCTCGGTTTGTTCCATGCCTTCCTCTTTATCACCTTCGTGAAGACCCAGTCTCCGATATTAAGCTCTGCTCCAACCTGCAATGGCAAAGTCTCATTCAGAACATTATTGTATTGACTTATATCTTCCGTTTCGAACATCCTTTTCATATAACTTGCTAGAGTGTTGTTGGGGAAATTTAGTAATGCACAGAGTCAGTTATATTCTTTTGAGGAGATAAGAGGCTTTTATAATAATATCTTGCAAAAGAGAACAACACAGTACAAAATATAGAGTTGCTCTGCCCACTGAGGCAAAAACACACTCTCTCTTATCACGTCATCTCTCTTTGGATATAGTTGATTGTTCTTCTATCTTCCCTCTCCAACCATCAGTTGAGGTTACCCAGACACAGTCGTAAATACCAGCCTAACCCTGTCCCCCTTAAAGTGCAGCTATCTCATTATAACAAGCCCACCATTGTAAAGAAGAATTTAAGAAAAACAGGGCAGGGTGGTACCTTGCAGCTCGGTCATTTGCAGTTCATGCACAGTAACACTCAATACAATGCATATAAGAATTAATTTTCCATAACAGTGTCGTCATCTTCATACTGGTGGCAGTTTTAGCTCGGTCTGGGATAGAATATGGTCTTCCATACATTATTTCGAGTTAAAGATTGACCTTGTGTGGGAGTTATCCTCATGCTTAGCTGAACTAAGTCTATGCAATCAGTCCAGTTTCTCCCTGTTTCTTCTATTGATTTCCTCAGTTTCAGCTTAATTGTTCCATTAGTTCTTTCCACTAGCCCTGCACTCTGGGGGTGATAACCACAATATTTTTTTTTATGTAGAAGTGGTCTCCTATCTTTTGGATCACTTCATTCACAAAATGACTTCCATTATCACTCCTGATAATCTGTGTAATCCCAAAAGTAGGTAATATTCTTTTGCATAAGGCTTTTCTACTGTTAGGGTATCTGCTGAATGGCATGGAAATATTTTTACCCATTTAGAAAATGCATCAATTATTACCAAACAGTACTTCTGGTTGTTACATTTGTTTAGTTCCATATAATCCATGTGTATTTCTAGGAAAGGATACTCTGGTTTAGGAAACTGACCTCTTCGTGGTCTCATGTTTCCCTGTGGATTATGTTTTATGCAAATCTGTCATTGTGTACAATTTTTTTTTCAATAAGTGGTAATATAATGTATATAATGTTTTATTATACTGTTAATCCCTCCTGTTGAAACATGGCAAGGCCCATGTGCCACAATTGCTGTCCATTTATACATGGATTTTAGAAAGATTGGTTTTCCAAACGGTCAGGTGTAGATGTCATCTTTCAAAATTGCTCCTTTATTGCACCACATAGTTCTTTTCCTGTCTGGTGCTTGTTGTTGCATGTCTTTTAAACCCTGTAATTCAGGGGATATTGTTGTGCTTTAGGCCTGTGTTCTGTCCTTGGCCTAATAATAACAAGCTCCACACCTTTTATCAGTCCCACATTAGCGTTGCCTTGGGACCATAGTGTGGATGGCAGTGATTCTAAAACCTGATCTTGTTCTGCAGTGAGGGTCATAGTTCACGCAGACTGTTCCTCCAAATGCGTTTGTGGGGAACATGTTACTACCCAGTTTAACAGTTTCCTATAACACTGTGTTGAGGGGCTGAACTGCCAGCCTTTCTGCTCATCAGGGGCCTCATGTACAAAGGGTACGTACGCACAAAAAAGTGGTGTACACACTTTTTCACGATCAGATGTATCAAGAGCGAAATGACCGTGGAAATGTGCGGTGCCTCACGCAAACTTCAGGGCTGTCGTACGCACTTTTCTACAGCTGTTGATTCTTTGGCGACACTTAGGTGATGTTGGGAAACTTTTATGATAAATAAATGTCAACACAATTTGTCCTCAGAATGAGTGATTTGCACATTTGTGACACATGGACAATTAACACTGATGAACAATTAGCACACCCATGTGTTTGCAATTGTGCAGTGCATACTAAACAATGGCTGCTTTAGTGGTATTGGAAGACATTGTAAATGGTGCAATTGGAAGTAAGCGTGTTTTCAGAGACAGAGAAGATTTGCTGGCACATGATGACAACTGGCTCATCGGCCGTTTTGAGGGCAATCCTCCTGGAACTGTGCGCAGAGCTGCGGACGGCGCTGGAGCGCAAAACAGCGAAGGGCCATGCGCAGTTTGTGCCACTGGTGCCGTGCACACTGGGGTTTAAGCAACCGGGCATTCCAGAGGGAGCTGGCCAACCGATTGGGACTGTGCCAATCGACCCTGAGCCGAGCCATGCCAGCGTGTGGGACAGAATTATCTGCATCTCAGCAGGTATATCAAATTCCCACAATGCAGTGAAACAGGCCAACATTGACGCGCAATTTGAAGCGAGAGCCGGTTTTCCAAATGTAACCGGAGCTATCGACTGCAAAACGCCATCACATGATGAATTTGTATATCAACAGGAAACATTTTCATTCCATAAATGTACAGATCGCATGTGATGCACAAATGCTTTGTGGGGTGGCCTGGTTCAACGCACAATTCCTACATTCAGTAACAAAATTGTTGGGAACAGACTACAAGCTGGCACTGTGTGCGATGGGTGGCTTCTTGGTGAGTAACTTTATTCGTGTAATTGTTCTAATATTATTCCCTATGAAGTGCATTGAGCATGAACACGTTTGTTGTGAGTACACAAATACTGGTATTTACCTTTAATCAGAGTCACCCACACTCCCACACCCACCACCCCTGAGAGAGCAGGTCACTTGTAGCTGTGCCGACTCTCTGTTCAAACAGCCTCCCCCGCCTGTTTTGACCACACTTCGGCGGTGGGCAGCCAGTCTCCGCTTCACATCCACCTTAATGTCTGCCCACTTCTTTTTCAATGCTGCTTGTGTGCGCTTCTCAGACTGCACAGCATTAAAGGCCCCGCTCACGCTCTCCCACCCACTCCTGTTACGTTTGCTGCTTATATCATAGGACAGCGTGCCAAAGAGGACATTTTTGCGGGCCTCCACTTCAGAAAGTATCATCTCCATCTAGCTTTCCATTAAGTTATTCTTTTTCCGTCTTACTCACTTTTTTCTTTATTTTCTGATCCTGCAGAGAGAGGAATCGCAGGTGCAGGGCTAATTTAAATATTATTTGCATATTTAAGTTGGGGCGTGGACAGGGAGGAGTCGGGTACTCCGACATGTGCGCTGAATTCCACGTTGATTGGGATGTACGAAAAAATATGCTTGGATGCATGCATGCACACACATTGATACATCCGGATATATTTATACGTTGAAGGGCATTTTGGTTTGATCGTATGCCATGTTTCAGTAGGAAAGTCTTTGTACATGAGGCCCCTGGTGACCAATAAACTACCTTGGTGTTCGACCAAGTCTGTGTCAGCAGAGTTCTTCCTGTACCATGTACACATCGGCTGTTTGAAGGCGACCATCCCTTATACACCACACTATCTCTCTCTTTCACACACACAAACACACATGCACGCACAGCGGCAGGTCAGTGTCAGAGATGAATTAAGACAACCTCGCAAATTAAATAAGAAATCACGTCATAGAAATGCTACTGCCAGGAAGTGAAACACAACTCTGACGACTATTTCATACAATAAAAATTAAAAACAGATTCCCATAACACCAGCAGTTGGTAGCAGATCAGTGGCAACTGCCTCAGACACTGGCACTGGCCACTGCGGTGGTAGTCCGGTGGTTTCCGGTGGCTGTCCGGTGGCTCTCCGGTGGCGCTCTGGCAAGTGCCAGTCAGAGATGACTTAAGACAACCTCGCAAATTAATGCAGAAATCACATAATACAGTGCTACTGCCAGGAAATCAAATACAGCTCTGACGACTATTTTATAGAGTCGAAAATATAAACAGATGCCCATAACAGCAGTAGATGCCTCTACAGGTAAGTGGCAGCTGCCTCAGAAACCGGCAACTGCCTCAACAGGTTAGTGGCAGCTGGCGCTGCCACCAGAAGTGCCACTACTGGGTGCCGATGCCACAAATTGAGCCAGCCCCTACTGCAAATGAACGTAGTGAGGCAAGCCGTGCAGCAGTCAGGGTGCAGAATGGAAGGCCAAGACCCTGGTACTGCTTCAGTTGTGGTGTAGATGGACATATTGCACCAAATTGCAATGAAGCGTCCAATCCAGCCTTGGTTGAAGTGAAGAAGAGACTGCTACAAAAAAGACAGCTTATGTGGGAAGCCCAAAACAGCTCTTCCAGAAGACAGCCTTTAAACTAAAATTATCTTCAGTCAAGGGACTGATAGGAGCTGGAGAACATCAGAAATGTCCCATAGACAAGCAAACAGCTAGCCTGAACCAAGCAGCTCCTCATGGTGGGCGACACCTACCAAAAGGGTTAATAGGGACCAGGGGCCTCATGTACAAAGACTTGCGTGGATTTCCTACTGAAACATGGCGTACGCGCAAACCAAAAATCCCTCCAACGTACAAAAATATCCAGATGTATCAATGTGTGCGCACGCATGAATCCAAGCACATTTCTTTTGTACATCCCAATCAACGTGGAATTGAGTGCACATGTCGGAGTACCTGACTCCTCCCTGTCCACGCCCCTACTTAAATATGCAAATCATATTTAAATGAGCCCTGCACCTGTGATTCCTGTCTCTGCACATCAGAAAATATAGACAAAAACGAATGACTAGGATGGGAAAAAAGAAGAACTTCACCGAAACCGAGATGGAAGTGCTACTATCCGAGGTGGAGGCGCACAAAACGGTGCTCTTTGGCACCCTGTCCTCTGGCATCAGCAGCAAACGTAAGAGGAGTGGGTGGGAGAGAGTTTGCCAGGCTGTAAATGCGGTGGTGTCGGAGAACCGCACACAAGCGGAGGTCAAAAAGAAGTGGTCCGACATCAAGGTAGATGTGAAGCGGAGACTGGCTGCCCACCGTCGAAGTGTGGTTATAACAGGCGGTGGGGCAGGAGAAGTGGGGCCCACTCTGTTTGAACAGCGAGTCGGTGCAATTATGGGTGACACTGCTCTCTCAGGGGTGGTGGGAGCACGTGTGGGTGACTCTGACAATCCCCAAGGTAAATACCTATGTATTTGTGTAACTCACAACAAATGTGTTCATACAGTAGCCTGCTCACAGCCCTATAAGATAGAGGTTCATGCGTAAATGCTGTTTGTGGTTTCAAATTTGTTCAATTAAGGACTTTAACTCGTGTTTGACTATTTTGTTGTTACACAGGAGAGGACATGGAGTTGCAACCACGTGCCACGGGCTCCACCGATTCCTTTGACATTCCCAGTGCCTCCAGCGCCAGTACACCGCGACCACCAGCTGCTGCCGTCGTCCCTACTGGTCGAGTCCTCGCCCGTGCTGTGCTGGAGTCACAGGAGGAAATCGTGAGGGCAATAGGCGGCATAAATGACCGCCTCGATTAACTAATAAATGTCCTCACAAATATTGGAGAATCAATAAATGCATTGGTGAATTCTGCATGCTTGCCTCTTTTACATAGTTGAAATTAACTGTTGCCGGGCCCGAATGGCCTCCAGGGTAGGACACACATTAATGGGTCCAGCTTCTGGTTCATCTGGTGGGGGGATATGCTGCTCTGGCAGCGGTATGGCTTGCCGGTTTGCCACGTTGTGAAGGACGCCACACGCCATCACAATGTGGCACACCTTCTCAGGACTGTACAGCAGCATACCCCCAGTCCTGTCCAAGCATCGCCACCGTCCCTTCAGTAGACCGATCGTCCTCTCAACCACTGACCGACTGTGGGAATGGAGGTCATTGTACCTCCGCTCTTCGTCAGTCTGAGGGTTGGTGAGAGGGGACATCAGCCAGGTTTTAAGTGGATAGCCACGGTCACCTGGGGTAAATTGAAAGGAGACAAAGTTAACTGGATATACAGTTTCCATTCGTTATTCTACATGTATCACATACTATTGTTGCAAAATAACGCATAAGTGCGCCAAGGAAAAGGTGAGGCTGAGACATTTTACACTTTTCGCACGGGGTTATTAACATGAGTAATTTGCACTCTGAGATAATCGGGGGTCAAGGGGGAGATTTACATTTATAAAACTTCCCTTGGTAAAGCAAATCTGTTTGGTATCAAAGGTATTCAGACTACAATTCTGCTGCCATAATGCTGAACAGGACAAGGGGGAAAAAAATAATTAAAAAAAAATAAAAAAATCTCTTTGTGTGTCTGATCACAGTTTCATGCTCAGTATTTTTTTTCATTTCAAAGCTGAAATTGAAAGAAATGTTAAAACTGCATTATGTTAAAGCTTACATTTAAATTTCAAACACAAGACTCATGAATAAGGCAGCAGTGTATTCGACATACAATACAAATTTTCAGAGGGACTGGAGCTTAAAGTGCATTACAACCAACAGCACCCGTAACTTAAACTTTCTGGGACTTTTTTTTTTTTAGGAGCTAAGAGATTATTACAGTCCTGGGGTGGATTTTGTCAGCCCGATTTTTTCATTGGAAGCCCAAGAACAAGCTGGAGAAATCGTTTATTAAAAAAGTATTTATTAGTGGTCACATGTAAAGTATATTGCAACGCTGGACTCGGAGTGCCAGAGCTCCCGCAGGAAATCCGTCAGGCCGAGCCCCGTTATCCGGAAACATGTCATATTTATATTCAGCTTTATCTCACAGAAGTTGTATTCACACTTGTCAGAGTATAATTGGCCAGTTTTGAGTGGCATGATCAGGTCAGCTGCTGTCCTTGTTGTGTTCTTTGGATGTGATAAACAATGTGTGTGTATGTGTGAGTGCTGTTTTAGGTGTCTAATGTACCAGACCTATCTGCCGTAATAGAGATGTTTTGTCTGACCCAGTTGTTTATGTCATTCTGGTCTGGACCATTTAAGGTCATCAATTGTGCAGTATGAGCAGAGTGGAAAAGTACCAGCTAGGAACATAGGTTATTTAGTAAAATACAGAATATGAATTTATAATGTCTAAGAATAAAGCCAATTATAACAATTTCCTACTGAAACATGGCATATGCTCAAACTCAAATGCCCTCTTACGCTCAAAAATATCCAGATGTATGGATCTGTGCGTACGCATGAATCCAAGTACATTTCCTTTGTACATCCCAATCAACGTGGAATTGAGCGCACATGACGGAGTACCTGACTCCTCCCTGTCCACGTCCCTACTTAAATATGCATATCATACTTGAATGAGCCCTGCACCTGCAATTCCCCTCTCTGCACAATCAGAAAATAAAGAAAAAAGAATGAGTAAGATGGGAAAGAAGAAGAACTTCATAGAAAGCGAAATGACGGTGCTACTTTCTGAAGTGGAGGCGCGTAAAAATGTGCTCTTTGGCACGCTGTTCTCAGGGATAAGCAGCAAACGTAAGAGGAGTAGGTGGCGTGTGTGAGGCTTTCAATGCTGTGGGGTCTGAGAAGCGCACACAAGTAGAGGTGAAGAAGAAGTGGTCCGATATTAAGGTGGATGTGAAGCAGTGACTGGCTGCCTACCGCCGAAGTGTGGCCAAGACAGGTAGGGAGGGGAGAAGAGGGGCCCACCCTGTTTGAACAGAGAGTCGGCACAACTATGGGTAACACTGCTCTTTCAAGGGTGGTGGGAGCACATGTGGGTGACTCTGATTACCCCCAAGGTAAATACCTATGTTTTTGTGTAACTCACAACAAACGCATTCATAGTGCATAAGCGCGCCGGGGAAAAGGTGAGGCTGATTAAGACATTTCACACTTTACGCACAAGGTTAATAACATTTGCACACAGAGACAATCAGCGGCTTGTTAGAAAGATCTGAAGTTGTAGTTTAACCAGCAACGAGTAGAAACCAGGTTTAACCACGACTAGTAATGATGCTGTGAAAACGGGATAGAAATTGGGGGCACATGCTCAATCCTGTGGGTCAGAAGCCAAAAAACAAAGTGAGTTTGAGTTGTTTTAACTCATATTCTGTCCATGTTTCACATTTTTGTGGTGTTTGGGGGCTCTTTATTTGTGTTTTACAACATAATGACTGTGAAAAGATCAGAGATCAATGTGTTACTGCTCTGATTTCACTGTATTGTCACAACTGTATCTATCCTGTGTGGTTTCTCTTTGAACCAGACTAAGCTGCATTCCCTCTGCAGGAACCTTTGCCTTTTAGAGTTTATTTTCCTTTACTCCCTCCATGTCAACCACAGGAAGCAGGGCTAAACAGAGTTCAGAGAAAAAAATTTAGCCCTTAAAAGAGCCTTGTTAAGGTGGCGTTCTTTTGAGGTTTGGCGCACTGAAAATTTTTGATTGGTTAAGTCCAGGTTAAGTCACTGCAAGACTAGTTGCTACTGTTAAAAAGCATTTATTTAGAAGCTCCATAATGAATGTAGTTTTTATTTAAATGGAGAGAAAGATTTTTAAACGGCAGTGTGTTGAACACAGTTGAACCCTTCTCTGGTGTCATACCAAACTTTCCACTGGAGTTAGTGAGAGAATTTGAAAGGTTTCTCTCCCTTCAAGGCTCATAGCTGAAATTTTGTCAATGTGAGCTCTTTAGTAATTACATTGGCAGAAAGAGGACAAGTGTTCCTACATTTTAAGGTATAATTTGTTTCTCTAAGTTAAACTGTATGAAAGTTAGAAATTTGTTTGAATATCAGAAAAAGCTGGAAATGATCACTCTGTGTCAATGCTTAATCAGCATTCTGTCACAGCTTGTTTTTCATGTCACAGATTATGTTTTAATAGTCTTGTTTTTAGTTTCTCATGTTTTCGGGTTATGTTCTTTCCATGTTTTTCCCCTGCCACCTAGTTTCACTCATGTCACCTGCTTCATTGTTATCAGCTGCACTAATCATCACTAATCACTCCCTCCACAGCATTTAGTCTCCTGGTTTCCTTTCACTCATCGCAGAATCCTCACTAACCCTTCATGCCTCAGTCACCGAAGTTAAGTCTGGTTTCCTGCCTCATAGCCATAGTCCTGTTCATAGTTATTTATTCACAGTCTTATCTCGCTTTCATAGTCTTGTTTTTGTCTTGCTTTGTTTCTCACAGTCTTGTTATTCATAGTCTTGTTCAGTTCTTTCTCACAGTTTAGTGTTTTTGATAATCCGGCCCAGCTGCGTCCTATGTTCTTACTTTTTTGCTCCCTGTTTTTTTGGAATAGACCTTTTTTTTTAAGTTAAAGAACTGCATCTGGGTCCTACCTTCCACCGTTTCTGACACATTCTCACAATAAAGGGAAACAGAGGGACTATAGTTTAATCAGCATTCTCACAATTACTTGAACAAATGCCTCTTTCCAAATATCTGCTTCACCTAGACAAATTTTACTTGAAAACGTAGGTATTTTTGTCCTCTTTCACCCAAAGTCACCACCATTGTGCTTGACCTCATGGTTTTCTCTCAAATCACCTCTGAGCGCAGAGAGCGACCACTCCAGTTCATAACATGACGGCATAGGTCTCTCAGCAGGCAGTAGCTCTAACTAATCAACTAATCACACAGCTGCTACTCCTTATGAGGGCACAGCCAACATGACTGACCTGTTATAACAGGTTTATGCCAGCTACTCACGACACGAATGCGTGTGACGTTGGGCACTTACTCACATTTTCCCACTATTCTGAATACAACTGTTATGTGTCATAACAGTTTATGTAACTGTTGGCACTAGTCAAGTGTCTGGCTCTTGAATAGTGCCAGACACTGTGTTATGTTGCCTACCAATACAGAAGCAGGCACAATATGGGTTCAAGTGACAGGGAGACCTTGGTCATATAACAAAATGACTATAACATGACAGACTCTTTCTCTCAGTGGGCAGTAGCTCCATTGGCTCCCATCAAGATTTCTTCTGAAATTTTCTAGTTATCTTTTAAAGTTGTGATTTTAAGAAACCTTAGTCCAACATTGCTTGAAAGTGTTATGGCAGCCCTTCATAACTCACAAGCTTGTGAGAGTAGTCGTTACTGGAGATAACGCCAGTTCTATGTATGTTTTTTCCTTAGCACTGAGAGTAAACATACCATTGGGAGCTGGAAATAATTTAATCAGCCTGTTTAGTGGTTACCTACATTAAAAAAAACTCTTTGGTAATATGGTAAAAAAAAAAAAAGTATGTCAACCACTGAAGCAAAAGAATTGGGGGGGGGGGGGGGGACCTAAACTTTTGCTGCTTCAATGGAAATGCTGATACTTAATTCCAATATTCCAACAGCAGGACGTTTTGTAGGAGGGTTTTAACAGATGCTGGATGGACAGTCTCTCAGCTCTTTCTGAAATGGTGCTTTATCTTTCATGATTTAAAAACACAGCAGAGCACCAAGGCTAAAGTAGTAGCTAACCTCAATGTGAATCTCCCCCTCATAATACTGCTGTTTTTTCCCCCATGTTTGCTGATAGAGGGACAATGATTTACCTGCTGTCATAAGATCACTGAGGCCAAGAATTGTACGTAGTTATGAAGAAGATAATGGTGAAAAGGAGGAAGATGATGAAGAGAAGGATGTCAGAACCAAACACATTCCTGCAAGATATCTGAGAGGTCCTCCAAACAACCCTGTAGCTCAGCCCAAACAGTTATAAAGCCAAAACACTGGCACCTTATGTATGACTTTGCTGAACTTTGATCATTTTAGTTCCACATTACATCTTAGTTGGACTCGTGGTATCAAGAAGAAATTCAATCTGTCACGATTGTTGAAGCGTGGACCCCAGAGCGGAGACACAGAAACGGGCAAAGTGGAGGTGATTTCAAAAGGAACTCACTTTATTGAGGACTAGAACACACAAATATCACCTGCGGAGAGAACTGAAGCAGATCGGCAGCAGACTAACAGGTGAGCTCAGGCACATGACACAGATAATCCAAAGAAGAGTAAATCCAAAAACGTGAGAATAAATCATAAGAATAATCCAAAACACACAAGACTATGGCTTAACATAGAAAACCAGAATGATAACTGATAATGCGGACTATCTGGCAAAGAATGGGAAAGACGACATGTATTTATACATGAAAGGTTGTGGTGTATTGGGGATGGTCGCCTTCAAACAGCCTGTGTGTAGATGATGCAGGAAGAACTCTGCTGACACAGACTTGGTTGAACACAGAAACCTTTATTGTCAACCAGGTCTGTATCAGAATTACAGAATGATGCATCAAGTCTGGAGAGATGTGTCAAGCCCGGATTCCCCAAAATCTCTCCTTACTGAGGGTGCGCTCTTCGTTAAGTAGAATCTGCCCCTTCTTAGTGACCTTGAAGATGTTGCATGTTCCCATCACTAAGCACAAAGCCCGGACATGGTGTGTGCGTAATTTTGAGCCTATTCTTGGGCAAACTTACTGGGGAGTATGTTATTCTCAAAATGTCCTGATTTATACCCATAACTCCCTTACACAGATGGCAATTACCAGACTTCTTATCATTTTCCCAAGGCAACTTTGCACAGGTGGTAAACATCAGACACTACAAGGTAATTAGGAACAGATAGAAAACGGGTGTGTCAGGGTTGCATATCATCCCTTCCTCCAGTTGGTGGAAGGAAAAATCAGGAAAAGAAAAAACACTAAACGGAACCTGGAGTTGCAGCCGTGGCTGTGACACATTCATTGAATAGGCACTAAAATATTTTATCTCATACGCTGACTGTTGTTAAAGAGCAAACGCTTGATTACCCTTTGTAACAGAGAACTCAATCCAAAGAGACCAGCATGAAAACAGACTATCTGACTGTGACATTTGGGAGACAGAAACTCTACCCACAAAGAAGAGAACATATATGGATGCAAGGTCACAGTAAGAGGCAAGTACACATGGACTACAGTGAAGAATGAGATGAAAGGCTTCATCACAGAGTAAGTAACAGCAATCAGCAGTCATGGAATAGTCAGCTCTGTTATGAGCATAATTTTTGTGAGTTGAAATGTTCTGTTCCCAGAGATCCAAGACAAGAAGCCACTCCCACACAAAGAGACAAATGTATGTCCTGGTTTGTTTATTTGGGTGTCTTTATTTTATTTACAGCTGTTTGGGTGTTTATCCAAACTACATTTAAACCCCTTTAAACAGAAAAAGTTACTTCTTGCAGGTAGCACATGTGCAAGTCTTTTCCCAGCACCTATTTAAGGGACTGGATAGTATAGTGGTATGATTGTGTCGCGAACTCAAGTGTGGAATTTAATACAAACTTAAGACTCTAAATTTGTATTAAACAGTAAAGTTTGTAGTAAAGTACCGTAACATTCAACATTCTTTTGTGGGGATGGTCAGTGTGGAAATACCAGATGGGGGATTTCTACATCAAAGAAGAGAAATTTACAACAGCCTTTGCCCACGAAAGCATTCTGGGGGAGTTCTCTCATCCCCTCTTTCCACAGACCTGTGCCATAAATGTAGGTAAATGCATTAATAGCGTAGTGCTAACTAAGCTGAACAAACAACGGACCCTCTCAGGAGAGTATTGGGGAAAACTAGGACAGGACCCTTCCGACCCTATATGGGTCAAAGTAAACAATGGTGACAGTTTGCCCTGACTCTGACTCAAGCCAGAGACAGTCGCAGCATGGACCTGCGACCTTAAAAGGATCTCACCCGGAATCACTTTTTAGCTGAATCTTGAAACTGTATTAAATGTGCTTTATATCGTTATACAAGTTCTTTCATGGTCTCAGTGATATCACAATTTTAATACCTTTTTTATGATCGTACGTGGAAGGATATGAAAGAAGTAATTAATTGGGAAAATGACTAATCAGCTTATGGAGCCACATTGCCCCCGAGTAGTTCGTAGTACTGAATAGTTAAACCCAAAACTAAGTCAACCACTTGCATATGACATGTGACATTTATATGAAATAATGCAAATGTTAACCAATGCTTCAGCTGTTTCTTATTGTATTCCGTGTTTAACACAGGAAAATAACATTGTTTGGTTCGCTATTCATACGTCATAATTTTACAGATATCCATCTGACTTTTCAGACTCATAACCATCATGTTATGTTATTTTGATGTCTTTTTATCCGAAGTTTATGCTATATCTTTACCCTTTATATCTAAACAAGTTATGGTGTTTTTAGAATCCTCTGAACAAATGTTTATGACACGGAGGACTGCAGGAGTTGATTTGCTTTGACGCACCCTCGTTGCAGGTCGCCTTAGAAAATATGCCCAGGCAGACGTTTTGCGTTGTTGTTTGTCTGTCATCCTGTCTCCTCTCTATAGCTCGTTCTGCTGTTGCCGCATCCTCACCTATTTTTGATCACCAAAAGGAGCCAGCGTTAAACTCGTCAACCTTTTTGTCAATCTTTGGTGAATTTAAGTTCACCTCATCAGAGTTGGTCAGCAACCAAAACCAACTCGACCCTTGGACAATTTTGTCATTATTTGCGTCTTCAAGCTACCAGAAGCGCTCCAGCACCGGAAAGCGCCCGGTCCAGTCCCTGAAAGTCAACCACAATGAAGGCCGCGAGATGCGGAACCGAGAGACCCAGTGGGACCCGCTGGCGATTATCTGTGGTTCGGAGCTGACCTAACCGTAAGATCCGCCCTGTTCTTACATTTCACTGTATGCGGTGGGTGTCGAGAGAATTTGCTGTTAAAAATGATAAATTAACCCAAGTTGATAGCCTTTAAATTCAAATAGTAATAAACCTATTAATAAAGACTATTTGAATGATTCCGGTATCCATCCATCCATCCCCTCCCCTTAGTTCTTTTCAATTCATTAAGTGTTTCTTATATAATAATAATCCATAATCAAAACATTTCTCCTGTTGTCTTAAGGTTCATGTCTTTGGTCATGTCATTTTAATAAATGGTTCATATATATACATATATAAAATCAACTGGCTTTTGTGTATGTGTTCTTTACGTACATGTGAGTCCAACAAAACGAGAATTCACTAGTAGCGACTATATGAGACTGGAATTTATTAATTATTCATGAATAATTGATTATTAATTTAACATACCAGAATCAAGATTCTGTCTTTTTCTTTCGAATGAAGGTGGTGCCCTAAAATGAGGTAAAATAAGGCTTATTCAGATAGTGAGAACTTTTGGATAAATCCTTATATCTTATCACATCATGCTAAGTGTGTCCGCTATAAATATATATTGTTGGTGCCTCGTGTGCCGGCGATATATAATTTGGCTACAATTGCCGCCTTTCATGTGGGAGACCTGGGTTCAACTCCCCTGCATGAAATGTACTACCTCCAGTAGGGGTCCTTAGGCAAGACCCCCTTACCCTAACTGCCTACCTGTAAGTCGCTTTGGATAAAAGCGTCTGCCAAATGCATAAACATAACATATTCTCAAATTGGAGATGGAGTCATCAAAAGTAAAGGCCTGTCAAGACATTTGGGGTGCCATTTTCACTGTAATGGGCGGAAACAGAAAGAGAACCATCATTTTATAAAGCAGAAATTATTTGTGAAGTTAGATGGAGCTTTATGTTACAATTTCACTGTATTAAAAGAAATTAAATAAAGTAGATGCTCAATTCTGACTTTAATATAGATTTATTTTGTAAAGTACCGTAAATTCCGAACTTTAAGCCGCTACTTTTTTCCCTGGCTTTGAGCAACGTGGCTTATAATACAGTGCGGCAAATGTTATTTTTTTCTTTTTTTTCATGCCGCCAAAAATATTTTGCCTCGTAGCATTAGACCAACAAAATGAACGAATAGTTCACAGTGGTCCAATTAAATCAAACACACTTACACTACCAAATTATTGTAAATCGGTCCATTTGTACTCACCCTCAACATGGAAAACAAACAAAGAAATGCATATGATGCAGTGAGTGACAAAGTTCTAAGGCTATTCAATTCAGACACTGAAATAAATTACTTTGATGGTTTTAGTGCGCAGGAGGAAGATGAAGAAGGCGATCAGTGACTTTTCCTGGTAGGCTACTGTATTTATTTATTTTTTACCAGCAGTGTTAGAGGCACTGTTCGAAAAAGAAAAACCATTTACTAGTATTTGTGCGTTACTAGTAGGTATTTAAGTTAAAACCATCGGTGTTACAGTCACTGTTCGGAAAAACAAGCTCTTGCAGAATGCATTTGTTGAAGTTACCATACGCATTTAATTTAAAGTTTAAGAATCCTTACGTGTGACATCTTTCTGTGTAAATATCTCATATTACAATATGGACACCTCCGGCTCATAATCCGGTGCGGCCCAAACAAGTACAAAAAAAGGATTTATATTCACGTGCGCTCTATTGTCCGGAATTTACTGTAATCACAAGAACAGATAAAACATTTATTTTGTATTTGGACATTCTGCTTCACAATAGGATCAGTGGAAGTGTCTGAATGTTGCATTTTAATGCAGCCGCTCATAGAAGAAAAGAGTGTATGATATATAGAGCCATAATAATATAATGTGCTGAATGTTTTGGGGTACTGCTTTGTCACACTGAGGCGTAGACATACCTTGCTGCAGTAAGGACACTCTCCAAAAACAATGCTAAAGCTCTGCCTACTGGAGGGAAGTGCTTTCAGCCACTGAAAAAGAAAGCCTTGGATGTGATATGTCATTCATATTGGCATATTTCTGTGTACACTGCCAACTGCAGTCTACAAGTGTATACCAACACATTGATGCAGTGCGGGCTTTTAATGGAACTTCATAATGTCCTTCTGCCACTTATATCAGATTTTCATAAGCAATCTCAGTATGCAGTCTCATTGGTTTATTGGTTAAAAGTTAGATTCTGGTTCCAGTAAAGTGCTACGAAATGTTAATGAATAAACTTTCGAGTTAATAAGAAAATATTTTTGTGTGCGTGTCTATAGTCCATACCTCATACAGACAGGCCTGATGGAAGGGCTAGCCACAGCGACGATTATTACACACTTGATCAGGGATGGCAGTGTCAAAGTTATAGGAATAACAGATGTCACACTCGACGTTGAAATTCTACACATAAAAAGAAATGCATGGTTTTTAACATCCTCCACAGCTGCATTTGTCTTTGTAACCACTTAATGCTAAACCACCCACTTGTAAAAACCTCAAACCAAACATAATCCTTCAACTCCCACTTCTTCCTCACTATTTCCAGTTCTACAATTACATCTCAAACACACACACACTCTTCTTGTTTGCATTTTGGCGTGATGAGAGGCTCCTGTCATGTTGGTGTGTTTTTTTCATCCATTAGGAGAGAAGATGGAAATTTAAAAAAAAAAAAAAAAAAAAAAAAATCAACATCTGGTCAACCCAACTTTTTCTCACAAAAAAAACTCACAGAGGGAAAGAATAGAAATAGCCAGTACTGTACATCTTCCCCCATTAAGCTGAAGGTCAAACAGACACACAGGAGAATATAGGTATCGATGTAAACCCAATGCACAGCTCCCTAAGTTATCTTGATGTGAATGGACGCTTGAAATGTGTGACATACAGATTTTTCGTGGGTGTCTGGCGATGGGAATTCGATTTTCAAAACATCCTGGAGGTTGTGCAAGACACTGGAGTCCGGGTTCTTGCAGGCAGACCAGACAGCTCCTTCACACTCACATGCAAATTAATTATCACATGCAAAATAGCAAAAACACAGGAGGATGATTCAGAGACAGAAAAAAGTTAAAGCATTTTTGGTGCCTCAGATTGAGCAGTGATGGAGGGAGAATTTCTGAAGTGAAATTACAATAAAAATGTGGAGTAATCATGTTCAGTTGAAATCCTTGAGTTACAATCAGATGGCTCTCTGAGCAGGTGAATTGGTGAATATATTGCTGAACTGGAATCTGCTAATGCAAAGAGTGCTACTAAATACACCGACAATCCCAGTGGACAAATGCCAACAAATATAAAAACATTAAAATATATCACTAAATGGGGCTGGTAAGTATCATTGTATGACTCAGATGCTAAAGAAAACCTAGAAACCTTAAGGTGCTCTGGCAAGTTCCAACACAGTCCAGTTTCTGAATACACTGAGTTCTACTATAGCCTACAATCTTAGCCTCATTTTTAAATTTTTACAGTAAGTCTTATTCAGCTATTCTCCTAAGAATAGAGCTCCTAAGTACTGACTAATGTTATTTGTTCCTTTTTGCTAAAAACAACCTGCTATACCAAACAGCCAGTGAGGACAGGACATCCGGGCTCCCCCTGGCGGCAGAGAGCATGGGCGTGGGTCCACCTGGACTCCCACTGGTAAAGGCAGTGGTGGGAGTGCGCCCATCTGAGCTTCCATAGGCCCGTCAGGATGACCCTTTCTTGGTACTCAGAACAAATACCCCAGGGTACCTCAAAAACATTCTGGCAGTGTAGCATTTCTGCCAGCATTTGCCATCAGCCATAGGATTTCAGCAGGGTTAGTTTGTGCCAGTCTTATTACACATGTAAATGGTCTTGTATAGCGCTTTTCTAGTCTAGCTGACCACTCAAAGCGCTTCACTACATGCCGCATTCACCCCACTCACACATTCATAGATGTCTTAAGATATAACTACGTGCTTTCTAAGCATTCACACACATTCATACCCCCAATGATACACTGGGGGAGCAACGTGGGGTTCAGTGTCTTGCCCAAGGACATGTATCCTGGGGAAGCCAGAGTCGAACCACCGACCTTCCGATTGGTGGGCGACTGCTCTTCCTCCTGAGCTACAGCCGCCCATGTAAGATGGGTTTATTTGAATCGTACTGCTGAACTGTAGGATTCGCAACACGTGAGCTGGATGTAGGCAAAAAGCTCAAGGTTCTGTTTGCCCAATAAACTTCCAATAGTTTATTCAAACAGAAAGGCTGTTCCCTCAGTGTTTTTACTACAGTAAGAGTTATAGCCAAAAAAAAATAAAAAAAAATTGGCCAGACTCCTGGCGACGTGGTCTGCGGGGCTGGAGACCGTCTGGCAGACGGCCAAACCTCCGGCAACCTGGACTTCTAGGGCAGTGAGGCGAGGACAGGAGATCCGTGGGACAGCCCGGGCTCCCCCTGGCGGCAGAGAGCATGGGCGTGGGTCCACCTGGACTCCCACTGGTAAAGGCAGTGGTGGGAGTGCGCCCATCTGAGCTTCCATAGGCGCAGGCGAGGACAAAACTGTGCCCACCCCCGGCGACGCCCACAGCCCCCTCCTCGAGGAACGGCTTCCAGACGTTCCCAAATTGGGGTGGGCGGGTGGGACTCTGACCGCCGGAGCAGGCTTGGTGGTGGCAACAGGCTTGGTCATGGTCGCGGTCGTGGCTGTAACCACAGTCGAGGTCGTGGCGGAGTCAGCGGGTTGCTGGTACAGGACTTCGTCAGCAGAGTGCCGGTACAAGACCTCGGCGGCAGCAGGCAGCTGGGGCAGGACGGCCTCGGGGGAGACCGGCTGAATGTCAGCTCAGGCGTGGGGGCCGGCTGAGACGTGGGGCCCGGCTGGGAGGCCGGCTCAGGCTCGGAGGGCTCCGGCGGAAAGGCCGGATGTAGGTTGGCGGTGTTAGCGGGCTGTGCCTTGGTGGAGTCAGTGGAGGCGGCAACAGAGGAGACAAAGCTGGGGAGGCAAAAGGAGAGGTAAGAGTCTCGCGGTACGAGTCCCCACCGGAACACCTCCAGGACCTGACCAGACAGCCACCCCCGGTCAAACATGTCGTCTCCCTCGGCGAAGCATTTAGACAGGGCCGCCAGTCGGCTCTGGAGATCGCCGAAAACTGCTGGGTCCATGTTTAGCAGAATCCTTCTGTCACGGATCAGTGGTGTAAGGTAGGACCCAGATGCAGTTCTGTCAAATTCAAAAAGGGTTTATTCAAAACAGGTAAAAGGTAAAAACAGAAAGCATGGCTGAGCCGGATAATCAAAAAATACTTAACTATGGAAAAACAATGAACAAAACAAGGCTATGAAAACAAGACTATGAATAAATACTATGACTATGAGGCAAAACCAGACTTAACTTTCCGTGGCAAGACATGAAGGGTAGGTGATGATTCTGCGATGAACATGAACCAACTGGGAGACTAAATACTGAGGAGGGTGATTAGTGAGTTAGTGCAGCTGATGACAATGAAACAGGTGACATGAGTGAAACTAAGTGGCAGGGGAAAAACATGACAAGAACATAACAAAGAACCTGAAAACATGAAGATCAAACATAAAACGTGACAGAACCTGAACATAACAACAATCAAAACATAAACTGTGACATCAATAAAGATAGAGACTGATAAAATACTAATATGATAGCTTTGTTGTGATGAAATTATTGCGTAGAAAGAAATTATTCTTTTGACTTACCACACCATAGCTTTGTGATGAAACTTGTAGAAACTTACCACAGGTGCGTGTTAGTGTTCAGCTTATTCCTCAGCGGTGTCACCACTGCAAACAAAAGGAATGACTTGATGTGTTGGTAAATTCCAAAAACAACAAAAGCCTTGAATTTAATTCAAAGTATCTTTTCACACATTTCAAGAACCAGGAGATTCTCTAATGTTGTTTGCAAGCCCACAGAAATCGGAATGTCTCAAAAGAATGGCACTCTGCATGTCCTCAAATGCTGTCTTTCATTTGTCAAGACACTGGTGCAGCGGCATCAGCAGCATCACATATGAACCATTGCTGCTTCCTGATCCACAGGGGAGCTTTGTGTCTGTGGATCCCTCATCATTTTCACTCTTTGTTATTCTCACATGCAAAAAGCAATATTTCTGCACGACCCCTCGTATTTGAGTGTCACCGCCTGCCTCCCGCCTTGTTGCCTGTATTGTGCATGTATTTGATATCTTCTGAGTTACATTGCTAGGCAACAGACAAATAGTTACATGACCTTGGGTTTACAGAAACAATGGCCAACAATTGATAGAGACTTCAATAGAAAGCTGGATCCAAAAGCAGTGTCAAGAGTTGTGAGAAAGAAAACGTGCCACTGGAAGCAGGTCCTCAGACAAGTCAACAACACACAATAGTCAACAAAACCAGTCTGTTTGAAGACAAGTAGAGATCATAAGAAGCACCAAATATTTTCCCAATTCACACCTGTTGGATTTTTACTGTTGTGAAAAATTGCAGCATGGGAGAAATGTATACTTCACTGTGTGAAGCTGGGCGGTTACTGAGTGAAAACAGACACTATATCCAAATACTATTTGGATAAGGACTAGGGTTCATTTGTAATATTAATGTGTATAATTTTGAACAATTCTGATACTTTAGACCAGACCCTTCCGGTTATTGGACACTCTAAGCAGTCATTGTGGAGGGCCTGTTACAGTTGAGCTGAAGAAGCTTCCGACTGAACACATTTTGTTTTTTGATCACTATGTTACATGATATTAAAGGATTGCAGCTCTGCATCTCTGCATTGGCCTCTGCATCTATTGAATATTAGGCAGATATATTGTTTTGCAATTGATTTTTGCGTAATTTGAATACTTTGCTATGTGTTCTCTGTGACAGACTTTGACCATACAAATTCAAAATAAATTGAAAAAGCATGAGAGCATGAAAATGTATGTGTATAATTCAGCTGAGAACATTGAGAATTGTCCGTTGCATCTTTCTGCCCCAGTGTGCAGACTTAAAGCACAGTAAGACAAAATTGTCCATTATGGTCAGCAACTTGTGCAGCATCCTTATTTACTAAATCAGCTCCAGGGGCTCCAAAACAGTTCCCAACACAGAGCCAGTCCTCTTTATCAGTGTGTTCAGTTTCTTTGGATCTGATGCTGCTGCTCCAACAGATGGCTACAAAGCAGATTGCGTTCTTCACCACAGGGTTATAGAACATATGCGATGTCTTGGTACAGACATTTAATTACCAAAGCTTTCTCGAGATTCTAATCTGACAACCTCAGTGTTGCATTTTCAGTCCAGTTGGTTGTCTAGGTATCTGTAGCCCTACACCACCTCCACCGCTTCTCCCAGGATGTGTTTGGCTTAGTTCTGGTCCTCCAAAAATCCACAATCGTCTCTGTTATTCATAGTTTGGGGGATTTTTTCACGACCAGTTCCCTGTATCCTGACTCTCGTCCATCACTGATACACCCAATAACTGCAGTCATCTGCATATTTCTGGAGACTCCGAGTTGTGCTGGAGGTTTGAGTGAAGAGTATTTATGAGAGTACATTGCCCTGTGTCGCTCCTATGCTGCTGACCACCTTCTCAAACCCACAGTCTCACAAACTGCAGTCTGCTTGTGAGATTGTTAATAATCCAGGCAGTTGTTGAGGCATCAATCTCTATTTTCTAGAGCACCTCACTGCAGGTTAAGTTGTATTAAAAGGACAGTAGAAATAAAAGTGCACAAGCTTTATAAAAGCTGCCCGATTAGTCTAGATGAAACGAGGCGAAAGCAAATAGTGTCTTGAGCCACTCACTCCAGTTCGGAATCTTCCTTGTTCCTTCCATTTTTTACCCTTCCCAGTTGTGTGTGTGTGTGTGTGTGTGTGTCTTATCCCTTGTCTTTCTCTGTGTTTGTGAGTGTGGATGTGGTTCAGGTCTACTGCAGCATATCTTCTCTGGCCTAATGGCCACTCTTTGGCAGATTGAATTTACCAGCCGTGCTCTAGACTTTAGACTATTCATAGAAAACATGAGGAAAAAAATGTAAAATTTTGAGAAAAAAAAAAGGACAGTATGAACACCCTCATCAGTCCCACCAACACAAGCAACAGCCGTTGATTCAAATCAGACATTCAGTTAAATAGATGTATCTAGTGGATTTGCTAATATAGGATAAGGATTTCTTTCATGGTTTGGAGGTTTGAGTGACATTTAAAATAACAATTTGCATTTTTTTTCTGACAGAACATTTTAGAATACTTTTATTATGATCATATTTTCAGATTTTATGATTAAGCTGTGCTTGATGATAGAAGCGTTCAGTCACCTTTCATAAAGATTGTTCGATCACAGCACGATTAATAAGCTTTGTGAATAGTGACAAGTTTTATACAATAATTTCTGCCAGGGTTTTGCTTCCCAGACAGAAATCTATAGCAGCCAGGTTCTGGGGGAAAGAAGTCAGAGTGGAGAGATGTTATGTATGCTACCTGAGGTAAAAAGAGTAAATAACTTTTCTGAAAGAAAGTAATTCTTAAATTCACCCATAAAAATGTGAATCATAATTAAAGGTTTTCTCATGATATAATACAGCATTTAAGCTCTTGGGGTGTATTAGATCGGATACATTTCTTATACTCTTGCATTGCGAATGCCTGTTAGGTCCTACCTGTCAGAAAACGGCAGGACACAGGACACACATGCAGGATCTTTTCAGAATAAGAAAGTTTATTTATAAACTTCTTAACAGGTGTTTCCAACAGAGAAACAAGAGCTTTGAAAAATCTATGACACTGATCTCAATAACTAAGGCAGAGATAAATGCCGGTATAAAACTTAATCAAAATAAACATTCACTCCACTCCAGGAGGAAAACGAAAACATTTTAAAGATTATTATTTAAATTTAGTTGCTCTCTTCTAAAGAGGCGTAACAAAGAAAAGCTCTCCTTCTAATGGAGGATCTAGAAAATTAAAAAAGGAACGAGGTCATGCAACCACTCCTATAACGGTGCTAATAAACTTACAAATCACTAAGTCTCTCCTAAATGGAGGAAACCAAATCGGGCTACAAAAGTTATCAAAAGCTAAACTGGAATTCTAATCAAACTTTAACCAAAACAAAACTCTGAAGGAGGTACGCTCGACTTCAGTGATCAAACAGAGATCAAAGATACTGAGCACAATGGGGATCAAAATACTGAGGACACGGGATTCAAAGGCTAGAGGTTCGGATGCTAGGATGACGACTGAAAGTACGACACACTGGCACTGGACAAGGGCAGACGAAGACTATTTAACATCAGGAACCAAGGGGAACAGGTGGAAACACTTAGGGAAGTGTGATCAGCTCATCATCAAGCTCTGCAGTGGCCTGATTAAGGAGCCATTAATTTGAATCAGGTGTGGTGGAGGAGGGAAACATCGAAAACATGCAGGGCAGTGGGTCATGAGGACAGGAATTGAGAAACACTGCCTTAATACAAACAGGGATGCAGTCTTTACTCTTTAATTGGACTGATAAGTATCAGTTTATGTGCAAGGCCGTAACTACCATGGAGGACACTGAGGTCGTGTCCTCTGTATTTATTTATTTATTTTCCTAAATTGTGGTGATTTTATATTTGAAGAGCCAAGAGTCACATGACTGTTTAATAAAACAGTGGCTCAGTTTGGGCAGATGTGCTGCACGTCATTAACAACATGCACTGTCTATGGTAACTACCACACACAAGTTGGACTCTGATGTTACCGCTACCGTTAGTGAGTCAGTCAGTCACACCAGTCACTGGAAGAGGAGCCCATCAAGCTAAAAATGTAGGTGGAGAGCAGTTTAAGTGGTAGATGACTGTGAGAAAAAAATACATTTTAATGTGGAGATATTTGCAGCCCAGCGTACTACTCAGATAGCAAGGAAACATGAATCAAAGTTTAATTTTGGTTAATTCCGTCAGTACCGGCCGTCAATCAATTTCCACCGGTTGAGTCAACATTCATTTTGCAATTGAAATGTCAGCGACGTCTTCGATTGAAACTGAAACGTTTATTCAGTGTTGATTTCTCAATGTTGGACGCTGAACCTGTTATATATTTCTGCCGGATGCCGGAGCACAACGCAGCAACACGGCACAGAGCAGATCGTGCAGGACAGTAAGTCGTGCACAGAAACAAAATAAAACACCCGGTTAATTTTCTAAATAATAATAATAATAAATAATTTTCTGTGGTAACCTGCCCTTACTTCATGAGTCACCATAATGGTTACTTCAAAAAGCCTCAGAATGCCCCATTTTTACCTAAAAATTTCAAACGCTCTGCACCGCCCTCAAGGTTTTTTAAGATTTCTGACACATCTGAAAACATGATGTTGAAATGGCGTGTTGTTTTCATTTCTATCTGTTTAGTATTTGAGTCTTTATAGATTCAAGATTCAAGAGTTTCACTTGTCACATACATAATCATACATAGTACAATGTGCAGTGAAATTTTCTTTTTACCAGCTACCAAGAATTAAGGATAAGAATTTAAATATAAATATGTCGAATAATAAAAACCTTGGCACAATAATTCCATACAAAATAAGAAAAATACTTCAGTAAAAAAGTGTTGAGTGTAGGGTATTAAAATATAAGTGTAAAAATTTACAATATTAACAATATTATTGACGTTAGCATTAAGGTGAGTGAGATAGACAAAAGGGAAAACAGGACAGGGAGGAAAAGGCTGAGCCAGACCAAGCTCATCTTTGGGACAAGCAGCAAAAAGAGGAGCAGTGAAGAGAGAGAGATAGAGGGAGAGCAGGTCCTATAAAAGGAAGAGACTATGCCAGAACGTTCTAAAAGTCAGATGTATAATGCATGATAATTGAAGTATTGTGTAAGATTATAACAGAAATGTGTTCAAAAGCTGGCTTTCCTTCACAAGAGTGAACAGATAAGACACCATCATCAACATGATAATGTAATAGGGCTTGGGTATCTATTTTAAATACTGAAGGAAATATGAAGCATTTGTATATATTATCCCTCTGTCCCAGGACAGTGCATTCCTTTTTATTCCTAAGCCATGACTTGATGAAATTCATTCTCCAGTTTTACAATGTAACTAATTTGCAAATTATTTAGGATGAGGCTGATGTTCCCTGATAACAAACAAAACAAATAAACCTAAAAGTCATTATGATGTTGTTTTTGCTCCTTAAGACTCTGAAAATGGCCAGATTTAAATAACGGAATTTAAAAAATTTCCAGCGGAGCATGCCCCTGAACCCGACTAGAAGTTCTAACTCATGACCTCAGTATTTTTTGGGCCCTGCGTACGGCCCTGTGTATGTGTGACACTTGTTTGCATGATCAACATTAACCAGTTGCATTCAAAGAAAAATTGTGCACTGTATATGATTAAAGTGTTTAGGTAAATGGAATTAGAAGTGAAAAGAGTAGGCTACATGTGTTAAACAATACCGAAGGCAATCCGCGTCATTGTGTCTGACCGCCTGGGGGTTTTTCTGGCTCCAAAATCCAGATCTTGCTGTCAATCTCATCCAAGACGTCCCAGAACTCTGTCAGGGAATATAGAATAAATAGGAACTGGCTGTGGAGCTGTTCCAGAGTACTCTGCAAACAGTTACAAAAAACAAAGGAAATGGTCTATATCTATATGGCGCCTTTTTAGTCTTGCTGAACACTGGCCACATTCAACCATACAAACACCACTTGTTAGTCTATAGAGCGTTAGTGTCAGTGTTATTCACAGACTGATGGACACATAAGAACATGTCCAAGGATATGTGCTCTTCTTCCTGAGCTACAGCCACCCGAACTGTTAACTGCAAATTAGCTAGCACTCCAAAGTGATGCAACAGCTTTTTTGTTGGTTTTTATGAACAACCACTGTATGATATCTTTTGGTGTGAGATGATAAAAATCAAGGATTAGACATGATTATCTGTTTTTTTTTGTACAATCTAGACTATACAAAAAGCTGGCCATTGTGAGAAATCGACTCTTTGATAGACCTTTTGAAAGTAAACCGATGCAGTAACACTATATTGAGACTCAACAGTACACAAGGATACCATAAAGTGCAAAAATATGTATGCAAATATTAATTATTAATTCATGTACATTTTTCAATCTATGGATTATCAAAATTAATCTTGTTATTTATCAAGCAAAGAGTCCAGTCTGCCCTACCTAAACATTAGGATCTTTTGTTTGTCTTGTCCTTACATAACTAAGCCAAGTCAAGCTTAATTTATAAAGCAAATACAAAACAGCAAGTGCTTTCCATTCAGAACAATAAAAAACAGTTACATAAAGACAATTCAAATGTATTAAAAACATAGATAAAAATAATGACAAAATAAGAGCAAAAACATCAACTGTCACAAAAAAACAATAAAAAAGATCAAACTAGCATAAAAGATAACAAGAGAAGATAAAATAGATCAAAGCTGCCACTAATCAATCAATGTAAAAAACAAAAAAGCAGTATGCTAAAAGAAATAAGATTGAACTTTTCAAGAAAGTAGCGTCACACAGAGTTTAAGGTTAGTGGAAAAGAAAAGGTTGTGTCACCTAATTAAAAATTAGCAGTGGGGTTGAGGTAAGATTTAATATGTAATGAATTACTATTTCAGAGTCTGGGAGCAGTGGAGTGAACGAGGTACTGAAATTAACAATTGCAATAATGACCAAAAGTTACCTGGTAGTGAAAAGGGGCTAACAAGTCTGTAATGTATTGTAGAGCTAAGCCACAGAGAGCTTTCAAAACAAATTATAAAATAAAAAAAATAATCCCATATCTTTCCCGTGCTCAGTGCAACTCAGACAGAACTGGAATGACAGTGACAACATATTATGACTGCAAATATGTGTTTAATCTTCTTGCTCTGGAAAACAGGTTTTTTAAAATGTTGGTCGACTTTCTGACATTTCGTGGAGAAAAGTACTAAAATATTAAATCTTACACTAAACAGACAAATCTAAGTGTTAGTTTCAGTGAAAGGTAAACTGAGCTAACAAACAAAAAACAAAAACTTTTACTTTACTAGTACTTTATTTTAAAGAGAATGTATGCTGTTATTTTGATTTTGTACTATTAATAAAAAAATTAATAACAGCAAAAAGCTGGAAATAGCTTGATAGATTGAAGTGGAGAGGGCTTCAGGTACCTAATTTCAATGTCAGAAAACTGAAGGGAAATTAAAGTGTGGATAGCAAATGTCCAGTTGGTTAAAACTGCAGCAACTTAACTAAGTACACACATGTTCATAGAAACACACACACAAAACACTGAAGAGAGAGAGAGGCTGCTAATGGTGTGGGAGAGCAATACAGATGGAATGAGATAAAAAAAATTAGGGGGAAAAAAATTAACCAAAAATTATGGGTCATTGTGGCAGCACAGTGCGCACAATTAAGCATCGTCCAGGTGCTAAGAGCCTCAGCAATTACAGCCCAATTAATGCCAGTGGTATGATTATGGTTACATCACAGGATAGCTATGCCAGGCCCAATTCAGAAAGATGGCAAAAAAAGGAAGAAGAACTGCTACTTCAATTCTTGCTGTGTCTGAGAGAACAATAAACTGCAGGAAACTTTAAAAGAGACCATGGTTAAAATGACTTTTTGTCCTGAGGATTCATAATCAGTCCTTTATATCCATGTAGGATATCTCTCCTTAACTTCAATTTAACTTTGAAAGCAGCCAAGCTGAGCAATGTCCCTCCTCTCTACTTGGATGCTGTTCAACTTCACTGTCTTTTAACCTTTTTTACTCTCAGAGAGCGGCTAAGAACCTTTTTATCATTATTGTATCATTACTTTATCATGACATAATTTATATTCAGAACAGACATAACAGAATAGAATAGAATAGAAAACACTATTATTATACATGTGGGAGTGGCTGCAGTGACCACTGTATACAACGTCTTGTTCAGTTCAATTCAGTTTTGTTTATATAGCGCCAAATTAAAACAAATGTCATCTCAAGGCACTTAAATAATATAGTCCAATTCATGCCAATTGGAATCATAATCCCATGAAATCCAATTAATTCATTTCAAAATAATCCAATTCATTCTTATAGAGCCAATTCAAAAACAATGTCCTAGCTAAGGAAACCAACCGTCCTGAGCATGCCTGAGGCAACTGTGGAAAGGAACGACTCCCTTTTAACAGGAAGAAACCTGGCAGAACCAGACTCAGGAAGGGTGGCCATCCGCCTCGACCAGCTGGGGTTTGAGAAGACAGAAAAGAGGGGGAAAAAACACCATAGCACCATTCAAAGGATACCTGTTGGAACAGGGAAACACAAGTTAATAACCACAATAACGTCACATGTACATAATATCATTTGAGAGATTAAACAGGGGAAAAAGAGAGCAAAGCAGGGAAAGGTGTGACAGATGAGGACCACCAGCAGTCTAAGCATATAGCAGCTTATCTATGGGATGTATAAAAAATGAAAGTTTTAAGCCTAATCTTAAAATTGAATAGGGTGTCTACTTCCCGGACATTTATTGGCAGCACAAGAGAGGAGCCTGATAACTATGGAAGCGAATCGTAACCATAATTCAAATTAAAATGCATTTGCAGAAATGCTTTTTCATTTTAAGAATGTGGCTCGTTATTTGACTCATACATTAAATTAGTAATCAATCATCCTATCTGCATTTTAATTTTCTTCTTCAAGCATGCTCAATCTTTCACTTAATTAAAATGAAAAAGAAATAGACATTTGAGATTTAATTTTCAAAATATGCCCCAGGAAATAGATACCAAAATTCAATTTGAAATGTAAAATTTTAAAATTAAAATGCATTTGCAGAAACTCCCGTTCCATGAATGAACAGCGGACGTAACCGTCTGCCCGGTTTCTTAATATCTGGGGGATTGAGGGTGCGTCAACCCGGTTGGGACATAGAAGGGAGTGCCGCTGATCGTTTAGTTTGGGAGCCGCTGATCTACGTTGTAAAAGTTATTTTTAGTAACAGTCACATCAACAGTGATCAGTTTATAACTTTGGCACAAAACATCAAATGGCAACAATTAAGTTTAGTTGTGAACACGGTCCCTTTACAAATAATAGTAATAAGGAGTCTGCTACATCAAACCGTTGCTTTGCATCCTCCGACGGATTGTCTGGTTATCTATGCCGAACAGCTCCACTATTTCCTTTACTTTCAAACCATTTAATAAATAGCTTTCAATGGACTCGAATGGGATGTTGATAGTTGGTCGTCCTCGTCCCATTTGAGGCTCCACAGCATCCAGCTGTTCCAGAACTGAACAGAGGTTTACTATGGTAACCTCATTAAAGTGTAAATCTGTGACGGCAGAGTATGCAGCCAAGCTCTATGACTTGTTTTACTTGGTCACGGGCATCAGACTCAGATCAATTATTAGATTCTACCTGCTCAGCTAATTCTAACAGTGTTTGCACAATTTGAGGGAGTGCCATGATTTGTGATGCGTCCTCTAAAGACCCGACAATTCAATCAATTTCCTGGCACATTTGCAATGTAATGCAATGCAGATGTGCACACCTCCCCCTACCGAGTAAGATGGGTAGCTTGGTCAGCAGGGAGCTGAAGGAGAGCTGACGTCACTCTGCTGCGCCGCTCAGATTGCTATTTCGTTTTCGAATCATGGGCAGGACTTTGCGGGCAGACCATGAAAACGAAAAAGCAATAATGTGCAGTCTTGAAGAAGAAAATGCCAATGCAAATGGAATGATTGATTACTAATCTTATTTATGAGTCCAATGATGCAGCCACATTCTTAAAATGAAAAAGCAAAAAATTAATTTTCAAATTTGACATTTCAAATTGAATTTTGGTATCTATTTGCTGGGGAATATTTTGAAAATTGAATCTCAAATGTCTATTTCTTTTTCATTTTAATTAAGTGAAAGATTGAGCAAGAACAAAATTAAAATGCAAATAGGATGATTGATTACTAATTTAATTTATGAGTCAAATAATGCAGTCACATTCTAAAAATGAAAATGGCTTCCATAGATAACTGAATGCTCTGCCTCCCAATCTACTTTTAGAAACTCTGGGAACAACCTACAGTTTGGGAACAAAGTGCTCTGTTAAGAAAATATCTAACGATGAGATCTTTAAGATACAATGGAGCTTGGTCATTAAGAGGAGAGGAGAAGAATTTTAAATTCTATTCTGAATTTAACAGGGAGCCAATGAAGAGAAGCTAAAACTGGAGAAACATGATCTCTGCTGTTAGTTCAGAACTCCGGCTGCAGCATTTTGGATCAACTGGAGGCTTTTCAGAGAATGTGTGGGACAGCCCAATAAAGAATTACAGTAGTCCAAACTTGAAGTAACAAATGCATGGACTAGTTTTTCTGCATCACTCTGAGACAGGATGTTCCTGATTTTGGCAATATTATGAAGCTGAAACAAGGCAGTCCTAGAAACAAGTTTTATATGTGCGTCAAGTGATAAATTCTGGTCAAAAATAACTTCAAGGTTCCTCACTGTAGAACTAGAAGTCAAGGAAAAACCATCTAGAGTAACTATATAACTAGACAATTTATCCCTGAAGTGCTCAGGTCCAAAGATGACTTCAGTTTTTTCTGAATTTAGAAGCAGACAGAGTCATCCAGGACTTTATGTCTTTTAGACATGTTTGTAGTCTGACCAATCTATTGGTTTCTTCCGGTTTCATAGATAAGTACAGCTGAGTATCATCAGCATAGCAATGGAAATTTATGCCATGCTGTCTAATAATGTTACCTAATGGAAGCATGTATAACGTAAAAAGAACTGGTCCAAGCAATTTCCCTGAGAAAATCCATGACTTACTCTGGTGTGTGAGGAAGATTCTTTATTGACAAGATGTCTGAAAAGTTATAATAGGACAATAAATGATAATATGCAGTGGTAATAAATGCTTATTATCACTGCATAAATGTCAAGGCCAGAGAGGCCATCATATATCAAAACCTCACAAGGAGGAGAGGTGAGACAAAGAGAGCTGTGTATTAAAAAGGAATGTTATCTTCACTCTGATCATTATCTTCACACTGCCCAAATAAGTCGATGACTGCATACCCATAATATATCCCAGGTCTCGGAACATGAAATATAGTAGAAGATTGCATGTGTGTGTGTGACACCAAATAAAAGGTAAAGGGAGGCACCCAGTCGCTGGAGAACTCTTGTGAATCTGCAGAGAGAAGGTTTTGGTGTTGTTCTCACCTTTCAAGTAAAATACTGGGGCCTTTGAGTGATTTCTTGGTTTCATGTTGTGATCGACTGTATCAAATGCAGCACTAAGATCCAACAGTACAAGCACAGACACAAGTCCGCTATCAGAGGCTAAGAGGAGATCATTGGTAACTTTCACCAGTGCTGTTTCTGTACTATGAAGCACTCTGAATCCTGACTGAAACTCTTCAAACAGATTATTTCTATGTAAATGATCACAAAGTTGAGCTGCAACTATTTTTTCAAGAACTTTAGACAAAAAAGTGGAGATTGGATATAGGTCGATAATTAGCCAACTCTTCTGAATCAAGAGTAGTTTTTTTAAGTAAAGGTTTAATTAGGGGTGGTCGCATAGCAGGTTTATGATGGTGTTGTAGCATTCACTTGCAAAATGCATTATAATAAATATTATATACACTGCAAAGACAGGTGCTACCAATGTTTTCTATGCACACACCATGAGTACTTCTGAAGCAAATTTAATCAGTTTGACTAAATATGTTGTATCCAGATAAATTCAAAGTAGGGGTGGGCGATATGACGATATTAAATCGTGAACGATTGCAACGTGAAGACGATCCGTAACGATCTGTGAAACTGCAGAGATCGTGGGATCGTCTAGGGCACTTTCTGTAAATTGCAGTTCTCTACTGATGCACCGACGCACCAGACGTATTACGTCGTCAACCTGACCGACCAATCACAGCGAATTACGGGCAGTGACGCGCTTTCTTACCCGCCTCCTTGTTTTTGTGTGTAGCAGTGGCCGCATGGAGAGCGGTTACATGCTGCCATTCCGACATCTCGCCATTCTGACATGGGTCTCCAATTGTCGGAATGGCGACACTTAATTTTTTATCAAACGTCCCATCATTCCGACATCTTTTTTCTCCTATGGTCGGAATGGCGGCATGTTTTTTTTTTTTTAACATACCGCCATTCCGACAGTTCCTTTTAATAGCCTATTTTTTACCCAAAACATTTTGCACTAATGATATGCTGGTGCAAATGCGCCCTAAAGTTTGGCGCACAAACTCTGCACATGCAGAGGCCACAGCCTCGCAAACAAACTTTAATAATCTATTATCAAAATCCCCTGAAATTTCAAATATAAAAATACAGATATTAATGTAACTCTGGCGAGACTGAAACTGATCAAGCAGAAATACAGTGTCAGTGACCTGTCACAGCTGCCAGCTGGAGCGGAGCTCTCCACAGAGCCCATGCGTCTTTTGCACGCTGTCATCATATGCAAAAGTAATAATTGCAATTACAGATATCACGGCTACTGCACAGGACACAGTTGCGAGCACTCTGCCTTGCCTTGCCAATAGGAGAGGAGAGAAATGACAGCATAGAACGTATAAAGCACAACAAAATGCAGTAAAAACGTTTATTCATGTTATTCACGTGATTTATGAGTACTCGCTCCAATTTTGGGAAGCGCGGATGGGCTTTGCGCATTTGGCACAAACACACAGCCGTTGCGCAAGGCTTTATACAGCCTGTTGATATCTTAAGGACCTAACTGGTCACACCTGGGAGTGGATGTCATGTAGAGATTGTTTTTACATGACATTACAGCTGAACATTTAGCTTTCATCCACAAACCAACGTGGGAGAGCCCGAAGACGCATGTGCCAGACGCACATAGGCATGCGTAAAACCAATTTTGACCACTTCATGCTGTTTATTTGTTTTCTTTTAGTTAACTTTTGTTTCTTTTGGATTCTTGTGCGTGTTATGGAGCCGTTTCGGTCCATGTTTGTAAGCCTTTTTTTCCTGGATTAAATTTTCGGAAGTTGAAACAAGTGGCATTGGAGTGTGTGATTGAAAACCACCACGGTCTGCTTCTCCTCCTCCAGTTGCAGAGACTGTGTTTTTAATAACGCTTATCTGTAAACATGTGTTAAACATATAAATTGCATGAACAGAAAGAAAGGACTCACCTGTTGAGTAACGCACATTTCCTTATACGGAAAGCCTTGTTGGAATGGTGGGACATTTGAATGTCGGAATAGCGGGATGTCGGAATGGTGGGACGTTTGCATGTCGGAATGGTGGGATGTCGGAATGGTGGAATGTCGTAATAGCTGGATGTCGGAATGGCGGGATTTTGGAATGGCGGGATTTCGGAATGGGTGTTGCCACCCATGGAGAGCCATGGCTTAAAGCCAAATGGAGGAGTTGGTCGCTAAAAAAAATTCCACCTCCATTATATGGAATTGGTTTGGATTTTTCGCAACTGATCAGGCGCAAGCAAATGTAATTTGCAAAGTTTGCATAGAAACGGTTCGCACGTCGGGTGGCAACAGGACGAACCTGTTCAATCACTTGAAGAGGAAGCACCCCAAACAGTATACTGAGAGCCAAACAGGGAGGGGCCCGGCGTTACCGGCACGAGGCGGAGGCAGCAGCTAGCGTAAGACCAAAACAGACAACATTAACACAGGCATTTGACATAGGCACTCCGTATGACAAGTCAAGCAAGTGATAGAAAGAGGTAACAGAAGCAGTTACCTTTTAACTTGCAAAAGATATGGTACCGTTCAAGACGCTAGAAAAGGAAGGGTTCGAACTTCTGCTTCAAGTAGTTAAGCTGCCCAGCCGAAAATACTTCTGCAGCACTGTTTGTTTTTCACTTTTCAATTTAGGATTGTGATAAAATCGAAATCGTGATTTTATTTTTAAAAAACTTGTGATATGATATTTTTGCCATATCGCCCACCCCTAGTGTTGCATCCTTTGGCTCCTACAGCTTGGCGGCAGCGCCTGCACAGTGGACGGCCATCGTCTATTGCTTTACCGTCTGTGCCTTGTTTAAACCCAAAATAGTTCCAAATGTGACTTTAGGAGTTTGTTTTTTGATTAGTAAAGCCATTAACACACTGCAGCAGACTCACCGCTCGGGCCCGGTGCTTCTGCAATGGAGAGTGTGTGCGTGTTGTCTCGTGTTTGTGACCGCTTTGCGTGCATCTGGGCGAGACAGAACTTAAGTTTTGAAGCGAATTTCTATCGAAGTGGAGCTGTCTATGTGGAGTTCGTTCTAACCGTCAGAAACACACTAACAGCCAAGTAGCTAACAGGTGGGCGGACCCAGCGTGCGGAAACAGCTTATCTATCCCGGAGGCCACCAGTACCAGGCAAACAGCCAATCATTCAGCAGCTGTGTAGTTCGGTTGCAGTGGTTGCCGTGTGGGTTTGTTTACAAGGGACTTGTAAGGTAAGAAGCCGCGAGGATGGTCGAGGCGGAAACTGGCACCGTTAGTATAGTAATCCACGGTAGTACCGTTGTGTAGAAGTTCTAGTATAGTAGGAACCGTAACGATTTGGCACCGTGGATATTGTGCAACTCTACTCAGCATGAAATGTCAATGAAGCTGAGACTATCCAGGTAGATTCATGGACTAAACTCTGATACACTACCTGTTGTGTTCTGACTTTGTTTATTTCATGTACCCAGCTCCTAAATCTGAGTCTGACTCACAATTTATGCTGCAAACGGTGACACGAAGATTTAATTTGATTTGTGTATGATGGGTTGAGCCCCCTCCACCAACTTATCACCTTATAATGTGATAACTGATTCTGGCATGGCAGACGCTTCCGTTTAAACATTCTAGCCATGCAACTTCTAGCCATGCAGCTGCCCCATTTCCATTTTTGGTGATAGCCAATCACGATGGCACTTCTCCAGAATTCAACCCAACAGCCAATCACGTTGCCCCATTTCCATTTGTGGTGATAGCCAATCACGATGACACTTCTCCAGAATTCTGCCCGCAGGACTTCAGGTGACTTTAACTACAGAAGGTAAATATATCGCTTTTTCTACGTGGCGATTTTTTTCGCAAACATGCTAATGCTATTGTACCCCCGTCCCCGCCGCTCTATACTGTACTGCTAATCAGTACGACATATTAACTTCTGTTGTCACAAAAGTCTTGAATATGCATTGCTGCTACTAGTATTAGTTGATAACAAGCTACGGTATGAAGGAAATCTATGTAGTATTCACTTCTGTTGTAATACATATGTAATATGTAGGCTATTGCTATTAGTTAATAATTAGCTTTGTGTTTGTGTGACTGTATGCAAGTAAGAACTTATGTGTGTGCATGAATATATGTATATTAGTACGTTACAAATAGTGCACATTGGTCATATTTCTGTGATGTACAAATATTAGCTGTTTGGTCTAAATATTCTTTCTCTGGCAGATGGCTTCCAAACAAAAAAAAAACACAGGGCCATGGGAGAGGAGGAGTGGATATCCCGCCTGCGGAAATTAGCTGCCTCAGGTGTTGGCCCTCTGAGGCAGGAAACAGACCAGCACCTCGGCAGAAAAGGTGGCATGATCTATATCTGAAGGTAAACCTTCACAGAGTGATATGTGTATCATATTAAATGTAAAGCTGTGACATATTTAAAGGGAACACGTTCTTATTTGCTGTCAAACTTTTATTGACTGCTATACCCATAATGATAGATAGATTAATTCATTGTCATCTATTGTGAAGTTATCCCACATTTTGTGTATAATGTCATAGTCAACCTCCTGTGATAGCAACCCCCCACGCCTCCTGTAGGTTATTTGTATTAACCTTCTAGTTTCTCTTATATATGGATGTATTTGTTTGACAGGTGAAGCTGAGCTGGTGAGTTCAGAGTTGTATAAAATGTGACTACAAGTTATGTTGAATACTTGAAATATGTCTGTGTATGCGGATTATACAGTGGTTAATATGTTTGTGTCATTAATGTTGTGGTTTTGTGTATTTGTGTCGTTTCAGTTGATTACCTGGCTAACGGCACATTTACTGTTTAGGAGCTAGTTCACTAAGCATGTGTGAAACAGGAATGCTTAAGAAAAATAAAACAACTGAAAGACAGTACTCAATGTCCGAGCCTGAGTGTGAAACTGTTTCATCAGAATAAAACACCCTATACGGTAGGAGTTATTAAACTATTGTAGATAGTTGAGTAAAACCGTACATCTATGGTTATCCTATATTGTGAACTGCGCCTTTATTCCCTCAGACCTCTGAATTATCCAACCCCATCACAAGCCCCACCAAAAGAAAAGTATCACCACCTGGCTGCAGTCCCAAGAAGTTTCTGCAGATCGTTTCTCCTCTGTCTCTTCCTCCATCTCCATCTCCTGTACTATTAAACCCCAGCCCATTCATTGTGCCAGTTGTGTTTGTCATCCCAAGTGGAAACAAACAGATTGTGCCATCTGGTTCCCTGCCCTCACCTCCACCAACCCGGAGAGCTTACACCTGCACGGTGGAAAAAAAACAAATGCCGTCAGTGCCACTTGCCGCGCATAAAAGAAAATGGTCATAGGCAGTATTATGGGAATATATACTGTCCCATTTATTTTTTTCTATTTTTAATTGTTTAATTTATTCCTGTTTTTATTACTTCAGGTATAATTTCACACGTGTTTCTGAGTGTTTGTGTGTGTGAAATTAGTAATAAATTTGTTACATTTCAGTGAGTGTCTTCAGTTTTTTCTACAAACATGCAAACTCATTCAGAGAAGAAGATTACGTTGTTGCAGCAAATTCAGAAATTTAAAAATGACTATAAAAGTACATTTAGTTACATTTGATAACACTTGCTAAAAGTTTGTGTCATCTTCCAATGGTGGAATCGAACCGGTGACCTTTGGATCAAGAGCCTCCTATACTATTCTACAGCAGAGTGTCATGTTTGCTTGGATTTATCAAATGAATACACCAGAATGTGTGCTTTTACTTGAAATGGACAGCAGAGACACAAATAACTACAATCTCATTCCATTTTTTCCCCTCATATTCTCAAAAATTCCTCTTTTCCTTCATTTTTCCCCTTCCCCCTTCTTAAGCATAAGCATTTACACCTGGATGTTGTTTTCTTTCATAATGCATTCGAAAGCCAGATGTTAGGGGATGTTAATAGGTTTTTTGATCAATGTAAAAAGGGCTCTATTTCCCTTGTCCAAGCATTTCTTGTCACATGATTATTATCTGTTTACTAAACACTTGAAAGCTCACTAAAACCATGTGGCATAATACACCATGAATGAAGTTTACATATAAATTCTTAAACATTAGTATTTATTTATCTTTAACTGCAACATATTGGGGCAGAATTATTCCTAATTTGCATTGTTTCAACCTTTTTTTTTTATCCAACAGCGATCTCTACAATATCTAAATCTCCTTGGAAGTTTGATTAAGCAGACACTTCATGTCCAGTAACTTTAAACTAAAGACATTATGATAGGAAGGGAAGTGTGATGTGGTCATACACATCACACTTTCAATAGGATAAGATTAAAACAATCCTATGTGAATTTGTTGATTCTAACACTGAAATGTAGTTTAATTCAAAATCTAATGCACATTCAGAGGAGTTAAATGTTGTATTTTGTAATTGTAATCAATTTTATTGTGAGAATTCTGTAAAGCTTCCTCCTCTTTCAAACTTAACTACTTCAGCATACTTTCAGCTAGAGACACCATTCAAACTTTAAAATGTTCACAAGAAATTCAGCTAAAACTGAATGATGCAGCTTTTGGTTTTTCTAATGTTTATAGTTTTTAAAATATTAAGATTTTTGTGCAAATTATTCTCCCTTTAAAAGTAATGGTAAATCCTTTCAAATCATTCAAAGAGCTCTTCTTTCAAACTGAAACCCAGTTTAGGGATATTATTCAATTCAATTCAGCATACTTTCAGCTAGAGACATCATTTTAAAATGTTTAAAAACACTTTAAAATGTTCACAAGACATTCAACTATGACTGAATGATGAAGCTTTTTAAAATATTCAGCCAATTTTGAACTATTACCGTTTAGAAATTTAATAAAATCCTTGATGATTTCTGAGTTTACAATGCATTCCAATGACATGGAATGTTCATGTGTTGAGTGGAGGCTCCAACTAGCAGGGTGGAAGAGTACAGAAAGATTCTTCAGAAAAAAAGTTTTTAACCTGTCACAGAATATTTAAGCCACAGATCCAGGTCCTTCAATAATACATTTCAGGCCTTTTGAAACTTCAGCAAATGACTTTCTACTAAATTTTCACATTTTTCTGCAGTGTTTCTCTTCTTTTTTAATTTATTCACTTTTTGTTTAACATTTTTCTTATCTTTTCTGTACTTTTCTGCCTTCATACAGCTCCAGCTTCTTTCAAAAATACCTTTCAGATCCAGGTCCTTTCAAAATGACGTTTCAGACCTTTTGAGACTTGAGTCAATAATTTTCTTTTAAATTTTCCGTATTTGCAGCTTTTTTAGCATGGTCAGCGATCCCCATTCAGCTCATCAGCATTCTCATTGCTGTTTCACAGGAACAACTTTTTCTAGTTTCTAATATTTTTTATCTCTTTGCAATGTTAAAAATTGAGCTGCTTTGGTGCAAATTTTATTCAGATTTGATGCAAATGCAGTTAGAAGTTTCGGAGCTTCTATGGCCATGCTATTCCTCAATCACAGGCAAATAGCACAGATGGTTTCCTGAAGTCTGAACTACTACAGCTACTCTTTTGAGCCCACAGCACGGACACAGACTATTGAAGCCACATTTGAGCCCAAGGACAAGGACACACTCCATCCCAGGGACGTTAAGTCCAGTAAGTTTTGATGACCCTATGAGGTAGATTAATTTGATCTATGGTGTTAAATACAGTAGCCAGCCAACCTGTTAATCAGATATCTTGAATGTAAGATATCTTATCGTGGTCCAAGCTACCTAAATAGTGATGCTGTTTCATCTACCTCCTGATAAATGGTTTTCTGTGACCATACAAATTTTTATTCAACATCAGCTGTAAAATATTTTTAAGACCATTCCATTTCTTCGGCTATCTATCTATATATCTGTTCACTGCATTGCATTAGTGTATGCCACGTACACCATTTGATGTGTGGAGGAATAGTTCCACAATTACTGAACTAAAGTCCCAATGGAAAGCTTCTGCAAATTTACCAGAAAATTTATCAGGAATTTTCTGACCTCCCCCATCAATAGCTCAACAAGATACTTGGATTAGCACATGATGCAGACATCCTCTCTCTGTTCACCTTCAATTTCACAAAACTCTCTGTCCTTTCCCAGTTCTTTCTCACTACTTTACCTTCCAAGCCTCCATGCAATGGTGCCAGCGCTGCCTCTCTCCAAGCTGTGCCTTGTGAGGGATGACCTGGCACTGGATCTGGAGAAGGCAGTTGGGGGCATGGAGGACTCTGAGCTATTCTTACCTGGTGCCAGCATGGTGAAGAGTGCCAGGGCACACAGAATGGGATCCCCAAACCCTCCCTTGTCCCTGGAGGATTTCAGGCTTAGGTAAGCATCACCTAACTATCACACCATGCCCAAAGTATGCAACCCCAGGATGAGGTATTCCACTCCAAGCTATTAGATGCTTTGTATCGAGTTATGATTCAGAAATATACTTTATACATTAGTAAATATGACATTTAAGTATAAACTTGTAATTTAGTGTTTATGGTTGAACCTCTGTTTTATGTGGATGTTATATTAAAAATCCATGGCCAGCTGCCAGTCACGTGAACAATATGTAATATCCCTAAAATACATGGCAAGGATATTCAAATTTTAGACATGTCATACTGTACTTTCACTTAAACACTGCTCATTTAATTGCTGAGATGCTAACTTCTTAAAAAGGAGCATGGAGTGTAAAAAAAGAAAGATTTTACACAAACCCAAAAATATACAAATACATCTAGGAAAGTATTGAGCATCAATAAAATCTGCAAAATCTGACTGATCCAAATATCTCAAAAAGCAGAACAGTTCTGAAAGGCACTTTTTGGACAAAATAAAAACGCATATCAAACTGTGCCAGAATGATGCAAAGAAAAGTGCATGGGCAAGGACAGGAATGGCTCATGAGATAGAAAGTAAATGCAACCAGATGATTTCAGAAGTGTACAGATGTTCTGCTCAGAATCTAAATGTGGCAGAGCTGATTAGATGCTGCTTTACAGTACTGCTATAGGGCTGTCACCTATTTATTTATTTATCCTTTTTTAAGTTTGACCATTCATTCCAATGTAGGAAAACTTTGAACATCAGTAATCCATTCAAATAATCAAAAATACTGTCCGCAAGTGCTTGAGACCACATAGACTTACAGTAATGTTAGAAGTAGTTTGCCTTGTGATCCAGCAGAGGACACTCTAGTATCAGCTTAACCTAATATATCCCCTTGTAACCTCTCATTAAAACAAGCCGTGCTTAGAGAAAAATCTCGACACCAAATAATCTGGAGAAATGGTGTTCGCAAATATCTTGGATTTTACACCTAAGAATAAATGGTATAATAATGAATAAAGGCCGATTGTTGACATCAGACAGAGCAGCTGTCTTACTCTACAACAACAAAGCTTCAGATTAACTTGCTAGTTTGCAACCCAAGTGTCGAAATGGAAGCATTATATATCAGCGAGTCTTGAGATTTATAAGTAAAGATATGCAGCCCATCGGTAGTGGTATATGACAAGGGTTTTAGTAAGATAATGGAACTGAAGCCATTATATGTATGACAGTTACAGCTCAGAGTGGATGTGAAGTTATAGGCATCTATTCAAACAGACGCTTACTTACCACAAGAGAGTCTAGTGTAGATTAATCTACAATTCAATATCAAAATCAAGCGCCAAAGTATCATATGTTCCAGGTACAAAAGGTCAGTCAACATAATCAATATGGATATTAACTCTGTGTGTTCCTTCCCATTCCACCTGCATGCATTTCCCATACATCAGGTAAAGCTTCTGCTTACTTTTCTAAATAGCAGCGATCTTTTTATTTTCAGGAAAATATCTATTGGGAGATGTTTTATATGTTATATTTGTGCTACATCTCAGTCACACCGGGTTACCATATCCTTTCCAGTCTGACCTAAATGTAAATCACAGATTTGCTATCAGCAAACTTAGCATCACCATATGCAATTGATAAAGTCAGCCTTTTGTGATTTAGACTGGCTGTGGGCCAACATCAATTTGAAAGTATTCCACCTGATGATGAAAAAATTATGAAATGATCCTATCTGTGCATTTTTGTGTGTGTATGTATTTTATGTTTGTCCTGAGTTTAATAGTGAGAATGTGCTGCCGTCCAGGAGTGTCCTCTGCCTTAAGTTTCAATGTTTGGAACTCCATGTCTAGGCATCCTGAAGATGAATACACATGCATACACCATAAATCAATCAATCTATTCACAGAGAAGGGTGCACATAACAATATTAACTCACAGTTATCAGTCATTATTAATCACAGCTTAAATAAGAAGACATCAACTCCACCTTGAGATGTATCCCTTTGGGCGCCAAGTCAGTGACATTACATCAGAATGGATGCTATTAATGTATTTTACCCTTTTTCTGCAGGCATCTCTGTTTGCAGATATGTCTAACCCAATCAACCCGCCAAGTGTTAATTTCCTTTTTTTTTCTCTCATGATGTCCCTCCAACCAAACCAGCAAAAGCTGTTAGAGAGAGCTTCCTTTTAAAGGGAATTTTAGTTTCTCTTGATATAAAGTGTGCTGACATGACTTTTTAAATAAAACTATAGAAATAACACTGAAGTGAAGCAAGTTACGAAATTGTTAAAAGGTTGCCTATTAAAAATATATTTTGAAATAGATTTAAAAGCAGACCTGTACTATGTGACACTAATGGTGTTTTCCATAACATGGTATGGTACTTTTTTTTTGTTCTTTTGTCTTTGCCATTTTTTGTTTTCCATTTGAGATAATACCATTTGACCAATACTTTTGGTACTACCTCAGCAGATGTTCCAAGTAAGCCAAACCAATTCTACATCCAGTTACATGGAAAGACTGTAGGCTGTTGATTAGTAAGAAAGAATCCACACCTGTGGGCGTATATCTTTGCAGCAGCACACGCCAGCAAACTTCCTTGTACTACATATACAAATACATTTGCAAGTTTGGCATGCAATTTATAATATAAATCCCAGATATATGTATAATTTGTGTGCATGAATCACATAGTATGTGCATGACTAATAAGTACACAAGTACATTTATTAAAGGCGAGTATGGATTTATAGATCAATCTTTTTTCTCTGCTGACTGAAGTTGATTTCTGTAGCATTCAAGTGTATGGTCAATTCCAAAACTTTCAAGTCCCTCTCAACTGAAAGCCTGTTGTAGACTCATTCAGCACAATAAATTCTCTATACTCTTCTCTTGTTTTGGTTAAAAGTGCCTGCTAAATCAATGTAATGTCATAAAGTCACACACAGAAAAATTGTCTTGTCTCTGTGTCTCTACGGCTTTATGTGCACCGAAATGATAAACGATTGATCGTGCCTATATTGAGGGGACACTGTCTACCGTGGAAAACAAAGCATGGAAGAGCTGTGCTGAGTTGAACAGTATTGTACAGTACATTTTAATGGAAAAAAGCCTTAAGCTCATGGCAAGAGTTAGCATTTGAAGCCTTATCTAGATCAACTTTACATTAACTAAGGAATTCTTGAAAATATTACAATCTCAGTTACCCTGCAAGAAAGTGCATTTACTTGCCCTTATTTGATGGTGAGGTGCACTAATTTCCACTATGACCATTTGGTCATTTAAGAAACACACCTCCATCTGATGAATCTTTAGGATGCCAAATCTAAAGCTGCAACAGGTTTTATGACAGTAAAAGTGCCCAACCCTCATTTCTATTATGACTTTTAGTGAAATAAAAAATGATGCTATAATCACAATATGAACAGAATTAAGGAAGCCAAGAATATTTTTGTTGAGACTATAATTAACCATGCGTGGAATTTCCTGAAAGACATTTTGACAAGACACATGACGAATGAGTGGAATAAACTCAAGTTGACATTACTCCACCACTGTGTTTACAGAAATAAAGTAGCACTACATCAGAGAGGCTTTGGTGGTTGTAGTGGTGGGCTTCAAGCTCTCAGAAAATGATGCATCTCAAGATGACAGTAGTCCAACTTAAAATGTTCAAGCCTGAGTCATCTTGTAAATCACACTTGCTCCTTCAAAAGCCATTGAGACCAAGGACACCACACTGATCTGGCTCAAACATTCAGCAACACTACAGTCAGATTTACTGCTCCCTTCGCTGCATGCTCTGAAGGACTGCCAACCCATCACTGCTCCATCTCTGGTCTGTTGAGACCCGAAGACAAAAGACTAATCTAAGACAAAGAATGTGAATAGTTCTCTTCCAGATTTGCAATGCATTACAACGGATGCTCTGTGGCGAGGCTGACACAGCTGTATATCTGCTGACGATTTATGGAGTGTTAGAGGAGTGATGTGAGCACTGTGCAAAGACACATTTAGTGAGATGATGGAATGATGGGAGAATGTGCCCATTGGGTCCAACTCATAAAGGTGTCTACTGGCTCACACATTTACAATCAAAGCCCTGGAGAAGGGCAACAACTAAATGTCATATGGAAACTCATGTATATACATGCATAATCATGCAAATTAAACACATGCACGCTCATCCTTATGCTAAATGCTAGGATTGCTTAAGTAGCTTGGGTAGATATCCGCACTACAAGCCAACAACATGCTCAAATGATTTAGTTGCAGTTTAGAACTAGGGTTACTTTTACAGCCTTAATTGGCCATTTTTTTATATTTTATTTAATTCAATATACATTTTTGCATTTCTCTGAATGTCACAGTGTTCAGTTATAGTCCCTTATTATAAATAGCAGCTGGGATTAAAAAATATACTTTAGTAAACAATACTCTTCTGCAGTTCCAAGACTGATTGTAATATTATAGCTTTTTATAGTTGTTCACAACAATATATATTGGTAATTTTGATTGCCATTATATGCATAAAGGTCCTTCACTATGCATAAAGAAAAAACAAAACAACAATGCATCAACAAATGTTTTCACGCATAAATTAAAGCTAAAAACTATGGAAGCCGAGAGCAGCCTTGCCTGCAGTTATTCATTATGGTGCCGTTTTCCCAAGATCACGAGTTGATTATTCTTTTAATTAGATAACAGAGTTATTTTCTGGGAAAAAAAAAAGATCACAGACGTTTTTAAGATCACAGACGTGTTCTTACTAGACAAGCTTTGCTTTCTCAAGAACACAGGGTGATTAAGGCAAGATTGAAAATCAAGCATGGCCTCTCTTGGCTTACCTAAAGAAATGTATTTTAATAATGGAAAATTATTGTATTTTTATGTCTCAGTTATTTTCTGTTATTTTACAGTAGTTTTCAGGCAGCTCAGCTGCATACAATACATTACTGTATGTACATTATTGTCATTATTATAATTATTTGGTGACTATAGTATTAACTGCAAAATCTTCTCTGCACAGTTTTAAACATGAGGTGCCAGTAACTCAAGGAGTGGCAGTCTGCCGATTGGAAGGTCGATAGTTTAATTCCCAGTTTCCCCGGACTACATATCAAAGTGTTCTGCATAGCCTATAATATTGTATAGAATAAGAATTGATGTGTTAGTGTTTTGAACTACATTAAAAAAGTGCTATATAAATACTCCATTTACCATTTTAAACTTAAAAAATTAATTTACCTTGTTAAAAAATTGTGTGAAGTGTGAATTCCTGCATGTTTTCTGCTTTTGGAGGCTTCACATTTTTTTAATTTACACCTGAGCAAGAAGCACCACGGTCCATAAATAGCTTTCAAAGTTCTGATGACATTCTAAGTAACATAAAAACATCTCCCCTTAGCCGATAGACATGAAAACAACTTGTCCATGATGCTTTAACGTTCAAGGAGAATAGTAACAAGCAAGCCAACTTTCAGTTGCACGAATAATGTAGATGAAATTACTCATTTGAGTATGTGAATCATAAATGACTCAGAATCAATAAACTTTTTAGGTCTCTAGAAGGACCATCTGTTGTGAAAAAGCTTCAGATGCATTGCCAACACACACATTTCCAACTCTTCTCTTCTGGGGTTTCAAACCCAGGATACCAGGGACTAGCTACCTCCCCTGCTTGGCCATGATGGAAACAGTGTGACAGTCAGAAGTCTTGCTGAGAAGACTGATGACAACATCCCATTTGCAACTCCACAGCGAAGTGAGCTGCTTCCAGACAGTGCACACCACGTGCAGTTTGTGTGTGTGCATTTCTCTTATTCTGTATCCATGTGTTAAAAAAGTAATTCAAGAATGGTGAGATCAACACTTTTGCTTGCATTTTGTAAAATCCAAATCACATACAAAATCATTGAATGCAAAAGGTGAAATAGAGGACAATGCTGCACACAAGCAAAACAATTTGCACTGATGTTCCAAAGTATAGAGACCTAAAGTGAAGAGCCACAAGACTGGTTTACTGTTTTTACAGTGATTGTAACTAAATAATTCCCTGTACTGTGTGATTGCATTTCTATCATAGGTTAGTGATAGAATTAATTTGCTGAGCTAATAATGCAATAAAAACATGGATGGGGTAAAAGATCTACGTAACTGTGCAGCCCTGGGACCAACAGAGCTCTACTGTTAAAAGAGCTGTTATAGCTGGCCTCTAAATATTAATAACACTGTGTGACAGAGTGATAACATAGTGATAGGAAGACACAACGCCTTTGAAGTGAACATGGAGTCCCAGCTGTGTCTGTAACGAGCTTCGGAGTTTCTATGGCCATGTTTTGGGGCAACCTAGAGATGGTGGCTGACCTACTTGACCTAATTTTACATTATTTTAAGTATTGAGTATTTTTGGTACGGGTTTGCCATTCCAAGCCTATTAAGATGACTACATTATGAAATGAAAAATAGAGACACACAAAGAGAGACCGAGAGACTTACTTACCTAGCCCAATCAGCAGACAGAATTACAGCTGAAACCCCTGTTGGCTATTAGTATGGCCCATACCAATTAAGACACTAAACGAATCTCAAGTGCTTTGGAGATTGAGGCCCACTGTGTATAATGCTTCCTAACCGTAACACCATACTGGAAACAATGTCAGTCCCATTTCCAGCATAAAGTGTACCTTTGTGTGCCCCCCCCCCAAAAAAAAAAACTTCTCTTCTATTAAAACCTGAGAGTCTTCAATTAGAGCCATTTGCATTTTGGTAATATCGTAATTGCAGTCACGGTCATTAATAGCAAAGTGGAAAATTTGTGTGGTAGGAGAGGCTTAATCTGAGCTGAGGGAGAACAGATATATTCCTGCCAACCACCAACCCAATCCACTCTTTCTCCTTACAAGAGAGGACAATATCGGCTGGGCCTGTCACGGTACCAGCGCTGAGCTTTATTAAATGTGACCTGGTTCTAACTATAACTCAATAATTAAAAATAAGGAGGTCATTAAGAACCATCTGTTATTGTGGAAATGTTGTTGTTGTAGGCTCTCTAATCAATTTAGACTGCAGGAAAAAGAGAGATAAAAACGTGGACTGCTCCACATCGCCATTTGAATGAATGAATGAATGAATGAATGAATGAATGAATGAATTAATGAATTTATTTCAGACAATTACCACAAAAGTGATTGGTAAACAGTATTTACAAGAAGAATAATCCCAAACAACAAATACATATTCACCAGTATTAGCACATCATCGCATTATATATTCATATATAAATTTGAAAATAAATAGAAACTAACAATATAAACAAAATTTCCAATTGATTAAACTTGTTACTGTGTATATACCTTCAGATATGACATTAATTACTGCAAATTGTCTGAAAAGGGGTATGAAGAAGCAAAACTTATTTATTCATGCCCCTTCTCCCTCTAATTGCCCTTATAGTAACCTTCCTGTTTGATTTCTATGCTTTTATCCAAAATAAATAAATAAATAAATACATATATACACATACATACACACATATATATACATGTATATACACACATACGCATACATACATATACACACATGTGCCAAACTGTATTCAAACCTTTATAGCAACAACCCGACAGCAGGCCCTTGTGAGACAATCACACCTAAATACACATTCACACCATTGTACATCAGCACTCAGAGTACAGATTTAAAACACTAAAGGTTTCTGTTCATATACACACCACAGCAGGGTAATCTTACTGCTGGGAAAAGTAAATAAAGTAAAAAATCATGGTATTTTCAAATGTAAGTTCTATTTGTGTCAATTGTGTGAGCTCTTGAAAGTTGTGGTTTTTTTGCCATTAAATGTGAGTGTGCAATGGGACCAAAAAGGTTATTCAGAGAAAAGAAAAACCACAGAACTGATATTGAGATCACAGAATGAAAGATGCTCATCAGTCCATCAAAGAGCAATTCAACAGGCAAATTACTTTCAGTGTCCAGGGACCATGTAAGTGGGGAACGGAACCATGTTAACATGAGGTTCATTAAAAGAAAATGATTGTTCTACTATCATCTGATTTCCTCTGAAAGACAAAACAGTTGTTTTAATTAGCTATTAATGAGGATTGACTCTGTAGTTTATGGTTCTACTGTAGCTACTACTTTTCCCTCTTTTCTGTCTTCTCAAACCCCAGCTGGTCGAGGCGGATGGCCACCCTTCCTGAGTCTGGTTCTGCCAGAGGTTTCTTCCTGTTAAAAGGGAGTCGTTCCTTTCCACAGTTGCCACAGGCACGCTCAGGACGGGAGATTGGACTGAAGACACATTTCGGTGCAATCTGTTGGTTTCCTTAGCTAGGATATTAATTTTTTTAATTGGCTCTATATGAATTACTTGGATTATGATTACAATGAATTGAATTCCAATTGGCTTGAATTGGACTATATTACTTAAGTGCCTTGAGATGACAATTGTTGTAATCTGGCGCTATATAAATAAAATTGAATTGAATTAAATATCATAGGTAAATATCATATCTAAGGATTAGTTCAAAATTAAAAGAGAAATCTCATGGACTTCACCCTGTTGATAATTTTCAATTTAACCAAGTAAAAATATGAGCCTATATTTTGTAAACTAAATAATAATGGAAGCCAGATTTTAATTGTGGCTTTTTCCCTGTTTAAGTTACATATTTAATTATTCTTTTGGTCTATACTCCTTTAAGGAGCACTCAGTGGACGTTGCATAGAACTGCATGAATTTGATTAACTTAATCTGTCTCAATAATAACGATAACCTAGGCGATCTGACTGAAAGCATACGTCACAACACCAATCATTCAAATAAATTAAATGGTCACTACTCCAGCATAGTGTGCAGGATTCTGGAAACAACAGCAACCAACAGCCATTTGTAATGTTAGGTCATAGTCACAGAGCTACATTAAACATATTTAGATGCTTAAAGTTTAAACACTTGAAAACAATGAGTTCCCTCAGCTAACTTGGGCAAAGGTAATACAAACTGGAAGAGACTTAAAGAGAAGAAAGTAATTTCCATGGAACATCAATAAAACAAAAAACTATTACAAAAAAGGGGGACTGATGTCACCATTCTGACCAGTCCACTGCTGTGGATGAGAGTATAATTTTTTATTGTTTTTTGGAGCCTTTGGAGCCATGCCCTATCCCCAGTCCCCCAATAACCCTTAGAGACTTCTTCAAAAGTCTTGGCCCAAAAGTGCCTTTTTGTTAGGTGAACTTGCTAAAACAAAAGCTGATCAGCATTAAATGTTTCATCAGTTAAACTATCTGTTGTTTTTCCTCTGTAGTACAACATTGTAAACTTACACAACTTGCACAACTAGACTTAAAATAAATGCACAGCTTTGAATATTTTAGAATTTTAAATAAAAAAATAAGTATTTAGCAAATTATTAGTGTATAGTATACTGATTGATATAATTAAAAAATGGACAAAAAAAAAAGAAAGCACACAACACTACTGACATATAAAGCTGGCCAATGTGATGGTCATAGCAGACTTCCCTAACAACGAAAAGCAAAGGAGCTAATACTGCTTTAAAACCCGTTTTCAGAGAATGTGTTAGTGCTGCTCATGGCCCACTTACTTATCGCACCCAAGGATCTCCATCTCAGAGATGAGCTGATAGTAATACTTGGGGGGTGGAATGGAGCAACATTCAGGACGGCTCTTTAGACCCACCTACTGCAACAACAAAGAGGGCTTCTCGGTTTAACCCCACTGTTCTGCCCTGAATATGTTATGTTAAAGAGAATCCAAGTTGACTGTTTAAATGAGTTTTATACACAAATAATTGTTAGGCTTTTATTTTGACACTGTCACTGTGGAGAAAAAACAGGAAATAGGAAGTAGAAAGCTCTGTAAACCAAAGACAAGCATGGTTTCATCTGAAGGTTGTCACATCTAATCCAAGCCAATTCATCACGTGTATCCTTCAGAAAGCAATGGCTGTGAGTTTTATGCAGTCTTCACATGTTTGATATTTATGATTATTGTGGACATTTTCTAAGTTTGTGTGAATATATTAGTGTGATGTGTTACTGCTTATAAGATAGCAATACCATCATACAGTTACATGCTACTCACCTGGTTGTTTGTTCTATTATTGTCATTAAAGTCATTCATACTTACCTGTTGGTGATATAGTAGTTTATTAAGTCTATTTTTTGTATTTTCTTTTTTAGTTGTCGTCTGAGAAGTGAATAAAGAAGCAAACACGCTCACTTTCCTGGCTCATGAAAAGGAGTTTGGCTGGCTGTTTATCTATATTAACACTTTGGAAGTACAACATATAGAGAGAACAGTACACCCACAGTATTATACAAATCAAACAAATTCACCACCATCAAACCTAGTCTTTCTACTAGTCACACAACATAAATACAGCTAAAATGAATTCGACCAACTAAACCAGAAGCCCTTTGAATTAATGTAACAAAATCGACATTTGTTTCTCATAATCAAGACTATTCAGAGTACCCAGAAGCTCTCATTTACTTTGTTTTCATAAAACAACAGTATTATTGTGATAAAGCTGACGAGCATGTCCTGGTCCTTACCAAAACTGTCTTCAGCTCCAGAATGAAACTGACTAGGTTAACTGACTGCTGCAGCCTCTGTGAGAAGTCAAAACAACAGAGAAAAGACTGAAATGAAGAAATAATGAAGTGACAGTGTCTATTTTTTTTCCTTTAGCCAACATTCAAATCAAACAGTGATTAATGTGGGCTGCCACCAGTTTTAATAATTAATGATAGCTTAAAGGCTGTGAAAATAATGAACTTTGCAGCCAAGGGTGAAATATCAATCTCGTCCAAATAACCCGGAGGGGCCACATAACAAATAGGGACATTTTCCAGCTGATATAATTAAACGGTGAAGTACATACAAGTAAAAACATACATACCCCCCCCCCACACACTTGTGTATATATATATATATATATACACACACATGCCACAATGCAGTAACAGAAAGCAAAAATGACTAGCTGGCAAAGCTGGCAAACACAACACATCTGTAGATACTATAAGACTACATGCAAATTAATTATTCATTTTTACCTGCTTCAATATGTGCTCATATCCACCTAACAGGAGTTTTAACTGCCAACAGCAACGCAGCCTAGAGACAAAATAACAATTACTAAAGAAGTGAATAAAACACATATTCTCTAGTTAAAAAAGAGCTTATTAGTAGACACTCATTATTCACATATGGTATTACTCAATTTCCAGCAATTTGTAATGAGAAAGTACAGAAAGTAAGGTCTTTGTACCTTACCCGCTTCAGTTGTCTATCTGGTGGAAGTAGTATTCTCATTCTGATGTTTCTTCCCTATAAGAGACATTCCTTAAGATTAACTGACCATATTAGCAGTGTTCTCAAAATTAGGTGACTATCATTCAGTGAAGATTTATCAATAAAAAAACTGCACAAAAATATTCAACATACTTCTCATGAAAAAATTTGAATAAAGCAATCTCAAATTACGTACCTTCCCTGTTCTGTTGTCCTGCATTTCATTCACACACATGTACTGTCTTGCCCAAACTGACTTTTATTGCTCTTCTCTTCAAATAATATCTCCATAGTTCCTCTCAAACGGTGTCTACTTACATCAGAGTCCACTTTTTTGCTTTATGTCGTCCAACAGCCTGTCCATCATGAGAGCAAAAATGAAAGATCTCACAGCTGACCCTATGTGTAATTTGGCCTCCACCATGACCCTATCTGCCACTCCAACCACTGTCTAACTCATACATGTTCTACACTTTCTAATACAGCAAAAGCACCATCAAAGCAGTCAAGATAGGCATATGCTATGGGGAGGGGAAAAAAAGAAAAACACAGTTTTATGCTACGACAAGAAAAAAAGTCACTTACTTTGAGAATGTCTGTGTATCTATTAAAGTAAATTATAGCTAATTTTCTTGGCAATTACTAGCTATCTCATATAGCTACATTATCTTAGATCTATCCAGCACCCAAGAGAAGCTTGAAATGCAGAAATCTGTCTTATCACCTTTGAGGAGAATAAATTACCAATAAGCATTAATTAGACTACAGGTGCAGGGGCACAGTGCTTCAACATGGGTACATACAAGCATGTGGAAGGATTTCCAGGCTCAGGAGTGCTGAGAAAACTATTCTATTTGCCTAGTTTTTACATAATACAATACTTAGATTTCAAATGGTTTTGTTAATAAGAAGAAATTTTGAGTGCAATGACAAGACACTGTCAATACTATAATCATAGATATCCAATTACACTAAAGCTGTTTGACATGTGAGAATTGATGATGTCCTTAACAAGGCAGCTACTATGTGAATCACTGATGCGTACAAAAGTCCAGAAATAGACAGCTGGCCATTAAAGAATTAGGGAGGGAGGGAGGCAGGCAGGCTTGAATATATTTGAATACAATAGAATAAAATACTGAGGTAGATGAGTTGTAAAGTCTGATTGCGGTGGGGAGGAACAAATTCCTTTATCGTTCCTTAGAGCAGCGGGGTTGAATAAGTCTTTTGCTGAAGCTGCTCTACAGTTTGTCCAGTGTTTTGTGGAGGGGGTGAGAGGGATTGTCCATGATTGACAACTGTTTTAACAGCATCCTGTCCACCACCTCCTCCAGGTTGACAAGCTTAGAACCAACAACAGTGTCAGAAAAAGGCTCAGAGTCGCTGGATACGATTAACACAAAACATGTATTTCTTGCAAGAAAGAGACAAGTCCGCACAACCTGTCAGGAAGCTGGCTCAGAGTTGTCTCCCAACAAAATGGTGCTCTTGCTATTTATATTGTTTATGCTTGCTGGCCACACAATGTTATGGGAAAGGGACATTCAATGTTATGGGAAAAGACATTGCTAGCCATTTAATGTTATAGGAAGACGAGTTCAGACAGTCAAAACACTTTTGCTTGCTACATAGTATTATGACAACCAAAAGACAGGAGGAGGCCTCCCCACATCACAGAAACTCTTATTCTTACAGCTTTTCTCTTAGTATAACTATATAATTTTTCTAACATTCCCTCCTGTTTATACTATGAAGAAAAAAAGGGAAAAACTCTGCATCTTGTACAATTAACATTGAATAATCTTGAATCATTAACATTGAAAATGTTCCACTGTTCGCAGTGCATAGGAGCGAAAAACCCATTTGCTTTATTTACGGGAAAATTCTCCTATGGCCCCATTCTCCCCCTGGCGACCGACCGCTTAATCACTCACTCAGTATCAAAGGTCACACTCCGAACAGTTGATTCCAATGAATGGCGATGGACATATGTGTGATTAGCAAACACAAAATGAATACACAAATGATGAATAATGAATAATTAGGGTTAATAGAAAAGGTTAAGTTGTAGAAGCGGTCAACATTTTAACCGCTTCAAAGACCGGTCCCTGTAAGGTAAAGATGGGAAAATAATTAGATGTGTGGGGGGTTTTTGTTCGACCCCAGTTTTGAGGGCCAATGGGTGGACAGGGGAGGGGTTTCGAGTAAAGGATAAAAACCCTGAGACAGTCGGTGTGTAGAGAACGACTTTGGGGTGAAAGATAGCTGATTCAAGATGCCCAGGACAAGAAGCAGAGTGAGTGTAGAGGAGAAATCTATGCAGGCACCGGAGAGGACGTGTGCTCTGCGGTCTCTCATTTGTGAGACTCCGGTAATGATATTTGAAGATCAGCCCTTGATACCAAATGCTCCCAAGAAAAGGATGGTGTTTCTGTGCAGAACGCAGCAACCGCCGCCCGTGTCTCTACGGGAAGAATGGTCACTGGAGCCTTATAGACTGCGGGGAAGATGGGGCTATGTGTTCATGTATGAAACAGGTGACCTCTGTCTGTATCAGCTTGACGAGGGTGGTGAGAAGCCGGGCCCTCTGACCACTGTGGGTATGCTAACTTCCAACGACTGGGGAGTGTTGAAACTAGCGATACCGCGTCATATAGAAGGAGGCAAGGGCTCGGCTGAGGAGGTGTCAACAGTGAAAGAAGAACCCGAAGAAATCCCAGCAACGTCTGCAGCCAAACGGCCGAGACTGGAGAGTCCGAGACTGAAGAATCCTCTGGATGATGCTGAGCTGGCCAAAACAAGGATGGTTTTCACTGCTGTGTGGCAATCGAAAACAGGCGTTATAGGCCGTTGGTTCTTCCGTGCAAGCCACTGGAAATGTAATGAGAATGAAGAGGGGGATCTTTTTGTTCTTGAGTGCTATAACTCTGACTGTGGTGTGTTTAGGACGCTGTTAGCAATACCTCATGCAGCCTGGGTGGAGAAGATGAATGATATAGCGGATCGAGTTTCCATGCTGTTCCGCAGTTGCCAGAACTGGGGTGAGATTCTAGCAGTCAAGAAAACCCTGGCTGTGTAGACCTCCCTCCGCTGAGAACCCTCCTCCTCAACCTCAATAACCACACCCCCTTCAGGTTTATAAGGACACACTCCTGCACAGGTCATACACCGATCAACACGAGGAACAGGATGAGAACTAGCGTCCAGAAGACATTGTGCGAGGAGATCACTGACCGCGATCTGGAGAATGCTTCTCCGTCGCTATTGATGCATACAGGGACCCCTTCTGCAACATCCACATCACCGCAGTTTGGATCACCAGACAGCGACAGATACTACCTGGAGCCGTATCACCCTCCTTCACGACTTCGTCTGAGTCTTTCTTCTCCTCCAACTCCTCCTCTTCTCTTGAGATCGAGTTCTCAAATTCGGCGCCTGATGACCGCTGCTTAACGCTCTACCCGATAGGATCCACCGTGGCCGTAACAATGGAGGAAGCTAAATCTAACGAAATGGAGGACTCTCAGCTTCCACCAGGCCAGGGGTCCCCTGCAGACACTCAGGATGGGGGAGGAGAGGGTGTAGACGAATTTGATGGATGGGTCCCCTCAGGTTTTATCAAAGTTGTGAAAACTGCAGTGATACACCTTTTGAACGAGACCATCAAAAAATTTATGATTGAATCATGCTACAGGTGTAGTGTCGATCACCCTAATTGGAGAAGATGTAAAGAAATTGCAGCAGCTTCAAACCATGACAAAGTTCTGGGAGGGTTAAAAGAAGGGTGTAACATTCCTTCTTTCCATCAGCTGGATGTGTCTAGACTAATATTGTAATCATGTGATGTTGTTATAACATTTAACTTTTCTTAAATCCTATATTACTAGCATTCATGCTTTTTGTGATCATTTGTGTGTGTGTGTGTGTGTGTGTGTGTATTATCACACATTAGAGAAAAAATAAAAGGTTGAAATATACTTGCGTTTTGTGTTTTCTGTCATTACAAGCCAGAGTTTGTATAAGGTGAGATGGCTGAAACGAGGTTAATGAAAAAGGTTTTCTACGATCCTATCCACCCTGGTAGTTTTGGGGGAGTAGAGAGGTTGCGTAAAGCTGTACAGGACGAAACGGGTAAGAAAGTCGCGTGTGAAAAAGTGCAAGACTTCTTATCAGAGCAAGATGCATATACTCTACATAAACCTGCAAGAATACATTTTCCGAGAAACAGAGTTTTTGTCACCAGCCCCTTAAAACAATTCCAAGCAGATCTCTGCGACATGCAGGCCTTGGCTGAATACAATGACGGGTATAATTATTTATTAACCGTCATTGACGTGTTTTCAAAAAAGGCTTACGTTCGCACTATGAAGAGAAAAACCGCCGCAGAGGTGGTAAAGGCTTTTGAATCCGTTTTTAGAGAAAGCGAGACCCCTAAAAAACTTTAAACTGATGCGGGGAAAGAATTTTTTAACAAAAAATTTAAGGCATTATTAGAGAACCACAGAGTTGTGCATTTTGCTACTCCGAGCGAGGTAAAGGCATCTGTGATTGAGAGGTTTAACCGCACGTTAAAAACCAGGATGTGGAGATATTTTACTGCTAATAACACACGTCGATACCTCGACGTCCTGCAGGATCTCGTGGAAAGTTACAACCACAGTTACCACACGAGCATCAAATTCATTTTGATGCTCGTGTGGTAACTGTGGTAACATCCAACTGTGGTAACTGTGCTTGTAGAGGTGACTCTAGAAAACACCATTAAAGTTTTTCAGAACCTGTACAGCTCTGCACGCGATCGACGCTGCAAGGACTCAAGGATAAAGTTTAAAAAAGGAGATCTTGTAAGAATATCTAAACTGCGAGGCGTGTTTGACAAGAAATATGAACAAAGTTTTACAGATGAAGTGTTTACAGTGACTGAGCAGCATGCACGATCTCCCCCTGTGTACAAACTCAAAGATTTTGATGGAGAAGCTATTGAAGGTTCCTTTTACGCGGAGGAGCTTCAAAAAGTTAAACTGAATAAAGACAAGATGTATCAAGTGGAGAAGATATTAAAACGACGCAGCATCAGGGGTGTAAAACAGGTTTTTGTCCGTTGGAAAAACTGGCCTGAGAAATTCAACAGCTGGGTCAGAGCCAGTGACCTTCACGAGGTATAAAGGGGGCCATCGCTACTCCTAGCCCGCTACATTACACCATGAACCGAACGGTAGAGGATGAGGGGTTTTATATCACCCTGCCCTCCAACGCTAGTCTCAACGTCTTTAAGAATAATACCAGTTCCAGTTTCCGTGTGGATTTAGCCCAGCATATCGATTTGGAAGGTTCATGGCAGGTTGCCTTGACGGAGATTTCTTATCCGTACACATGGCATAACGCCCCCAGGGACCAGGCTTTTTTTGAATGGAGGAAAGCGGGGCTGGAAAACTTCTACCGCCAGAATATAGGATGCGGACATTTCAAGGATTTGAATCAGCTCAAAGTCGGCTTTGAGCTGATTCAAATCCTTGAAATGTCCGCATTGATTGAGGGTCACCTTAGAAAAATAGGTTCTGATATCTATTTAGTCGTGAACACGGTGGAAAATAGACTCGTGTATCAGGCCAGCCCAGTACCACCTGCGTTTTTATCCACCACTGAGCTACATGCTAGGTGTGGAGCCTGGCAAATGGATCGTATTTGATAAAAGGAGTGCCCCTTACCCGATGGATTTAAAAGCAGGTTTCTATCAGCTTTACTGTTACAGCGATGTGGTTGCTCCTCAGATAGTCGGCGATGCTTATGCCCCGCTCTTGCGAACAGTTAGAGTAGAGGATAAGTTTGGCGATATAATTACGCATACTTTTAACCCGGTCAACTATCTACCTGTAGCAAAGAGGCATATTGAAAACATCCACATAGAGATTAAAACGGATCAAAACACTCCAGTAAATTTTACTTATGGGAAAACCGTTGTGAGACTACACTTCCAAGCCGTGATATCACAACGCGTAATGAAATGATGGCCATTCACTCTGATATCACAGAGAGAGTAAGAGGGAATATATATATATAAAAACGGGTTGATCACAGACTCATTAGTCACTATCAAGCAAACGTTCAGTCAGAGGTCACCTCAGTGTCTGTGTCTGTGTCAGGAGGAGGACAAAAAAACAAAGCAACATGGTTCAGATAAACATGAGGGATGATCCTCACCGCTTCGTAGACTATTACCAGAACCAGGTCGGAGGTACCCTGCCTGGTTTTTATGGAGCACCTTTAATGTACGGTCGCGGAATAGGTTCTATATTTTCTAAATTATTTCGCTTCGTAGCGAATTGCGACATTTTTTATTTTTTTTCCCCTCTTAACCACCTTAATACCTTAATAACCGAAAGGCAGAGTTGTACCGTCAGGAAAAAGGCGTCTCTTGTCATACACCACCCGGAACTTTTTCGGGAATGTCACATTTTTTAACAGAAACCCCTTTTTATCTCTTCTGATGGTACGCTGAGGGGTCTCGATCACTGTTTCTCTGGAGCCAGCCAAGTATCCCTCCACTAACTCTTTGACGCTGTCAAAGTTGACCTTCTCGCTGCATTCATGCGTCTGAGTGATGCCTTTAACGCGCATCGATACTTTTTTCTGGTTTCTGGTCTGGTAAATGCTGCAATGAATACATTGTTTACCCTGTTGGGAGGAGCGATGCACCGTTTGTTGTAAGTCCACTGCAACATGCACATGTCAGGGTTTAGAAAGTGGAAGTAGGCTATCTTGTATTTACCCGAGAACATGAAATTAAAAAATTCATTCGGGTCTGTGACGATGGTGGTCTGATGGAGGTCGTTCCTCTGCACAAATTTCCCCCTGAAACTGTTCAGACACAGTTTAGCCACCTGTCTTTTAGCAGGGTTCACCTCTATTTTGCTGGTATGCAGCTGAATACCTTGATGGAGTTTGTAATCTCTGACATACCTCAGCTTACTCTCCTCATCAAGTGCGTCTGCGGGATATCCTGAAGCCTCTTGTTTACCCTTAAGAAATGTGTGTATGTAGTCTACAAAGATTGAGCTACTGGTCCTGTCAAAGTGCCTGATTTTAGCAAGACGATAACCAAGCTTTAACGCCTTGCTAAACTCCACACTCACCCACACACCTGTTAGTGCTCTCTCCTCATCGCTGTGGTTGCATGCACCTGCCTGGTTATTCATTTCAGCACAGGTGTGACAGAGAGTGAATACAAGTTTTCCGTGAGATGACTTGTAAGGTAAAACTGGGAAAAACAGCCCACGCGGAGGATAAACAACAGCTCCTATGAAACCAAAGTAGCTGTCAGGGTCATCAAAATCTTTGCAGATGATTCTGGGATGGCCGAGGGGGTAAGGAAAGCTGCAATTTACATAGGGGTAAAGAGATGTAAAGTCAGCGTAGTGCACAGTTTCATCTACTCCCGCACTGTACCTCAACCTGAGTGCGCAGGTCCGACCACCGTACAGTGCTTGTCTGGGAGAGAGAGGTTCAGGGGCGTTAAAGCTCTTGAGAAATTCAATCACCTCCGGATGGGACTTTTTCATCTCAGTCCACTCGTGCTCCCACATGATATGCAGACAAAGACCATACACTGACTGAAGCACTCTCTCTCTCTCATGGGTCTCTGCATAGAACTTTTCAAACGGCTCCTTCCTCAGCGGACATGTGTCCTGAGGCAGATAGCAGATGGGGCAGCCGTGAAAGAAACAGCTGTAAAACTCAAAAGCTACCCTCACACTGTCAATTTCCGCATACCCATCTACGTGATAAGGACCGATTCCCTTTTCCCCTGTGTTTAACGCGTGGCTAATCTCAATCCCTCTGCTAAACGCTAACCACTCCAGCCACTGGATGGATGCGTTTGAGAAGGTCTTACTCTGCTGACTGTAATCAATGGGTGAAGGTATGGCCAGGGTTTTAGGCTGCAGAAAGTTGGCGGTAAAAACCTTCATACAGGCCGACGGGATCGTGATGCATTCCAGGGGGTCCACGCGCGTCTCGTTAAAGAATTGCTCGCGGAATTTGACGCACCCCTTGAAGAGTATATCTACATAATTTTTGCAGTAAAGCATGCTCTGTTCACGAAAGTTAAAGGTGCCTTTACTCCATCGTACCATCTGTAGAACTCTCCCTGCTCACTGGGGCTCATGAGTTCTACAGAGTAGTAACTCGGTGAAGGAAAAGGCCCCACATATTCCAAATTCTGTTCTGAAGAGAATCTGTGGGGAAAGAAACCTTTGGTATGATCACTGAAACCTAATGCTTTCGGCATCATACTCAGTTTCATAGCCAGGAATGACAGACTATCGATGAATCTCAAACCATAATCACAGTCTGTAAAACAGAGAATTTTACTCCCCTGTGTGATGAGAGAGGGCTTCATACCTAGTTGCACCATGACGTTAAGGATTAGATAGCTATCATAACCTCGTCCGTTGTGAGCAATAAACGTGTATCCACGGTAGCGTGGTCTCCTGAAATGGAGGAGGAATTTCCTGACACAATCCAATCCGTAGGCAGACCACTCGACACCTTTCAGCGTTTTTGCACAGACCAGAAAGGGGACAGGCACATCGTTCTGACCGACTAAGGATTCAAAATCATAAAAGATCAGTTTTTCGTCAAGCCGTTCGTCGGCGCTGCTAGGCTGAATGTAGCACTGATGTCCACCGAGAGTTGCTGTAGAACCGAGGGTCAGTTTCTCACCACAGATTGTACATTTTAAACCTTCACACACGTGGGGGTTTTTTACCTTAGTCATCGCAACGCGATAAAATCTCTTACACGTCGGACACCTTTTAATCAGATCACAATCACTCACTTGCATTCTGGCTCGGGGTCTCTCACGAGGTTCTTTGTGTCTGTTGAAGCACGACGAGTTACGACAGCTTCTGTTGCAATCACCACAAAATACAGGACTGAGCTCTTGATTTGTTCATGACGAGTCGCAACACACAGGACAGTAACCAGGACAGTAGTGTGAGTGTGGCTGACTGTAACTGGTGGAGCAGTGCACGCAAATGTACCTCGACCCTAAAAATCCTTTGAGGTTTTTTATTCCATAGTAATGGTTTTGGAGTAACAACAGAAAGAGAGGGCTTGATCGATCTCTGAAATCAGTCTCAAATTTACACAGAGCTCCATCACCCTTGGTTCTGTGAAACACCACAATTTTTCTGTTTAGGATTTTTTCGAATTTTCCAACATCACTGAAAGTTACAGGCATCTGATCAGTCAGCCCTGCCTGACGCTGCCACTCTCTCGCCTGGGCCGAAGCCTGACTATCGGTAAATTTAGAGCCGGAGACGTGCGCGAGACTGATGGCGAAACAGAGCTGATTGTCACAGTTATCTGTAATGTACAAGTGACGTTTTTTTTTATGGATTAATTCGCATTCTAAGGTTTTTGAAGCCTTCTGTTTGGCGCCCCCTGTAGGGTTTCTTACTACCTGGAGGACTAACTCCATGTTAGTATCAGAGGCAATCTCTGTGTTCGATTGAGTTAACTCGTCTAAAAAGTCCAGAAAGGCTTTCAGGATTACGAAAGACTCATTTGTGACAGAAACGGTAATGTGTTGAGAAATACTCTCACCTACTAATTCTAGCTGGACGACATCATTACATCTGGCGTGTGATCGCGCCGTTTCTGCCACTTCAATAAGATTGCTCATAACAGCTGAAGTGAACTCAGCGATGTTGGGCATTCTATCAGGGCACGGACGCGGTATTGTGACGGGACGTCTTATTTCAAGACAATTGAAACGTTCACGCTCAATCGATGGAGGTGTAGCTCTCCGATTCGGTTAATTCGTTCTATTGCACCGTCGATTCTTTACCACGGACCTCACAGGAACTTTAACATCAGATTTTGTCAAATTGAAACACAGTTTAATAGCATAAAAATAGATAAATAAATAAAAAACCTTGCTTAAGTATACACTATGTGAAATTTGCATAGATGTTACCATGTAATGCTCCCGTTGAATGCAGCACGGATAAGTGGACAGAGCAGTAATAATATATCAACTGGCTTGTTTTACAGGCACTTCACATGAGTTCTACTGAAAAAGGCTGCGCTCTTTTAACCCCTCCCACCCTCACTCTCTCCCTATGCGTCACATCCGTGTTGATGACGTATGACGCTTAAGTGCTCACGTGAGAAAACAAAGACAAAGAGTTTTTTTTTTAAAACTTACCCCGCAGATCAGGCTGTTTAGCGAGGGGTCCTTCCTCCCCGCGAACAATGCCCGGCGCCTCTAATAGCTGCGCCGATATGCAGCCTAGTAAACCGACAGCCCGTGCCCCCTCGCCCTCAACCGTATCGGTATTGAGGCCGCTCACAGGCGACTCGGGCCGCGGTATTATTCGAGGGGAGAAACGTATGCTCGGTGGTGTGTGTAACATCGATGTTTCCTGCTGTCCGTCCTCTGTAATAGTACTCGGACACTCCGCTGAAAACTGATTGTGCTGAACAGGGAGCAGTCTTCGTCGTAGCCGGGATTTATTCAGGGAAAGTCCGGTTCCCCCGCTCGGTGCGATGAAAGTCAAATCACCCTCAAACACGGCTGGGTTCTTCTTTCGGGGAAGCCCTTGCTCCACACTGTTTAGTAAATCTGTAAACAGTTACATCTGATGTTATTTCATTGAAACATTTCACTTGTTAAAGGTTATTAAAGTTAAAGAAACATTACCATAATCGGCTTGCGTCAATATGAAGTCATCCAAATCCTCCGCGTCCAACTCTAGAAATTAGCACTCTGTCATGGTGTGGTAATATAATTATACACGCATTCATATGTTTATCATCAGATCTTTTTTACTCACCGTTGAATACTCCTAAGAGTGCCAAAGAACCGCCGGTTGGCTGTGTATGGATGTCAGCTCTTGTTTTCCGTCCTAAAAAAGTTGTTTGTTGTTGTTTTTGGGGTTTTTTTGTTTTTTTTTAGTACTGACCTAAGAGATCTAAAGTTTTAAGGAGACTTTTGCGTACCTGAGTCCATGATTCCTGTCCTGCCTCGGTTGAGCCCCCGACGTAAATGCCTGAACCATTTTATATAGTCTTACATCCCCCTCCATAGAAATAAGGGAGTGTTTTAAAAATTTCTTGAAGTGCTAATTTCAACCCATTTGCTCTTCACACCTGGTCTACATCCACCCTACGGTTAGTAACAGATCTATTGATTCTCTTTACTTGTGAAGTAAGACATAGGATGTTTCCCACACAGCATGATGCATTCTAGTGAACATCATATATGTTCATTTGTTTACTTGCGAACTAAGACAATGACACAGACTGTTTACCACACTGTACTTTGCATTTTTATGAACCCCTGGCCATTTGTTCCTACTGCCCAGTGTCACAGCATGCATGCAGTTGAGTCTCATGGTATGAGATGATCAGTCAGAGAGAACCAGATGTAAACTTTATGGGCAACCTGGTCTATTAGTGAATTCTCTGTAGATTAACCCATGATACCATATACACCATGTGTGCAAACTAAGAGGGAAACCTTTTTGTGTAATTTAAACCTACCTCTATTTGCTATAAACACCCCATCCTCCGTTCAGTGTCACAGTATGGTGCAGCCAGAGAGAGTCAGATGTCTGTTACCACCCCCACCCCACCCAAATCCTTGTAGTGCTAGCAACACCTGGCAAAAGGAGGACTTTCCGGCACCCTGAGCCATGCTCATACGAGACTTAAAATGCCGTCTCTTTCCCACACAGCATGATGCAGTCTAGTGAACATCATATTTTTACCACACTGTACTTTGCATTCTTATGAACCCCCCTGGCCATTTGTTCCTACTGCCCAGTGCCACAGCATGCAGGCAGTTGAGTCTCATGGTATGAGTTGATCAGTCAGAGAGAACCAGATGTCTGTTACCCCCCACCCACACCCAAATCCTGGCAGTGCTGCATTCTTGCGACCCCCCACACATCTAATTATTTTCCCATCTTTACCTTACAGGGACCGGTCTTTGAAGCTGTTAAAATGTTGACCGCTTCTACAACTTAACCTTTTCTATTAACCCTAACCCTTTCTCTTATTTAAACATTCAACTAATATATTTCTCACAACCAGCTGTAATCATTCTTAACCCTAGCCATAAACACCCTCCCTTCCTTAGATGTCAAAGACCTCTTCAACAGATGGCTAATCTATGTCAAACAAAGGTCACACGTCAAAATAGCTTGATCGATCGATTAGAGGTCAAAAGTCATATCCCCAGATGTCAGCAAACGGATGTCAAACAAAGGTCACCTGTCATATTAATTTGATTGATCGATAAGAGGTCAGAGGTCACCTGTAAAAATTAGTTTGATCGAAGGTATCCTATTTTCTCTCTGGAGCGCTTAGCTTCGCGTCAACCCTTTTGTACACGTGTGGATAAAAATTTGTGATTGTTCCACCATCATCTTGGCATGATGGGCCCCCTTCCAGAATTTCAGACACCTGGTCAGTTACCTGACTTTGAGTCCTGTAGTGGTTCTGCTGCTGATGCAGTTCATTTAACCTGTGGACAAATGTTAGCAGGAAAAACCAACATATCATCTTTACAATGCTCTACATTCAGGAATTGCTTTTTAATAGGTCTAATTCCCATGTTCATTGGTCTTTCATATGAACGCAAAAATAATCATTAACAAATCATTGAGAAGTCACTCGGGGTCATTCAAAGTACTTTGAACTTTAAACGTTATCTGTATCATCGTTTCCATCATCCACATGTAGCTTGTTGTCTTCATCTCTACATGTATACATTATGCAGGTAAGGGTGGTCTCAATCAGTCTTTGGGACAGTCCTCTCAAGCATGTGATACAACATCAAGCACAGGTGACTACTATGGCTCTTACAATAGACAGAGACCAAACCATTCTCCATCATGTCAGTGAAGGGGTCATTGATGCGAGTCCCTCTTGATGATGCTGTAATCTGCGGAAGTATTGTTAGGAATAAAGGAACAGGAACAATTGTTCAGCAATGCCTTGTAGATGTAATTTATCCAATAAACATTTTTATTTATTGTTGCCCACCAGAAAAGAAAAGATTCAAAGTCTGAAGTTACTTGATTTCTAGCTTTAAATTCATCTGGGACTCAGAATTCCAATGCTATCCAGGTACACTCTGTTGTCAAATGAACCTCCAGATGCAGTTGAACGCTTGAGACGTTGCAGCTTCTCACCCAAGGCCTTAAAGTCCCCCACAGGGAACAGACGGGAAGGCATCAGTAGTTGGGCTATTGCGCAGCTGCCAGTTAGGCGGAAGGATGGACCTCAGTTTCATCTCCCCACACAGCCACCAGAGGTCTGCTCTCATGGAAGTCTGGTTCCGAAACCAAGATGCTGAGTAGTTACCTGCGTCCTGAGTGACATTGATGGATTCTTGACAATTATCTGACATGAGTGTACCCACATTCTTACCTGTACCCCTGTGGAGGAAACGTATATAATTACCCTTATAAGCCAACGCTCAGGGCAGTACATCTCTTTTCTTAACTGCTGGGAACAACAAAGAGAGAGTTTTACATTGCTCTGTGTTAGGTACAAAAGATTCATTATACAATTGTAATGCACATTGGAAACCAGTTGGGTCAGAGTGATTGCTTGATTTATAGATTTATATTCTGGATTTAGCACATCCAGTACAATTAGATTGGTTATTTTGTCATTCTATATACATTCCAGCCATTTATTCTGATCACTATAACCTGTTGTGGACTACAATGTAGCTTCAGTTTGTGTACAAGGTTCACAGGCAATGACAAACTACAGTCCGTCTCATGGCTATTCACAGCTGGTACTGTGTCCACATCCTTTTACTTTCCTGTCCCTGTCTTATTTTAGCCACACCCTATGTTCCCATTTTAGCCATTGTTTTCTTCACTGAGGTTGAGACAAACTCCTTCCTGTTGAGAGAATTCCCCTTTATAGTCAGACTCATGCCTCAGAGAACGGTGGTGGGTAACTAATCTTTCCCTACTTCTGCAGGTTGTGGCCTTACTAGTTTACAGTGTGATAAATTAATCCAGGATATATTATTTTAGCTGCTCTGGGTGCTGTAAGCAGTACCTGCTATGAACCTTCCCACCTTGGCTGGACCAGTTCTCTTTCTTTATCACTTTGATGAGGATCCAGTCTCCGGGTATTAGAGATTCCTCCACAGGGTCACCTGGAACAGACTAGACAGAAGAGATCTCTCTACTTGTTAACATTTTAACCATGTATCCTGCTAAGGTTTCTTCTCTTTCTTCATCATGTCCAGTGAATAGCTCTGTGGTAGTAAAAATGGTCATACATTATACATTATGTCAAATGGAGTTACACCTGTGCTAGTTAGAGTAATATGCATGTTTAGGACTACTAGTGGTAAACAGTAAACTCAATTCTTCCCAGTTTCTTCAGTCTTGACTTAATTATTCCATTGTCTCTCCAGCAAACCTGCTGATTGTGGATGATATGCACAGTGGTTTCTGAGATCTATTCTTAAGTTCCATCAGGAAAATAATATTGTTTACAAAGTGTGTCCCACTATCACTGTAGATTTTTTCAGGAATTCCAAATCTAGGTAACATTTAATTCACCAGTGTTGAGAGTGCATCTGCCTGTGCATATGGAAATACTTCAACTCATTTGGTAAAACATCAATTATCACCAAGGAGACACCTTTATTTAATTAAATGAAATACATACAAACGTGTTGAAAAGGATACTCCGGCCTCGGGAACTGTCCTCGCCCCGGTCCTAAGCCATATGTATGGATCATATTTTGCACATATTTGACATGTTAGACAAAAATTCTTTATTATCATATTATGATATTATTATTTATTATAAATAAAACCATACACTGCAAAAACCTTGTTCATTGTTGCTACCATCCCTCCTGTAGAGACATGACGTGGTCCATGGCTCAATACTGGAGCATATTTAAACCAACTCTTTGGCAGTATAAGTTCTACAGTTCATAGTAAATGGCACCTTTATTCTTCCAGATCTGTCTTTGTAAGTGTACATTTGGTTTTGCATGCGTGGTCCAATTCAATGGACTAGTATATGCATCCAGTTTCTCAGAATACTCTATTCCTGGCTCCACCTTCTCCCAATCTGAGGCTTCTTCACATGCAGTCACAAACACACCTAAACGCCTCCAGTGGTCGTCTGTGGGTTTGGAGAGTGACACATGTACGGTGTACATTTTAGGACAACCTGAGGCTCAGACAATTCAGCGTCATACCTCAGATGAAAAGGTGTAACACTCGCACCAAAAGGCTTCATAAAAAAACTTTTCACAATGAACGGCCTTCAGAAAAACGAATGTCAGACTCAACGGCTTCAGCTAAAGTGTTGTCATTTAAAACAGCTTCAGCTCAAAAGTTCTCATTTAAAACGGCATCAGCTAAAAGGTTGTCAGACTCAACGACATCAACTCAAACGGTGTCATTTAAAACGGCATCAGCTCAAAAGTTCTCATTTAAAACGGCTTCAGCTCAAAAGTTCTCATTTAAAACGGCATCAGCTAAAAGGTTGTCAGACTCAACGGCATCAGCTCAAAAGTTCTCATATAAAAGGGCATCAACTCAAACGGTGTCATTTAAAACGGCATCAGCTCAAAAGTTCTCATTTAAAACGGCATCAGCTAAAAGGTTGTCAGACTCAACGGCATCAGCTCAAACGTTCTCATTTAAAACGGCATCAACTCAAACGGTGTCATTTAAAACGGCATCAGCTCAAAAGTTCTCATTTAAAACGGCTTCAGCTCAAACAGCATCAGCTCAAAAGTTCTCATATAAAACGGCTTCAGCTCAAAAGTTCTCATTTAAAACGGCATCAGCTAAAAGGTTGTCACACTGAACGGCATCAGGAAAAAAAACGTCAGACTGAAAGGCATCAGGAAAAAAAACGTCAGACTGAAAGGCATCAGGAAAAAAAACGTCAGACTGAAAGGCATCAGCTAAAAGGTTGTAAAACGGCACCGGGAAAAAATGTCACGGGTGCAAAGTCTAGGCAATGATAGTCTTTGGTCTGGGTTTGACCCATCGATGTAATATAATCCATGGTTTCATCTCGGAAATAAATGAAGTTGGCCAGAGACAACTTCGCCATCAAGTTGCGATCGAATCTGCAATGGCAACAACTCCAAACAGAAAGATCCTAGACATATTTGGAACAGGACACGAACGTAAGTTTTATTTTATTTTATTTTTCTTTCTTTCACAACGCAAAACTGTCTCTAAAATTTGCTATTTGATGTGAACCAAAGTGGAACTATGAAAGTCCAGTCACTTTTGCGCAGTTTTGCTAAACCACCTCCAGGCCATGTGCATTTGTTTACAACAGAGCCGGCGAGTAATCAATTAAAAGAGCGGTAGATGACATTGTAGGCTATGTTGTTTTATATGTGACTTGTGGTACTATCTGTGAGCTACAACAGTAGACCTTGCATGAAAGTGCACCGTTTTAGCTGTGGGGAGTAATAGATAGTAACAAAGTAATAAATGCTTCTCGGGTAAGTTGAGACACCTGCCCCATACACTAAATAATTTGATTATGTGTATGTCGTAATTATTACATCACAATTAAATATGTTTATGATTAAAACAAATATTTTCCCCGAAAGCAGACGCAATTTAATTAAAATATAATATAACTGTGTTGATTTAGTGATCTTGACAATGAAAAGTCAATCTTACCCACTCTCTCCTAATTGGCATGCACCCAATTTTATTTAAAAATGTCGCACTGTGGTTGAGCAATAACATTTTGCTTGTTGTATATCTTTTTCAGACACTCTTTGAAGTTGTCAGCCCCGACAGAAAGAAGTATCCACAATGCTGAAATGTGTACACTTACTCTTCCTGAATAAGACTTATGTACAAATATTTGTTTTATTGATTTTCCAGTGTGTTGTCAGTCTATTATCATTGGTTTGCTTTATTTCTCATTTTGCAGTTAGGACTTGTTCTGAGTCAATTATTATTATTTTTTTCCCCTTTTTTTTTTCTTTCACCTTGCCTTGCATGCAATTAGTGGCATTGCACACAGTGCACCTCCTCATATTTGGCTATATGAGCATGCATGACTTGACAATGGCCTTGTTGCAGTCCGAAACGTCAAATAAAACTCCCTTTATCCATGTTTGCTCCTTCACCAGAACCTCCATAAACTGTGGTGTGCGTTACTTTCACTAAACAAAAAAACAGACAGACTAACATAAGTTATTGATACCTCAATAAATTGCACAGACAGTTACAATTTCAGTACACTAAATTACTTGTCAAAACACTTAAAGGTTTTTGACAACTTTTGAGCTTAAGCTGATGCTGTTTTAAATGACACCGTTTGAGCTGATGCCGTTTTATATGAGAACTTTTGAGCTGATGCCGTTTTAAATGACACCGTTTGAGTTGATGCCGTTTTAAATTACACCGTTTGAGCTGATGCCGTTTTATATGAGAACTTCTGAGCTGAAGCCGTTTTAAATGACACCGTTTGAGCTGATGCCGTTTTATATGAGAATTTTTGAGCTGATGCCGTTTTAAATGACACCGTTTGAGTTGATGCCGTTTTATATGAGAACTTTTGAGCTGAAGCCGTTTTAAATGACAACGCTTGAGCTGAAGCTGTTGAGTCTGACATTTGTTTTTCTGAGGCCGTTCATTGTGAAAAGTTTTTTTATGAAGCCTTTTGGTGCGAGTGTGACACCTTTTCATCTGAGGAATGAGTAAATCCCTTCCCAGTAAGTTACACTGACACAGAGTGGACAAGACAACTTGACAATCAGCACTCACTCCACTCCGTGTATCTGTTACTGTCAAGAGTTTTGATAAACGCTCAGGATGGCTCTTACCATTTGCTGATTTGACCCAAATAATTTCTTTGGATTCCTCAACTCCCGGAATGTCATCAGGATGGATTACAGTTCGTGTTGCACCTGTGTCGCATGGAAAAGTTACCTCCGTCCCGGAAACATTAAATGTAATCTCAGGTTTGATGTCATACTATAAGATCAGTTCAATTCCCTCCAAGATTAACACTTTTTCTGGCTTTTCTGCTTCTATCCTGGTTACAGCTCCTGTTTTTTTTCTTATTTAGTCATAACTGACTCCCAAACTCTTCCTCTATCTTACTCTTGCTCCTGCAGTTCATCGCCCAATGCCCCCTCCTTCCACACAGCCGACATGTATCTCCTCCTGCTCTGTCTCTCCTTCTACGTCACTGCTCCTGTTGTGATCTGTGTTTTTGCTTTCCCTCATCACCTAAATAGTTGCTTCTCTCCCTTCCAACAAAAAGTTTAGTCCTTTCTTGCTTTTATTTTTGTTGTTAGAGTACTCCTCTGCATGCCCTCTTTATTCCATTGCTGTGCAAACACATTAAGATTACAGTTTATTGTCATGTTACAAGTGTTACAAGTTACACAAAATTACTCTCTGCATTTGACCCATCCATTTTGGCACCCGTTGAACACACATGCACAACCTTTCTGTTTAATTTAATCAATATTTATCTGCAGGCTTAGAAACTGCTAATAGTATTAATATATTACTCCATATATTACGCTGATTTATTGCAGTTGTCTTTAAATTTCTCTTTAAGAAAACTATTGTTTGATATCTGACTCACATAGCATATTTCATTGCTGTGGGTTTTTTTTTTTTTTTTAATATATTTTATATATAAAATATATATATCCTAATACTCACTTTAACCCATTCTGTAAGGCATTTTACAGACTTTGCTGCTGATAAGATATGAGATAAATGCTTTAATCTCTGATGAATATGATGTCAGTTCCTAAGTTCATAAGTTTTAGGGAAGTTAGTCAATCAGAAGTAATGAAGCATTACTTAACAATAGCATTACCTAACTTAACATTAATATGTTAATTCTCTATTTCAGGCTTATGTTTCTGATACACTTATGATATTGTTGCAGAAGAGCTAATCTCAAATTTAGAAAATGTTTCAGTTCGGCTTGAAAACCATCTGCACCTGAAAGATTTGACTGTCTGGTCTCAGACCTGCTTCAGGTGGAAATGATTTAATTTTTAATGCCTTGAACTTTGTCATTAAAGGATATTCCAACTTCATTACCCTTATATGTAGAAATGAGTTCTAAATGCAGTGAAACTGGAGGGTTTGTTAATCTGTTTACTGTAGCAAGCAAGACATGAGAGTTGTTACTGTAGTTTTTTTATGATTTCAGAAAAATAACCCTTGTTCTATGCAAAGTCTGGTTGAACACACATAGCTTTTCTCTGTAAATCTTATAATGAATCTGGAGCTTTGACTTGCACCATTTTCGTTCGGCTCTCTGGCACTTCCTTTTCTGTGTCCTGACCGACTCTTCTTTTCACAATGGCGCCCTTTGCCCACTTTTTTAAGCATTCTAACCTTGACAGGAGCACTGGTATCCAAAGCATGTGTAAGGGGGTCAGTCACTCTAGACCAAACATTTCAAGGAAAGCAGTGAGTTCTTTAGCTTGCTTATAATGGGCTACATCTATGTGCACCTTCAAGTCCCCTGTTATGACTAAACAGTCAACAGCAGTGCACGCAATTTAAAGAAATTCAGTAAAATCATCAATAAAACCATTCTGCGGTGATACAAAGTATTTAAGATCGTTTTATCTTCATTTTAAATGACACATGCTCGAATTAAGGAAAAAACTAAATGTTTTGTCTTGTGAGTGGGTATATTGGCCCTGAATATGGCACAAAGACCCTCGCCACTCTCGGTCTTGTTATTTCATCTCTCAGTTAAACACATAAAATCAAGATTGTGAGAGGAAAGTATCAAAAGCATTGTTAGACAGGAAAAAGTCAGAAAACTGTTGTTATACAACTTTTTAAAGGACTTTGCCTAAGAATGGTTTGTAATATGGAATATTATATGATATAGGTTTGATATGGAAATGATAAAATCTCAGGTTGTAAAACACCTTTTGCTCAGACAGTTTTTTCTGTGAAAGGAGTAAAGATTTTAAATGCTCTGTTTGTTTGTCTGAGATCTTCTGAACTTTAACTCTTTAAGAGAGCTGCTAAATCTTAATACACAAACTTGTACAAATGTCTAGCTTTAACCCTTGTTGTTCTTTTTTTGTTTAGTTTTTTTTTAAACTAGATTTACTTTGTACATTACTTTTTGTCTTCCCATTCTCTAGGATTGGGCAATTTTACCATGTTCAATTCTCCCTCAAACCCAAATTTATTTTCTCATCTGTCTAAGCATTTAATAATGTCTGTTTTTTCTCTGAAACATGATTTTAGCACTCCCACTTAACTCCCGGTTAGCTTTTAAACAGGTATTTCCCATACTGTCCTCTTGCAGCTAATCAATTGTCAGTGGAGTTATTGTGAGTACCACTGAATGAAACACTACTTCTGTCTTTATGTCACGAGCAACAACCAGATTCAAATGTTCACTTCAACTCAATTAGTCAATAATACATTACTTCTGCCGTCACCATCAGCAACATCACACACCAGCAGCTGTTTCACTCTCATACAAACATAGCAAATAAAACAACACTGCAGCAAAGAAACCAAGAAACAACAATCGAACAAACAAACAATTCAACAATCAGGCCTTTAAACAAACACACAATCGAACAAACAAACAAAGATGGATTTAATTCTTGCGATCTCCCATCGCAAACTCTCTTAAGAAAGATTCCGTTTCTAACGCGCGGCGCAGAGTTATTTATTCCTGTAGTCTTCTCACACAGACTATGGACTGACCTTTCCTGACTGCTTTACAGTACCATCTAAAAGGCTACTTACAGTATCAGCTAAAGGGTTTCCTGATACTAAGTTGCACTCGAAATAGTAACTTTTCTTATTGGAAATTAGCAACGCCCATATTTAGTTAAAGGCCTCTTGTTTCTAACAATTGTTAGTTAAATAATCACAATTTATCCCCAATAATCACACTATTTCTCGCCACTGATTCAAAAATAGATCCTGTCACCTTTCCTCCAGCCAGTGGCAGCCGGCCTCTATCAGAAACTCTGCTGAGAGGACTTCTGTTAGAAGTCCTGGACTCCCCCGTGCATGGTTTCAGCTCCGATCCTGGGAGGTGGAAAGGATTTTAGAATCCGTCTCGAAGGACCATTATGTCAGAAAAATTCTCTCAAAATTAGGCTCAGAGTCGCTGGATACGATTAATACACTTTCTTGCAAGAAAGAGACAAGTCCGCACAACCTGTCAGGAAGCTGGCTCAGAGTTGTCTCCCAACAAAATGGGGCTCTTGCTATTTATATTGTTTATGCTTGCTGGCCACACAATGTTATGGGAAAAGACATTACTAGCCATTTAATGTTATGGGAAGACGAGTTCAGACAGTCAAAACAATTTTGCTTCCTACATAATATTATGAGAACCAAAAGACAGGAGGAGGCCTCCCCACATCACAGAAACTCTTATTCTTGCAGCTTTTCTCATAGTATAACTATATAATTTTTCTAACAAACAGACTCTGCTTTCCGGATCAGCTTGTTCAGTCTGCTGGCGTCCTTTGCCTTGATGCCCGCACCGCAGGACACTGCAACAAAGAAGATGGTGTTCACCACAACAGACTGATAAAACATCTGCAGCATCTTGTTGCAGATGTGAAAGAACCTGAGCCTCCTCAGGAGGTAAATACAAAGAACTTAAAACAAGAACTTATGAGAAGTTCATATAGTCTTATAGGGTGGTCAAACTAAAGCGATGCTAATGTCAAGAATTTCCATAACAATTGTCTCAGCTGAGACAATTGTTAATAGATAGGATTTCTTTTATTCAAAATGAGTCAAATCCTATCTATGAAACATACAAAAATGACATGCAAGAATGACAAACCTGGTGACTATTTCTTTGGAGTGAGATGTAATACACAACGTCATGCACAGGCATGGAATCAGTTGGGGCACCATGGACACCATTACTAAAACAAAGAACTAATGCTTGTCAAAGCTTTCAGAAATAAGCCGCAGTCTTTCTAAGATGGAGGGAACCAAAGCATAGCTCTATGGGAATGCAGTACACAAGGCTCAGTACATGGTTTCTGTGCAAACCTATTTGGACCCTGCGGACTCCCACATGGTCCTATACATACTACCTTTTAGCTCAGCTGTGCCAAAGCTTCCTATGCATGGACATATAATTAGTCCAAATAAAACTGTAGAGGTGTGGAAAACGGCAGTTATCTTGCAAAGTCTGTCCTCAATTAAGCATCCATATTATACTTCTTTCTCTGACACGTTGTTTTTTCTCTGTGGAGGTTTCTCTGTGGACAGCATGCTCAGTCTGCATGGTTGTAAATTTCAGGGTTCCATGTGGTTGGCAGCAGAGGTACCCCATATGCCTGTTGTGGCTGGTTTTAGATGTGTTCCAGGATGTGTTAAGATGTGGTCTAATGAAGAAATCCTGGTTCTAAGACAACTGGACAGAACATGGCAAATCAGCAGCAGTGGCAATGTTTCTAAAGGGTTGTTCGTAGTATTCCACAGATAAAATCTCCTGAAACCCAAAAAAATCTTTTTCACATGGATCATAGAGAACATATTTGAATTGCCTAGAAATCTTTCTAGAAACTTATTTTCATGACATTGTTAAGTGGTAAATGGACTGTACTTATATAGTGCTTTTTTAGTCTAGCTGACCACTCAAAGCGCTTTAACATTACATGCCACCTTCACCCATTCACTCACACACTCATACAGCACGTCTTAGTCCAGAGAGTTACACAGTGCTTTCTACTACATTCACACGCATTCATACACCGATGGATGCATCAGGAAGAAACATGGGGTTCAGTGTCTTGCCTGAGGACACTTCGACAAGTGTGCTAGGGAAACTGGCCACAGACCTTCTGATTAGCAGGCAACTACTCTTCCTCCTGAGCTTCAACTTACATTACAGTGTGAGGTCTATGCACCATAGTTTGTTGTAGCATAACTGCTACCTCAGTAGCTTGATGACCTTTCATATTGTGGAACAGATGTTTTTCTTTAAAATGTCACACCACACGTTCTCCATTTACAAATGGCTAGTGTCCAGACACAATTTGAGTCTTAGAACAACTCAACATAAGCCATGGCTTATTCATTCATTCATCAAGTAATAATCAATTTTTTAGTATTGGGTATAGGAGGCACTCAAGACATTGTCCATTATCTGGGTACAGGAATGTGTTTAATTAATCAATTTAGAACAAAAGTGAGAATAAGAGGATCTGCTTAAATTGTTGTCTGACTGGTCGAATTCCTGGAGGTTTTAAGGGGAAAGAGGATGATAGTGACTCATGAGCCTTCACTACTCCTGCAAGCCAGGAGGTTATGACAACACATAAACAAGAAAAAACTTTGATATACAATTTTTATAGAATAGAATAGAATATTAATTTATTCATCCCCCAGTGGGGGAAATTCAAAAAAAGGATATTGTGTTTGTGCTCTGGCTCCCATGGGCACACAATGCCCATAAAAGAAAATCCTAAACGGTGATGTATGAGTAAAAATAGTGAAGAAAAAAAGCCTCAAGAGCAGAAGTCTGAGACTACTGGATAAAACAAATTCCTTCTGCATAAAAATACTAAAACATGGGTATACCTCTATTTGAGCTTTGGAAGACATATAAGGGGATAACATATAATTTTAACACAGCAGAATAAGCCAGGAAATGTCACAAGTCTCTGGATTGTAGTTGTTGCCCTTCTGTTTTAGTTTCCTATTTCCCCTAGATGTGTTTTTGTCTTGTCTTCTGCTGTGTATGGCTGTTGTTTTCTGGTTTCCTGTGCTCCTGCAGGCTTACTAATATAATATGGAGCACCTGTTCCTCATCAGTTCATCAATCCCTACTGTATACCATGGTCTTGCCTTCACTCAGTGCCAGATCTTTGTAGATGCTATTGTGGTACATTGGTCCATTTTTAAATCAAAGTCATGCAATTTCTGTTGATAAATCATTTGGACTTTTACTGCTGTTCTGTCTGCTTTTTTTTTTTGGTCCAGGTCTAACCTTTGTGACAGAATGATCTGGCCTACAATGGACCGGGAGGAACCGTGTAGCCAGTCAAGCTAACATGCTTAGACAACATTTACAAATGTTACATAAACTTGGACAAACTCAACAAGAAATATAGAAATACTGGAATTCATGGAATCGAGAACTAAGATGAAAACATGGGTAAGTATTCAAAGCAACTTAACTCAGAGACACATTGAGAGCAACCTGATTACCATGATAGAGACATGGACAATCTGCTTAAGACTGACTTCTCCTGCAGGTGCTTAAGAGACACTCCTGATGAGCTGACGTTGCGACGGCAGGGATCAAGCCAGACTCCACCCTGAAGGAAAGGATCTGCAGTCTGCTCAACCCAACCTACAACTCCGAACGCCAAACACCACAAGCAGAGCATTACCATGTCACTCTGAGTTTGTAGGTGAACCTAAAAAGGGTTTTGATATCCTGATTTGGAGTAGGTAAGCTACCAAAAGACTGCTAATAATCCGACAAGGGACTTTGAGTGTTGCTGAGTTCTCGGTGGAGTTTCATAAGCTGATTCTGGGTGGAATAATGAGGCTCTCAAAGATAATTTCCTCAACCGTCTTAATGCTTCAATTAAGAATGGACTGCCCAACCCACAACTCTTTAGATGAGCCGATGCCACGATCTATTAAGATGAACAATCATCGAAGAGAGGTGTAGAGACAGGACCTCTAACACTGCTTGCTAAACCTTCTTCCACTAATCTACCTTCTATTTCCCAGGCAGTTCCATCTATCGCAGTGTCTAAGAACATTTTTGACCCCAGCAGAATGTCAGAGGTTGAGATCTGGTTAGTTGTCTCAACTTGCCCTATTATCCCAAAATATCTGATAAGCCAACATATACCCTATACCTGTCCCCCTCTCAAGAACTAGTTCAATGTAACTTTACGATTTAATGACCGTTCTATCTTTATTCCGGCTTTGATAGACTTGGGTGCTAAAGTTAATTTCCTGGATACTCAGCTAGCTCAGGAAGGTGGAATCCCCTGCAGGCATTTATATCAACATATCTCTGCTAATGCCTTAGACAGGAGACTCTTAGCACAGGTAAAACACACCGTACAGTTCCCATAAAACTATCCAGCAGTCATTCTTAAATGATCTTATTCAACCTGATAGCTTCAGAGTCACTGTTATTTTGGGACGCTCATGGCTATTTATACATAACCCTCACATTAACTGGAGAAACATCTGTGTGCAGTCTTGTCATTAGCAATGTTTAAGATTGGCAACTCCTTTGACTGTTATCAAGATTTGAAAAACTGCTAAAGCCAATCTTTGTTCTGTTCCTCCCAAGTACCATGACTGGCAGCAGCTTTTATTAAATGTAAGGCTCTTTCACTTCCACCTCACGTCTGTGAGGCTTCGTTTCCCAGATTCCCTAAGAGCTTCTTAGCGAACCTTGGAAACGCGGCCCTTATGATTGTGCTATTGATCTTCTCTGAGGGGCTCCATTTCCTAACAGTCACTTGAATAATATCAGCCTGAAAAAGCAGCTATGGAATAATATATTGAATATTTAATCTCTGGCATAATCCGTCCGTCATCCTCACCTATTGGGTTTTTATTGGTCGGCAAGATTCGTCCTTGTAACAAGACTTAACCGTCAAGGTTTTAACAAGATCAGTCTGTAATAAGTACCCTTTTCCTCTCTTGGACTCTGCTTTTGATTCTCTTCAGGGATCCAACATCTATACAAAATTTGACTTGAGAAATGCTTATCACCTGGTACACTGCTTTCAACACACCTATGGGGCCATTTAGAATACTTAGTCATGCTATTCAGACTCCCAAATACCCCAGCAATTTTTCAAGCACTAGTTGATGATCTTCTATATGACTTCCTAAGTCATTTTGCTTTTCTGGATGCTATATTGATCTTCTCTAAGAACCTTTCTGGGCACACTATCCACGTCCGACGGGTATTGTGAGGTTATTGGCATACAAACTATTTATAAAAGCAGAGAAATGCAAGTTTAATGCTGATTCTGTGATTTTCTTGGGATACGTCTTTGCGAGTGGGCAGATGAAGATAGGTAGGTGTCGACTTGGTCAGATCCATTTCTGTCAAACAGCTGCAATGATTTATTGGCTTTGCAAATTTCTACCATCCATTTTCATTTAAGAATGGTAGACACCTTTAGCCCCCCCCCTCCCTCTGTCTATCTCCTGCAGAAAGGAATTATGTGGGGGGTTGTGAATTACTGGTTGTGAAATTGGCCTTGGAAGAATGGAACTGGTAGGACCTGAGCAACCACTTACTGTCTTGATGGATTATAGGAACCTTAATGTATTAGTATATTCATCCTGCCTAAAGGCTCAATCCTAGTGGGCTTTGTTCTTTGGACAATTCAACTTCACACATACGCAGGGTAAGTCCTGGATCCAAGAACGTTAAATCCAACACTCTTTCCTGTCAATTCAGTTCTGAAGAATCACCTTCTAGCCCTGACACCATTGTTCTTCCATCATGTCTTATCGAGGACATCAATTGCTTTTTTTTTGAGGGGTTAGACAGTTTGTGACAGAAAAAATGGAAATGCATGCTGTATAGGACCTTTATAAAAATGCTTTGGATATGCTTTAAACATAAAAGTCAAATGTTCTTGTTCCATTTCTAGTTTAGTGTTGCCAAGGCAATTGTCTTCTCTTACCTGTGTGTATAGTGTCTCAAAATATGGCAAGTGTAATTCTGGAGATACTCAAAATTCCTATTCTGATCAAAACACGATTACTACATAAACTATGCCAATGCTCACTTGTTCTTCAGTTTCCTTATGAGCCCATACTTGAGGAGTTGTGAATAGGAATCTTTGATTATACTGTATAGAGCTGTTGAGGGGAGTGTGTCAAAGTGTGCATGCCACACATTGTGCCTGTGGAGATTTGTTTTTGTCATCCACCTGCTTCAAACTGGCTGATGCAAATAGAGAATTCAAGCTAGGCATGCTCACAAACGAAAAGAGGGGGAACCTCACGGATCCTCTTTGCACATCTGTTTTGTAGAAATAACTGAGGTTTCAGTGGTGACACACACTGGGTTCAAATGAGCAGTGAGTCTGAGTCCTATGCCTGGAAGTGGGTAAGTGTTGTAAGCTCTTCATTGTTCTTAGGGAAATGGGAACAATTTAGGTTGTTTTTTTAATTTATTTTTTTAAAAGCATGATTCATTGGCATGGTGATTAAAGATAGGAAGCAGCACTCGGATGGCATTAAAGTCATCCCTGACATTGCTGCTGCAAAAAGGGCATCAAATTCAGAGAAATCAGAGAGGTAGATGGCAGTGAGCTCTCTATCTGCCACTATTCTTTATTTGGCTGACCACTCTTTCCACTGCCAAGCTCTGTCTGTGAGAGGAATGATCTGTCTAATGATCTATTGTGCTTTGGCCATGGTCACTTCTCTGGAATTCAATTGGCTGGAACTACACCGTGTGGGTCCTGCACCCTGCTTCTCTCTGTTTCTCTCCCTCCCTCTCTGTTTCTCTCCCTCTCTCCTTTTGAAGCAAGAGGTCCCTTGTGTGATTGCCTTTATTTCTTTCATTAATTTCTTTTCTTACACAACAAGGTGTTTGACATTTATACAAATGATAATGGGACATATTGTTCCCCAGACTGATGATTGACTGATGCCTTGACAGCAAAATGATTTGACAACATTAAGGAATTTGTGCATGCCTGTAGTAAATTATCTTGTTTTTTCTCTTCATTGAGCAGCATTAAAATTTTTATTTTTTCATTTTTATCTGAATAGCATAGTAAATGAATTGCAGAGTGGGAGGGTTTGCAGTGTTTATTCCAACTCTTTTCTGAAGATGTGGATTTACATAAGTCAGATTCTTGTATGTTCTCACCAGGTATTCAAGCTTTGTCCCACCATCCAAAAACATGCATGTTAGGTTAATTGGTCATTTTAAATTGACTGCTGGAGTGAGTATAAGTGTGCGTGATTGTTTTTCTGTGAACTGGACCAATCCAGGCTATACCCTGCCCCTTATCCAGTGGTATCTTGGATAGTCTACAGCCCAAATAACCCGACCCCTGAATTTGATTAAGCGGTATAAGACAAAGCATCTTTCGTTTCTACATATCTGTAGTATGTCAGTGCATTACATTTTTGCATATGCTTGCTTACTACAAAACATGCACTCTCAACCTGGTCAAAATCATAGATTTAAAAATAAATAAATAAATAATTATCTTTTTACAAAAAAAAAAATTCTTGTCCTCCCTGTTTGTATTGAGGGAAATATCAACTTTTAAACTACATATGATGTATTCATTTATTTGTATATTTTACAGGAGTAGAAACCATAAAGCAAGCTTATGACCGACCTGTCAATTTTCCTGCCATTGTGCTGAATCTCCTTTTTATATACCACAAGTGGCGCACAAATTGATTCAAGCAGCCTTAAGCTATCACTTTTAGGAGTGTTAGTGAGTTTATTTTGTGTGTCTCCAGATAAGTGGGAGCATGGTGTGTGAAGTCTTAGACCATGGATTACAGGCTTCACAGATAGGCTTGTATTCAGACTGCTGTCTGACATGAGCTGATTGGATTACTCGAGACGGATGTCTGTCCTGCCTCCCCAACCATCCAGTAGATGAGACGCTAGGTGGAACTGGTATCACTTTTTGTGTGTATGTTTGCTGTGAAAAAAATCATTTTTTGGGACAACCTTTTCTCTTCAGAAATAACACAGATCAATACATCAGTTCCCTCTATCAGAATTTTAGATGGGGCAAAAATATCATTTTAATTCTAAATTTTCTCCATACACTGGTGAGAATGAACTGTTCTATTAACACTCCATAAACTATTTTAAATATTTGGTCAACTGTAATATAAATTGCAAATATTCCATTCCAATATTCTATTTTTTTCTCTTGTTTTACGTTTTACGTTTCATGTTACTTTTTATTATTTAAGGTTTTGGCCTACAAGTCAAACAAATAAGATATCCTTTAACTTACAAGGGCTGTAAAATTTTAAAAGCTTATGATAATCAAAAACTAATCAACAGGCCACAGCATAGAGTTCCTGGGGATTTCTCATTTTAGACAATTAAATTGAATATGAGTAAGGCCTGTGACACCTTTTTATATTTAGTGTCTCAACCTAATTTGTGTGTATCATGTTGATTTTTAGCTACACCGCCAGGTAAAGTTGAGCCTTTAGAGTCCTGAAGACATATCAATACAGGTAGTGTTGGAGTTTGCTGACAGAAACCACATTTTGTGTTTATGAGTGTGGGTATGGGCTTCCTCTCTCATTTCTTCTAAGCACCTTTTGCATTTAGCACTTTACTCTAATCACTTAACACTACAGAAATGATCCTTGTAACACTTTCACATTTTCTCTGTGAATCAGTGACTACCACATCTATTGATACCATCCAGATAATTTCATGATCTAAGTATACTAAATGCAAAGATGTGGATGCAAACCATGTCCACTTGAGATGATTAGTGTGGGAAGTGCACTTGTTATATATTCAGCCCTCATGCTTGATTACTGCTGGCACTTCACAACTCGCAGTTGTGTACAGAGACACTGCTGAGATCTGTGTCCAGTGACTAATGTAAATATTAGAAATTCCTATTTTGAAAACAAGGAATTAATAGGGAAAATTTGGATTCATATAGTTCACATATTTATAACATTCTCTGATATGTCCTCACATTCACATTGAATATCCATGGGAAAAAAAATCTGTTCAACATCCATCCATCCATTTTCTATACCGACAGTCCGTTAATCGGGTAGCGGGTGGGCTGGAGCCTATCCCAGCAGTCATCGGGCGAAAGGCAGGGTACACCCTGGACAGGTCGCCAGTCCGTCACAGGGCCCTGTTCAACATCCTTTTTCTTAAATTTTTTTTCCACCTCTTTTTTTGTATTTGGCAAACCTGAAGTGGTGCTGGTTGAATATGTTATTCCATTTATTCTAGTTTTACTCTACTTTTACATACATTTAATGCATGCATTTCAGCACAAATCCTACAGTAATTGTGTGATTGAATCTAATACTGCTTTGAAATACAACGTGAAAAATTTGGGGGAGAATGAAATGGCCTGCTGTGATTCTCCATCTGGCCTGAGAAGAATTGGAATAGACCACCCTTCTTTACCATGCCAGCTTGGAATAAAGCTTCACTTTAAAGCATCAATTCTTTTATTGAAGTTGGTCTCCGTAGTGCAGGCTAATACATTCAAAATTGATCCCCCTCCCACTCACCTCCTACCCAGCTTTCCCCACCAAAAAACCTTTATCGCTATTCTTTCCTATGAATCTCATGTTTAAATAGACAAAAATTTGGCAGAAAAATATTTTAGAGTGACAAGGACACAAATAAGCTCATAAACCTCGGTATTCATATTTTAGTGAAAAGAAATACAGGGGAGAATAAGAAGTTGAAGTTGCTAGCCGGCATTTTGAATAGCATTACTGGCTTTGCAGAGAAAAAATTAAATCAGGAGCACGGTACCTAGTAATTAAAACTGTCTCACAGCTACTAAGCTTTGATACCTGCATATGACAGTGCAAGCGACTGTGTTTCTTCACTGGATATTGAGACTTCACAAATTCCTGAGATTTGACACAAAGCAGCTCATGTGAAAGTGTGTTTTTACTTTTGTCAAGAGTGTCTGATGACATGCTGCTGAGGATGTGTGAAAGTAGCCATGGATTGCTGTGGCTTTGACACTTCTCTGACTAAATAGTCTTTAATCTCCAGGTGATATGTGGAAGTGCTCAGACTGAGTGGGAGTAATGTGTGTTCAAATATATTAATCATGTCCCTAGTCTTTGAAATCATATGTATTGGTGCTGTTCTGATTTCAATTGATCAAATGCCTATTGCGGTAGTCATAAAAACAAAAACACTCATACTTCCATCTTGTTTTCAGTGAATATTTCTTAAGGCTGTGGCCAGTGCAGGATCTGCAAACAGCTTGATATGTGCGTTTCAAAAATCAAACCCTGGAGCATGTGTGCCAGTCCCTTATTGAACAAAACTGCGCCAGTGAAACCAGCAGTTGAGGACATTAATGATCTGGACCCACTGGGGTCTGGTGATCTGCGCCCATAGGCTATCTGCTCGATCCCCAATCAATATCTTTTTATTAAAAATTTTTTGCAACGCAACACAAATCCATATTGTTTTGCCTCAAACTAGGTGGCCTTGTGAAATATGTTGCACTTTTTTTTTTTTTTTTTGTCCTGATGAAAGCAGAAAATGATTGGTTGATATGCATGTTTCTTAAAAAAAAAAAAACCAACAACAACAAAAAAAACAGCAGTGGTTTGGCATCATTAGAATATCTGTTTCAGCATTGATTTTCATAAGATGCATTTTGTCTAATTATGGCAAAATTAATAACACTAATGTCTAATGATGTGCTGTGAGGGCCCTATTGATTCAGTGGAGATGAAATCTAGGGGAAATGGCTTGGAGCTTTGCCTGACAACACAGACTGCTAACGTGTTTTGCCCTGCATGAAGTAGGAAAAATAAGATCAACAGCAAAGTACGAACCCCAATTGATGACCCACATTCAGCATCACTTTAGAATTTAAAATCCATCTGTTAATAGGTTTTTCTTCACACCTGTTTTCTGGATAACTTTAGAGCAGTACTTCTCCTTTTGTTTGATTGGTTAATATTGATCTTTTTTTCTGACTTACAATAAAGGAATGGACTATTGAAGAACTACTGTTCTTCCATTCCTTTTACATATCACTAAAAAGAAATTAATACTACCCCCCCAAAATATAAGCTTTTATATATTTCCCTCTACTGCTTGATAGTATGAAGTTCTATGTGGGAATTTATAGTACATGGCAACTGAACATAGTGTTGGCTTGAAAATCATGAAGCTTACATTTTTATTGCTCAATTATGACAGAGTTTTATTCCACTATGATAACAAGGTAAAGTTTCTGTCTAAAAACCCTTAATATACAAGCACAATTTTCATAGTCTCATATTTATAGTTGTTTCAATAATGAGCCATTTCTAAATTCACTGTGCCCCCACACTGTACTTATGAAAAAAAGCAGTTACTGTGTTTGCTGCAGTTGCAAATTCTCACCAAAAGAGAGCAACATGGTGTTAGAAATGTCCCCGACCCCCAATACACCAGCAATACCACCACTCTGACTACTGCTACTGTCTTCCATAGTCCAGTGCAAAGCCAGTGAACAGAGAAGGTGTGGGGTAGATACGTGTGTGAAGGCGGAGTTCTGATTTAAATATGTAAGTAACAATACATTTACATTTGCGCCTGAAACGGCTTTCCCAACATTATCACAGCAATTCAAAGCTCTCCTCTACTCTACTGGCAACAAAGCCAGCAATCTTGTGATGTAGGTCGTGCAGTGGAATGGATGAATTTCTTCATAGTCAAGGTGTCATTATATATGACCTTGTCTCAGTGCCGTGGCTCACTTCGAAAAAACAAAACATGGTTGACTGTCAAGGCTGATGTTAAATTAAATATGCCACTCTCCCTTCTTTTCAGTCGTTGCCCTTTGTCCACACCAAACCTATTGATTTGGTTTCTCAGCCAAGATATAAGCAGAATGCCTTTAAAATGCTGAGGTGATTTAGATTTGTATATTTTGATTTTGGCATGTTTGCATTCTGTCTCACACTTTGTAACCATTTCCTGTCCTTTCTTCTCCACGTTTGAGAAACACAGTGGCCCACATTTAATAAAACAGGCAGTGGTAGATAATACTCTGACACCCTTTGCAATCCTTTGTTTTCTGGCTGTAAAAATCCCACAGCCCACTTGTTTTGTGATGTGACAGCATTGATGATAGGATGACAGATGTCTTACCAGCCATCACCCTGGTGCCAGCAACCATCCAAACCCTCTCCTTCTGCACACACAAAAAGCTGAAACAGTTTACCCCCATTTGTCTAGGAGTCCACAAGGCCACAGCTGTATTGCTCTAGGATGGTCGAGCCCCCTTACCCCCCCTTCTCTCAAGGAGACAGTGATAGGCCTCTTTGGCACAGCTCTGCCTCTTTGTTCCCTGCCAGGTTTGCTGCAGAAGCCAGGGTCAGCTGTAATTCACCCTCTGGCCAGTAGGGAACGACCAATCATGTGTAGCAGCAGAGGCCGGGTGGGGGGGCATATTTCTTCATATGAAAATCAACTGCTACATCGAATACTGTCATTTGTTTGCAGTTATCAATAGGTCTGGGAGTACTGGGCTGTCATTCAGGCGTGAGTGTAAACAAAGTGCTGCAAAAATCTTCTTTGCTCCCACTTACACTTATATAAATTGACATGCTCATTAGCATACTTGATCATTTTTTGCCATCTCAGCAACAATATTTTTTTCTAACAGTGAATGCCCCAATATGATAATAGCATGTTTAGGTTTCAGATAAGTCTTCATACAAATGTACTGAGTGAAAATATCTCTGAATATCTCTAACACCTATTTGAAATACATATCCTGCTCTCAGTTTGCTCTTTGTGACATTTTATCTAGGTTAATGTTGTAAAGATATTCAGATTTCTGCTGAAGTCATTATTTGCTTCCTTAACATACGCTGTGTGTGTCTATACATATTCATCATTGTCTTATTTCTTCAATCTCACCAGGTTTTTGTAAAACATTTAGCTAATTGATTATCACATGCCTTGGCCTTATCAGCAAACCATTATTTTGTAAATGAATATTCAGTAGAGATGCCCTCTTTGCCTTTGTAGTACATTATTTGTGGACAAAATATGCAAACATTGAGAAAGGCAGCTTGCTTTCTGCCTGACTGCCTAATTACATTTGTGCTTGCACCTATACAGAGACATGGAGTGTATTTATAGCAGAGGAGAATGAATTCACACATTCCCCCTGGCTGCAATTGTAGGCATCAGCTTATGAAGTGGCTCTTTCTGCAGGAAACATACACACACACACGCCCAGAAGAATCCTCGCATATTTTTCGAATTCTAATTTAAAAAGAGGAAAAGACGGAGCTTGCTTTTCAAAAATGGATGAACAGAAAGAAACGACAAAGAGAGACAAGCTTAATAGCTCCTGTCTGTCATGAAAACAGACCCCTCCTTCCCAACATAAACCTTTAAAAAAAATAATAAAATCCATTACTTGGCTCAACTTCTGTGTGATCAATTGGACTTGTTTGCGTTTATGCGTCATCGCCATCTTTTTTGAGGAGGCTTTGTTTGGTGGTGGGTGGGGTTGTATGGATAGTAGTGACAGGAGAGTGAAAGAAGAGAAGAAAGGATGGACTGACAGGTGGAGAAGGTGGGGTGAGGGATCAAAAGGTGAGGGACAGAGGGAAATTGACAGAGACAGAGTAAGAGAGAGAGTGGGGTAGTTAATCTGTATGTATATGCCTTTTGAAGTTTGAAGCATGTTCCTGTGGTTGGTAATGCATTGTGCACCTGCGCGCAAAGAATCCTGTGCACCTCACTGTGCCCAGTCAGTCTGTGGCAACTAATCGTACCTGGCAGTACATAGTCTCCTTTAATTTTAGCCATAATTACGATGAGAGGGGCGTAATGATACTTTAAAGAGACGAGAGGAGGCAAAAAAAAGAGGGGAATGAAAAGAGTGAAAAGAGTGTGAAGGTGATTAGTTGTACTGGCGGATCTTTGTGGTGGAGGAGGTTGGAACACTAATCCTTGCTTTGGTTGGAGACATTTTCACGCAGTAGGTCCTTCTTTCCGCCCCCTCTCAATTTTAAGCCCCATGTCAAGCTCAAGCCCTTCTTTTCCAGCACTCACTTGCTCTCATTTCCTCTGCCTTCTGGCAAACCCTGCTATTTATAAGAAAAATCATTTTTCTTCTTCTCTCCATCTCTTTCTCTCTCTTTCGCCTTTAATTCTTCCCCGGTGTGTTTGATTTTCAGCCCTGCTTAGAGAAGGTGCCCAGATGAGTGGCAGCCAGCCAGGGCTCATCTCTTCTTTGCGCTTCCTCCCTCTCCTTGCCTTCGTCCTCTTCCTCCATCTTCCCTTATATGCCGCTTTTAACAGAGGCTGCCATAACCACACTTACACAAATTTATATTCGAAAAACTGTTCCAAGCTACTGCTGTTGTATCTTTATGACTCACTCGCGTTCAAAGCACACCTGCCATTTTGCATAACCAGTGTAGCTTTGTGAATTGGCCCTCTGCCCAGACAATAAGCTGTAGATTTTTTAAAGCATGACATCATTTATTCAGCACATTATTTGATTGTTTTGGCTAATTTCTAATTTGATTGATTTTAGTGTTGTCTCTTTAAAAACATCAGCATCACTTCTTCTACTTTATCTGTTCAGCTAAGATACTATCTTAATAATGCGTTAATTAAGATTAATCAATTACACAAAATTAACGTGTTAAAAAATGAAATTTTAATCGCACTTAGTTTTGCACCGCAGACCGTTTCTCACTGGATGAGTTTCAGGCATACAAATTCTACTGGAGCACTAACTAATGTTGATTACTTCAGACAACAATGAATGAATGAAGAAGCTGATGAGACCGCTTTGGTTGGCCCTGTGGATGGGACATTTTGTTTTAACAAAACAGATGGATGGGGTGGTTGGTTGTGTAGTAGTGGGTTGTGCAGACACTCCGTGTATAGAGGCTACTGTCCTCGCTGCTGTCGGCCCCTGTTCGAATCCAGCATCGGACGGCCTTTTACTGCGTGTCATTACCCCTCTCTCTGCTTTCTCTCTTTTTATCTGTCCTGTCCAATAAAAGGCATAAAAAAACCCGAACGGTTGGTTAAGTACCATCTTGAAAGAAAAAAAATAACAATATTTTGTTGCTTAAGCTTATGTATTCAGTCATTATTCAACGGTATACTAAAATCCATGTGGAAAATAAAATGCTTCTCACTGTTCTCAGGTCAAATATTTAAATGCGATTAATTTCTATTAATTAATTACAAAGTCTCTAATTAATTAGATAAATTTTTTTTATCGAGTCCCGGCTCTATTTTCTTTAAGCACACCACTCTTGCTGCAAACTTTACTACAACTTCCTTAAATGCATGTGTTATAATAATCCGGACAAATAAGCTTATATTGTAGCTTTGGTGTGCTGTCCTTTACATAAAGTAAAAGTGCACTTTTCACATTTACATTGACGCCAAACGCTTCAGGGCCTGTCAATGCTTACGGGAAGATATCATCCAAACTGCCATTAATTTGTTTGTCCTTTGTTTTTTTTGGGGAAATTAATTGTGGCTTTCTTTTTGTTGTTGTTGATGCTGTTCATTTTGGCATCATCTGTTTGATCACAATGATAATTCACTGTGTTAATTCACAATGATAATCAAGGAACAAACAGGAGTTTGAGATATTGAAGTAACCCATAAACTTTTAAAATGACAGTTCATAGGATTAAAATAACATAGGATGTCTTGACACCTTTTTACTCCTCCATCTAAAATGTATTCTCTTTCTTTTTCTATATCTTGCAGCAGAGGTAACTTTTTTTTTTCTTGACCTTTGTATTGCTCAAATAGTATAGGGTCAAATTCCAACATTCATTTAAATATAATTTTATTTCACTATAGAATATGTGCGACTGGATAGCAAGAGCTCTGGGAATCCAAGTATAGATTTTTATTCCACTATCCAAGAAAAACAATAAAAAGAAGAAAATAATTAAGAGATTACACAGACAAGTTCATGCACTGGTGGGGGCTGCCTTTGAAAAAACTGTCTTTCAAGTGATTGATTGCAAATGTAGATGCACACAAATGAATGTAATTTAGATACATGCAATGTATAATAATTTTATTAAAGCTTATTATATACAGGGTTAGGCTTTCACCGTTTCAGCAATTTTCTAATACATTTTTTCTATTTTGGATTTTTAATATCTATGTAACTTAAATGTCTCACATCTCTTCTTTTTTTTATGGTGGGGGTTGTAAAGGTTGGTTTATGTGCCAATGCACATTCTGGCAGTTGTGCCAGGTGTGTGCCGTAGATGTAAGCATGATAATTGGGCCACTTAGTAGGCCCAAGCTGTGTGGGTTTATCTCCAAATAACCTTTCCCAGTTACAAAATCTGTGGCCAACAGCTGCCGAGCAGCAGTGTCAGGACTCACAGGCCTGCATTCAGTGCATTGTAGGTGTGGAGGTTCAAATCTAACAATACTTTTACAGATACAATTATTTACAGTCATTTACTTGATGCATTTATCCAAAGTGACTTAAAGTACTTTTCATTTTCAAACTCTTAATAACAAGTAGGGAACAAACTTGAACAGATTGAAGAGGGAAACAAGAGATGGGTGAAAAATAACTATTAGTGGAATAATGATTGCTAAGTAGGTATCTAAAAAAAACACCTCATGGCAGTTGTTCTAGGTTAATAAAACTAATTCCATAACTGAGTGAATGAGGAGAAAACTAACTGAAATGTCAATAGTCTTTGGGACTCAAATATCTCATTAAAGACAGTGTAACAGAACTTTCCCATAGCCTGTTCATGGCTTTTCAAATGCGTGTGCTTGTATATAGTGTTTGACCACAGCATCCCTTCAAAGTTAGTTATTTCAATAACTGGTCATGGCTAATAATATAGTCTTTATAAAACTAGAAGATATAAATCAGATAAGCCTTTATGCCAGTAAATAAACTACAATGGCAATTAGGGCTGCCACAAACGATTATTTTAATAGTCGACTAATCACTTATTTTTTTCGATTAGTCCACTAATCGGATCATACAAAAATTTAATGTAAAACATACAGCTTATCGCACCAGGATGCAGTGGCTCTTACATTATCATTATCTTTCAGCTTGGAGTGTTTAAAGTATATGCTAACTGAAAAAAAGACAATCAATATCATAGTTCATTAACCCTTTCATGAAATATGCAGCTTACAGCAACTAACAATTATTTAACTGTGTAGCAAACATACAAAAAATAAAAACGGTATTTCTTTTTCTTTTTCAGGTTTTTCTTTCCTTCATTTGTCTCTGGCATCAAACATAGCTGCATTTAAATCAAACGAGGTAGGCACCTGAAACGAAGGAATTATTCACAAAACGTTTTGGTCTCACTTTGGTTTTGGACTCAAATATAACACCAACATGTTGGACTTAGTATGGACTAAGTCCAACATTTGCTTGCTGAGGTGTGCATGTAGCTAGCTTTGTAACAAAGCCGTGAACGTACTTTTTTAGCACTGAAATGTAACGTTAGAAAACATTAGCGTTCCTATTCAAACACATCACTGTTATAACGTTACACATGTGCTAAGGCTAATTAATCAAAACGTCATCGCTAATGTTAACGTTTACAGCTATCAATATGAGTAAGTAGCAAGTTAAATCTCTGTTTACGCTAATTTTTCTAACTAGCCAGTTAGCTTACCAAGATGACGGTCCCTCTTCACAATAAGCCACAACAACATGCTTCCTTTTCAGGTGCTCGTGCATCGTCGTTGTGCTGCCGTGGAAGGCAAGTTCTGCCTTGCAGATATTGCACACATTTGTCTTTAGTTTTCTTAAAATGCTCCCACACTTTTGAGCTCCGTTGCCGAGTAGCAGAGCCCGTCTGGTTTAACTTCACTGCTGACCCCGGTTACCACTACTGCGCATGTGTGTCAAGGACAGAAAGCCATACGCAGCCGTGGAAGGTGCCGCAGCAGTTTTGAGAGAAAAACAAAGTTTGGAAAAAAAAAAACAACGCATCAACTATTAAATTAGTTGTTGACGATTTTAATAGTTGACTAATCGTGGCAGCCCTAATGGAAATGTGTTTTTGTCTTTTGTATTGAACAGCTGCTTAGCTCTTATTTATTTAAAAGCTGCAGGTTAGTGTTGTTAGCTTATGTTGGCTGTGTGTGTGCGTGTGTATATATATATATAAATAAGTGAAAACTATATTAAACATGGTACATGTTTATACATATATATATATGTATATATACATATATATATATATATATATGTGTGTGTATGAACATGTACCATGCCAACAAATGTTTCAGAATATTTAGGAGAAAAAAGAAAAGTGGGCACATGTAAACCTTAGAATGTCATTATTCATGGGTACCTTCTGGGGGTACAGTAGCTCCCGGAATATGGTCGCTGCAGGCCCCGAGCCTGGTGGACATCAGCCCCTCCTGCCCTGGGTTGGCTCCCAGGTAGCGGGGATGCCTATTGCAGCCAGTCCCTGGCTGCCCTCTCCGGTGTATATCTCCGGTGTATATCCCCATACCCCTCTCCCTTCTGGCTCCTGTACACAGCACACACTCACACATGAAGGGTTTTGGGGGCGTGTGTTCGGTGGGGTGTAGTGGATGGGGCCACGTAGGTGGTCCCCTTTGGTTGCACTCTGCAGTTCCCCGCCCCTGTTTTAATCACACCTTAGACATTACTACTTATCAAACACACTCACACACACACATTAGGTCTTGGGGGGTGGTTACACTGAGTGGCATCTGGTGGGCGGGGCTCTTTGGGTATGTAGGCTGCCCAGAGGGCCGCGCTCCCAGTTCTACAAGTTTGGCTGACCCTCAATTTTAATCGCTCACTATTAGAAAATATTGAAGAGCCAGAAGGGTGAGGGGAGGGGTCTTCTTCCCACACCCCTGCTTCCTGGTTGCTGCTCGGGGCGGGAGGGGCCAAGAGGATTAATTAATTGTTCTGCTGGTTCGGGGTCTGCTGGCCCCCTGGTGTGCCCGCTGCACTACACCCCAGCGGAGTCGAGGGAGGGAGGACGTGTGGATGTATGGGACGTGAAAGTGTGTGTGGTAATGATTGGGCCTGGATCTGGGACTTGCTGTCGCCTGGCCTGCCTGTGCTTCTCCCGATGGGGGGGCAGCGTTGCCTCTCCGCGCTGCTCGCGACTTCACCCACCTGTGGGCACGTCTTGACTCCCAGGGCACTTGGCCAGGCGCTGACCCACTGTGTGGCTGTCTGGGGCGCTTGGCCCTCCTGGGTATTGGGTGGGGCCTCTGCCGGGGGGTATGGGGGCGCTCGGGCTCCTGGGGCCCGGGTCCAGTGCACGGCCCGTGTCTGGGCAGCTGGGGCCTGGCGGGGTCGGTGGGCTGTTGCCCCTGGCTCTCGGAGGGCCTCTGCCCTATGCTTATGGGGGCTCTGTCCGGGGGCTTCCTCTGCAGTTTTCTGGGTGGATGCGTGGTTGTCCCTGTGGTGGGCTTCCTGGGTTCTGTGCTCCGTGGGGGCTGCTGGTGGTCTGGGTCTTGTGGCCCTCTCTGCCTGCTTCTGATTGCTGGGGGGGGCTGTGGATTGTGGCTCTGTACACTTATACACTCATAACTAAGCACGGTTATCATGTAGGACCTGTGTCATGGGTGTTGCATGTTCTCACACACACACACACACATTTATTAGCCCAGTAGCATGCTCGCTAAGCAGTTGATGTATTATCATGTCGTCTCAGGTCATCTATATCCACAGCTGTGTTGTATGCGATTACCGCTTCGTGTGCTTGTTTTTGTTTGTTTGTGTGTTTGTTTTTTCTCTGCTTGTCTGCTTTCAGGTGCTCCTGGTGGCGCTAAGGCTGGATTCCCCTCAGAGGCCATGGATTGTTGTCTGTTTTGTTTTTTACAGGTGTAGCAGCTGGTTGTCTGGTTTTTGTTTCTATTTTTGTTCTGTTTCCTCTTCTTCTTTCCTTGTCCCCCGGTCCGGTTCACTTCTATTACATGTCATATATTGTCAACAGAAATAAATAAATGGGCATCAAGGGGAGCTTTACATTTATAAAACTTCCCTTGGCAAAGCAAATCTGTTTGGCATCAAAGGTATTCAGACTACAATTCTGCTGCTATAATGCTGAACAGCACAAGGGGAAAAAAAAAAAAAGAATGTCATTATGTCATTATTCAAACTGTTATGGATAGTGAGTAATAGTGGATACTACAAAAATAATTATCTCCTTAGAAAAGTTTCTAACCAAATGTTTTTGGTTGGTTGAAAATTTAACTAAATCCTTGACTAACTTTCTATGCTTTTTCTATGCTTTTGCTTTTTATGATGTTTTAGCCATGTTTATGTGCTCCAAATACAATTATGGCTATGAGTTATGTATAAAACAACAATAATGATACAGCATAACAAAAAATATGGAATACACAACTTACCTTATCATATGGTATGCATGAAGCTATCTTAATTACTATACTCTTTGAATAATGTTTTCAGTCTGTTTCAGTGTGAGGTTTTATATTATGAGCTGATTCATTCTTCATGGTATGCAGTAAAACATCCACTTCTTCTTTGATGACTAGCACAAATATCTTTACAAAGCTTACTCTGGGTGCAACTCACTGATGTGGTGCCACATCTTCTCTGATGTCACATTAAGGTAGATCTAACACAACAGGGACAAAAGTGAACATACTGAAAGAAAATGGAACCCTTTATGTCAAAACAAGTATAATTTGAGCTAAGGTCCATAAACCTTTTTATTTTATACATTAAACTTTTGCTCACTCAGGACAATTAGCAGATTATGAGAAGACATGACAAATTCCAAGTGAACACTTTCTTATAGCAATAAAGCATACATTGACTGTTTTCTCTAATATCTAAGCTGTATCCAAATAAAATTCTACTCCAGGTAATTTGTGCTTTCTAATGTGTCAAGTGTACCAAATACTGCCACAAACATTTCATGTTGCCTTAAAAGACTTGAAAAAGAGCAGAATCTCAAATTAGTAAAAATATCAGTCTTGCCATGAAGTCAGTCATACTAATTGCAACAGTAATAGAAACTGAGTGTCAGATAAGCAGTGGTTGACACTCAACACTGGGCCAAAAACTTACATTTTTCTCTTCCCATTTTTCCTCTGAAACTTGCGAGCTGTGGGTCGAAGGAGGTGTGAGGAAGTCAAAAAAAGTGGAGGAAGAGGTGGACAAGCTTGGTGTGGGGGAGTCAGTGCTTCATCTTTTCTAAGGACAGAATGTTGAAGGAGGACGGTGAAGACAGAGGGAGCGTTTAGTTCTCATAGATATTGATAGAGATTGTAATGAATGTGGTGAGGGCATGGCATCCTAAAGCGCTGCAGTGGTAATGCAGAGTGACAATGTATTTGTACTAATAACCCCTTAAAAGTGATGATAAAATACTTCACTCCCCTTCTGGAGCCCCTGATGGATGTGCTGGGAGTAATTAAACTCCATTAGACTGCAGGTCCACTTATTGTGTGTGTGTGTGTGAAAGTCTGAACATCACTCCCTTTAGGGACCAGGCTGTCCCAGGTAGAGTGGCAAACGTACAGCTATTGTCTCTGTATGTGAGAGAACTTTGTGTTAGTGTATTGCAAAGCACATGTTGCTTCAGATAAAAAAAGTCTGCAGGATGACAGATACATCATTGAGATCTATGATGCCCTTGCGCAGTATACAGAGGCTTTTCACTCCAGTGAAGGGTTGGGAGAGCACAGTAGGTGCAATGTCAGTGTTATTGTCATGCAACACATTGCTGCGATTTGCTGTTGACAGGGAAGCACGTTCTTCTGCACCACTGTTTTTTTCCCCTTACCACTGGAGATGTTTTGATTCAACATTGAGCCAGGGGAGAAGCCTGCGGCAAGACCACCCTACCAGGTTCTCAGGGAAAAGAAACAATTTTGCATCTACTATCATATTTTCAAATGGCACTCAACCACACACATACAAACACTCACAAGCTCAGATGATTGAATGCATGCATGTGCACACATCTCAATTGAGCATCAAATAAAGTGGATGCAGTGTGTGTGACATGCATGACTACAGTTACGAACAAAATAAATAATAAACTGCATGATTTCTATACTGCATCCGCAACTTCCCTAATGGTGCAGACAGACATTTGTTTTCACTGCATTTCTTTCAAAAGGCCCTGCAACACAACTGGTATTCATTCGGGTCAGATTGATTGCTGCATCTCTGCTTTTAATGACCCTCCTGGGAACCCTTACCTGATGGACCAGCTCCGTCTGGGCCAGCGCGTCCAGGTGCTAAAACATAAGCATTTCATTAAAAATTGAAACCAGCATTAAGCAGCAAAGCCCTCAGTTGGCTTTAGGTAAAAGGAAAGAGAAGGGAAAGGGTTAGTGAATTAAAAATAAAATGTTGGGGCACAAGTCCAAAACTAGATGTATGTGAGCTGCTTCTTGTCTATCTGGTTTTCTGCCTCCCTCTCCTCCCTCTCCTCTTTCATCTAATCAAACTCTGACTTTACTTGACCTTTCTGTGGCTAATTAGTTGGCTTGTGGAAAAGGATTGTGGGTAGTATATCTTTAGCGAAGATGATGATGTTGATGGGGGTGATCTGGTCTTTCTATGACTTCTAAATATGCTTCTGATTTTCTTTTTCTTTTTTCCTTACGGTCCTCCCTACAAACTACAAAACACTGTGGCTAGTGGTGACCCTGCAGTTCCTGTGTGTGAAAGGAGAGTAGCGACATCAATATGTTGTTAACATCTTGAAATTCTGCATTTCTAAGCACTCTGAAAAAATTAAGGTCAAATCAGTTGTAGGTTACATACATAACATTCTAATTATTTAATTTTGTTGTTTTATATCTGTTCAGTAGCTATTAATGTACCAAGTTCTGTTATTATAATACACTCTGTTTGATTTCTTCAATAAAACTAAATGTATTATAGTGCTGTTTCAAATAGAAATAATTAAATACCAGTTATTTTACGTACAGGAGGAATCACAGTTGATTTATTTAGTGGTAAAAGCACTAGAAAGTATTTTTTCATTATTTCACTTTTTACTTTTCTATATTTTTGTTATGGACACCAGTGTGCGAGTCCAAAGCTGATGTCTGTTAGCATGACCTCACACACACAGTGTTCTCCATTTATCTCATAAAAGAGTTAGCCATCTCATGTACAAACTGATACACGTACAGTAGAGACATACACACAAGAAAGAGACAGTGTAAGAAGGCATGCACGTATGCGTGTGGGATGCTTAGGGAATCCTGCATGATTGGTTGTCTACGTAATGTGTCAGAATGTGCTGCATCATTTTCACATCTTGCATATGTTGATTTTGAGTTTAAAAGTTCATTACTTTTCGCTGAGAAAAGGTATGTTTGGAAAACTATAAGTTCCAGTGGAAGTTCGCATAGCAGGTTTATGATGGTGTTGTAGCATTCACTTGCAAAATGCATTATAATAGATATTATATACACTGCAAAGACAGGTGCTAGCAATGTTTTCTATGCACACACCATGAGTACTTCTGAAGCAAATTTAATCAGTTTAACTAAATATGTTGTATCCAGATAAATTCAAAGTAGGGGTGGGCGATATGACGATATTAAATCGTGAACGATTGCAACATGAAGACGATCTGTAACGATCTGTCAAACTGCAGAGATCGTGGGATCGTCTAGGGCACTTTCTGTAAATTGCAGTTCTTTACTGATGCACCGACGCACCAGACGTATTACGTCGTCAACCTGACCGACCAATCACAGCGAATTACGGGCAGTGACGCGCTTTCTTACCCGCCTCTTTGTTTGTGTGTGTAGCAGTGGCCCATGGAGAGCCATGGCTTAAAGCCAAATGGAGGAGTTGGTCGCTAAAAAAAATTCCACCTCCATTATATGGAATTGGTTTGAATTTTCCGCAAGTGATCAGGCGCAAGCAAATGTAATTTGCAAAGTTTGCACAGAAACGGTTCGCACGTCGGGTGGCAACAGGACAAACCTGTTCAATCACTTGAAGAGGAAGCACCCCAAACAGTATGCTGAGAGCACAAACAGGGAGGGGCCTGGCGTTACTGGCACCGCAGGCGGAGGCAGCAGCTAGTGTAAGACCAAAACAGACAACAATAACACAGGCATTTGACAAAGGCAAAAAGTATGACAAGTCAAGCAAGTGATAGAAAGAGGTAACAGAAGTAGTTACTTTTAACTTGCAAAATATATGGTACCGTTCAAGACGGTAGAAAAGGAGGGGTTCGAACTTCTGCTTCAAGTAGTTGAGCCACGGTATGAGCTGCCCAGCTGAAAATACTTCTGCAACACTGTTTGTTTTTCACTTTTCAATTTAGGATTGTGACAAAATCGAAATCGTGATTTTATTTTTAAAAAACTCTTGATATGATATTTTTGCCATATCGCCCACCCCTAATTCAATGTATGGGAATTTTTGGTCAATTACATGAATAAGAATAAAACACAATTTATGCTGTGAAAAAAAATTGTAAAAAAACAATAATAGTTTTGTAAATAATGGTACATGGTTTGTGTTTCTGGTCACATTTTAAAATTTACATGAATGAGGGCATAGGGGTAACCCAAGCATAAAATGTTGTCAATTTGATTCTGTTATAAAATTAGTTCTTCACAAATTCCCTTTCAGTGTACTCTTATCAGCTATAATAATGAACCACTGGCATGTAAATTGAGTAACACAGCTAATCCTGTACAATCTTCTGCTGAAAAAAAGCATTCTTGCATCCACATGGATATTTGATACTTGCTACTATCCCAAACATTTTTGCAGACCAGTCACACCCAACAGTGCTCCCCTGTACAACAGTACAAACTTCTCAGGAAGGGCTCAACAACACTAAAGAGAGTCTAAGGTGTTTATCAAGCCACCAAACTCCCCCAAATTTAATATGATGTATTCTGATGGCATATGTGGCAAGCCCAGTCCACAAATACTAGACAACACAACATACTGGGCACAAAGGATCTACAAACAAATGGTCAGGTACCAGACACTCAAGGACATCCCTAAAATGTTCTTTGTTCATGCCCTTACAGGTCAGAGCTCTTTTAGGGGTATGTGGAGGGCCAACACAATTTTAGGTCTTAATACAATGGCTCATTGCCGTAGGTTAAATTGCTAGAGAAATCAATAGTTTAGCATATTTCTTTGGTATTTTTTTTTAATTTTCAGCAATGCATGGGGATTGTTTGCACTGGATGATTATTTCTGCTTCCTAACCCTTTTGTCTTTTCTTTGCTTAGAGGATGCTTGGCTTTTGACCTCGGACCACACGTTGAAAACAAGCAATGCATTTGTCTTAAATCATTGTGTTAAAATAATGTATAATTATCAAGATTTCATGAGACGGATAACAAAAAGCAGTAAGAAAAAAAAAAGGTTAGTCTTATTATTGTGGTCTGTCTTAATTAGTCTTACGTGCCCTGTCTTTGCTGTTTATTTATTTATTTATTTATTCATTTATTTTTTTAGCTTCAGTTTCAACATTAACATAAACCTTTATTGGTTTAATATGCTCTTTCATCACAAAGACTGATCAATCACCAAGCAACCACCTCTGCATACAGCACCTCTCCCTCCAAATGGTACAGTACACTCAGTTCCATCAAATCACAATTAATCTTTCCACAGCTATTAAGATGCCTAAAACACAAAAAGTATTTTCATTTTCTGAGCCCAGTGCTCAAAAAAATACCTGCTTCTCTCCATCAGACATGCATCAATTAAGTGTTGATGTGAGTAGAAAGGACAATCTATAGTTCGGAGGATTTATTCAATTTGCATCCATAATTGTGTGCAATTTACAAACTCATTATTTTACAATTTAGTGCATTTAACAGCAGCTGGAGGGCAGATAATGATGGGGCTATAGGGGGCTTACACAAGCCCTCCTGCCCAAAAATTATGCAAAGCACAAAAATTATGTTATTCATCTGTCTGACTTTAAAAAGTTGTATTTGAGTGGAAAAAAGTGTGAATATTTATGTTAATAATAAAAAAAAAGGACACAGGAAAGAGGAAGCTTTGAGTAAAGTGGATTCATTTTTATGACTTCATGTGGATAATGTGTAAGGTCTCTGAATAATTCATAATACATGTGCAATTGTGCAATATTGATTATTCTCAAATGAGTTTTGATCAAAGTATTTATTTTAATGTTTAATGATAGGCTTACACTGAGTGTCCAATGTACTGTATCGCACTGAAAGAAACCGCGCAGTCCAAAGACATTTAAGGTTAATTTGAAATAGTCCAGCACCTCTACGTGAAACTACTTCAGTCACTGAAATTTTTTAAGTTGATATATCCATACAACATAACAGCCATTTTTGCTTTTATAATATTTGGCAATTTCTCAAGAGCCCATGAAAGTGTATTTCTTTTCTCTTATTGCAGCAAAGGTTGGCGGCTCGAAGCTTTTTAGGTTCCTCTGGATTTGGGTTTGATCTGTGGGCAACATGGCCTTGTTAAGCTCTAATAAAGTGCAAAGATTTTCAGTGTATGATGCTGTATTTAAAATTGGATTGTGTTTGTGTGTCTCAGTGTGTCACATTGCGTGAATGTGCCTGTGGTGGCCTCTCCCTTCTTCTCCAGTCATAACTGATTGTTTACTGAGTGCTTTCCAATCTTTTCTTTCCCTGAGTCTTTAAATATAAAATTTTAATTAGGAACACTGACAGGTCTGGCGCATGATCCACAGCTTTGCATCCATCACAGAAAGAGGGAGCGGTAAAGATGGAAGGGGGAGAGAGAAACACTTTGCTTCTGATCTCTCTTTACTTCCATGACCAACAATCCAACAATCCCCCACTCCCCGCAATTTCTCCTCTCCTGATGTGAGTGCCGGACTTGAGCAGCAGGTGCCATATTACTGTGTACAGAAAAGCAATTAGGTAGCATATTGGATGAATGAGGAGTGCATTAATATTAGCAAGTACATTTGTCAGTGGCGTTTGATGCGACTCCTTTACTTTTCTGTCTGCAACATTAAGATTGTGGCGCTCATATATTCACTACTTAAACCACCATCTGCTGCACTATCAGCCCACACTGAGCAGAGAGGAGAGGGGAGTCATTTATTCCTTTCTGTCTCTCTCACTGAAGAAAGTGAAAGAAAGATTAGAAAATACTGCATTCATTCCATCCTTTCCTTTGCCTTAATGCCTCTTTTTTTTTGCTTTTGTTCCACAGGGAATGTGAAACGTGTATTAGGATTTATGATGATACTTGGTGCATACCAAGCGATAGTTCTCTTAAATCTGACGCCTTTTCCTTTTTCGTAGAGCACTACTCTCTGGTTGCATACCCATGTGTAGACAAATTGCTCTTCATTGCACTCAAGAAGGATATAAATTCTTACATGTATGCTCAAACTCAAACAAGCCCACAGAATAACAATAATCAGGTGGTTTTGTCATCACAGGTGGAGCCTCTCTGTGACTTCTGTCAACTATTTCTCCTCTTCTCAACATGTACAATAGAAGCAGTTTTTCTGTGATATCAAGCTGCGTTTGTACACAATCAACAAATTCAATAAATACCACAAAACAGCAAAGGTAATGTTTATGTTTATATTTATGCATTTAGCAGACGCTTTTATCCTAAGCAACTTACAAATATAATATATAACAAGCCATATAAAAAGCTAACAATAAACTACATAGAAGGAACCTACTAGTCCGACTCTGTCAGAGGTGACAGAGTAGAGATAGAGTACAGGCATACAGGGAAGTACAGAAAGATAAAGTGCATAGATAGAGGGGGTAGGGAAGTACAAGGTAAGTGCTCGGATAGGAGATGCTCTCTGAAGAGCTGGGTTTTCAAGAGTTTCTTGAAGATAGACAGGGACGCCTCTGTTCTGGTACCGCTTGGTAGGTCATTCCACCAACGTGGAACGACACATGAAAAGAGTTTTCCATTGTCTTAGGCGTGGTGTAGGCACTGCTAGACGACAATCCTGCGACGAACGGAGGGACCGAGTTGGGACATAAGCCTTTGCAAGAGCATTCAAGTAGATGAATGTAAGATTTTAAGTAATGGAGAGAAGGCATCTCTGTGCTCTGGACTGGCTAAACTCGGAAGTATCTTTTTTGGGGGCAATCGTCTTGCTGTCATGGTACCTCTGAGTGTGGTGTGCTGGTGGGGGTTTTGCATGGGGGGGTATGATGACCCCCATCCAAACTCGTTTTCCTTATTCACAAATAGAAAAAGAAAGAGAGAAAAAAACATAAAATGTCAGAGAGATTACTGTCCCACCACTGTAACTGTGACAGTGTCCTACGAGGGGCAGATTTGGTGGGGGTTGGATGGTTGGATAGATAGGATGGATGGAGAGGTGAGGGGAAACTAAGCATTACTCCTCCCCCCTTCACTCATCTTGCTTTCCTTAGTGATTAACTCACCCTGTGGTGAGTGCTAAGCGGCCTAATCTACAACTGTGTGGTGGCAGGGGAGGAGAAAAACAGAAACACAGACAAACAGTATACACTGTAGTTGAGAACAAACACACACATAGAGTAAAAGTCTGTTTTTGCTTTTAAATGATTTACACAGCAACATCTCTCTTTTATTTTATATTTTCATAAAAAATGGTAATCCATCTTCTATACCCGCTCAATCCGTCGGTCTCGTTGCGGGGGGGCTGGAGCCTATCCCAGCTGTCATCAGGCAAGGTTGCCAGTCCATCACAGGGCCACAGAAAGACAATCGAGACAAACAACCACAACCACACACGCTCACACTCACACTCACTCCTAAGGACAATTTTAGAGACACTAATTAACCTAACATGCATGTTTTTGGACGGTGGGAGGAAGCCGGAGTACACAGAGAGAACCCACACATACATGGGGAGAACATGCAAACTCCACACAGAAAGACCCCAGCCAGGAGTTGAACCTCGCTGTGAGGCGACGGTGCTAACCACCACGCCACCGTGCCCATTTTGTTTATTTATTAATTAATGAATTAAATAATTTTATGTGACAATCAGGAAAACTTTCAAAGGTCATATATTTCAGTTGAAGGTTCTTTTATGTCTCTGCCCTTGAAGTGAGGGACTCTAACATGCAATGGACTCTACAATTATTTATTTTAAGGCAAGCCATCATAATCCTTTATTTTTTCATGCATAAACCTAACAAACCAAAAATCAACAGTATATAAGTTTAAAACTGAATGAAATGTAAAAAGTCAGACAGAAGACTAATCCAGATCTCCTATACACAGTACTGTTTAGAATTTAGAATGACTTTGAGAGGTTTTGAGATACTGTATATCGTACGGTATTCTTCTGTTTCATATCTATTTTCAAAGTTTGGTTTTGATCTGACAACACAATATTAATCTTTAGTGTCATGCCAACTAGGATTGGTAAGGATGTTTGTGTATCGGCTGGCTATCAAATGCAGGCACCTTGGCAATCTGACCCATGGCTGCTAAATAAAATTAAATAAATACATGCTTACAGTGTTGCTTTGTGTAGACTGGCAACAGATCCTGCCCCACTTATCCTGCAATGATCCGATCAGATCAAGTTGGTACTTTTTTAAAAACTCGAAAGAAGGAATCTTTTCATGGCCACTAGTAATAGGGGACTGATTGCAGACTTTTTAAACCTAGACCTTATTTCTGGCATGAAATACATTTATCTACTCACCGGGAACAGTTTGGTGAAAGTCGGCGTCCTTCGGGAGGGACGATGCAGCCTCCAAATAAGGCATTATCTGTCTTTATTTCACCAATACTTTAAGAAGAATGAATGAACGAATGTGTACTATAGCTCTGTTAGCTCATAGGTGCTGTTATGTGGCTACTTGCGGCTATAGGAGAGCTAACGGAGGGATTTCTACACAGGCACTCTACTGGGACCACGTCGTCCACACGCCCCCCCCCGGAGCACTGTTTATTTACTCCTTTCTCTGTGACAGTCGGCTAACTTCACACAGAGTTTGCTACTGCTAGTTTTGTGCAACACGGCAGGATATTTATAAAATTTTTACAACGTGAACGACGACTTTGAGTAAGATGAATAAGAGGAGCAAAACTTCCAAAAAACAAAGACAAAAAAATTACCTGAACAAAAACATTAAATTAGAAATGGTTTGCTGAATATTAGATCTCTCCAGGTCTTTGTTAGTGAATGACTTGCTTATAGAAAGCTGACTGCAGCAGGAGGATTATGTTAGTGTGAGACATCCACTTTGTCAGAAACATAAGGGGACCCAAAGTCTTTATTTCATGTTATTCTCCTATAAATAGGTAATAGTATTTCATGATTTGTTCTGTGATACATATGATGTGTTTAAGGTGTTCAAAGGATTAAGTTAAAATAGCAAACATTAAGCTAAATGTTTTACATTTATTTTGCCATCAGATGGCATCAGTTATAGTCAAGGTTAAAGTGATAGGGGAAGTGTTTCTTCTTGGTCAGTTTTGCTAAAAAAAGAAGTGATCAAGAGTGATGGAGAGACGATTATTTCAGCATGCAGTGATTGTTCATTTTCCAGTGAGGTATATGTTGGTTTGAGACGCTGCTGTAAAGTGAGTAAAATAAAAGACAAAACGTGAGACCAAGCTCCGCTACAACATTAACATTAATGCATCAACTCCCTCTAGCTATTTAACTTTTCACATTCCTCAAACCATAGGCAGAGGATGAGTGGCAGCTATCTTTGAATCAGGGTTACTAATCAGTCATAGACCCAAGATTAGTTTTAGCACTTTTGAATCTCTTACTCAGTTTTACCCACCCAAAGTAGAAATCACAAAGACCTCTTATATTTGCTATTGTGTATTGTCCACCTGGCCCTTATTCTGAGTTTCTGTCTGAATTGTCAGTGTTTATCTCAGTTAGTGCTGAGTACAGATGAAGTCATTGTAGTGGGGGACTTCAATATTCATACAGATGTTGAAAATGACAGCCTGAATATTAACTTTAATTCTATATTAGATTCAATATTTTTTTCACAGACCTACTCAATCTTAATCATATCCTTGACGATCTTGTGCTGACTTATGACATAGAGCGTGAACTGCTAATTGTATTTCCTCATAACCCTGTCTAATCTGATCATTTTAAAAATAACTTTTGAGTTTACATTACTTGACACAGCATCTGAGAAGAAATGTATTTATGGTAGGTGTCTATCAGAGAATGCTGTCACCAAATTTAAAGAATTAATTCCATTATCATTTTCTTCACTACCATGTGCAACAACAGATGGCGGTTACCCAAATTTTACTCCTGTAGAACTTGATGGTTTTGTTGACAGCACTATAAATTCAATGTGTCAAACATTGGACAATTTTGCCCTTCTGAAAAAAAAGGCAATCAGTCACAAGAAGTAATTCATAGCCGCCTGCTTGAAAGCCGACTGTAAGGAAGTTGGAAAGAAAATGGAGTTCCTCGAATTAAGAAGAGTCTCAATTGGTCTGGAAAGATAGTCTAATATACACTATACTGCCCAAAGTATTCACTTATCTGCCTTTACACGCATATGAATTTAAGTGACATCCCATTCTTATTATGACGTCGGCCCACCCTTTGCAGCTATAACAGCTTCAACTCTTCTGGGCAAGCTTTCCACAAGGTTTAGGAGTGTGTTTATGGGATTTTTTGACCATTCTTCCAGAAGGGCATTTGTGAGGTCAGACACTGATGTTGGATGAAGGTCTCCGCTCTTATTCATCCCAAAGGTGTTCTATTGGGTTGAGGTCAGGACTCAGTGCAGGCCAGTCAAGTTCTTCCACATCATACTCGCTCATCCATATCAGTATGGACCTTGCTTTGTGCACTGGTGTGCAGTCATGTTGGAGCAGGAGGGTCCCTTCCCCAAACTGTTACCACAAAGTTGGGAGCATGAAATTGTCCAAAACCTCTTAGTATGCTGAGGCATTCAGAGTTCCTTTCACTGGAACTAAGGGGCCAAGCCCAGCTCCTGAAAAACAAGTCCACACCATAATCAAATCAAATCAAATCAAATCAAAGTACTTTATTAATCCCGCAAGGGGAAATTCTCTCGATGCAGCAGCAAACAGTACACATAGTAAGTTATATTATTGACAACAAAATATGTATGATGTAATTTCCCTTCTGGAATCAATGTATTATTGACTGATTATTGAAATTAATTGAAGTAGACTGAATTGAATAATCTAATTAAACATCTCCAGTTTTGAGATATGAGAAAATCATCTGAAAATGAAAATAAACATGTCCCTCAAAGAACAGTTAGATAGGACTTGCATATTTCTCCCTCTGCAATGCAAATTATAAAATCATTCAAGTAGTCTGGACAAATTTAGCGCACAAAAGGTAAAGGCACACGCCTAAGATGTACACTCAGAATTGAAGACCCTGAAGAGGTTGCTGCATCAAGAACTGTTTCAAATCAATACTGATATACAGTCCCGTAAAAATGACTTGGTGGAATAAAAATACAATACTCAGACTACCGAGCAGTCAGCAGATGCTATATACTTATAGGAGGAGGGTATATCTTTAAACTTTAAACTAAGTCACCAACAGCAGCAGATGAAAACACGATTACTCATTTGACCCATGGCCATAACTCATTCATTTAACACAGCTACTCATTGGATCATCAGCTGTCTCTGTTGGGTATTAACATGGAGAGGCCAACAATTAAGAGCTCTATGCTAATGACCTACTGGATTAGATACTCCGCTGGCTGGACATTAGAATTTCTGGGCTAACATCCATTATGTCAAGGCTGACAGCCAACTAAACTGTCTATTGGTTTGGTTACTTGCTTGCCAAAATTAACAAGATTAGCTGCTGAGTTGGCTCTCTTCTTTTCTATTTAGTGATAAATACCACCCAATCTTTGGCTTCTACCATGAACTAGAAATCAACCAATACAACATCTCAACTGCAAAAGACATATCTCTTACAAACATTTTTTTTATGACTACATTATTTCAATTTGGACCAGATAAGTTTTCAATGTTCTTATATATAAAACCTTCAAAACTGAGAGGGTTTACTTTCTTTTTCCGCATGGAATACTCTACAATGTGGAGTTACAAAATCTATTCATATACAAATATGTATATTAAGAAATTAAATGAATTTGATTAAACTAAACATGAAATGTTAGGGGTTTCTGCTGTCTGCAAAGTAAACACAAAATTCACTGCTTTTTTTTTCATTTTCAAGATTCTTACAAATGTTGTTATTTGGATTTCTATATCCTGTGGGCTACATGGTGGTGTGGTGATTAGCACCATTGCCTCACAGCAAGAGGGCTCCCGGTTTGATTCTAGGCTGGGGCCTTTCTTTGTGGAGTTTTCTTGTTCTCCCCGTATATATGCGTGGCTTTTCTTCAGGTACTCCGGCTTCCTCCCACCCCCCAAAAACATGTATGTTAGGGGTTGCCGGTGGCATAGTGGGTTGTGGAGGCTCCCCATGTATAGAGGCTTCAGTCCTCGCTGCAGTTGGCCCCAGTTTGAGTCCCGCAACAGATGGCCCTTGCTGTATGCCTGCCCCCTGTTTCCTGTCTCTCTACTACTGTTCTATCCATTAAAGGCATAAAAAAAAAAAAAAAAATCCATGCATGTTAGGTTCATTGGCAACACTAAATTATATCTAGGTGAGAGTGTGAGTACCCAGCCACTGGAGAGCACAAGCCAGTGTATTTCTAGTGCCGGTCCCAAGCCCAGATAAATGGTGAGGTTTGTGTCAGGAAGTGCATCCAACATAAAACGTGCCAAATCAACGTTACAAGATCAACTCGCTGTGTTGACCCCTGATAAAGGGAGAGGCCGAAAAAAGAAGGGTTTCTATATCCTGTGAAAGAAAATAACTTCAAATCATCAGTGAAAATTTGTGATGCTATTTTACGTAAAACTATGAATTTTGATGGTATTTTTGACTATCATTCCCATATTTGTAAAAAAAGAAAATCATGACAGCTGACAGGTAGGTAAGTACTGAGCACTCTGAATACAATGGAATCAATTTAGATTTATTTGCTGCAACACTGACACTCTAATTCACTTGGTGGATCATCATCTGAATCTGTACCCTCTTCCATCTCTTCCTCCACTTCCTCATTCCTCCCTGACAAACTTGAAGAGGATCCTGTACCTGGCTCTAGAGTGTATATACATAAGTTTTATAGTATTTCCTATAATATAACTATTTATAATAGCATTGTCACCATTTCAGGTGGCCTCCCACCATTTTGTTTTTTGAAGGTGGTGGCATTGGATTTGAAAAAATACATATATGAGGCTATATGGTTGTTAATTATTTAATCTTCTGATTTCTAGAACATATAGACTTCTTTGATTGAATTGAGAACAGTCACGCAGTCTGCTGCACACACCACAAATGTTCTCCTCTGTTCCTACTGCACTTCTTCTATTTCAGTGATAACTAGCTGAATTTGAACAAAATAAAAAAGTTATATATATATATATAACTTCATATATATATATAACTATATATAACTAACCCCGGCCATGACACTGTCAAGGTAGTGTTGTGTTGTCCTAATCTGGAGCTGCTATCTGTTAGCCTGAGGCCATATTATCTTTCCCAGGAGTTTAGTCAAGTGATCTCCCTCTGTGTTTACATCCCTCTGAGGGCGGAAGCAGCCGCTGCCTGTGATAGGATACACAGTGTCACAGCATGGCTGCAAATGCAACATCCTGAAGTCTTCATGATAATATCTGGAGACTTCAATTATGTCACCCTGGACTCCACCCTGGCTGCTTTTCACCAGGTTGTGAACTGCCCCACCAGGAAGAACCGGACAATTGACTTACTGTATGCCAATGTTAAGGAGGCATACAGAGTCACTGCCCTGCCCACTGGGTAAGTCAGACCACAACCTTGTGTACATACAGCCCCAGTACACCCCCCTTGTCCAAAGACAGTGTGATGTATTCGGAATGGTCTCCTTCAAACTGCCTGTGTGTAGATGATGCAGGAAGAACTCCGCTGACACAGACTTGGTCAAACACAGAAACCTTTCTTGTCAACTATGTCCGTATCAGAATTACAGATTGCTGCATCAAGTCTGGAGAAATGTGTCAAGCCCGGATTCCGCAAAATCTCTGACTTACTGAGGGTGCGGTTTTCGTTACGTAGAATCTGCCTGTTCTTGGTGACCTTGAAGATGTTGCATGTTCTCATCACCAAGCACATAGCCTGGACATGGTGTGTGTGTAATTTTGAGCCTATTCTTGGACAAACTTACTGGGGAGTATGTTATTCTCAAAATGTCCTGATTTATACCCATGACTCCCTTACACAGCTGGCAATTACCAGACTTCTTATCATTTTCCCAAAACAACTTTGCACAGGTGGTAAACATCAGACACTACAACAGGCTGTCTCCACATGCTCGATCAGAAGATGGATCCCACAAGCAGAGGAGGCCCAGAGACACTGCTACGACACTACAGACTGGGATGTACTGCTGGGCGTACATGGTGAGGACATAGAGGAGATGACTCACTGTCTCACAGACTATATCGCTGCTGAACTCGGAGCCGCTACAACGAGTCTTCAACCTGAGGCTAAAACTTGGGAGAGTGCCCACCCCCTGGAAGACATCTTGCATCGTTCTGGTTCCAAAGAAGAACCGGCAAGCTAAATGACATCCGACCGGTGGCACTCACGTCACACCTGATGAAGACTCTGGAGCGGCTCTTCCTCAACCTCCTCAGACCTCAGGTACAGCACACTGAGGACCCCCTACAATTTGCCTACCGGGCAGTGGTTGGTATGGAGGATGCCATCCTCTACCTCCTACACCGAGCCCACTCACATCTGGACCAGGGGAGCGGCACTATCAAGATTCTCTTCCTGGACTTTTCAAGTGCCTGCAACACAATCCAGCCCCTTGCACTCCAGGAAAAATTGACCAGATTATGAGTGGCCTGGTTGCTTGGATTACCAGCTACCTCACCGACAGACCACAGTACGTCAGGCTGAAGGACATCACGTCCGACACTGTGGTCAGCATCACTGGAACTCCACAGGGGACTGTACTGTCCCCCATCGTCTTCACTCTACAATGCAGACTTCTGCTACAACTTTGGATCTTGTCACATCCAGAAGTTTGCAGACGACACAGTCATCATGGGGTGTATTAGAGATGACGAAGAGGAGGAGTAAAGGAGCTTGGTGAGGAACTTTGTTGTCTGGTGCCACATGAACAATCTGCAGCTCAACACCTCAAAGACTAAGGATCGACTTCGGGAGGGACAGACCCAGTCCCAGACCAGTTCTGTTTGGAATGGAGGGGGTGGAGGTTGTGAAAACCTAAAAATATCTTGAGCTATGGCTAGACAACAAGCTTGAGTGGACGAGCAACACGAGTCAGCTATACAAGAAGGCCCAGAGCAGGATGTACTTCCTGAGGAGATTTGAGATCTTTGAACATCAGCAAGAAGCTCTTGGGGATTTTCTACCTGTCTGTGGTTGCCAGCATCCGGTCCTATGCTGTGGCGTGCTGGGGAGGGAATACCTCAAAGGGAGAAGCTGATCAGATGGGCCAGCTCTGTGTTTGGCACGAAGCTGGACCCTCTGGCGACAGTGGGAGAGAGGAGAACAATGCACAAACTTCATTAGCATCACTATCAGTATTGTTATTATTATTAATACTACCATTTTCATTATTATCATATTATTATTATTATCTTTATCTCCATACAGGTGCTCGTGTTGGTTGTTTTCCACTTTTGTTTATCCTGTACATTTCTGTATATAACAGTGCTGAGCATGAGTGAGATGGAGATTTCAACTTTCCGGAGGGAGGGAGGGATGGATGTCCATCCGTCCGTTCGTTCATTCGTTCTGTCTGTCTGTCTGTCTATTCTTTTGTGTGTATTGTTTTTTATTCTTATCTGACATTTGAGACTGTAATAAAGTTTATCATTATTATTAATTCAACGCACAGCTGCTCAGCTCCTTCCTCGGGTGGGGGCACTGGGGCTGTTTTAGGGGCAGGTGGAGTTGGGGGCTGACTGACAGCTGCTGCTGCTGCACTTGACTGTCTGTTCGAAACGAGGCATCGTTTTGACAGAGGGGAGGTCAACTGATTGAATATGAACTGCTTGCTGAACTGCATTAATTATTTAACTAAAACAACAATGACATGTAAAAAGTTTTCTTCAGAAATATGAGCTAACATGGGGAGAAAAGTGATCTAGCTTAGACCATGGACAAAGTTAGTATTCCATAACTTTCCACCACATGAACCACAAGCAAACCTATCTTGCTTTTTGAAGTATTGGGTGACATACTGTCAACCCTTTGATTAATTTTCTCTTACTTTCCTTTCTTTTCGTTTTTGGCAACCTGACTTTGAGGCATATTGCCTTCTCTGCTGTCTTTCCTGCTGTGGCACTGTCACTAACAAACTGGTGTGCTGCTGCTGATCCAGTCGGACCATTTTACAGAAATAGAGAGAGGGGGGATGGGGGGCCTTATTGTTTCCAAAACAAATAAAGTTATTATTACCGGTACATTGTAAATAAAACATATTTGTGATTATAAGTTAGTCAATAGCTTAGTGTCATATTATTTGTTGTCAGTATTATAATTTTAGTAGGCCCTCTTTGGGCCCCTCTTAACCCCTCTTAATCATGGGCCCCAAGAACCCCTAACCAACCCCCCCCCCCTCTCTTCAGCGTCCTTGAGTACATACTCCCAAGTAGAAAATAATTGTATTAGAGGCACATCATCAGCTCACATAATACCATGGTCACATCTTGAATATGTGGCTTAGGTTTAGCCCCAGTTTGCAAGCTTCTTCAGGTCCCACACATTTCTTTATTCATTTTGTTGGCTACTTATTTGTACATTTTTTCATTCCATAATCTGGTTGGATGATTTTAGATACTGGTTATAGCAGCAGTCACACTGTGAAAAGCTGACTGTGCTAAAACACTTAGTTGGTCAAGGGGAAGATCTAGAACCACTATGCAGTGATGATCATCAGGCTCTCAAGATCATCCTGAGATATTACTAAGCAGTTGGCAGGAGAATTTAGCTAAATAGAGCAAAATGATCTCTTTCCTTCCATTCTTTCCTTTAATTACAATGTTTCTCACATCCTCTCACATCATTGTCAGGGCTGAAGAGCATGTATAAAAATGACTCTGGACAATACTTGAAGCCCTAGAATTTAGAAGAAGTTATTGTGTGATAGCCACATAGTAAGGACATAAGGAGGTTTCAACCTATAACTCTTTCATTCCTAAATTCATTTCTCTTTCAGATTGTCCTCTTACTCTTCTGTAACCAAAATCTACTTTGTGACCTAAAATGTGACCTAGTTTCACTAGGTAGCATATGCAGGAATGGTTTTGAGGCCTTCCTTTTGCACTGGGTTTGCCCCTACATGTGTTCCTTCATTTTCGACTGGGTTTCCCCTGGGTTTGTCCCTACATTTGTTCTACCTTACTGGTAAGGAATGTGTGGAACTGTGTGCAACCTGAAAGGAATACCTGAAGCCACAAACCCAGGACTGAGAAAAGTTTTAAGTTTATTCTAATTTACCGTAAATATTTACTAGTAAATGAATTAAATTAAAAAATACTTTATCTATTGCAAAAGGGAAATTATATCAACACTAAAAGACAATATACAATAAATGCAAATACAACAATTAGGCCAAATTACAAAATCTAATCTCTCCAAATAAACATCACAAGTGAACTGAAGGGAATCATGCTAGACTTTACAACCCTAAATATATCCTGAAAGATAATTTTTTTTGTCTTTTTTTCCCAGTCAAACAATTAATTTGACCTCATCATCAAAGCCTTATTTATAAACACTCATTTAATAATACTGATAATGCATTCTATTTGTAAAGCAATGTAGGACAATCTCAAAGTGCTACAGTGCAAGTCACAACAAAAGATAAAAGCAATTTGTAAACATAAAAACAAGTAAAAGCCCATCAACACATGCAATAAAAGCCATAAATGCATTGTGGATTAAAGATGAAAATGCCTCCTAAAACTAAGGTTTGATTCCCTTTTTAAAACTTTCCACAGCCTGTGGAGCCCTCAGGTTGTCAGAGAGGGTGTTCCACAGGTGTGGGGAGGCAGAGCAGAAAGCCCGGTCCCCCATTGTGTGGGTCTTTGTCCAGGTGCGGGAGGAGACAGTGGGTGTTTGAAGAGCGGCGGGATCATGTTGTGGTGTATGGGATGAGGAGCGCTGTCAGGTAGGGGGGGCATTGTCATTGATACATGGGAGGTGAGGAGTGAGACCTTGTACTCAATCTTAGCGTAAATGGGTAGTCAGAGTAGTGAGTAGCGGAAGGGAGTGATGTGCTCATATGTCCGCAATCTCCTATCCTAGCAGCACTGTTTTGAATGTGATGCAGTTTTTGGAGGCTTTTGCTGGGGATCACAATGAGAAGTGCAGTAGTCCAGTCTGGAGGAGACAAAGGCATGGGTAAGAGTGGGACAGAGTTTCGAAATGTTTCTGAGGTGATGAAAGGCAGTCTTGCAGAGGTGTTTGATGTAAGTCTCAAAGGTAAGATGACGGTCAAATCTAACACCCAGGTTGGTGAGAGGGTAATGTCCTGACTGGAGGAAACAATGCTAGTTATGGCAGATGTTTGGGTTTGGTATTAAGGCTAAACTACCAGCCAGTAGTTTAAGCCAAGCTTTGGTATCTTTGAAGACTAGTAGTAATCAAGAAAAAAAATCATTCACAATTTCGTTTTTTTTTAGGTATTTCCCACAAACAGAGATGTTGGCAGAGTGCTATTACAGTAAATATGGGTCCAGGGAGAGGTGAATAGTATGTGGGTTAAATTATACACTAAGAGGGGACCACTGGACTGTAAATGGGTTGTACTGTACACTGTCAGAGGGGGCTAGGGAACATTATGTGTCCTATCTCGGTTAAATCTAATCAGAAATGAAAATTTTTTGTTTTTGTATCATATTCTTGTTGACACTGCTTTTTATGTAGCGACATGCACATTAATACTCATATACTCAGATGAAAATTATTTGTGTCTATGACACAACAAGGTCCTTGGAAATAACAAACAAACAATTAAGTAAAACAAAAAATGTAATTACAAATATCTGTGTTTGACCTGACTTAGATTTACATACACCCACATCAGAAGCAGCTTATCCTCACTCTGGAGGCCTTTTAGTCCTCAGATATATAATTTTCTCAAATGCACCTTTCAGTCCAGTTTGTCTGGATCCTTTATGCCCTTCTTCAGTCTTAGCTACCAAATCTTCTGTCGTGTCCCATCTCTCACAAATCACACACTGCAGTCGGAGAGGGACAGTTTGTCAGCTATATGCATGTGTAAGCAACATATTCACCATTTATCTGGACAGTAGAAGGCAGGGAGAAAATGGATGAAGTGTGCGTGTATGTGGATATGCATGTACTACCCTTTTGAGAACTAGTTTCAATTATAGACATCGGGGGGGGGGGGGACTTTTGCAAAGTAAGGACATTTCAATTGTTCACTATTTTCAGGTTATGTGGTTTCAGGGGTTTAAAAAATACACAAAATTTTGGGGAAATAAGCCTCATCGCAAATTTGTGTTCAGCAAAAAGAAAACATTTAACTCAAAGTCAACCTTAAGATACCAAAGAGCACTGTGTTAGCTTTTGTATTTAGCACTTTCAGCACTAGTAGTGTTAACTTACCCTAAGAGGGTAAGTTAATACTTAAGCACTTAAGCACTTAAGCACTGTGCGAGTGTTGTTCCAGCTATTCAAATGTCCTGGATGTAATGAAATGAATCTTGATTGTTTGGTTGCCTTTGCATTAAAAAAACCCTCCACTTGTGAACTACTGCTAATCTTAGCACTGGGATTAATGCTTAAAATAAACTGTTTTTTACCACGATTTTTTTTCTTTGGTTTTGGAACTGTTGTGTTTGCAGGCCATCACACATCTTTTTACTGTGTTGTGATTTTTGCAAGTACAGTTTCCAGCGCTTTCCTCTAATGTTTTTTGTTACATATTTTTATTTTATTCAACTTCAGACGGTTTGTATTGGCTACAATAAATAGCACACATAATTTAGGTTTAGATATACCACAACCACAGATGTGTTAAAGTTTGAAAGATCTGTAACTCAGATGTTTTTATCAGACCTCTTTCATCTTCCAATTAATCGGGAAGATATTTCTTGTGCAGTGGCCCAACTAAGCTTGGTTTCATATTTATAATTTCTTTAATGAGTATGAAGGCCATCAGTGTCCAACACCTTACTCCCTTCTATTTCCTGTAGACATGAATCTGCTTTTAAAAACTTATTTTACTCCGTAGATTGTTCTCAAAACTACTGGAAGATAACTGCTCACATCAGTTTATGATACCGGGGGCCAGATGCATGAATGATGCGAACATAAAAACCAAGAGTACATCTTTTCTCCAGATTATGCACACCTCACGTAGTTTTGGGACCATACATACACATTTTTATTGCAATGTATCCCTTAATAATTAAAAAGATTAGACTATTTCAGACAGCTTGCTTAGTCCTATAGTTTTTTTTTTTTTTTCAAAATTGTGTTTCCCATCTTAAATTTGATGATATAGTTCATACTTCAGGGCAAATCTGGGGTCTTCCTCAGCCCCCTTTCATATTTACTTAAATATGTTGTATACCGCTGGAAAGCTAAGGGTCTTGCGATTCCAATGGTGTATGGCAATCCAGGATACAGTCAACTGTGGACACATTCGCCAGTCGCAAATAAAAAAAAAAGTGTCAAAGTCATTGATAAAGCCTCACAGTATTCTAAGAAAGTTACGTTGGTAAGGGTCCAGTTAATGTACTCCAGTAAAATAGTTAGTCTACAACAAGTCTTATGCCCACAAAAACAGCTAGTCTGTGGCGGCAAAATTTCCATCAGATGCATATTTTTCCTCACATTCTTGATCATAACTTCAGTTAGCATGCATATATTAGGCACATGATACCGAAACAGCTCTGGTCTTTAAACTTTTGAATCATATCTTACTTGTTCCAATAGATGTCTGTGGGGGTACAATAGTCAATTACTCACTGATGCATCAAAAGTATCTGCACCTATACTTATGTTTGAGGCTCAAACCAGTTTTACTTTGGAGTGGTGCATTGAATAGCTAATGAAATTCTGAAAAACATTTTTTGGGGGGTGGGGCACAATAATTTGTGTGCTGGACATATTTTGGTACGATTTTTCTTTTTTGTTTTTCCAACTGTCCTTTCGGGTACATGGGGGTGGGGGAGTTGATCTATCAGATGGCCTGATAAGATACGTCAAGGTCTTGCACAAAACACAGAAGTAGACTTTCTTCTACCACTTAATGGACATTGCTTTTGTGAATGCTTCTTGCACAAAGAACATGGCAGAAGCAGAGGTATAGTTCCTTTGCACCAGAAGGCATTCAGTGGCACCTTAGCCTTGCAGTTGGCAGAGACGAGGTCTACCACCTCAGTTAAACTTGGGCCATTTCTTGCCAGTCATCACAAACCTGTGCACATATCAGGACACAGCACAGCTGGATGCTTGAGTTGCAGACACGGCCAGACCAAGACTCCTGTGAAGTGTGCCACATGTGATGTGCCCCTATACTTTGTGCCTGGCAGAGACTGCTACAATGATTGACATGTTGCCAACAGCAAAGAATGTCTATACAAATTGTGAATACTGTTCAGTGTCTTTTGCTTTGTCATTATTTATGTATATAAACGAATTGCATTTAGACCATGCTATTTGTTTGGACTTTTATTGTATGCACAAAGCTCTAGTTATAGACAAAATGTATTTGTGCTTAAGTTACTCTTTGTCAGTAATACTGACAGAGGATCTGGATGTGGGATAAGACAGTCCCAAGTGTAACCTTTTATTAGAGCCCAAGACCATGACTGTATGTTGAAGCGTTCATGAATAGCAGTCTTTTTTCCAAAGGCTCTCCAAATGGCACAGTTTTGGCACAGCTTTGTCAAAAACTCAAAATTTGAAGTGGGACTAGGTAAGACTTCAGGCTGTAGTCCCATTCTGTTTTTCAGTCCGCAGCCCTATGATAAAGTCACTTTTAAGACGCATATTTGGGAAGAAAAATTAGGCAGACATAAAATTCCATCTCTTTCACTGTATTCAAGCTCATATTACTCTGTGACGGTAGCACTTACTGAGATTCTGACTGTTGTGGGTGAAAATTCAGAGTGTTCTCTTTCAAAATAGACCTCATCCAGCCCTCTACTCCAAGTGATTCAAGAACAGCTTTCAATTTACTTTGGGTATGTTTTTTTTAGGAGTTTCAGGTACAAATTGCCCGACTGTAAAGGGGTTAATTACCTTCATTGGGGCACCACCTCCCCTTTCATTGGGGGGGAAACAGAATTAGGAGTTATCAATCTCACGGTTTGCTTCTTTGAGAGTTCTCACTTGAATTGACCGAAATGACCTCACGAAATGACCTCACGAAATGAGCTCACAAAATGACCTCAAGAAATGACCTCAAGAAACATTCAACATGACTGATTACCATGGGTTATTTATTGAACATTAAACAGAAACCTTAAAGTCGCCTCAGAACATGGTGTAATAGCGACCTAATGGTACCTGGAGTAAACTTCTGGTTATAGAAGATGATTCATGACTTGGTGTAATGGGCAAAAGAATAAAGAAATATGGGGAAACTAATTCTAGTTCTAGTTCTAAGTCTTATCAAAGTCTATGGTTAAGTACGGATAGGAGTTAGTTTATGTTTATGTTTATGCATTTGGCAGACGCTTTTATCCAAAGCGACTTACAGGTAGGCAGATAGTGTAAGGGGGTCTTGCCTAAGGTAGTACCTTTCATGCAGGGGATTAGTTACGGTAAATAACTTAATGGTTATTTTAATTCAAAATTTACCAAGACACCACCCACAGACACATTACTTCCAAGGCCAGCAGAGATCGGATCTTACTTTAAGTTGCGGAGCTTCAGAGAAGCGGTCCACTTGTCGAACAGTTTTCTTTTCCTTTCTTTCACCAGTCGTCTGAAAAAGTGATGTCTTGAGCGCTTATTCCCGGTCCTCACTTCTTAAGCCTAGTTTATGTTTCTGTGTCATGTCCACTATGCTGTAGCCTGACGTGCACCTCCAAAAAAGTCCTAACTACACGTTGCGTTGACGCGGATGGCAAGGGCTGTGATTGGTCCGCTCAGAACGTAATTTCCGGCAGTTGCTTTTCCGGTCTTTCTTTCCACTTTCTTCTTGTGGTCCGTTAGGTAAACAATGGACCAAGCAGAAGAAAGAATCATCAGGTCAGGAAATATGACCACCTTTACAACCCCTCTTTGAAGGACTACAAAGACTGCCAAATGACAAATAACCACACAAACACACAGCTACCCCCCCGCATCACGCAGAAGCATAAACTAGGCTTTAGGTGACGTGGTTCGTTCGTTAGATCAGCTGGATGGCTCTCAGTGTGTTGAGTTCGATGATGGGGGAAGACTTGTGTCTCTCACGTTTCTCTTGGCCGAAGATGTGAAAAGGGTGCCAAGTAATGTCGATTAAAATAACCGAAATCAAATGGCAGATGTGTTTGAAATAGACTTTATCAAAAACGAGAAACATAATTATACCAGAAAAAGCTGTTCCTGCGAAACAGCAGTGAGAATGCTGATCAGCTGAATGGGGATAGCTGACCACGCTGAAAAACCTGTTGATTTGTAGATTTGATGAAAGGGCCGAATAAATGCAGATGTTTTTTTTATGTTTTTGATGCAGTCATATTTCAATATTGGCTTAATATTTGAAAAAGCTGCACCAATTGGTAATAGCTGAATGTCTTGTGACCCATTGAAAGTTTGAATGGTGTCTCTACCTGAAAATCTGCAGAAATAGTTATGTTGGAAAGAGGAGAAGGTTTTTGAAGAGTTGAAAGCACTTTCCATTCATTTGAATGAGGAAAAAAAGTTTAATCAAAGTTGAATAGTTTAAAAAGTATAAAAGTTATAAACAACAAAAGTCATAGCAAAAATCCCCTAAACGAGCTGAATGTTTTGATACCAGAATTGTAGAAATCTGTGAAAGATTGCAGGAGTAGTTAAGCGCCGAAGAAAGTACGGAATGATAATAATAAAGGGAAACAGGAAAACAATAGTGAGAATGCTTTCCAGCATTCTCACAATGAAGTCATGTGGTCTACCAAGAGTTTACTTTGTTTGAGTGACCGTTGCAGCGGCTAGATGGATACAAAGTGAAAACATAAAGCACGAGAAAGAAAAGACGGTGCAAAAACAGGACTAAAACACTAAACTTCAATCCTTTTCTTCTGAATTTTCATCTCGTCTGTCACGTATCATTTCTTTGTAAGTGTTAGAAAAATTCTCAAAATTAGGCTCAGAGTCGCTGGATACGATTAACACAAAACATTTATTTCTTGCAAGAAAGAGACAAGTCCGCACAACCTGTCAGGAAGCTGGCTCAGAGTTGTCTGACTAACAAAATGGTGCTCTTGCTATTTATATTGTTTATGCTTGCTGACCACACAATGTTATGGGAAAAGGCAGTTCTCGCCACTCATTATTATGGGAAGAGACATTCAATGTTATGGGAAAAGGCGCTCCTCGCCACTTAACACTATGGGAAAGACTAGTGCATGCAGTCAAAACACTTTGCTTGGTACATAGTATTATGAGAAGAGAAAAGATGGGGGGAGGAAACCTCCCTCCATCACAGAACACTTATTCTTGCAGCTTTTCTCATAGTATAACTATAATTTTTCCAACATTCCCTCCTGTTTATGCTATGAAGGAAAGAAGAATTAAAACCCCAAAACCCCTGCATCCCGTACAACCAACGTTGAATCGTTACCCACTGTTCGCAGTGCATAGGAGCGAAAAACCCATTTGCTTTATTCACGGAAAAATTCTCCTATGGCCCTATTCTTTCCCTGGCGACCGACCGCTCAATTACTCACTCAGCATTAAAGGTCACACTCCGAACAGTTAAATGACAGGCGATGGGCATATGTGTGATCAGCAAACACAAAATGGATACGCAAGCAAAAGGTACATGGAAATAAAAAATTAAGAAAAGGAAATAGAATTAAACGATTAATGATTAAAAATGAATAAAAAATGAATAAAACAAAATGCAAGCAAAAATTTATACACAAAACCTAAATATAAAAATGAAATGTGATCAAAAAATTAATCAAAAACTTAAAAACAAAAAACATTAAGACAATGAACAATGAAAATGGAAATGCGATTAAATGATCAATGAATTGAATAAAATGAAATGTGATCAAAAATTTAAAAACATAAAACATTAAAACAATGAAAATGGAAATGTGATTAAATGATCAATGAATTGAATAAAATGAAATGTGATCAAAAATTTAAAAACAAAACATTAATACAATAAACAATGAAAATGGAAATATGATTAATAAAATGAAATGTGAAAACATTAATACAATGAACAATGAAAATGGATATATGATTAATAAAATGAAATGTGAAAACATTAATACAATGAACAATGGAAAAGGAAATATGATTAAATGATTAACGAAAAACAATAATTGAATAAAATGAATTGCTGTTTAGTCAGTTCAGTCCCGTTCCCAATACTGCAATCGTCTGCTTCTGGCGGAGCATCAGTCCGGCTGGGTCTGGAACGGTTACGCTATCTTGGAAGGAGAGGTTACTAGCACTTCTCTTCCAGGAAGAGGTCTTTACCACCTCTTTTCCCTGTCTCCTTTGCATAGCCCTGTACATCTTCTACATCATTGTTTAACACTTCAAAAAGATTTTCATTAAACAAGTCATTGAGAATTCACTCGGGGCCGTGCAAGGTGTGCTGTCCTTTAAACATTATGTTCACATTGTTCGTCATCCCCATTGTCCTCATTCTCTTTATCTTCTATCTGTTGATACATCACGCGGGTAAGAGCGGTTTCAATCAGTCTCTGCGACAGTCCTCTCAAGCATGGGATACAACAACAACCACAGATGATTATTATGGCTGAACAAACCGTCAGAGATAGCAGGACGGATGTAATTAGTCCACTCCATCGGCCAAACCATCTCTCTAACATGTCCGTGAAGGGGTTGTTGATCCCTGAGTTCGATATCAGTTCCGCTGAGAGTGATGTGAGACCCTCCAGGGCCTTGGTGATGCTTCCATCTGGAGAAGTATTGTTAGGAATAAAGGTGCAACAAAAAGTTCCGAACATTTTGCAGACACCCCCTTTTTCTGCTAACAACATGTCCAAAGACATCCGATTTTGCCATGCCATAAGTGATGATGGACCTAATTGCTCAGCAATACCTTTAACAGCATCCCTAGAGTAGTTTAAAAAGCGCTGTTGGTTGTAATAGATGTAATTTATCCAATCGACATTCTTATTTATTGTTGCCCACCAGAAAAGAAAAGATTCAAACCCTGAAGCTATTTGGTTTCTAGCTTTAAACTCATCCGGAACTCCCCTAGGAACCCCAATGCTGTCCAAGTACACTCTATTGTCAAATGAACCCCCAGGCACAGTTGAACGCTTTAGACGTCTCAGCCCTCTCAGTCCCTCTGCTGAGAGTTTCTTACTCACTGCCTTGAAGTCCTCCAGCGCTAGCAGATGGAAAGGCATCAGTAGTTGGGCCATTGCACAACTACCTTACCAGTTGGGGAGAAGGACTGGCCTCAGTTTCATATCCCCACACAGCCACCGGAGGTCTGTACTCATGGAAGTCTAGTTCTGAAACCAAGATGCTGAGTAGTTACCTGCGTCCTGAGTGACATTGATGGATTCTTGACAATAATCTGACATGAGTGTACCCACATACTTACCTGTACCCCTGTGAATGAAGCATGTATAATTACCCTTATAAACCAACACTAAGGGCGGTACATCTCTTTTCTTAACTGCTGGGAACAACAAAGAGAGAGCTTTACATTCCTTTGTGATTGGTACAAAAGATTCATTATACAATTGTAATACACATTGTAAACTAGTGGGGTCAGACTGATGATGATCGCTCAGGTTAAATGGTACCGTTCCCAAATATGGTCTGGCTTTAGCACATGCAATGCAATTAGATCGATTGTTTTGTCGTGCTGCATACACCATCCATTCAAGCCATTCATTACGGGCTGCATAACCTGTTTCCAAGGCCAATTTGTCCTCATAAGTTAAATCAGTGAGATATTTGACATGGCGCTCAGGGGGTGGTGTATTAATGATGATGTTTGCATGGTTGTAGGATTTGTTATTGTGAGTTTCTGTCTCCATGTCTGTTACCGTAATCATAAAGTGTCCTCTCGGATCAAACCCTGGTTCATGTGAGCCTAACACATAAAGACCAGTGTCACTGGATTTGGGTCTTTTTAAAGTTATTATGAGTGGATTGCATTCGTCAATCTTACAATTTGGATCAAATTGCCCCTTGATGATGGATAAACGATCAGAAAGGGGGTCCGGGCCGGCTGGTGCTTTTCGGGGTTTATAATTCCAAGGATGTGGTCCACTATTCGTTATTACAAAATTCCATCTGCTGCATTGGCAATCTCCTGGAACTCTGGTACCTGCATAGGTTTCACAAATGTATTTTTCAGAGAATACATGGGCTTTTTGGTTGTCCTTACAGTTAATAACCGAGCAGAAATCAACCTCAGCCACTCCGTCCATTCCTGCAACAAAAAACAGGTTGACAACTTCTCTGTTGAATCTCATGGACCTCGTTTCCCTCTGGATCATCTGTGTGAAGAAGGTGGGAGGCAGAACAGTGATATTTTCATATGACACTTCTTCTCCAGTTTTATTTATTTGTTTCTCATTCCAAATAATCGGGAGTACCAAAATAAGAGCAATAACTAAAAATACACAGCTGGTTCCTCTTAATCCACATAATCCCTGTAATCTGAATGGATGCTACTCCCCTCTCTATTTTAGCCACACCCTATGTTCCCATTTTAGCCGTTGTTTTCTTCACTGAGGTTGAGACGATCCCCCTCCTGTTGAGGGAATTCCCCTTTGTAGTCAGACTTATGCCTCAGGTAACGGTGGTGGGTAACTAATTTTTCCCTGCTTCTAAGGGTCGTGGCCTTATTAGTTTACAGTGGGATTAGTGAATCCAGGAAGTCCTTTCTGCTATTTTAGCTGCTGTGGGTGTTGTAAGTAATACCTGATATGGCCCTTCCCACCTCAGAGTTGACCAGTTCTTTTTCTTTATCACTTTGATGAGGATCCAGTCACCGGGTTTTACTGTCTTCAGTGATTCCTCCACAGGTCCACCTGGAACAGAATTCACAGAAGAGATCACCATTGATTATCACCAAGCAGAATCGTTTCCCTTCACATTTATTTAGTTCAATGAAATCCATACAAATGTGTTGAAAAGGGTACGTTGGTTTTGGGAATTGTCCTCTTCTTGGTCTTAGATTGCCCTGTGGATTGTGTTTTGTACAGATTAGACACGTTAGACAAAAATTCCTTGAATAATTAATGAAGCCATATGCTGTAAAGACTTTGTTTATTGTTACAGCCATCTCTCCTGCAGAGACATGACATGGTCCATGACTCACTATTGCAGCACATCTAAACAAGCCTTTTGGCAGTACGGGCTTCCCTTCAGGTCACTCATATAAGTTTGATTGTGTGTTGTAGATGGCACCTTTATCCTGCCATTTCTGCTTTTCTGTTGGTAGCTTTTTGCATGTCACAACACTTGGTGGTCTATTCCTGTATCAGTTTCTTCTTTAGAGAACAGCAGGTTCTCTGCTGGTAACTGGGCAGCTTTTCTTGCTTCTTCATCTGCCTTTCTATTACCTTTGGAAACAGAATCAGTGTTTTTAGTATGCGCAGTGCATTTACATACTGCTACTTTAGTAGGAAGCAGGATAGCGTCTAGGAATGCTAAAATCAAGTCTTTATGATTTATAGCTTTTCCAGTAGAAGTTGTCATTCCTCTGTTTTTCCATTGCTGTGCAAAAACACGAACTGTTGAGAAAGCATACTGACTGTCGGTGTAAATATTTACCACTTTACCTTTCCCTAATTTGCAAGCTTCCGTTAAGGCTACTAATTCGGCTGCTTGTGCAGAGAATTTCTTCGGTAGTGGTTGCTTTAAGAGAACTTCAGTTTCGGTTACTACAGCAAACCCTGTGGCATTTGTTCCATCAGTATTCTTCTTGCTTTAACCATCTACAATCATTGTTATGTCTGCATTTTCATAGGGAGTATCAGTCAAATCTGGTCTGGGCAAAACACTAATAGATATTTCTGCTATACAATCATGAGGTTCCCCATCCTGTGAAGTAGGCAGCAATGTGGATGGATTAAGTGTAGTACATCGTTCCACAGTGAGGTGTGGCTGTGAAAGGAGAATAGTCATGCAGGAGAGATGTTGGGAGGGGGATAGATATGAGATCTTGTTCTGCAGTAGTATTACAGCCACAGCATGAGGCACTTTAAGTGTTAGTTGGTGAAATAACACAATAGCTGCTGATGAGAGCACTGCCATAGAGGCAGCTACTACTGCTTGAACACAAGGTGGCAGTGCTCTGGTCACTGCATCTAATCTGGAGGAGTAGTAGGCTGTTGGTCTGGATTTTCCCCCATGTGCTTGAGTTAACACTGATGTCATATATCCCTCTTTACAATCCACTGTTTGGAAAAAGGGTTTCCCATAATCTGGTAATCCTAGAACAGATGAACTGACTAACAGTTGTTTTATTTTTAAAAATGCCTCCTCGGCTTCGGGTGTCCATACTAAAGAATCTGTGGCAGCCAAGGGGGTGTCATAGATTAAGGTAGATAAGGGGGCTGTAATGAATGCATAATTAGATATCCAACTTCTGCAAAAATGAATAACTCCCAGAAAAGACATCATCTGTCTTTTTGTTCTTGGTTTTGGTGCTTGTAAGATTGCTGTCTTTCTTGCTTCATCTAAATGTCTGCCTTCTTGTGAGAGATCATAGCCTAAGTATTTAACAGTAGTTTTCCACAGCTGTAATTTGTTTTTACTGACCTTGTGGCCTTGTTCCGCCAAGAAATGCAAAAGCGCTAAAGTGTCTATTTTGCAGTCCTGCTCTGTCGGTGAAGCCAATAAGATGTCATCCACATATAACAATATTTGGCTACCATTTGGAGGATTGAACTTGGCTAGGTTAGCTGACATTGCTTGCGAGAATATTGTTGGTGATTCACAATATCCTTGTGGAAGCCTTGTATAAGTATATCTCTTCATTCTGTAAGTGAAAGCAAACCAAAATTGGCTATCTGGGTGAACAGGTACAGAAAAGAAAGCATTACTTATATCAACAACAGTGAAGTACTTATTCTTCGGTCACAAATCATTTAACAGAGTATTTGGATCCGGTACTGTGGGGGCCCGTGGCACAACAGCTTTATTTACTGCCTGCAGATCCTGCACCATCCTCCAACCAGTGGGGAGGAGCCTTTTTCACAGGAAACAATGGAGTGTTACATGGAGAGTCAGGACATTCCACTATAACACCCGATTTAAGAGAAGCATCCAAAATTGGACCTATTCCCTCCTCAGCCTCAGGTTTAAGTGGATATTGTCTTTGATGTGGCCTGAAGGAAGAAAGAGGAGTTATACAGACAGGTTCAACATTTTTTATTAGTCCCACATCTGCTGTTCCCTTCGACCACAAGTGTTCAGGTACCCCTTTTATTTCTGCTTCTTCACTTTCAGTGAGTGTTAAAATGGATCAGAATCTGCTTTTTTGTTGCCATATCTGTCCTTCTAAGTGCACATTTGGTTTTGCGTGTGTGGTCCAATTTAATGGAGTAGTATATGCATCCAATGTCTCGGAATATTCTATTCCTGGTTTCACTTCCTCCCAATCTGAGGCTTCTTCACATGCAGTGACAAACACACCTAAACTCCTACAGTGGTCGCCTGTGGGTTTGGAGAGTGACACATGAGGTGCATTACATGATCTTAAAAACTTCTTCGTGCTGGGGGAGAGTGAGCAACTAGCTGCGCAACAACCTTCTTTGTTCCAATATAAGTGTTTCAATTTTAACATGGTCTGTTGGTCTTTGAAGAACGGTTTCTCATATCTTTTGTCAGGCCCCTGAGTGTATTTGTAATACATAGTGCAGTGTAATTCTTCTGGTGACCTGAAGGTGAGCTCTCCTGAGACGTGTTCTTTTGCTTTTTCCAGGAGTGGAAGTGTGATAGAACTGGGATCAAGATCCAGACTATACCAGTATGAAAGTGGTCTCGCGTCATGCTGAATCATTGTTTGAGCAGACTTCATTCGAACTACAGTTAATCCTTTCTCTTCCGAAACTATCCCTAGTTTCAATGCATGAAGTATATCTCTCCCCAGCAAATTACAGGGACACAGAGTGGACAAGACAACCTGACAATCAGCACTCACTCCTGTCCGTGCATCAGTTACTTTCAAGAGTTTTGATAAACGCTCAGGATGGCTCTTACCATTTGCTGATTTGACCCAAATAATTTCATTGGATTTCTCAACTCCAGGAATGTCATCAAGATGGATTACAGTTCGTGTTGCACCTGTGTCGCATAGAAAAGTCACCTCCGCCCCTGAAACATTCAGTGTAATCTCAGGTTTGACATCATACTGTAACATTAGTTCAATTCTCTCTAAGTTTAACACTTCTTCTGGTTTTTCAGTTACAGCTCCTGCCTTTCCCTTATCTAGTCATAACTGACTCCCACTCTCTTCCTCTATCTTACTCTTGCTCTTGCAGTACATCGCCCAATGCCCCCTCCTTCCACACAGCCGACATGCCCCTCTTCTTCTATTTCTCTCTCTCCTGTTTTCCCTCACCACATACACAGGTATCTCACTCCCTTCCAACAAAAAGCTTAGTCCTTTCTTACGTTTCTTTTTGTTGTTAAAGTGCTCCTCTGCATGTCAGGCCCAGTCCATAAAATTCTCTAACCTGGCTGTACGATGGTCTACCATGTGTTTGGTCACAAAGCTGCTTATCTGTGGCAAACATCCCTTTAGAAAGGCATTCTTCAACTGCTGTTCATAAGGAGAGTCCATATCCCCATTATCCGGTAGGGTTAGTCCACTGTGGACGTCAAACACCTCCTTGAGTCTATGATGATATAGATCAACATCTTCCCCTTCCTTCTGCACACAATGGTTAATTCGAATCCAATCAGCACGTTTTGTATATTCAATTTGAGCTCGTTTCAGTAAAGCCTCAAATCTGTCGGCTAGATCTTTTGAATCATACTGCAACGTTGCTCCACTAGTAGTAATGGGACTCCAATCACCACGTATCACACACCAATCCACTCTCATCACATTTCTCAATGCTCTTTCTAACTCTAACCCATTCAACCTGTAGCTCTCATACAAATTCTTTATGCCTTCCTCAAACCCCCTAACATTCACTTTCGGGTGTGGGATGTCCTCCATTGCCTTTCTTACATCCTCAGCTGTCCATGGTCGGTGAACATACATGAATTCATTTTCATAATCCCCATCCCTAGGATTTGGTACTTGGATCATGGGCAAATTTTCAAAGTCTCGCTCAGCCGGGTCACGGTACACCTTCCATGCAGAACTGAAATTTTTCTCTGACATAGTTACCTGTGTCTCATCTCTCTTGAGGATTTTCTTTAATTCCCCCGTTGGGTACAAAGTTTCCAAAGGTGGGGAGCTAGGTTGGGGTCGCAAGCCCCTTGTAGCTCCCGAGATACTATAAGCTGGTATATTTTTCGCTGTTAAGTGGGGTTTAGGATGCTTACTCTGATAAACCGCATTCACATCCTCTTCATTTATCAGCGTCAACACCTCTTTTTTGTTGCTTATCTTTCTCCTTTTTCTCTCTCTCTGATTTTCTCCTCTGTGCCTCAGCAAGCCAGGCCTTAGCTTGCACGAGGCCATTCTTTTTATTTTTATCTTTATTTTTACGGCCTATTCTCTCTATATCTTTACTAATTCTGCACATTTCTCAACATTAAAATTTTCTTCAAATCTAAATTTCTTCTCCCATCTGTCTAAGTATTTAATATTATCGGGGCCTTTCTGAAACATGATTTTAGCACTCCCACTTAACTCCCGGTTAGCTTTAACACAAGTATTTCCCATACTGTCCTTTTGCAGCTAATCAATTGTTAGTGGAGCTATTGTGAGTATTACTGAATGAAACACTACTTCTGTCGTTATGACGCTGATATGTCAACAACCAGATTCAAATGTTCACTACAGCTCCATTAGTAAATACATTATTTCTGTTGTCACCATCAGCAACATCACACACCAGCAGCTATTCCACTCTCATACATACATAGCAAATAACAACACTACAGCAAAGAATTTAACAAACCAACAATTCAAAAACCAGGCCCTTTACCATCAGTAACACACACAGCTGTTTCACACACATACATACATAGCAAATAAAACAACACTGCAGCAAAGGATTTAATGAACCATCAGCAACACACACACACACAGCTGTTTTACTCTCATACATACATAGCAAATAAAACAACACTGCAGCAAAGACTTTAACAAACCATTTGACAAACAATTTAACAAACAAACATAGATGGATTTAATTCTTGCGATCTCCCATCGCAAACTCTCTTAAGAAAGATTCCATTTCTAAGTTATTTATTCCTGTAGTCTTCTCACACAGACTATGGACTGACCTTTGCTGACTGCTTCTGCTATCCTGGTTTAATCAAACACACATAGACCTTTCACCTTTCCTGACTGCTTTTACAGTACCAGCTAAAAGGCTACTTACAGTACCAGCTGAAGGCTTTTCCTTTGATCCACCTTTGCTGACTGCTTCTGCTATCCTGGTTGGATTAAACACACATAGACCTTTCACCTTTCCTGACTGCTTTTACAGTACCAGCTAAAAGGCTACTTACAGTACCAGCTAAAAGCTTTCCTGTTACTAAGTTGCACTCGAAATAGTAACTTTTCTTATTGGAAATTAACAACGCCCATATTTAGTTAAAGGCCTATTATTTCTAACAATTGTTAGTTAAGTAATCCCAATTTATCCCCAATAAGCAAACTATTTCTCGCCAACAATAGTAACACAAAGGGTTCCTTACCATAAATCCACTGGTAAGTTCAACAACGAAGAATCCAGCGAGTCTGTCCACCGATTCAAAAATAGATCCTGTCACCTTTCCTCCAGCCAGTGGCAGCCGGCATCTATCAGAAACTTTGCTGAGAGGACTTCAGTTAGGAATCCTGGACTCCCCCGTGCACGGTTTCAGCTCCGATCCTGGAAGGTGGAAAGGACTTAGAATCCGGCTCGAAGGACCAATATGTTAGAAACATTCTCTCAAAATTAGGCTCAGAGTCGCTGGATACGATTAACACAAAACATTTATTTCTTGCAAGAAAGAGACAAGTCCGCACAACCTGTCAGGAAGCTGGCTCAGAGTTGTCTGACTAGCAAAATGGTGCTCTTGCTATTTATATTGTTTATGCTTGCTGACCACACAATGTTATGGGAAAAGGCAGTTCTCGCCACTCATTATTATGGGAAGAGACATTCAATGTTATGAAAAAGGCGCATTTCTCACCATTTAATATTATGGGAAGAGACGTTCAATGTTATGGGAAAAGGCGCTCCTCGCCACTTAACACTATGGGAAAGACTAGTGCACGCAGTCAAAACACTTTGCTTGGTACATACTATTATGAGAAGAGAAAAGATGGGGGGAGGAAACCTCCCTCCATCACAGAACACTTATTCTTGCAGTTTTTCTCATAGTATAACTATAATTTTTCCAACAGTAAGTAACTGTAAAAGCGTAAGCCAAAAAGTAAGAGCCTCTTCTTGCACTGTTCCAGAGTTTTTACTGGTGAAGGCGGAGTGTTGCTCGCAACTCTCAGCCAATGATATGCCACAACCCTACGAATCTGGGCATAGAGACTGGGCTTTTAATCTAAACTTTACCAAGATAAAGACTAATTTCTCCATTCTTTTATCCCAGCACACATTCAAAGACTTCTGAAACCAGTACATAGTACAATGATCTGAAACAGACGTGAAATAACGTATAGTATAAAGAAAGCATAAGGAAATTTCATATTATTCCTATAATAAGATAACTTTTGATTACAGTGAGTTTCAAATATGTACCAACTCCAGGTTGATGTCTGTGATGACATACATATGTAACTTAAGCAGAATGTTATCATGGGGGTTTGCGACCACTGGGCCATTGTAAAACACACATTTCAACCATAGAGTTCAGTTTACCTGAGTATCTGATTACAGACTAATTTTTAGCTTAACGGTTTGGTACCTCTGACCTCTGACTGTGGCTCCTTAGAAAAACAGCTGATGTTATCACATGATATTTACATAAAAAAAGGGAATCCTTGTATATTCCAGGCCGGCTACAAGTTAATATTTCCAGGCTATCGCGACCAAAAGTTGAAAGATGGTATGGGAATATTTTTTTCACCTCCTTTCCTCGTTTCTTTGAAGCCAATACACAGACAGCAGGAAGTATTAATGGGTGTTTCCCCATTTTGAGCATTCCTGAGCCCGCTACATAGTCCTATTTAGTTGTGGGTACTATGAATAAATGCAGCCATGTGCCATGGTCGTGTGTCATGGCTTTGGAAGACCATTCGACCTAAAAAGAAAATGGGTATTAGATTGTTCTGATTTTCTTGCCACAAGATTGTCTGATAGGCTTCCAAAGGGATTTTGAAAGAAACAGCTCATGCATGTATTATTAGATTCATGAGAGATTTCTAAAAGCGACCCATACATATATACTGTATATATATATAGCTTCTGGAAGAAAGAATGCATATTCCTATTTGTGCCTTTGTACATAAATACAGTCTTAGTAATGAAACTACATACCAAGGATCCAGAGCATGAAAGAATTTGGTTGTACAAGTGACTAAAAGTCTGTAGAGTGTGACTAAATTTTTACGTAAGTTGCTCTGCCTAACATTTCTCAGTGTTGGGGATGTCACCAAGGCATTCATCTGTGGAGTCCCCCATGCCTCTTTCTCCATGAGATGGGACAACAAAGGCCTGCTTACCTCTGCTCAATTTGCTCTCACAGCCTACAGGATAGTGTTGGGAACTTCGACTCTTTTGGCTGAATCGGATCATTTACTCTCGAACAGTAAATTGAACGAATCTTTGAACGAATCATTTCGTTCATTTTTCCAGCAGGTGGCGCTGTAGCCCTACTGTGGGCGTTGCACAAAATGGCCACAGTTCTAAACACTTAACACTGAAGGAAACATAGTTTGCTTAAGCTGAGCTGACAAAGTACAAAACACAAAATGCCACAAACAATTCAAACCATGTGAAAACCTGGGAAAGCAAATACACAATAAGGTGACTTGTGTCTGTATCCTCCCTGCCATTGTTGTTTAAAGCCCGACACTGACTCAGTAGCTGTCATATTTACATTCACTTGTTCTCTACCAGCTGTCACGTGACAGGGCTGAACGATCGTTCTCGTTCGTTAATTTGTCTCGTGACAGCTACTGAGACACAAGTCAGGTTTTCACATGGTTTGAATTGTTTGTGGCATTTTGTGTTTTGTACTTTGTCAGCTCAGCTGAAGCAAACTATGTTTCCTTCAGTGTTAAGTGTTTAGAACCAATTTTGTGCAACGCCCACAGCAGGGCTACAGCGCCACCTGCTGGAAAAATGAACAAAATGATTCGTTCAAAGATTCGTTCAATTTACTGTTCGAGAGTAAATGATCCGATTCAGCCAAAAGAGTCGAAGTTCCCAACACTAGAACGAATCAAAACTGTTTCTTGTGCGAGGAGCCGTAACCCAAGGAGTTGACTCGTGAACGAATCAAAACTGTTTCCTGCCCTGCTGACTGAGCTTATGCAGCTGCCGCCTGCCATGTGGCGAGAGAGGGTACTGCATGGAAATGAATGAATCATTTCTGTTTCCTGTCGTGCTGACTGAGTTTATGCAGCAGCTGCCTGTCATATGGGGAGGAAGGGTACTGCATGAAAACGAACGAATCACTCACTGAGACTACTCGTTACTCCCGAGTCATATAAAAGATTAGTTAATATCGAACAAATCGTTCGCGAATGACACATCACTACTACAGCATTGGTGTGGCCGGAACACCCAGATAGGGATTTGAACATCCCACCCTTCTTGGTCTTTCTGTCGCCTAATGCTTTAGCATATTTGCTGTTCACTTTCAAATGCTGGCAAATGTGATTACTCAGACAAATAGCCAAGAAATCTCTGGGTAACATGTGGGTTACACATCCTCCATTGTTGTTAGCTTCTCTGGCTAACATATTAATTAATGATCACATGGTCACAGCCGCCATCTTGTGCCCTCACCATCTCATGATCACGGCTGTCAGTCACATGGTCTTTCCCTCTTCCCCCATACACATACACACACATACAGGCTCTTAGCTTATTCGACAATAGTGTTTATTGATTAAAGTACCACTGATTTAATCATTGTGCCAATTTTAATAAATCCTGTTGTACTATTTTAAAGGAGAAGTGGTCTGTGGTCATTGTGTATGTTCACTATGATAACTGCTGGTTGTGAAAGTAACTACTCGGATTCTTAGCCTTCATATCTGTTCTGAATGTGTCATATCTGTTCCAGATAGACAGATGCCCTGTACATAATAACGCTTATCAATAATTTTACTGAATTAAGACAAACACGTGGTCAAACTGGTTTGTTGGGAGAAAACAGCAGCTCTAGCCATCCTATGAAGGCGATACATGTGTATGCATGTTTGGCTGAAAAGTAGGGATGTAAAGATACACTCAACTCACGATTCTATACGGTTCACGATATTTTGTTCATGATACGATTTTCTCACAGTTTTTTTTTAAAATATAAATGAGCTACAGACAAATTATGACAAAATGAAATTATCTTTTATTCATGGAAAAAAAAAATCTTAGAGGTGCTTTCTTTACAGAAACTCTGTAAAAACAGTCCTTTTATAAAAAGTGCAACTTACCTGTACTTAAACAACAAAATACATGAAAAATGTCTACATTCTTTTGAAACAATCTCACAAGTAAAATGGTGTTAACTGGTGTAATTCAATATCTCAAATAACAAAAGAATATAAAATCTTGACAAAAATAATAGGTCCTTTCTTTACAGAAACATTGTTAAACACTGTTTTTGTGTCTTGTAAAAAAAGTGCAACTGAAGTAATTCACTTAAATAACAAAGAATAACTGGATTTTTAAAAATAAATCCCATATCAAAATAGTCACATCAAAACATAAAATCTCTTCAAATAAACTAAGACTGGCTTGTGTAGCTTGAAACTTTCAGGTTTCTCTTGAGGAAAATCAACATGTCAACATTCTCAGGCTGAAGCTGAAATTTCTGTGAGGTTGCAACATCCCCTGCGGTCGAAAATACCCTTTCACTAGGGACAGGTGGCTGGTGTGGTGAGGTAAGCCTTTGCTAGAGGTGAAAGCAGTGGGTAAAACTTACTGTTCTCCTTCCACTATTTGAGTGGGCAGCTTGTGAGGGAAATAGACATTTCACTTCTGTACCTCACAATTTCTGCCTCAATCCCACACATGTGATTGGTCTGTGCTGCCCCTACACTTTCTGTTAAAGTCCCTTCTAGGAGATCTTCCAATGTAGTCCTCTTGAGAAGTGGTTGTTGAAGGTCTGCATCCACCATGTCTGCCTGGTCAACAGGCAGCTCTGCTGCATGTGCAGAGGAACCGGTGTCTGTTACACCTCCAGTTTCCTCCACAGGGGAATTGATCTGTAAAAAACAAGACAAGAACTTAGTAATATAGATATCATATAATTCATATGCACAATTATTAGAAAATAATATATTTATATATGTGTTTCATGATATAAAGGCAAATAATTGTGCAGGAGAGGAAAACAATACCGAAGGGCTTACATAAAATCCTCCCCTCCAATACAATATCACTAAAACAGATCAACCAATAGAAAAAGAAAAAAAAGGAAAAGAAGCAAAAAGGGGAAAGAGACAAGAAAAAACAAAGGAAAAACGAAACAAGAAGGACAAAGAACAGTATGAAAATAAGTATGAAACACAGACCTGGCCTTAACATTAATCTTAAAAGCAACACTAGTATTACTATTGGTAATTGAAAGTAAAATAAGTACCTGGTTGTGCATCTGGACAGCTTTCTCCTTCACCCTCTGGAATACATCCTGGCGCTGATCTTTGGTAATATGAGGTAGAGAGCGGAATCTTGGGTCTAACACAATGCAGTCCAGCAGATGGTTGCCCCCAGACCCAGTGTATCTCTCTGATAAATTGTTGAAGATAGCTAGGAGACACTGTTGGGTTTTGTTCATTACTTAGCATAGTGATTACTGTCTTCAAAGTTTAAGAAGTTTCACGATGTCCTCTGCATTACGGATGTCCAAGTAGTGCACTGTGTCGATTTCACAGGCATTACGATGGACTTCTGGGCTAAGCAGCGCAGCAGCCACCGCCGGTTGCAGTCGAGATATTGTTCCAACATGTCCAGGCTGCCATTCCAGCGTGTGGTAACGTCCACAATTAGCTTGTGCTCATTGATGTCTGGGCCGAGCACTAGTTTTTGCTTCGCAGCCAACACAGCAGTGGCTGTCGGGCTCCTGTGGAAGAAGTTCACAATCCGCCAGATCCAACCCAGCAAGCGTGCAAAGCACAGCACACTCAAACCAGCCTGAGTGGCTAAATTTAAAGTGTGAGTGAAACACTTTATGTGCGGTGCCAGCCCGGCTTCCCTTTACTGCCACATCCATGTTCCTTGCATTGTCGGTGACTACAGCGATACCTTGTTGTTGCCTTTCCAGCTGCCATTCCGCCACTGCCTTCTTTAGCACTTCAGCTATGTTAGCCCCAGTATGTAACTCCAAAAGAGGTCGCATCTGAAGCACAAAGCCTGCCAACTTACACGAGGCACTGATCACATGAGAAGTTATAGTGATATAGTAGTGATATAGTGACCTCCTGGTAGAGTTTTGGCACAACCACCTGACTGAAGTACTGTCATGATGGGACGTGGTAACTTGGTTCCAGCGTGTTCATCAACAGCCAAAAAAACTAATTTTCAACGACGGAAAATGGTCTCAAACCTTTTTTTGATTGCCCTGGTAATTTCTTGCGTTCTTGCATTGTTATGGGGGAGAGGAGATGCAAAGCCTCTCATCAGGGTGGTTTGCCCCCTCTGCAATTTTCGCTCAGGAAGTGGCATAACGTTACTTTGCTTGTCACTGTGGTGGCAGCTAATATGCTGCTGCATGTTGCTCATTTTGCCAGTATATGTTAGCAATCTCTTGCAATATTTACATGCTGTTTTGGTTTTGTCTGTCCATTTCTCACCAGTTGTATTTGTGTATATGGGGAATCCAAAATACTGCCACACAGGTGATTTAAAACAGCTCGGTGCATCTTCTATTTCAAAGTTGTTGCTTACTGTCGCCATGTCTTCCCTCGTTCTGTGCCCCATACGTGACTTGACGTCTGACGTTGAACAAATGAATCACCAACCAGTGACTTGTTTTTTTTTAAGATAATAACATAACTTATTTCTAAAATTAAAAAAGGAAAAAAAAGAAGAACATATCCTACCTCTCTCGCATTCGTGATTAGTTTTTTCTGTAAACCGGTGCGAATCGTCACGCATTTGTACCAATTTTTAACGTGTCACGTGCATCGTTACATCCCTAACAGTGATCAAGAATGTGTGGAAAAATATGCATCTGATGGAAATTTTGAAAGTTTGCCACCGCAGACTGTGTCTTTGTTGGCGTAAGACTTGTTGTAGACTAACTATTTACTGGAGTACCCTTGCCAACTTAATAGGACCGTTTTTGTTGGAGTTGTATCTTTTGTTAGAATACTGTGAGGCTTTATAGGTGATGTTGAGACTTTTTTGTAGTGTTTAATATCCACAGTTCCGATTGTATCCTGGATTGCCATACATCATTGGAATCGCAAGAACCATAGCTTTCCAACAGTATATAACATATTTAGGTACATAGAAAGAAGGGCTGAGGAACACCCCATATTTGCCCTGAAGTGTGCAACGTCCCTCCGGTGGGACATAAAAACGTTAAGGGGCACAGCAGTGATGTCTACACATACACTTTAAATATGAGAGTACGCAATTTTACACTCTTTCACCTATACTTACACTGACAAAGAATTGCCTTGATGTAGGCTACTCACATTCCTACAAACTCACCTCTGGTGTGAATGGTCCTTTGCCAAAGGCAGAGTTTTCACAGTAAGCTAACCTTGATCAATAACCTATTGTGGACTGAAGCAAAATCAACTGTTCTCTTCAGTGCTGGATTGCAATATCATGCCCATTTGTAAGTTCTAGCCATGGGCCAACTGTGTGTGCTTTCATGTTTGTGTATATGAATGTACAACTGCTGCTGCATGAATTGTCTAAAGGCTGCCAGTATGTGAGTGTGTTTGTGGACTTCTGTCTACTGTGTGTACTTTGAGAAATCTTTGTGCATGAATTTCAGCAGGTCTGTGTTGTGGTGTGTGTAAGTATGAGTTAAACCTCAGGGACGACCATGAACGGTGCTAACTGGCCCTCTGAACTCTTTCCTGTGAAAAGAAAGAGAAAGCCACTGGGCATGTACAGAGAACAGCATGCCATTTACCTGGGCTTCGCATGTTTTTTTTAAAACTGGCAAGAGAGATTTCCACGCACACAGATGTGCACAAGCACACATACATACTGAGGGATATTCCTGCCTTTTGCCTCAAACACATAAGCACACATTTCGTCCTTCGCCTAAAACACACTTAAAAAGTTTTTTTAAAACATTCTTCCTTTTTTTTTTTGGAAGCAATACAGCCAGTACTGCTGTTTTGTTTAAAGAACCTAATTAATCTTATCGTGTGCCCTTTTCTTTGCCACTTGCTTCTGCAAAAAGGCGAAAGTGTCCTTATGAGTTTACATCCAGTACAACAACATGCAGGACAACCTTTTGAGTCTCCAAGGTGTTCCTTTTAACTGCTCTTTATATATGGTGAAGTGGGGCCACAGATTAAGCCCCTGCTCCTTCTCAGGCTGGGCTGTGAGATGAATAAATGCTGATAAAAACAACAACAGGTGAACTCTGAACCTGGAGGAGTGTATAGTAGTTTAACTATGGTGTATTTTATCACATAACTGCACCAACAGATTTGTTGCTTTTCACAGTAATGGACAGTGGGTTGGCTGTAATCTTTGTACAGTAGAATAGGAAAAAACACAATTTGCCTTATCTGAACCTATATGTGTGGGTTAATTTGTCTTAATCCACCTGGCTTTGCGTGTATGTGTTTGTGTGCATGAATTGGTGGTTGAATAGTGCTGACCCAGATGTGTTAAGTGGGTCATGGGAACACCACCGCCCACACACTGGGGGCCATGGGTAGACAAAAGTGTTGTACATGTGTGTGCATGTAGAAGGGGTTAGGACACTGGGGCAGCGCCCTGATTATACTCAGATTAGTTTTGGGAATTCTTTGCCCCTCCTCTTCAGCTCAAATAAGAAATTATTGCACCAAATTAGGTACAGATGTACTATCACTTTGCACCTGACACAAACCCTGTTGAGTGAGTTTAAGTTAAAAAAGTCATATTCAGGATTTTCTAAAATGGCACACCTGGCCCTCTTACATATGTATTTATGGGATTTTTCCTTTCAGGGCGCAAATTCTGGGAGGAGAGTATTTAAATTATTTCCATAGTAGTTCACTTAACTTTGACCAACACAGTTAAGTGCCAATTGCTTCATGATTTACAGAAAAAAACAGATCACTTGGCTGTGGACTGTGGTCTGGCAGCGAAGCTGCAGACACCTATTGTTTTAGCAGCTTTTCCTATTATTAGGAGTCTAGCAGCGAAGCTGCAGGCACCTATTGTTTTAGTAGCTTTTCCTATTATTAGGGGTCTAGCAGTGGCGCTGCAGACACCTATTGTTATAGCTGGTTTTCCTATTGTTCCTGTTTTAGTAGCTTTTCCTATTATTATTATTATTATTATTATTATTAGGGGTCTAGCAGCGTAGCTGCAGACACCTATTGTTTTGTTAGCTTTTCTTATTACTCTTCTACTTTCCGCTGCAATTGAAGTCTATAGCAGCCCCATGAACGCTATGGTAAAAAGTTGTGAAATTTGGCACCATTAGCAAACTCAAGAATTTCCGTGCCCAAAGAGCAAACTCTCTAGCGCCACCAACACGTCAAAGTTTGAAGTACATTCAGCTGCATAACATTTGACTCCCGAATTTAAAAAACAAGGTACCATTGGAATCATTGGATCATGACGAGTCCAATCCAAGGATTCCAACGGTACCTTGTTTTTTAAATTTGACATCTAACTAGATTTTCCGCCATCTTGGATTTTGTTGAAAACCTTAAAAAGTTTTCTTTGGTCACACAGTTTGACAGATGCTCATGAAAATTGGCACAGAGTATTTTTGGATACTTTCAATTTCGACTTTGTTCACCCACTACAACCAATCAAAGTTGGCGGCGACTACGCCAAACAGGAAGTGAGGCCATATCTCATTAACCGGTTGATCTTTTGATATCAAACTTATAACACAGACTCATGACTCCTTCTTTAAGAGGCCCAAGAATGTTTGTGACCTTTGACCTTTAGCGGGCGCTATATTTAGAAGAAATGCATTTTTGCTCATATCTTTGGACCTGTTTGTCCAAATTTCACAAATGAGGTAGCCTTGGAATCTCTGGATGTAGTCAAGGTCAACGAACCCTATGACGTCATGTGCGCCATCTTGGATTTTCCACCATTTTGAATTATATAAAAAACATTCAAAAAGCATTACAGGTCACCCAGATTGTATGATTTCCACGGGACGACTCTTCAGACCAAGCCTTACAAAAGCTATCATATGGAATTTTAAAATTCGCTTCTGTTTGCTTGTAGCAGCCAATCAAACTTGGCACCGACACGCAAAACACGAGTTATATTCCCATATCTTCATCATATGTAATATGAGCAACAGCTGATCATATCCCATTTTCCATGCCAGGGATATTTATATAAATTTTGGTACAGTATGCTTTGGTAATAGCTGGCTGTCATATAAGTCAAATGGGATGTTGGCCTGTAATTGCTGTTTCTCACTTATGTGTGTTGTCCAGACCAGAAACGTAAAAGAACAATGACAAATTGAATGTAGATACACTGCACACTAAAGTCTTGTGACTCTTATGAAATACTTAATTAAAAGTAGACCCTATAAACAGTCCTTTGTTATCTTATCCTCGAGCATGTCTCATGTCTTAATTGAACAACTCATCAGGTATGTGCTAATACTCCCTTCTGTTTTAACAACAAAAAAATCATGCTTAAATTACAAGGTCGTCATCATCATCAACAGGTCTGCCTTTTTGCAACTCAATTTGAGTTGCTCCTGTTGGGAATATAAATTGATAAGATTTTTTATATACTAATGCTATTATCAATGCTACTTATTCATCTAGTTTTTATGAATTCCCTACGTAGTACACTACATAGTTTTCTTTTACAAGGCATTTTTTCATCACCTAAGCATAACTGTTTATACTCAGAGATCCCAAACAGAATAAATTCCTTTATTGATGTTGGTGCTGCACATTACCACAGTACCTTTCAGCATTGATAAATTAATTGATAAGGTGCACCACTACGATGATTTTGAAAATTAGGAACTGGTTCTTATTTCCAATCTCTGCTCCTCGTGAACCGCTTTGTTTATTATTGTCATAAGCTGGCTGCTGGTTGGTTTGTTGAGTAGTGCACTTTCAGGACATTTCATCTACAGAACTCGAAACCCATCGGTGCTATTCATGATTTGCAACCAAAAGGTAATTTGCACAGGATCGTCAAAATTAAGCTTTTTATGTCAACTGTACAGTTTTTTATTAATTCAGTTTCTCTATGTAGCAGCTGTAATCTGGTTGCATGTAGCACGAATACTGAGATGGCCAGAATATAGGATCTGCACTTTAATGCCATCACATGCTGTAGCGTTTCAGATGTGAAATTAATTAATAATTTTATAATTGCCTTGAGGGGCACCCCCTCCCATTCACGTTGGGAGGAACGTATCAGAATTTCTCAACTAGGACTCATTACAGACGGAGAGAGTTCTCGTTTGAATTGACCGGAATTACTTAAGAAACATGAAACACAGCTAGTGATTATATATGGTTATTTATTTAAAATTAACAGAAATTAACAGAAAACTTGAGATTCACTCTGGACATATAGTAATAATGACTTAATGCCACAGTTTCGGTTAATAGCAAAGGGTAGAGATTAGAGAGATTTTGTCCTAATATCACTTCTATTTCACTTCAAACACAGGTCTTGTACTAAATACTGGGAGAGCTTATTAATGGTGGGTAAAATATTGGTGAAATCAAATCGGCACCTATCTTAACACCAACCACAGCACAAAACGTAAAAGGAGCCTGCAGCCTTACTGTGAGTAGATTCACCGGCGAGGTCCACCAGGTGGTCAGCCTTCAACAATGGAGCCCCAAGATTATATTTTTTGGCTGCAGGAGTTTGAAGCCAAGTGGTAACGGACCGGTGTCGCCTCAAAATAACCAAAAATATAACGACAGACATTTGAACTAAACATTATAAAAAAAAAACAACCGAGTATGAACGAAAACCCAAAGCTCCGATCCTTTCTTTCTGAATTAAATTCAGTCTGCCACTTGAAGTTTCTTTGTGAGTAAGGGCAAAGACAGTGAAAAAAATAAAATAAGTGAAGTCAGGGTTAAAAGTTAAAAAAAAGACAAGTTTAAGCCTAAAGAGATTTACAAGAGAGAATTGAGGTTACAAGAGATTACACAAGTCACAAGGGGCTTTAAATATCTGCACACTTGGTTTTCACTGGCGAGGGCGAAGTTTCATTTTTAGCTTTCAACCAGTAAGATGTCTGACTTGGTTTGGGTGCAACAGAATCGCTTCATTCCTAAATTAACTTTTATAAAAGAAAAATTATTCTTTCTTTTCCCAGCATCCCAACGCACGTTCAAAGAGTACATTAATACAATTATTATAACACAGGCATGAAATATAAGCATGATAAACAGCGAACAGTTGACAGTGTCCATATAATAAAAGACTATTGATTATGGTGAATTTAGGTTGGTACCAGTTTAAAGTGGAGATGGTTATTACACACATATTTAATTTACTGAATGTTATTCCGTTGGTCGGACCTCTGATTTATTGTTACACGCACACACAGTTAATTTGTATCAATACTGCAGTCACAGGAGTATTTAAATGCAGAATGGTTCTAATTCCACGGTTCAGTACCACCGATCTGTAGATGGCGCTGTGACTCCATGGCACGACAGCCGAAACTTATTACAGAATAATTACTTTCGTCGTGTTTTACGTATGACGTCGTGAAAAGTCTTAAAATGAAGCTTGGGCTGTCCGTTTTCATGTTTCACAGCTTGTAGGTAGCTATGATGCATATTTGTCACAGATTCATTAATCCGTCTGGAGTTGGCTCTGAAGACTTTCCTTATTTCTGTGCTTATAGTAACAGTGTTTTTTCTTCATGAAATTAGGTTGTTAGGTATGTGTCCAACCCCAACCTGGAGAAGTGGATTGCACTTTGTCAGGGGTCTACCTTTAGACTTAAGAACAAAACACCAAATAATGAACAAACAAAATATTACATATTCAAAGTGACTTGGGTCCCTGTTTAAATAAAACAAAATAAAAATGTTTTTCCTATGTGCACCGTTAATATGTACAACACACTCATACTATGAACATCCCTCTAATGCAGACCATATACAATTATTTATAAAATTATCAGTTTTAACAATTTAATGACAAACCTATAAGAGCAGGGGGACACAGTGAGCAGACACATGGGCACAAGCTCTCCCTCAGCGATTGCAACGGGTCAGAAACTATGCAAATGAGGTCCAACTCGGACCAAACCAACAAAAACGACTAAAACACACCAAAACATCAAAGACAACCTTACGCTACATTTACAGGACGTTTTCAACTAAACAAACAACTTTTAAGCACACTAGCTTAATTTAACAGAGAGCATCCCTACACATATTACCATCACACACACTTCCCAAGTTCTGGGCGGAAAGGTGAGGATAAGCTGTATATGCGTCATACACTGTGCGTCGTAAATTGCAACAAGTAAACCAGAACTATGTACGATATCAACAAATCAAACTAAATAAAACAGAAATACAGACACTATCACATAGTTTTGAGAATGTTCACGTTGCTAATAACAAAATGAACATTTAAATTATAATCAAAATATTGGCACAGCGACATCTATACTTTATTGGTTTAATTTTTAATTTTTTTACTTTCACAACAAGAATTAGTTTTACAAAAGTCTTTATTTTAGTTGGTGTTCATTATGTTTCTTTCTCTTTTAGTTTCAGTGGTTGGATAAAACTACTAAAAGTGGTCAAGTAGGTGATGTGCAGTGACAGAGACGCAGTTGTTGCTTAGATTTTTTTATATCTTCTTTCCCAGCTTTAGTGATTTTACAAAGCAAAAATGAAACTTTATCGTATACCCATTAATAATGGTTTTCATCTTTTTATTTAAGCTTGGTAGTCAGAAAGCGACATAACTGCAGTTTTCACAATTACAGAGTTGATCGTAAAGTGGCACTTTGTTTTTTTTTTTTTATGTAATAAATACACTTAGGGTAAAGTGGTAACACTTAATGCAAAAGTACTGCCCACATGCAGTGTAACTGCCAAAAGAGGTGTAACTGGCTGTGTCACAGACTGCGAACATCAAGTATTTTAATTCAACCAGTGTCAGCTTGTTAAACAGCTGCTCAGGCCAAACTGCCCTAATGTTTATATGTGTTAGTATGAGCCAACTGCATTCCCACAACATGCAGGTCAAAAGCTATGAAGTCATAGTGGACATTTGCCAGGGAAGATAGAGTGGATAGCCTGCCAATTGCAAGCATGTCTGTGGCCAGATGGGGGGTGCACACGGTTTAGAAACAGCCAAGTGGTGTCCAGTGGAGAATCCTCTGGATTAGTCTTGGCCAAACAATGCCTTCAGGCTGGATAGAGTGACTTAACACAAGCAGGAGTTTTCTTTGCCATTTACTGTTCTGGGCGGGTGATGAAAGGTCTGAGTTAGATTACATTTCAAGCTTACAGATATAGATATATATGGAGATATGTATACTGACCCTGGTATATACATACAGTCAGTCTCTCCATGATCTTCATGGCATGAGAGGTCAGTGCCACAGGTCTGTTGTCATCTAGTGCCCCTGGGTGACTCTTCTTGGCCACTGGGACCAAGCATGATGTCTTCCTTAGCCTTCAACACTATCTGCCATCAGGTCCTGCTGCCTTCCCCTGTCTGAGCTTTTCCAGCTCACTCCTCACCTTGCTGGATGCAATATCTATACTGGTCTGGCTGGTGAGGGGCTTTGTTGGGTGATGTGTCAGTAGGAGGGGAAGGGGGACTGCTGGAGCTGTGATGTTGTTGTTAGTGTGGAGCTGCAGTCAAACCTGGTAAAGAACTGGTTTAACTTGTTTGGTTTCTGCACATTCGCCTCAGTTGCTCCTCCACTTTTTCTTTAGTGGATATGGAGTTGTCCATGCAGAACTTGATTTACTCAAAGATACAGTCTTTCAGGCAATAAATGTCCTCACCACATGGTTCATAAAGGGCATTACAGTCTGTGTCTTTCAGTGCTCCTTTTCAGTGACTCCATGGCCTCAGGAGACCACTTCCTTGCAGTTCTTACAGTCACTGGCTGCTTCTAAACCACTGGCTTGTATGCTGGTGTGACCAGGACAAGGTTGTGGTCTGACCTGCCCAGTGGGGGGAGGGCAGTGGAGCTGTCGGTATCCCTCATATTTGCATACAGCAAATCAATTGTCTTATTGTCTCTTGTAATGTATTTGACAAACTAATGAAAAGTGGGCAGTGTGAGATGCGTGGTTAGTCACCTGTGATGACCATCAAGGCGCTGAGAGACATGATCATAATGATCCCTGGCCAAGATTTGGTGTAGCACATGATACTGCACTCTCTGTACTCTTGTCTGGGTCCGGGTGACTGCTTCCAGTTTGTCCTCTTGTTTGTTCTGATCGTACATTCCTTTTGATAATTGGTTTAAACCTCCTTTTCTTCATCCTCCATTTTACACCTGCTCTGCAACCCTGCAATCTTCTTCTCAGCTCCTTTAACACAGTAGGTTTTTCACAGGCAGCAGGAGACTGAGACAAACAGCTGGTCGCATGTATAAACAAAGCTTGAAACAATACACCTAGCTTCCAATCAACAGGAATTTTCTAAGTTTAAACTGAAAAAAACCCCAAAACAATAAAAAAGCACCTGAGTGGTGGGCACTAGCGAGCATGCTATGGAGTAGACATGTGTGTTGAGGCTCTTCAGAACCTTGTCAAAAAATGTTCAATTAACACTTATCGGTTGTTTCTTTTACTCATTTATGTTTAGTTAGACATTTCTGCAAACACTTGTACGAGAAAATATGCCAGGTAAAGGGCAAAAAAGCTGCAACACTTCCACAACTGTACCCGAGTCACCACCTCGTGGGAGTGCTGACCCAGACATGAGGTTAGTGCTAGCTACGGAAACTTTCAGGCGTGAGTTACTTGCGTTGCTACGTGAGGACATCGGGTGTATTATCAAGCTGGAGATCAGAGAGGTGCTGGAGAAGGAGATGGCGGGGCTTTTGAGGAGACATAAACACTGTAAAAACTGAATTGGAATCCTACCAGAGCTCAGTTGCTAGAGAGTTAGCTTCGCTAAAAGACGCCATATCCAAAGTGGGGAGGAGCCTGTCCTCATGCACAGACGACATCGTCACATTACAACGCGAGGTTAAACAACTCCAGATGCTGTCAGAGTCACTACAAAATAAATGTGAGTACTTGGAAGCGAGAGCAAGGAGGAATAATGTCAGGATTGTGTTCCAGAGAGCCAGAGCAGCTCCGCCACACACAGCGGTTTCAGCACAACCAGCGCCAAGATGGGGCGATTAACCGCACATCATTGTGGCTCGCCTACACTACTTCCAGGACTGTGCCAACATCCTTCGCCTGGCCAGGGCAAAACAGCAGATCAAGGTGGACGGACGAGATGACCATCTCTGTCTACCCAGATTATACTACACTGGTGGCCAGAGCCAGAGTAGGATACAACACGGTGAGACACCAACTCCGAGGGTTGGAAGGAGTCAGATACGGCATCCTCTATTCGGCTCGCCTCAGTATCACCCACAACAATCAGGAGCAGATTTTTTCCACACCTGAAGAAGCACAGGTTTACATCTCACGGAACATCTCCACACAAGGGGCTTCTTGCAGTGAGGGACAGCTATGATCAGGAAGATACCGTGAAGTTGTGGTTATTAAGAGACATCTGTTGGAGATATTGTTGTTTTCAGCCAGCTGTTAAGCTAAATTTCATCTAGAATTTAGAATTCTACTATCGGCTTTGATATTATATCTCATACTGTCCAAACTATGCCGCCAGTTACTATATCATTTGTCATTATCTACCTTTATCTTTTCTCTTTTTTTTTTTCTCTCACTCCCTCTTTATGTGTGTGCGCGTGAGTGTGTGGTGCAGGTGTGTCTGCGGAGTATATGTCAGGGCCCTGTTATACGGGTTTCGTCCCCATTATATAGCAAGAATATGAGTGTGAGTAGGTGGATGTGTGTGTGTGTGAGGGCAACATTATTACTTCTACCTTCTACCTACGACCACTGTGATGGTAAATTTTATGTCTCAGAACTGCTTAATAAACCCCCACAACAGACTCCGCATTAACCATTTGTCACCCAGACACACTGATTGTTTTAAATTATTTGTCTCTTAATTAACACCCAGACAAGATAATTGTTTTAACTTAAACTTTCACTTCTCATCAGAGGTATTAGGAAGGAAGTGCAAAAACTTCCACCACACCACCCATAAGTGATTTAACTACTTATTTATTTATTTTACTTCCCTTCTGTTTACTATTGTCATTTCTTTATTATCACAATTGTTTGCTCATTTGCTCATTCATAATATCACTTGACTGCTACAACCATTGTCACTCTGTTCTGAAGCTCTTCGAGGATTGTTTAGTGTTAACCCAGTATACTTATGTGGGGACTTAGCCTAGAGTTTGGAGAGTCTAAAGCGACCTGTGTGTCGGATCAGGTCAGCACACGGTTTCAAAACCTTTTTATTATTTCTGTTTGTATGCTTTTGTTTAACGAGAAACACTCACATGTTCATGTATTTTTTCTAACATTTGTTAACCTGTTGGGGACATCGATATTACTCGAAGTAGTCCAACTGGTCGCACATTCATACTTCTGTACAATATATCAAGATAACATCAACAAACAATCAGGACTTAGGCTCGATAAGATTTATTAGTTGGAATAATAAAAGGGATCCAGCATCCTATTAAGCATAATAGGATTTTCACACTCCTGAAATCATTAGGTTCAGACATCATGTACCCCCAAGAAAGTCACCTCCTGAATGATGAACATAATGAATTGAAGAAATGTTGGATTGCACAGAGTATGGGGTCAGATGTAGGGGGGCTGCAGCACTGATTAGGAAAGGTGTTCCTTTCATACCAATTAGTATTACACCAGATGATAAGGGTCGGTTCATTATAGTAACTGGAAAGCTGTATGGCAACTTGGTGGCACTTGTAAATCTCTATTGCCCCAACTGGGATAACCCTCAGTTTTTTTCTAGTCTCATAGGAAAACGCCAAGACCTTAACTCGCACTTGTTCATATTAGGTGGAGACATCAACTGCACGTTAAGCCTTCCCTTTTCTACTGCCAGCCTTAGATAAATCTAATCCCGGGAATGTAATATGCTACCATATAGTAGTCACTTCAGGCATATCTCATTATCTCATATGCAACAAAAAAGAGAAAAGGGAATAAAATAAACGCATCAGTGAGCTGAAACAATAAATACTGAATACACACAACCAACTTGCCAATAATTCTATACCTTAACTTTTTAAGGAACGATTATTGCTGCAAACAGAATTTGATAACCTTTCCATTAGCCAGGCGGAATGGATGATGCTTAAAACGAGACAGACGTACTATGAGCATGGTGAGAGGGCAGGGAAGTTACTATGTCACCAACTTAAACAAACAGCAGCGCAAAACCCAATCCCTGAAATTCGGGTCTCATCAGACTCTACTTCCTCACATCCACAAACCATAAATTATCGCTTTAAGGCATACTATACTGAATTTTATAAATCACAGGCCTCTGCAAATGCTACAGACATTCAGGACTTCTTGGAGGGCCTAACTTTACTACAAGTTGCCGCAGAGGACAAAGACATGATCGATGCCCATATAGCGGCAAAGGAGATAACACAGGCAATAAGATCCATGCAAACTGAAAAGACCCTGGGTCCTGATGGTTTTCCTGTAGAATTTTACAAGGTGTTTATTTCCAAGTTCGCACCTTTTCTATGCTTATTGTTTCAGGAAATCCCTTTAGATGGGAATTTACCTCTCACCATGACACAGCCAACTGTATCAGTCTTATTCAAGAAGGGTAGGGATCCATTAGACTGTGGTTCTTATCGCCCAATCAACCTGTTGTGCTGCGATTATAAGATTCTCACAAAAGTTCTATCCCGGTGCTTCGAAACAGTGGACCCTGATCAAATAGGGTTTATACCAGGGAGGCAGTCGTTTTACAATATGAGGCGTCTGTTCATCGTGCTTTATTCTTCCCACTCAATCCGGCAGGCGGAGATTGTGCTCTCACTCAATGCAGAGAAGGCCTTTGACCGGGTTAAGTGGGATTATTTATTTACAGTGCTCGTTAAATTTTGATTCGGTCCCTCTTTTACCTCATGGGTTACGATATTATACTCATCACAAACACCCTCAGAATGCACAAACTCCATTAGATCAGATTATTTTAGGCTACATAGAGGTACACTGCAATGATGTTGCCTCTCGCCATTTTTATTCAACCTAACCATCGAATCGCTGACTAAATCCTTAAGAATGCAACAGTGCATTACAGGTATTACCAGAAACCAAACAGTACATAAAGTACCACTGTATGCAGATGATATATTACTATACATATCAAACCCAATGGAATCAATCCCCAAACTTATACACACGCTACAACAATTCGGAAGACTATCAGGCTACAGCCTTAACCTATCAGAGAGTTTACTTTTCCCCATTAATAAATTAGTGAAATCCACGGATTAGAGAAGCTTCCCATTCAAATTAGAACAACAGGGTTTCATCTACTTGGGTATAAATGTTACGCGATCATATGATCGCATCTCTATGATCACAACTTTAAAGATTTGTTAGAACATACTAAACTGTACTTCATTAAATGGTCAGCTCTTCCCATCATGCTAGTGGGCAGAGTTAACACAATTAAAATGACAGTGCTACCGCGCTTTTTATACTTGTTTCAGATGATTCCGGTCATGGTTTAAACAATTGAACAGTCATATCACTGGTTTCGTCTGGGGCACCTCCTCCCCAAGCATTAAAATAAGATCATTGGAGATGCCCAAGAGTGCAGGGGGACAGGGCCTGCCTAACCTTTATTACTGGGCAACTAATATCTCCAAGCTGAATTACTGATGATGAATTACTGGATCTCGATGCATGAAAGCAAAGTAGGACCATTGTGGGCTACAATGGAATTCACAATCTCTATCCTAAGTAGTCTACTGCCCATTAATTTAAATCTTCAAAAATTGGGACCGGTGTTAAAAAAATCCCTTAAGATATGGTTTCAGTTCAGGAAGCATTTTCAACTTAATCAGGCAATTGTGCTTCTTCCCCTGGTACGAAACCACATCTTTCCCCCATCCCAAACTGACACCGCTTTCGAAGAACGGCCCAGACATGGGTTGGTGTTCTTCAAAGACCTTTTTGTAGATGGCACATTTGCTTCTTTTGACTGACTGCAGAGAGACAATAATATTCCTAAGAGCCATTTCTTCAGATATCTGCAGGTGCGCAGCTTTGCTAAGAAGCATTTCCCATTTCCTCACTTACCACCTCAGAATGTGTTGAATACCATGTTGGAGCTGGATCCCAGTGGGAAGAGGAGAGTATCCAAGATTTACCAAATGTTACAAGACTTCAGCCCACCATCATGGGAAAGTATCAATTTGGCGTGGGAAGAGGACATAGGCATTGCACTAATGAGTTATGGCAAGATAGTTTTAAATGTATACACATTACATCTCTCTGCATAAGGCATGGTCTTATTCAGTTTAAAGTTGTGCATCGTTTGCACTATTTAAATGAGAAACTGTCCAGAACATATCCTGACGTCAACCCTGAATGTCCAAGATGTAATCACAATCCAGCTACAGTGGTTCACATGTTTTGGTCGTGCAGATTTCTGAACAGCTTTGAAGCTATATCTTATATACATGGTGTCAATGTAGACCCCAATCCATTAATTGCAATCTTTGGAACGACACACTCCAGTGAAAATGTTACTACTCTACAGTCCAATGCCATAGCTTTTTTAACACGAATGGCACAGAGACTAATTTTTATGCAATGGAAGTCAGCCAGACCTTCCTCATTTAAACACTGGGTTAAGGAGGTGCTCTCTAAGATTCCACTGGAGAAGTTGAAGTATAATCGCAGCAGATGCAAGGATAGATTTATTCAAACCTGGACCCCCTTCATAGAGTTTGTTGAGAACTTATCTCTCATTTGATATCACTCTACCATATTAAACTTTACACATGAAATGACCAGCTGGATCTCTGTGGGTAGTTAAAGGTGTCCCCATGTATTTTTATTTTAATCATTATTATATATAGAAAACAATGTACTTCATGAGACTCTGTATGAGCTTTGCCTTTAGTTGATAGTATATGTGGATTACGTAGTATAAATGTGGTGAGTGTGTATGTGAGTACAGATGCATCTACATATTTATGCAATATACAAATTTGTTTGTCAGTTTATGGTATAAGTGCTTCCGTGTAATGTGAGTTTTAATTTTATTTTTCAATTTAATTACCATTAGTATTTATTTTTTTATGGACTTTTTTTCTTTCTTTAGCCTTGTGAGGGGCAGGTGGGTGGGTTGGGTTGATGTAGTGTCATATGTTCACTGTTCTGTAACCTGGAAAATGTATATAAATGAAGTTCTCAAAAAAAAAAAAAAAAAAAAAAAAAGGACCTTGGTGTTGGTGTTTGCCGAGATGTGCAGTTATAACCAACCACAAAGAGACAAAACCGTGAAAAAAAAAGCAATACGTAAAAACACTGAATAAAAGAGACAAATGCAGAGAGCTACTGTAACAGGCTGCCACTAGGATGGTGCCAAGAAATATATGTGTAAATTACTAACATAAGTACTATATAAATACTGTATAAATATGCATTATATATACACTATATTGTATTTATGTCACAATCCATTTTATTTTACCTTTTTGTACAGAATGCAATCACACACACTTCTCTTTGTGGTCCTGCAGGTGAAATGGCACTGGTCTGGGCTGGACACACTAAATGTGCAGTAGCTTTTGTCTACTCTAACACACAAACACATCAACAAAGGCTAAGGATTGTCAAAGCCAAGTCCACTTACAGGCCATGAGAGGATAAATATGCATTTTCGCCAAGTACACACATGCAACTTGCCAAAACCAACCACGACTACTCTGTAGCCAAAGGCGTTTGCAGCCCAGTCCCACTCAGCAGGGAATCCCAGTGCATGGCTCTTCAACTCTCTTGGAAAATCTATCAGAGAGAGAGCAAGAAAATGAAGGGAAGGTGAAGGGTTTGGGGATTGTGAAAAGCTTGACAATCAAATATTACAGTGTTTAACATTTAATTTTCAATCACTGCCTATTCCATTCACTTTCAGTTTTAATTGCTGCTGTGCTACCTGCCACCAGTGGTTCTTTATGAAATGACTTTTGAATTGACAACGAGCCACAACGGGAGCTGTGAATGACTTGAGGAAGGGTCCCATTAAATAAGAGCTGTCTAATTACTTTGTCCTTCCTTTTGTCCTGTGCTATCTGAGCTCTTGCTGTCGTTCATATATCTTACAGTAATGAGTAAAGCCAGAGCCTGGCACCTGCATAGAGTAATTAAACATATAAATTCTCACCTTACGGAAACATGTGTACTCCACAGGACTGATTTTTAAGGCTTTCACTGTTGAGGTTATTTTCATAATTTTTTTTTATTTTTTCAAAAAAATCTTTTAGAGGAACTAGAAGAGAAGAGTCATTCATCAGGTCAATGGTAGAATTTTTTTTTCTTTTGTAAAACAAAAGAAAAAAGACCATCCCTTTGCAAGGGATTTTTATAAGTTTTTTTTTGCTATTGAAATTGGGACTCATCTGCAGGCCTATTAAATTAAGGACTCAGCTGCTACACCTTCACAGCCAAGGATGGCATTGAAACATTTTCTTGTAAAAGCATAAATAGATCAAGAGGTGATTCAAACATAGCAGGTCAATGACTCACTGATGGTTACTGCTCCCAAAAAAATAAAAAATAAAAAATCACTCATACTGTACCACTGGAAATATTGAATGCAATGAATACATTGGCATTTACTTACATTTTTAAAATATTTCTATGAATATGTAGTTCCATTGGTTTTATGTTTAGTTCTGTGTAAAATTTTAACTCCTTGTTTTCATTTTTGACTATTTGTCAAGATTCATGGAAAAAGTGGACTCAAACACAGACAGCAGGTAGGAGCACAACAGATGTAGAAACTGAGAACATTTAATAGACTTTAGCACAAAGTACTGCAGAGCAGGGAAACCAAAAACGGTCCAAACTGAAATCCAATAAAACTGATAAAAATATAATTCAAACAGCTGAAGAACCAACGAGGACAAAAGAAATCCAAATCACATTCTGTGTTGGTTCAGCAATAGATATATACAAAGGGAGTGATGAAAAGATTGACAATAGGTGGGGTGATTATAGGAAACATTAAAACATGAGCAAAAGTAAAAAGTAAAACATAATATCCATGGACCATGACATAAGTGAGATCGTCTTTCCTCCTGTGTCAACCATTGGCTGTGGCTCAGAACAAGGTGAGACAGAAAACTTTTCACAAACTTGCCTCCTTATAAAGCATCTTTTCTTTTATCTTAGATGGTAGCTTCAGGGAAGTGTCATGGTTTACCCCCTTGAAGGTTGAATGAGGGGTGTCTAACTGAACCTCCTTGGAAACTGCCACACCAGAGACAGGAGAGACAGGCAGCAAGGAGACTGAAGCTGACTGTACACTGAATATCTAAGCCAAAGCTGCGCAACGCTCAGCCTTGGTTTTGTAATGATCTGACAAGAAGAAAACGAGAACCAGGAGGACATATACAGAGGGAGTGATGAAGGAATTGACAACAGATAGACAGGACAGGAAATTAACAAAAAAAATACAGGAAACATCAAAACATGAGCAAAAGGAAAACACAAAAACCCATTGACCATGACAATTTCCATGACAAAAAATAAGATAAACAATAAATCAATTAGTCTGCATTCCTTGTACATTACAGCTCTTTGTGAAAACTTTTCTTGATCTGTTGAATCACAAGGTAGCTAGTTTCTAATATTTTGTAGTTATGGGCACACAAATTATGAGAGCTAAGGGCTCTGTTACACATAATGGCACCCCATGTCAATAAAGTACCACAAGCAAAAGCTGATGAAAAGTGGGGTGCAATACACATTTGTTTGCTTTGGAATAGCTTTTTTTTTAAAAACTTTAAAAAAGTATTTAGTACTTTTTCACTGTAAAACCCTGTGAGACTTATTCAAATTAGACATCCCAGCTGTCAGTCACAGCTGCCGCTCTACTGCCTTAAGGCACATATGAAAGATTTGAATAAGCTGAGAGAGCATTGCCAAACAACTAGCATAATTGCATATTACGCCTTTTTCAACAACTGGACAAAATTTTCTATTTTGTTATTTATATGTATGAGACAGGCTTTGGTCAAAATACCTGTTGGTTTAAGCACAGAGCCTCTTGTCCTTGCCCTGTTTTGAGCACTCTTTTTGGCGTTTTTGAGATAGAGTCCTCAACCCCGTCCTTTTGGTGAGGTCAGCAGCTACTCAACCTGATCTTAAATTGTTTATTCCCCTCGAGCCAAGGTGCTCATGGTGAATGGCCACATGGTGGGGGGTGCCAAGCCCACACATAGCAGTTTCAGTAGGTTGTATAATACCTCCAAAACTGAGATACTTGTAGGGAATGGTCACAAAGTGGCTGGTGCCAAGTCCCACACATAGCAGTTTCACCAGGTAGTATCTTCTACTTGAGCTGAGGTGGTCACAGGGAATGGCCACACAGCAGCTAGTTATTTCTCTAATGACTCCTGAGTTATGACTTGTCTGACTGAAATGTGAGCTAGTTCAGGCAGGCAACTTGAGCTGCTCCTGTTGGAGGGAGCAGGCCCTTGAAACTGCTCACACCACATATTGTTTAGGGTCAGAATTTTCTCTGTTTTGTTGTGAAATTGTTGTGAAAATCTCAGACACAGAGGGGCCGGAAGAGATTGGGTTTTGGCCACGTATGCACAGAATATTTTCAGGAAATAGAATAAAAATCTCACAAGTTTTTGTTGTTAGGAATTCTGTGTATGCTGCCATGTAATACATTTATATGCTGTTCCTGTTAATAAATTCCCCATAAGAGGTTGTCAAAGATGAGTGTGACTATTCTTTTCTCCATAACACTTCCATGTGATCTATCTCACACTCTACACGCCATTTATCAAATGCACTCCTCCAAACTAGGTCTATCTAAGCTGCAAAGCTCACTGCCTCATACTTACTACCATTGCCCTGCCCACTGTCTGGTTTTCAGACCTTCTACCACCCCATCCACCTGTAGGCTGTGGGGAAAAAAAAAATTCATATGTCGCTCCAAAATTAAAATTGAGAAAAAGTTAGCAGAAGGAGTAATGAGGTTGGAGTCTAGATGCCAAACTTTAATCATATACTTCAGTTATCAAGCGTTCATTAACAAAATAATTCTGTACCAATAATGTCAATCTTTTACAAAAGTAACAGCAAAGACTTCTGTGGCACAGTTTCTTCTGTCCAGTGTTGAACTGGACCAAGATGTTAAAACAGTCAGATGGAAAGTGGATGTATTTTGCTAACTCTTACTGGGATATTATTCTCAAATTATCCACTGTGCTCCTATATATACTCTGAGGCTGAGAGTAGATGTAAGCTGCATGTTCTCAGTAAAGCTGACAACAGGACATTTGACGCCAGGACGCTGGCGTCATTGGTCTAGCAGGGTGGATGTGAGCGGGCATGGCTTAAAGGTTGAGGCGTAGACAAGGAGATGAAGTGAATATAACCAGATATATACTTCAGAAATGAAAATCTGATTGGCTTGTTAAATAAAGAACCTTTAAACAAAGGGGAATTAATAATGTTCTATAAGCTCCCAAGAACAGAAAAAAGTGACTTTTCCACGTCACATGTTAAAAGATAACTTGAAGCGTGGACCCTGGAGCGGAGACACAGAAATGGGTGAAGTAGATGAGATTTAAAAAAAAAAAAAAAAAACTCACTTTATTGAGGACTTGCACACACAAACATCACCTGTGGAGAGGACAGAAGCAGATAGGCAGCAGACTCACAGGTGAGCTCAGGTACATGACAGATAATCCAAATAAGAGTAAATCCAAAACATAAAGAGTAATAAAAAAAAAAAACAAGACTATGGCTTAACCTTGAAAACCAGAATAATCACTGAAAATGCAGACTATCTGGCAAAGTATGGGAAAGACGACCAGGTATTTCAAAAGAAGGTAATTAGGAAAAGATAGTAAACTGGCGTGTCAGGGCTGCATATCATCTCTTCCTCCTGGTAGATAAAAGAAAACAAACACTATGCGGAACCTGGAGTTGCAGCCATGGCTGTGACATGCACTTTGTATTTCTGGAGAGATATTGATACCAAGGGCCTGTTGTTCAAAAGTAGAATAAAGACATCCAGGATAAGGGGGAAAGCCAGGTTGGACAAAGTCTCAAGAGTTTATCCTGGCTTAGTTGGTTGTTTGAACGCCAAGCCAGGCTGAGGAGGGGCGGCTTTGTCAAGCCAGGTTTAACTTTTAACTTTTAAGGTTGCTGTAATTAAACCTTTACTTAAAAAACCTACTCTTGATTCAGAAGTGTTGGCTAATTATCGACCTATATCCAATCTCCCTTTTTTGTCCAAAGTTCTTGAAAAAATAGTTGCTGTTCAACTTTGTGATCATTTACATAGAAATAATCTGTTTGAAGAGTTTCAGTCAGGATTCAGAGTGCATCATAGCACAGAAACGGCACTGGTGAAAGTTACCAATGATCTCCTGTTAGCTTCTGATAGCGGACTTGTTTCTGTGCTTGTCCTGTTGGATCTCAGTGCTGCATTTGATACGATCGATCACAGCATTCTGTTACAGAGACTTGAACATGTTATTGGGATTAAAGGAACTGCATTAGGCTGGTTTAAGTCATATTTATCTGATAGATTCCAGTTTGTTCTTGTAAATGAAGAATCTTCCTCACACGTTGGAGTAAGTCATGGAGTTCCTCAGGGTTCTGTGCTTGGACCGATTCTTTTTACTTTATACATGCTTCCATTAGGTAACATTATCAGACAGCATGGCATAAATTTCCATTGTTATGCTGATGATACTCAGCTGTACTTATCTATGAAACCAGATGAAACCTACAGGTTGGTCAGGCTACAAGCCTGTCTTAAAGACATAAAGACCTGGATGACTCAGAACTGTCTGCTTTTAAATTCAGACAAAACTGAAGTTGTTCTCTTTGGACCTGAGCGCTTCAGGGAGAAATTGTCTAGTTATATAGTTACTCTAGATGGTATTTCCTTGGCTTCTAGTTCTACAGTGAGGAACCTTGGAGTTATTTTTGACCAGAATTTATCATTTGACGCACATATAAAACTGGTTTCTAGGACTGCCTTCTTTCACCTTCGTAATATTGCCAAAATCAGGAACATCCTGTCTCAAGGTGATGCAGAGAAACTAGTTCATGCATTTGTTACTTCAAGATTGGACTACTGTAATTCCTTATTATTGGGCTGTCCCACATATTCTCTGAAAAGCCTCCAGCTGATCCAAAATGCTGCAGCCAGAGTTCTGATGAGAACTAACAGGAGAGATCATGTTTCTCCAGTTTTAGCTTCTCTTCATTGGCTCCCTGTTAAATTCAGAATAGAATTTAAGATTCTTCTTCTCACATATAAAGTTCTTAATGACCGAGCTCCATCATATCTTAAAGATTTAATTGTAAGATATTTTCCTAACAGAGCACTTCGCTCCCAAACTGCAGGTTTACTTGTTGTTCCCAGAGTTTCTAAAAGTAGAATGGGAGGTAGAGCCTTCAGTTATCAGGCCCCTCTCTTGTGGAATAAGCTGCCAGTAAATGTCCGGGAAGCAGACACCCTTTCCACTTTTAAGATTAGGCTTAAAACTTTTCTTTTCGATAAAGCTTATAGTTAGGGATGGCTCAGGTAATCCTGAAACATCCCATAGTTAAGCTGCTATAGGCTTAGACTGCTGGGGGACCTCATCTGTCACACCTTTCCTCACTTTGCTCTCTTTTTCGATAAAAATTTAGTTAGTCAACTAAATTAACTAAACACATCAACCATGGTGCAAGAAAATGAGAAGCTATACAAACTTAAATTGTTAACTTTAAAATGAAAACCTGGCTCTCTCAAAAACTTTTTACAGATGGGGCAACATTATGGAGACTTGAAGACAATGGCATAAGCTAATCTTCTGACACATGCTGGTGAAATGTTAACCCAAATTCTGTTACATCATATGGCCAACAGCAAATGGCCTATGCACTCTACCTGTTCACAGCATTAGGACACAGTTTGTTGTGACTAGTTTATTGGCTAATTGCTCATTTTAACGTCTCTCACGTTAGCAAGTGACTAACCAGTCTGGGTGCATTTTCAGATGCGAGATGAAGTTCGATGTAGTTAAACCACAACTGGGTATCTTTGCGCCGTACTCTTTGCCCACTGCTGTTCGCTTGATGGGTGACTGCGTGAAGGCATTGTATGCAAATGTATTGCGGTGGACTTGTCGCACTCACCATTGTCATGTCTGATATTGAAAATGCTCACTTCACACATGGCACATGCGTGACGTTGGTGTTTATATCTGGCTCAGAGCCATAGATCATACACAAACACAAATGGAAAAGACGAATGACAGCTAAAAAATGAGAATAAAAATAATAACATGAAATAATGTTTGTTCACAAATCTTGGGTCAGTTTCGAGCCTTGAGTTGAAATCAAGTCTGAAGCTGTGGAAGAGGGACAGAAATATACACAATATTGCCAAAAGTATTCACTCACCCATCGAATTAATTAAATTCCGGTGTTCCAATAACTTTCATGGACACAGGTGTACAAATTCAAGCACCGAGGCATGCAGACTGCTTCTACAAACATTTGTGAAAGAACGGGTCGCTCAGAAAGCTCAGTGAATTCCAGCGTGATACCATGATAGGATGCCACCTGTGCAACAAGTCCAGTTGTGAAATTTCCTCGCTACTAAATATTCCACCATAAACTGTCAGTGGTATTATAACAAAGTGGTAGCGATTGGGAACGACAGCAACTCAGTCACAATCGTAAAATGAAAGAATGGGGTCAGCGGATGCTGAGGTGCATAGTGCGCAGAGGTCGCAAACTTCAATTGCTACAGACCTCCAAACTTCATGTGGCCTTCAGATTAGCTCAAGAACAGTATGTAGAGAGCTTCATGGAATGGTTTTCATGGCCGAGCAGCTGCATCCAAGCCATACATCACCAAGTGCAATGCAAAGCTTCGGGTGCAGTGATGTAAAGCACATCGCCACCGGATTCTAGAGCAGTGGTGAACGGTGCTTGTCTGACTGTGTTGTGTCAAGTGTAAAGTTTGGTTGAGGAGGTATTATGGCGTGGGATTGTTTTTCAGGAGCTGGGCTTGGCCTCTTAGTGTCAGTGAAGTATTACGCCACCAGAGCTACAGCATGAGATTTTGGACAATTTTATGCTCCCAACTTTGTGGAAACAGTTTGGAGATGGCCCCTTCCTGTTCCAACATGACTGCACGCCAGTGCATAAAGCAAGGTCCATAAAGATATGGATGAGTGAGTTTGGTGTGGAAGAAACTGACTGACCTGTACAGAGTCCTGACCTCAACTCAATAGACCACCTTTGGGATGAATTAGAGAGGAGACTGCGAGCCAGGCCTTCTCGTCAAACATCAGTGTATGACCACACAAATGCACTTCTGGAAAGAATGGTCAAACATTCCCATAAACACACTCCTAAACCTTGAGGAAAGCTTGCTCAGAAGAGCTGAAGCTGTTATAGCTGCAAAGGGTGGGCCGACATCATATTAAAACCTATGGATTAAGAATGGGATGTCACTTAAGTTCATATGGGTGTAAAGGTAGATGAGCGAATACTTTTGGCAATATAGTGTATTTGATCAAGGCAGTGGGTTATGCAAGGTTTTGCATAATAAACTATGAGCCTCAATCTTTTCCACAGCTGATGGAGGTCCCTAATAGTTGCTGGAAAAACACTTCCCTGCAGGGAGTTTCTGTGTTAATGTGCAGCATTAAAACAATTAATGTCATAATTTCGAATGGGATCTGCTGTTTTTTCTCTCGCTTTTGCAACATTCCTCACACTTTTGTTAATAACTCCTTGGAAAGTTAATGAAAACAGTACTCAGGCATGTCCGAAATGATTGTGCTCTTTGTCATTCTCATAATGTGAAAGATGTTTGCCTTTCACGTTATTCAATGGGTGAGTGAATGCACATTACCAACAACTTCTTATTACGTGTGCGCCTGTTGGCCCCTGCAGTTCTGTCTTTGTTTTCGATCATCCTCTTCCTTTTCCAGACAAAGATTTTAGAATACTCATCTCAAAGGTTATCTGCATGAATCGAATAGTTTCTTGAAGCAGACTTGTTGTTCTGAACTGCTCATAGGAATATAAAAGCAGAGGATTGTTTTTTTTTGCTTTTGACCTTTTGTTTCCAATTACCACCTTTGAGTCTAAGCTTTACATACAGGAAAAAGGAATTTGACCTGCAGTGTTGCACACCCCCGGGGTCTTGACTATGTCTCTCGGCTGTCCTGGGAACTCCTCGGGGACCCCCCGGAAGAGCTGGAGGAAGTGGCCGGGGACAGGGACGTCTGGGTTTCTCTGTTCAAGCTGCTGCCCCCGCGACCCTTGGATAAGCGGCAGATGATGGATGGATGGATGGTGTTGCACACAGCGATCCACCCCCCGTTAATATAAAAAATATAAGGTTAATATAAAAACTCTTTTTTTGCACATTAGAATTTTCAGGCTTTCATAAACCAAGCCAACAAAGGGCCATCTGGAGTGTCTGACATGTGTCTGTCTCGTTTTTTTTTAAACAGTGCACTGTTTGCACTGTTTAAAGCATTGATCTTTAAAAAAACTTTTATTCCAGCAAAGTAAGCATGTTGAATCAATGAGTCTGTTAACGAGAGAGTTCATTCTGACTGGCTGTTCAATATAGATGGAGAATCCATGAGCCCATCCATTTAGTGCAGATTCTTCTAATTTTTTGTCTCTGCTTCTATCTTTCTACAGCTTCCTGTCTTCTGCTCAGCCAACAGGCCAAGCTTTGCCAGCGCCACTCCTGCAATATAGTTCTCATTAGCCATATCCTGAACTACACACAAACTTCTATAGTGAGTGAACGGCAGTGTATAATGTATAAGAGCCCTTAAGGGGGATTTGTTAATGCAAATCCATATTGCAGTGCTTGATAAAGGTTTCCCACAGTAATCCTTTGCCTATATGGTTAGGTATTAGCTATTGATGTATGACAGTTCTTTGTACAGGGCCTTCAGAGAGGTTGTGGATCAGGGTTGTCACATCACACGTTTTGTGCGCTTTACTAACTAAATTGTTTCATGATATCATGCACTGTAAAAGAAGAAATATGCCAATCCCTTTTCAAAGTTTTTTTAAACATGTCAAGATCTTGTCCTGAGTGTCACGGCAAAACTTGGGCTCACTCACAAATTGAACTCAAGAGAAGATGCAGACACTATTTGAGTAAAGATTTGAGTAAAAGAAAAGGTTTCTTTAAAGCAGTGTTTCTCAATTCCGGTCCTCATGACCCACTGCCCTGCATGTTTTCAATGTTTCCCTCCTCCACCACACCTGATTCAAATGAATGGCTCCTTATCAGGCCACTACAGAGCTTGATGATGAGCTGAGAAACACTGCTTTAAAGGAAGGTGATGCGGGGAGCTAGTGAGTTGATCCAGGGGAACGGGTGACTCTGATCAGAGAGGGAGATGGTTGGAGAGAATCGTTGCGAGTAATTTATCCAAGTGAAGATGAGGGTTTTTCCTTACTGGGTCCAGGTGGGGTTCCAAAGCGGAGGGGAAGGATACTGGCTGTGGTGCAAAAGGTACTGAGCCAACAATGGGATGAGTAGGTGTGTAGTGAGCAGACAAATGTCTCGGAATCTACAGAGGAAAGCTAAATCCTTAGCTTTGAAATCCAGAGCGAGATGAGTGATGGAGGAATAGACACACTTGAACAGTGAGAACAATCTGCTGAAGAATGGTTGCTCCTGCATATTCTTAAGAAGGTGTCTTGACAAGCGCAGGCAAGAAACAGGTGAGCGCGCAAAAGCTGAACCAGACTTGAACCCTGAACCCTGGGCTTCCTGAAAAATCTGCTCAACCCCACCTAAGACCCAGAAACTGAACAAAGACCATTGCCAAGCATGATCGTGACACTCGTTTTGTTGACTCAGTGTATTAGATATCTTCCACTCATCTTTTCTTCTAAAAGACTAAGCATTTTGTTTATACAGCTTTTGTACCACATATTTACAAATATTACATTAACCTGTAGACATTGAGCTCCCTGTCTCAACTCCTTTGGACTCGCCTAAAATGCAAAAAATTAGGAATTTTAACACATGAAGAATTTTGTTGTCATAGTGTCCTCAATAGAAATAGAAGTAAAGGTAAATGTAAAAACTCATTACTTTTCTCCCTTGTAGACCATCTGAATTTTCCATACTGTCTCAAATTCTCTGATTTGGAATTGTACTTGGATTTTAATCAAATGTTAAATCAAAAGCCTCTGACAGTTCTTTTATGAGCAATGGCATGATAAAAGTGGTGAAATAATCTCTGGAAATAGCTACACACAAACTTTAATTGAACATTTTTAACATTTTGTTTTCAGCTGAATATATCTATCCACCTCTATAGCTATAATCCTAAAGTTTTGAAACCCTTTCAAGTTTTCCCCATTTAGTTACTGTATGTTTAAGACTCACATATAAATAGATTTAAATAGACAGATAATACTTATTGTATCTGATGAAATGTTCAAATGATTCTACAGGAGGTGAAGAAAATAATTAAATATGTTAACTTGACTTCTCAAGTGGTATTGGGGACTAGGTGTATAGAGCCCATAGGCCTATTATTTAAGAGGTCTATCATTTGCCTATTATTCAAAATAACTAAACTGGCAAAACGATCTAAAATGATGGTAAACAGAGTACATTTAGTAGACATTAACATTAGGATGATTATGTATCATCAAGGCATATTTAGAGTTTTCCTTGCCTGCTGTCATTCACTCCCTGAATGATACAGCCTAGATGAATCCTGAACCTAAACTCCTTAAACCTCAAGGTACGCTGGTCTCATTTTAATACTGTTTCTCAAACTAAAAACCTGAGTTTGACAAAAGGAATTGGAATATTTGATAGGGGAGGGCTCATATAATAAAGCTGCAATCTCCATCATTATTCTGTGTAAGCTGAACCCTTTTTAAAAAGCACAAGGAGCTAACTTGAATATAACTTTTGGTTCACAGCACTGCTGCTAATATATTTGTCAGGTAAGGCCTCTCAAATAAACTCTCACTTTGTCTTGCTCTTTCTCATGCACATACATATAAAATTCTCTGTAATGGTAAAATAAAAAAAGAAGTAAGGTGAAGATGGTGTTAGCATGAGTGTGTACCTGAGTGGGGTTTGGGATACAGTCAGATGGATAGAAATACAGGGGACATGTATATGTATATCTAATTACAGATAGATATAAGTGAAATTATTTTCAATATTTTTTCTAGTACTAGTGGACAACAAGATAGGACTCGAACCTGGACTAGCTACAACCAGGATCTACAGACTCTGTTTATGTGACACTTACTAAACCAGTATAACCACTCATGCATTATATTTATGATGTATTTTTGGCAATATTTTTCAACAGAGGCTTCTCGTGATATACAGGAATCCTAAAAAGAGTCTATTTCAGGGGGCAACCTCTATCTTACACTACAGTGAAGTGACAACAGTGATGAAGACACATGCGTAGAATAAAAATGACAAAAAAGAACTCACTGTGCCTTTAAGTTTAGACAACTAAAGTGGCTGCATAGATCAAATATTATTATTTTTCTTTTCATTGTTTTTGTTATCTGATCCATGCTAATGTCTGCCCCACATTGTTATTGAAATGTAAAAATCTTAAAAAATAGGAAAATTATCTCAGGTGTCAGTAACTTTTTGTCTTTACGAATGTGACAAACAAATTGTGTGTTATAATTCTGTGTCCTTTTAGTAAACCTACTATCTATGTAGATTTCTGTCACGTGAAGAAAAATGATAACAACTGAACAGTGCAGCCAGACGGAGGACTTAATTTCCTTTGTGAGCATCCGTGTAGCCTCATATGTTTGTGAGTGCATTGGTGTGTAAATTCGGACATGCTAGCTAAGGGGGGACATCTGTTTGCCTGGAGGTAGGGCCAGAATCTCATGGTGTGTGTCACAAACACACTGGAGCCCAAATAGCAGCACAACTAGCAGTTTTGTCTAGAGTCCCGGTAAATGAAGGCAAGGGCAGGGGGTCTCAAAGACAACAACAACACTTCATTTAGACCTAATTAAGTAAGTGGCAGAGTCATATGGGCAATATGTTGCCCATATGCCTCTGTGGTTACAGAGGATCATGGGATATTTGACTTAGCAAAGAAATGTCTCAGAACTGCTGTACTTCAATGCCCAGGCATAAATGAAGACTATAAAGTAAGATTCTTCTTCTTTGATTAGGCAAATATTATGTAATTTAAAGCTGTTTGGAAAAATATTTAAAACTTAAGCAACATTTTTTCTCTCTCTCTTTCAACTCACAGCTGAACAAACTGATTGCTGGTTTTTGAAAATTTGATTTTATAACTGCGTTTTTGGAAACTGAAGTTAGTGAGAAAGTTAATAGATGTCATGTTTGTGAATCCAACAATTTTCAACCGAAACTCAATGTTGAAATCCTGTGTTCTCTGAGATTTTTACATGACTTACCCACTTGAGACATGCACCTTACATTAGTTAGTTATATGAATAAACTTTTATGGACCATACTACTTGCACTAAGGGTAGTTCAGATATAGCTTAGAAACCATGCAGCAGTGAGCACTGGAATCTCCCCTCCAACAACAGAAGGGCAACAAAAGGCACTTAAACCCATAGCTTTTTTCAAGGAGCTAAAATATTATATCAGCTCTTTGTCTTTTGCATTTCATCTGAGGTCTAAGATAAAGGGTAGATTTGGTAAGTTAAGCCATTGAACATGTTAAAATAACACCTTGCAGGAGTGTTGGGGCTGCTTCAAGGGCATACATTTAATGCCAGTGTTGGGGGTACAATGAACAGAAATAAATGCTCAAGATCAAATACTGAGGGGTGACACTGTTTCTGACAATAGAGTTATCATCATAAAGTGTGCTTCTTACGCTTGTGCTGCCAAGTCTCAGGCTTTCTGCCTGACTCTGATCATCCCACATCTTGTGCTAAAGTTGAGCAATGATTTTCTAGGAATAGAACCCCAGGATGTCTTTTTTTTTCTTTCTTCAAGTATTTCTTATCTGATACCAGGACTCTAAATTAACGTTTTTGATGACCAGCCAATGTGGCTGGTAAGTTTCTGAAGTTACCAGCCAATCAGAATTTCCACTAGCCACATCTTTTCCTGTGCAAAAGAGACAGACTATGAGATCCACTGAATTAATTTGATCATTTTATTCACTAAAGCTTTAAATTAATCTTACAGTGAAGTTGAGAATGTATATATGTATATATATGTACATAATAAATTAAACCTAAGTACATACAAAAATTATCCTAATATTTCATTACTCATTAACCTTTACATACTATTCAAGGTCTAATTTGACCAATTTTTTGTATATAAAACTAAAAAAAAACAAACATTAAAACTTTTATTTTTAGCCTGAAATCTGACGATTTATATCAATGTGACCATGAATATTCAAAAATGGAAATATTTTACAACTTTCTAAACATGTTTTAATGCAAATAATGCACAAAAATACACACAAAATTATGTAGAGAGAGAGACTAATTATGAGGGGGACACTGTGAATCTTCCGGCTCTCAACGAAGACGGTCACAGTTCTCTTCTCTCCTCTATCTTCCCTCTCCCTCATCTTCCCTGCTTTTCTTCACGTCTTGTCCTGTCCTGTCTCAAACTTTGGTGCCTCTCTCCGCATTGCTCAAAATTAAAATCATGGAATTGGTCAACTGGTCTCTCAACGCAGATGACAGAATTGAGAAATTCGAGTACGGGGGAACTTGTCTGTCCTGATGGTACGTTTGCCGCAGGTTACATGAGGGACTCATGGGAGCAGTGGAGTGTCGCATCCCTGGCGATTCTTTCTGTTGAGGACATCGAGGATCTTTACATATTCGGAACCATGATAACAGGCTTTCTGCTGATTGGATTAGGCATTGGTGGTGTATAGCAAAATTCGGAAGTCAACTGCGCTGCTGCAAGATGCTCTGAACTCCTTTCCCCCTCCCTTTCTTCACGGACACCAGGTGATTGTTGACTCCGTCTGGGACCCAATCAAGGACTTCTCCATGGCAACCTGCTGTGGTATCACAATGACATCCTGTGATCTGAAACACTGGTTGAGAGCCAGACATAGCAACTCTCTGAGCTTACCCCCATCCCACGCCTTCAAGTTGTTTTTGCGTTTTTATGTGTGAAACGAGCAAACGTTTACTTATGTTTTGAGTTATATGTTGGATGGTGAGCTTATGTTTGCTTTTCTTGATTTGTTGAGGTTTTTTTCCCAGCCCCACATTGTACTCACCAAGGAGCATAGTCTGGAGGCTTTATTCCCCCCCGGCAACTCTTTAATTGTGCGCATGCGCGTTAGCTGCAAGCTGCCTGTTGCAAATAGAATTTCCCCCTCAGGGGATTTATAAAGCATTTTCTGATTCTGATATGAACAGTATGTAAAGGTTAAACATCGTCAGAGCTGTCTGAACTGTCTTCGGACACTGAATACTTTGGAATTATTAGTTCTAAGCACGAAATGATTCGTTTTGCGTTTTTCTTTAGCATACATTCGACAATCCTGACGGAACATTATGTTGTTTTCGAGATCATACACGAGCCACTCACGACCAGTTAGCCATTTACAGTTAAATTTCTCTTTTTTTCTTCTTCACAAAGTCCAATATCCTCCCCTACCTCTTTTGGAGGCATATCCTTTATTTTCACGGTCGGCTGTCCCAACCATCGCCACATCTTGTTTGCGTTTGTATTTGTACCGGCGTCTATCGTTTTTCCCACCCAAGAGTGACCCGCGCCCACTCCCCTAGTACGACAGCCTCGACAGATGCGTTCCCGTAGAAACCGCACTCATGCGTCCCTCGAAGTAGATGGTAAAGTTGCTCATTTATCACCAGCTAAGCCAGCAAGTGAGTTTTTTTTAAATACACGCCAAAATGAATTTTCACCTGGGTGTTAATTTCGAGCCATGTCTGACGGCTAATGAACTGACAAAACATAACAAAATTTATTTATTATATCGCACACACATGCATTAACAGACTGTGGCAGGAGTTGCAACATTTGTAACTGAGCTAAGCCCAAAAGTTTTCTCGATTCAGAGATTACATCTAGCAATTTTCAGTCAATTTGTAAAGGTCTAATTTACATAGAAGGTATATTTGATGGTTTGTGTCACAAATGTCACTAAATTCTGTTCTTGTTATTAAAGGGGACATATTATGCTAAAATCACTTTCCCAGCTCTTCTACACTAATATATTTTAACCGCGTCCATTTCGCGTGCACTGCTGCGGCCACTCACTCTCTTGTCCCTCTTGTCTAGGTGACGCGTTCTGATTCCGCTCCCCTTCTTCTAGCAGTGGCCAACACCCAGTCTCCACCCTCCACGCCCTACAGGTTATAAAACAGCAAAGCTCAGGTGAGGCACCCGTATTTCATTCATCGGAGCGAAGAAAAACGATTGGCAGTATGGTGAGTTGCTCTGTTGTTGGCTGCAGTGACCAGCACAAGACCCTGCATAAGAAACCCAGTCTCAGAGGACCTATGACGCCAGTGGATAAAGTTTATTTTTGACAGCGACGTTCCGGCCACGGTCGACATAAACCTGTGTGCCGAACATTTTGACATGGACTGCTTCCACAATTTGGGTCAGTACAATGCAGGACTGACAGCAAAACTTTTCCTAAAACGGGGATTGATACCGACCATCTAAGGGGAAAGGACAGATGATGTAAGTGTGCTTTGTGTTTCTTTTGTACGATTACCACAAGATAATGCTTACCGCTAGTTCATGCAGGTACAAATGATGCTGAAATAAATGATTTATACAGTAGGTTGTGTTATATTCGAGTATATACATTCTCAGGGTCTCACTCCGGCTCAATATGGTTGCAACCATAGATACATACATGTCGATGCATTAGGGCTTGTCAGGCACATCAACATGGCCGCCATCTTGAGACGGGGTTTCTAACAGCAGTCAGAGTGGGTCTGACAGCTGTGCATCTGGCAAAATGCCAGACTTTTGTGCCGCTTACGGATGTTCCTGTGAAAGAAAAGCCGAAACAAATAAACTTGGAATAACATTTCGCAAGTAAGAAGTTGTTTTATATTATTTAAATGTCATGAATGTGTTGAATTTGATGTAGCTCTGAAGATGATATAAATGAAACTAGCTTATTACTAGCTTATGTCAGGACAAGAAAACAGATGTTTTTGTTAGCAAGACATCAGTAAGATGAAAGTGACATTTGGCAATCATCCATTGTATATAATTGTGCTAAGTAGGCCATGCTATTCCTAAATTATCTATTAAATCAGTTTCATAGCACTAACATGAACGTTAACTGCTAACGTAAGTTATGTACCCGAATTATAGCTACATAAGCACGGAGAACTGAACGTCGTTCAGATGGAGTTGTTTTGTGTGTAGGTTTCCAAAAGATAAATGGAAGAGGCAGTTATGGACAGCAGCACTCAGGATGAGAGGTTTTATCCCAAAGGAACGTTCAGTCGTCTGTAGCTGTGAATTTAAACCACAAGACTTTGACAGGACTGGAGAGTCAACTCAAGTTAGTGTCATGACAAATTCTCATAATCTTAATGTGGCAGCACAAGGATTGGTTACTAGATTATATAAGACTATCTTTTTCTTATTGGGTTAGGGCCCAAGGACCCACTCCAAGGGTAAATTACAGAAGAACACTCAGGTTCGTTCGATCAGCGAGGGCAGGAGACGAGGTTCAATGATCACATTCACAATTGTATTATTTTAAAATCTGCACAAGGTTTGGCACAAACTTTAAAAGGAGAAGAGGAGCCCAACTGAAAAATTAAAAATAAAAATTTAGAGGCCGAGGCTTACCGGCTGAAAGAGGGGTCAACAAGGGGAAGTGATGTCCAAAAGAACAGTCGACCAGAGACAGCTGACAGGATCCCGAACCAAGCCGGCTAAGCACCAGCGGCAGCGAAGGAGCAAGAAAAGCAGCGGTCACAGAGCAACAGTAGCAGACCGGCTGTGAAGCGGCGGTCACCGGGTAGCTTCAGCTAAGTAGCCGCGGTTACTCCAGGCTTTCCTTACTTGCTTTAATGTTCATAAACTTCAGTTTGTGTGCCATCCAAAGAGGGAGAGGGGTGAAGAGAGTTGATGTAGCGGGGGAGACAGCCGCCAAACACCATGCGTGTAGAGGGAGAGGAGCGGACAGGGCCTTAGCACCTGGCTACAAACAATTGAGTAAAAAGGCTCACCATGACTCACCTATGCTCCAGTTGACGGTGATACATGGCCAATACGATCGCCTCGACCACAGTGAAAGTGCCGAATCTATAAAGGAGCTATGTTTGAATTAAATAAAACGGACGAATGTTCACAACAGCACCCTAAAGTGTGCCTACCTGTGGTCCAAGATGAGCGGCGAACACAATGACACAGTGAAGCAGAAGGGGCAAAGAGGGATGAAGCGAGAGGTCAGAGGGAGAGACGCAGCCTATCGTTATCCTGTCTACCTGAATGATGATTGGCTAATAAGCCAGCGAGAAAGCATGGTGAAACAGAGGCTGGTTTTCAATGTGGCAGAGATGCCTCATGCCACTACATTAATATTTCACTAACACAACGCATTGCCCACTAAATGATAATAAAATACACTATTGTATTTTTGTTCCTATTGATTGAACCCTTATGTATACCTATAAAACATCAGGGTCACCTCCCTGATGTTATAATGCACAATTCTATTAACATAGAAGACATACCGAGTTTTTAAAAGGACAACGCATGATTTATTTATTTTTTTTCCCCTTGTCCTGTTCAGCATTATGGCAGCAGAATTGTAGTCTGAATACCTTTGATGCCAAACAGATTTGCTTTGCCAAGGGAAGTTTTATAAATGTAAAGCTCCCCTTGATGCCCATTTATTTATTTCTGTTTACAATATATGACATGTAATAGAACTGAACCGGACCGGGGGACAAGGAAAGAAGAAGAGGAAAGAAGGGGAAACAGAACAAAAATAGAAACAAAAACCAGACAACCAGCTGCTACACCTGTAAAAACCAAAACAGACAACAATCCATGGCCTCTGAGGGGAATCCAGCCTTAGTGCCACCAGGAGCACCTGAAAGCAGACAAGCAGAGAAAAAACAAACACACAACCAAACAAAAACAAGCACAAGAAGCAGTAATCGCATACAACACAGCTGTGAATATAGATGACCTGAGATGACATGATAATACATCAACTGCTTAGCGACCATGCTACTGGGCTAATAAATGTGTGTGTATGTGTGTGTGAGAACATGCAACACCCATGGCACAGGACCTACATGGTAACCGTGCTTAGTTATGAGTGTATAAGTGTACAGAGCCACAATCCACAGCCCCCCCCAGCAATCAGAAGCAGGCAGAGAGGGCCACAAGACCCAGGCCACCAGCAGCCTCCACGGAGCACAGAACCCAGAAAGCCCACCACAGGGACAACCACGCATCCACCCAGAAGACTGAAGAGGAAGCCCCCGGACAGAGCCCCCATAAGCATAGGGCAGAGGCCCTCTGGGAGCCAGGGGCAACAGCCCACCGACCCCGCCAGGCCCCAGCCGCCCAGACATGGGCCATGCACTGGACCCGGGCCCCGGTAGCCCAAGCGCCCCCAAACCCCCCGGCAGAGGCCCCACCCAATACCCAGGAGGGCCAAGCGCTCCAGACAGCCACACAGTGGGTCAGCGCCTGCCCCAGCGCCCCTGGCCAAGTGCCCTGGGAGTCAAGACGTGTCCACAGGTGGGTGAAGTCGCGAGCAGCGGGGAGAGGCAACGCCGCCCCCCCATCGGGAGAAGCACAAGCAGGCCAGGCGACAGCAAGTCCCAGATCCAGGCCCAATCATCACCACACACACTTTCACGTCCCATACATCCACACGTCCTCCCTCCCTCAACTCATCAGGGGGCCAGCAGCCCCCCAGCCACCACAGACCCCGAACCAGCAGAACAATTAATTAATCCTCTTGGCCCCTCCCGCCCCGAGCAGCAACCAGGAAGCAGGGGTGTGCGAAGAAGACCCCTCCCCTCACCCTTCTGGCTCTTCAATATTTTCTAATAGTGAGCGATCAAAATTGAGGGGCAGCCAAACTTGTAGAACTGGGAGCGCGGCCCTCTGGGCAGCCTACATACCCAAAGAGCCCCGCCCACCAGATGCCACTCAGTGTAACCACCCCCCAAGACCTAATGTGTGTGTGTGAGTGTGTTTGATAAGTAGTAATGTCTAAGGTGTAATTAAAACAGGGGCGGGGAACTGCAGAGTGCAACCAAAGGGGACCACCTACGTGGCCCCATCCACTACACCCCACCGAACACACACGCCCCCAAAACCCTTCATGTGTGAGTGTGTGCTGTGTTCAGGAGCCAGAAGGGAGAGGGGTATGGGGATATACACCGGGGGAGCTACTCTCCCCCAGAGAGGGCAGCCAGGGACTGGCTGCAATAGGCATCCCCGCTACCTGGGAGCCAACCCAGGGCAGGAGGGGCTGATGTCCACCAGGCTCGGGGCCTGCAACGACCATATTCAGGGAGCTACTGTACCCCCAGAAGGTACCCATCCCACCCCACCCCACCCCGGAGGACCTCTACAAAAAACAAACAAACAACAACAAAAAACAAACAAACAAACCACCCGGTCACACCAGTCGCAGCAGCCCGGGCCTGAGACCCACCATCACCCAGGCCCCCCAGCCCCCCCCCCAACAGGGGAAAAGCACCGCACGCCCCAACACCCTGAAAAAAAAACAACCATCTGCGGACACCTTGGAGGTCCCAGAGCAACAAGCCCGGCACCAGGACCTGCACCAACCCACCCATACTGTGGCGCGTCCAGGACAACCCATTCCCCCCAGGCACAGGCAGGGCCCCCCCCCCCCCCCCCCCCGGGCGCAAGGCAGTGATTGAGTTATCCTTAAATACCTGAAATCTTTATCTAAATATTACCATTTCTAATGTATGTATGATATAAATAAAATAGTAAAAAAAAAAAAAAAGTTGTATCACACATATGTCTGAAATTTATATCAAACCATAAATGACTTGGAAATCTGGGTCGGGAATGAGATCCTTCCCCAAGTGGAAGAGTTCAAGTATCTCGGGGTCTTGATCACGAGTGAGGGACGAATGGAGCGTGAGATTGACGGGCGGATCGGTGCGGCGTCTGCAGTATTGCGGGCTCTGCACCGACCCGTCGTTGTGAAGAAGGAGCTGAGCCAGAAGGCGAAGCTCTCTATTTACTGGTCAATCTACGTTCCCATCCTCACCTATGGTCACGAGTTGTGGGTAGTGACCGAAAGAACAAGATCGCGAATACAAGCGGCTGAAATGGGTTTCCTCTGCAGGATGTCTGGGCTCTCCCTTAGAGATAGGGAGATAGGGTGAGAAGCTCAGTCATCCGGGAGGGGCTCGGAGTAGAACCGCTGCTCCTCCGCATTGAGAGGAGTCAGATGAGGTGGCTCGGGCATCTGGTTAGGATGCCCCCTGGATGCCTCCCTGGGGAGGTGTTCCGTGCACGTCCCACTGGGAGGAGACCCCGGGGAAGACCCAGGACACGTTGGAGAGACTATGTCTCTCGGCTGGCCTGGGAATGTCTCGGGGTCCCCCCGGAAGAGCTGGAGGAAGTGGCTGGGGACAGGGACGTCTGGGTTTCTCTGCTCAAACTGCTGCCCCCGCGACCCGACCCCCGGATAAGCGGCAGATGATGGATGGATGGACTTGAAAATCGGTTGAAAATTCAGTGAATTGTGGTGACTTGCCATGTATTAAGTATTTGTGTCAAGGTGACAAAAAGTCTTGACAAGAATGCAGGTGTTCAACATATATTGTTCATCTTCTGTATCAAAGACAACAGATTTTGTATAGATGGAAGGAATTCAAACCATTAAAACTTTGTTTTGTTTAAAATTTGCAGGTAGAGTGAGTTCAAGACGGTGACTCAAGACGGTGACTCAGTCGAGTTTGTGCTTTATAGATATCTGAACCTGTTGAACGATCTATAGGTTTAGAGTCACCTCTTTATTAAAGTATCCTCCAATGATTTACAATCCTTGTAAAGCAGTTACTGTAAGAAATGGATCTTCAAAATATTTAGATTTATTTTCATTTGGGCCATACAAACTCACTAGGTTTAACGTAAGCGAGAGGACAGCACCTTGAATGATCACATACCTACCAGCAGGGTGTTTTATTGTTTTTATAATTTGAAATGGTATGGTTCTATGAGTCAGAATAAGTACACCTCTGGCATAGTTATTGTATGATGTGTGCATCACGTGGCCAGGCCATTTGTTCTTTACAAATTTTAGATCACAATCTGTAAGATGTCTCTGTCACAGTCTGCACGATTCTGTCACAGTCTGCACTGCATCAGTTTATGTTTATGAATTGTTAGGTCACAGTTTGGTTAATCATGTTTTCAGGTTTTGTTCTTGTCATGTTTTTCCCCTGTCACGTTAAGTTCACTCAAGTCACCTGGTTAATTGTTCTCAGCTGCACCTCATGTCACTGATCACTCCCCTCACAGTATTTAGCTTCCTGGTTTACTTTCAGTCACTGCAGAATCCTCGCTATCCCTCCATGCTTCGTTGCTCAAAAGATAAGTCTGGTTTTCCTGCCTCATAGTCTTGTGTTGTCATAGTCATAGTCATAGTGTTTTGTCATAGTCCTGAGAGAGTAATATAGGCTCCCTTTGATCAAACTCTTTTTGACAGATGACCCTTGACCTCTTATCGATCAATCAAATTAATATGACAGGTGACCTTTGTTTGACATCCGTTTGCTGACATCTGGGCATATGACTTTTGACCTCTTATCGATCGATCAAGCTATTTTGACGTGTGACCTTTGTTTGACATAGATCAGCCATCTGTTCAGGAGGCCTTTGACATCTAAGGAAGGGGGAGTTTATGGCTAGGGTTAAGAATGATTACAGCTAAGGTCAGGAGGTTGTGAGAAATATATTAGTTGAATGTTTAAATAAGAGAAAGGGTTAGGGTTAATAGGAAAGGTTAAGTTATAGAAGCAGTCAGCATTTTAACAGCTTCAAAGACCACTCCCTGTAAGGTAAAGATGAGAAAATAATGCATCTGTTTCTAATCGTAGGATGTGTGTAGACTAAGTGTGAAGAACAAATGGCCAGGGGTCACAAGAATGCACCATACTGTGTGGGAAACAGCCAACATTTTAAGTCTCGTATGAGTACGGCTCAGGGTGCCGGAAAGTCCTTTCGTCAGGACTGGAATCATGGACTCTGGTACGCAAAAGTCTCCTCTAAATCTTTTAAATATTTAAATCTCTTAGGTCAGTACTTGTAATAGTAAAAAACAACTTTTTTAGGACGGAAAACAAGAGTTGACATCCATACACAACCACCTGGTGGTTCTTTGGGCCTCTTTGGACTATTCAACAGTGAGTAAAATGATCTGATGATAAACATATGAATGCGTGTATAATTATATTACCACATCATGAGTGTTAATTTCCAGAGCCGGACGCGGAAGATTTGGATGAGTTCATATTGACACAAGCCGATTATGGTAATGTTTCTTTAACTTTAATAACCTTTTACAAGTGAAATGTTTCAATGAAATAACATCAGATGTAACTGTTTACAGATTTATTAAATAGTGCGGAGCAAGGGCTTCCCCGAAAGAAGAACCCAGCCGTGTTTGAGGTAGAGCTGACTTCCATCGCATCAAGCGGGGAAAACGGACTTTCCCTGAATAAATCTCGGCTACGACGAAGACTGCTCCCTGTTCGGAACAATCAGTTTTCAGCGGGGTGTCCAAGTGTTACTACAGAGGACGGCCAGTTGGAATCATCGGTGTTACACACACACCACCGAGCATACGTTTCTCCCCTCGAATACCGCGGCCCGAGTCGCCTGCGACCGGCTTCGGCCCTGAGACAGTTGCCGGTGAAGGAACACAAGCTGTTGGTGTACTAGGCTGCATATCGGCGCAGCTATTCGAGGCGCCGGGCCTTGTTCGCGGAGAGGGAGGGGATCAAGTATTTGAAATAAAATTGGACAGCCCCGAACCCCTCGATAATCAGCCTGATCTGCGGGGTAAGTTAAAAAAAAACAAAACTCATCATTCTTTGTTTTTGTTTTCTCACGTGTGCGCGTGAGCACGTAAGCGTCATACGTCATCAACACGGATGTGACGCATAGGGAGAGAGTGAGGGGGGTGGGTGGGGGTAGTGGTTAAAAGAGCGCAGCCTTTTCATTAGAAGTCATCTGAAGTGCAGTGTGTAACCCTCTGTAAAATAAGCCAGTTGATATATTATTACTGCTCTGTCCACTTTTCCGTGCTGCTTTCAACGGGAGCATTACATGGTAACATCTATGCAAATTTCACATAGTGTATACTTAAGCAAGGTTTTTTATTTATTTATCTATTTTTATGCTATTAAACTGTTTCAATTTGACAGAATCTGATATTGTAGTTCCTGTGAGGTCCGTGGTAAAGAATCAACGGAGCATTAGAGTGCGCTCAAGGCTGTCGCTTGTCCGAGGGTTAATCAGAGGTGCTGTTTCTTTCTGTACTTTTTTTTTTAAATTTATTATTATTTATTTAATTATTTTTTAAACATTCACAATCACGGAACCAGGTATATTTAAAATACTTTTATGGTTATTTCTCCGTCCAACAATCCGGCCAGACCCTCGTCTGTGGAGGAAAAGAAATGCCACCATCCGACGTGAAAAATCAAGAGCTCGGGCATTCATGAGAAGTAGTGAGATTCTTATACAGAAAATTAACCGTGACTTGAAGGTGATTTCTAAGTTGTGTGTGTGTGTGTGTGTGTGTGTGTGTGTGTGTGTGTGTGTGTGTGTGTGTGTGTGTGTGTGTGTGTGTGTGTGTGTGTGTGTGTGTGTGTGTGTGTGTGTGTGTGTGTGTGTGTGTGTGTGTGTGTGTGTGTGTGTGTGTGTGTGTGTGTGTGTGTGTGTGTGTGTGTGTGTGTGTGTGTGTGTGTGTGTGTGTGTGTGTGTGTGTGTGTGTGTGTGTGTGTGTGTGTGTGTGTGTGTGTGTGTGTGTGTGTGTGTGTGTGTGTGTGTGTGTGTGTGTGTGTGTGTGTGTGTGTGTGTGTGTGTGTGTGTGTGTGTGTGTGTGTGTGTGTGTGTGTGTGTGTGTGTGTGTGTGTGTGTGTGTGTGTGTGTGTGTGTGTGTGTGTGTGTGTGTGTGTGTGTGTGTGTGTGTGTGTGTGTGTGTGTGTGTGTGTGTGTGTGTGTGTGTGTGTGTGTGTGTGTGTGTGTGTGTGTGTGTGTGTGTGTGTGTGTGTGTGTGTGTGTGTGTGTGTGTGTGTGTGTGTGTGTGTGTGTGTGTGTGTGTGTGTGTGTGTGTGTGTGTGTGTGTGTGTGTGTGTGTGTGTGTGTGTGTGTGTGTGTGTGTGTGTGTGTGTGTGTGTGTGTGTGTGTGTGTGTGTGTGTGTGTGTGTGTGTGTGTGTGTGTGTGTGTGTGTGTGTGTGTGTGTGTGTGTGTGTGTGTGTGTGTGTGTGTGTGTGTGTGTGTGTGTGTGTGTGTGTGTGTGTGTGTGTGTGTGTGTGTGTGTGTGTGTGTGTGTGTGTGTGTGTGTGTGTGTGTGTGTGTGTGTGTGTGTGTGTGTGTGTGTGTGTGTGTGTGTGTGTGTGTGTGTGTGTGTGTGTGTGTGTGTGTGTGTGTGTGTGTGTGTGTGTGTGTGTGTGTGTGTGTGTGTGTGTGTGTGTGTGTGTGTGTGTGTGTGTGTGTGTGTGTGTGTGTGTGTGTGTGTGTGTCAGGAGCAGTGTCCTGCTAATTTTGACAAAATTCTAAAAGTGTAGAATGGTTTCTATTGGTTGTGTGTGTGTGTGTGTGTGTGTGTGTGTGTGTGTGTGTGTGTGTGTGTGTGTGTGTGTGTGTGTGTGTGTGTGTGTGTGTGTGTGTGTGTGTGTGTGTGTGTGTGTGTGTGTGTGTGTGTGTGTGTGTGTGTGTGTGTGTGTGTGTGTGTGTGTGTGTGACAGGAGCAGTGTCCTGCTAATTTTGACAAAATTCTAAAAGTGTAGAATGGTTTCTATTGGTCCATTAAACCTAAAAATGCAAAAAAAACAAGATGTCCGTTTAATACATATAAACCTGATTTTGTGTACAATCTGTGTATCACCACAGCGCCCCCAGAGGCAGGTTGTGTACTAGCAAGACCTCATGAATATTCACACAGTGTCTTATGGTGATTGGCTGTCTGCCGGAAGGTCCTTCTTATTACTACACTGTCCTTCTAATTCACGTGTCGCTATTTACACTGGGGATGAGTTGGCAATATGATTACTCTCTATGCTATAAAATGTAAGATTTTATAAAGGTTTGCTGGGTGCTTAAACCCAACCTTTTGTTCAACCTTGAAATTTATATGACACCTAAAAATATGCACAAATAGATGTACATTTTCATCAAATATTATTATTTTGAAACATTATGAATAATACATGTCTGTGATAAGTGCATGGATGACAAGAAATGTAACCCTTAAAAAGCAATCAAACTATTTTTGTGCTCCACTGCTGCGATTTTGTTAACAATGTCATTGAGAGAATGAAAAGTGCATATTTAAGCCCAGATCAAGTAGAAGAGGTCATTAAACCTGTGCAAAATGCTGCTGCCCGTCTTTTAACCAACACTAACAGACGTATGCATATTACTCCCGTTCTTAACTCCCTTCAATGGCTTCCTGTCCTTTATAGAATTGATTTCAAACTTTTAATGTTTGTTTTTAAAGCTCTTAACGGCCTCGGCTCATCGTATTTATCTGAGCTTTTAACTGTCTGTAACCCTGGCAGAGCTCTGAGGTCAACAAATCAACTTTTGTTGGAAGTGCCCAGGTCAAAATACAAGCACTGGGGTGACCGAGCCTTTTCCGTTGCTGCCCCCAGACTCTGGAATAAGCCCCCCCCCCCCCCCCCCCCCCCCCCCCAGATGTGTCTTATTTCTGACCTGGGCCTCTTTAAATCTAGGCTAAAAACATATTTATTTCAGATGGCTTTTAATACCCAATAGTATGGTGACTCTTTTATATTATCTTATTCAATTTTGCTGTATTTTATTGCGTTTACTGTTATTTTATTGTTTGTACTTATTCTTTTCTTTATTTATTATCTGCTGTAAAGCACTTTGGTACACCGAAATGGATTGTTGTAAAGGGCTGTATAAATAAATTACATTTACATTTCTTTTTCAAATTCTTAATACCTTAATCTATTTGTTTGCAAGACATCTATCTTATTAAAATGTAATAAATAAATGTTGAACATGGATTTCTTCATATACAGGACCAGTATTTAAAGGAAAGACTTCTAAACTGTGATTAAAAAATAATAAGAATTATAAATTACATTCTTAAAGCCACAATAGAGCAGATCATTTGTACGTGCATCACCTTCTCGCCAATCGAGACTATCACAGTATGATGGAAAGATTGCTAAAAAACAACAGGATTTGTGTATGAAGTGAAAAAAATAGCACTTCCATTACTTCCAGCCAAGCATGTTTCTGTATAGCTCTCAAACTTCTCTGAGTTTTTATCTGCTCACTTTGTTTATTACTTGACCGAGGATGTCTTTTGTGGATTTGAACCACAAAGAGTGATTCTTTATGCAACACTTGACAAATGCATGGGGTGTCTAAAAATATGTTTTCACAACTGTATGATCTGATTGTTCTAGAACAGCTTGAAAAATTAAAAATGCTCATAAAGTTAAGACAGCAGTGGACTTGACTTGAGCAGATTAGTACATATTTATCTGCCATGTTGACCATGAGTGCAGGGCTTGTGCAGAAATGGAGGCAAATGTCGTGGATTTTATTCAGTAGGTGAACAGTAGAGTGAAGGAGCCAGTCCTCTTCACGTTAAGCGAGAGTCTATGCACAGCCAGTACAGTAGATTCCAGTAAACTCTGTCACTAACGTAGAAGTAAGAATCATTGAAAATTGAAAAGCTCCATTAAGTTATATATTATATATATATATATATATATATATATATATATATATATGTATATATATATATATATATGTATATATATATATATATATATATATATATATTAATGAGGCTGTGGAAACCAAAACCAGCATTTACCAAGGAGATGCTGTTCTGCTTGCCCTCGGCCAAATAATGAACAAGACTGTTTATATATACTGACTCAGAAATGGGGCCACCATGTATAAGGCATTGATTTAAAAAGTAGTGCAAATATATCACGGTTACCTGTGTTGTTGTTAGCATAAAACTATAAAGATTGATAATTTGTCATTATTCCCAGGTAATACTGCTACTCTACATACATGCAGATTGTCTAGTCTAGATTGTCTATAGGCAGGTACATCAGACAATGTTTTTCTGCTGGTGTTGTGTCTGCCAATAGACAGCAGTTTCCAGAGGAAGGAAAAGTTAAAAAAGGGTTTAAGCTACCTCATTTGGGTGAAAATTAATAATAACAAATATCAATCACAAAGTGTCTCTAAATAAAATTTTTTTTAAAGTATAGGTGCTGTGACATCATATAGCATGTCATCAGAAGTGATCAAAAGTAGTCACTTGTAAACATTGCTGGCGGGAGATACCATGTGACTGTTGCAACCTAATAAAAACAAAATGTATAATAAACTATTTATCTTGAAATATTGAATTAAATTAAAAAACTATTACGCAAGTAAATTTGTTTTGTTCATCCTGAATAAATCAAACATTATGCTGTCATGAAAAAAAAGGAATTCTTCTTTTGTCATATCCCTCCTCTTCTATCAACGTGGTACAGTCCGTCAAGTTTTGGTGCGAACGATTACTCTTTAATTGAACACCTTTCATTCCTTTGCGCGGAGGACCAGGTAAGACCCATTTAATATATCTTACACATTGAGGTACATATTTTTATATAATTATGCAGAATGGTGTAGGTTACTTGATGTTTGGATGTACCAAAACATCTGATCTGCGACATTTTAGCTAGTTATTGCAACTGACTGGCATGGTGGCTCACTCCAGAATTAGAATAACTGAGACATGAAGGGCCCGTCCATACGAGTACGCTGCCTCACCCAATACGCTGTCGTTTTGAAAAAAGTAAAAATACGGCGTCGTTTCCAGAAATATCTGAGTCCACACGGATTCACTGGAAACGACCCAAAATGCTGTCGTACGTTTATGCCAGGCCTGTATGTGGCGCTGTGACGACGCCACACCAATACACTAAAAACGGAAACGAAGCCATGGAGCATGCAGGCATAGACATATAAAGAATCTTACACGTCTATGTATAAAGGTAATACAAGCGTGTAGTCCTCCATTGTCGTTGTTGTTATGACCATAGACATTATAAAGTTTGGAAAAATACAAGTACAACGGACTTGTTAAAGTTTTATTCTTTATGTCTATGGTTATGACGCGTATAGTGACGGCGGCTGAAGTTAATGGTTAGAGAGGCGGGGCCCATACGTCATCGTTTCGCCGTCAACACTCCGGGCTATCTGGCGTTTTAAGATTTTAACACTCTGGGACCCGTTTTCAAAATTTTCACATACAATAACATTAAATCATATTGTATATGTTGTTGCTCAATTTAACAGCATCTGATCTTTGCAGGAGATGACAGGAACAAGGCCACAGAGAGCAAAAATAAATCCCAAACATGATGCCAGTTATTATTGCTCCTTAGGTGAAGATAAGAAAGGATTTGATGTAAAATATATTAATTCATTTAAAGGTGAGTTGTAAGTTTATTTAGCATAAGTTTCCAGAGTTTATTACACAAAGATTTATTTTTAATTTTTACTTATAATTTATTTTTAAACTGCACATTAGGAGCATAGATCTTGTTCTATGATCATTATGATCAGAACATCTTTCTTATTTCAAAGGAGACAAGCAACTGCTCAAAATAGAAGCTGTTAAGTTGTTTTTTCTTGGGAAGATAATCGTATATTTAGATAGATGCTTTATTTAATAATTGTTTATGGATTAATCCACAGAAACATTTTAGAAGTGAATGAGTCATTTTTTAAACTAATCAAAGAAAGACATCAAATTAAATAAATGAACAGATTTTGAAAAAGTTAATAATCTCAATTGCTACTATTTGAAAGCTCTACATTGTTTGAAGTTTATTATTCTACTTTGTTTATTATATGTACCTCCAGGTCGGGGTGTGTTCAGCTGCCGGTGCTTTCAAAAAGGAGATTTCCTCATTGAGTACCGAGGGGAAGTCATAAGTAGAAAGGAACAAGAAAACCGATTGAAAGTTTACCATGATGCACTCAAGGTTTTTATGTTTGACTTCCAGTTCAATGGACAACAGTTATGGTATGTGACTGTTTTAAAGTGTGTTTTTTTTATATATTTAATTTATATCTTAAGACAGTGATGTAAATATTTTCTGCCTCATCATCAGTAAAAGTAGTTTCAGTTATGACATACAGTGCCAGATGAATATTTTGAGTTGGTGGAGAAATATTCTTCAGTCATGCTAACACTAAATATGATTTTCCTTACATCGTGTAATTATTCTTATTGCATACTTGATGTTTCAGTGTTGATGCTGCCAAAGAGGATGGATCATTAGGTAGACTGGTAAATGATGATGAGGCGAATCCAAACAGCAAAATGAAAGTTACAAGAGTGGATGGAAGACCCCATCTCTGTTTATTTGCACTCAAAGATATTGGTCCAGGGGAAGAAATCACTTATAATTATGGTGATTCTGACTGGCCATGGAGAAGCAAGGTATATAGAAGTGTAACAAAACTGTCAAGAATCATTCTACCAGCTTTGAACAGAATTTTGAAGGGTATATCAAGTTGTAGTACACAGTATCAATATAGTCAAAAATATAAGAAGTGATGAGCATAGTGCCTAAAAAAAAACGATTTTTGCTAAAATATTAATCAGACGACACTATTTCAACTTGTTCAGTACTATTCAAAATGTTACAAACTGTCACATGTAAATAGATTTATGCTGATCTTATAATTAAATATTAACTGGTATGTGATATATGAGTGTCTAGACACAGGTCCTGTGTAATACTCAACATGTAAGGTGCAGGAATAAGGAGGGCTGAGTTTTCTACATGAGAAACAAACTCCCATTCAGTGATTGTTCTTTACATTTCAGATCTCCAAAGAGATGCCGTGTCCAGCTGAGGATGTTGGTGCATGCGGGTCCTTTTCAGGCAACACACCAGAGGTAATTTGAATCTTTGAAGGCATATTCATTGTCTAATATAAAGTAATGAGAATGATATTCAGCAGTATTCAGACACACAGTTACGATGTAACCTTTATATGTAAGATGCAGGAATCTGGAGGGCTGAGTTTTGAAATTACACAAAGAAAGGAATGAAAGTAGATTTAGAAGTGCGCAGACACACAGGTCCTGTGTAATACTCAACATGTAAGGTGCAGGAATCTGGAGGGCTGAGTTTTGAAATTACACAAAGAAAGGAATGAAAGTAGATTTAGAAGTGCGCAGACACACAGGTCCTGTGTAATACTCAACATGTAAGGTGCAGGAATAAGGAGGACTGAGTTTTCTACATGAGAAACAAACTCCCATTCAGTGATTGTTCTTTACATTTCAGATCTCCAAAGAGATGCCGTGTCCAGCTGAGGATGTTGGTGCATGCGGGTCCTTTTCAGGCAACACACCAGAGGTAATTTGAATCTTTGAAGGCATATTCATTGTCTAATATAAAGTAATGAGAATGATATTCAGCAGTATTCAGACACACAGTTACGATGTAACCTTTATATGTAAGATGCAGGAATCTGGAGGGCTGAGTTTTGAAATTACACAAAGAAAGGAATGAAAGTAGATTTAGAAGTGCGCAGACACACAGGTCCTGTGTAATACTCAACATGTAAGGTGCAGGAATAAGGAGGACTGAGTTTTCTACATGAGAAACAAACTCCCATTCAGTGATTGTTCTTTACATTTCAGATCTCCAAAGAGATGCCGTGTCCGGCTGAGGATGTTGGTGCATGCGGGTCCTTTTCAGGCAACACACCAGAGGTAATTTGAATCTTTGAAGGCATATTCATTGTCTAATATAAAGTAATGAGAATGATATTCAGCAGTATTCAGACACACAGTTACGATGTAACCTTTATATGTAAGATGCAGGAATCTGGAGGGCTGAGTTTTGAAATTACACATAGAAAGGAATGAAAGTAGATTTAGAAGTGCGCAGACACACAGGTCCTGTGTAATACTCAACATGTAAGGTGCAGGAATCTGGAGGGCTGAGTTTTGAAATTACACAAAGAAAGGAATGAAAGTAGATTTAGAAGTGCGCAGACACACAGGTCCTGTGTAATACTCAACATGTAAGGTGCAGGAATAAGGAGGACTGAGTTTTCTACATGAGAAACAAACTCCCATTCAGTGATTGTTCTTTACATTTCAGATCTCCAAAGAGATGCCGTGTCCAGCTGAGGATGTTGGTGCATGCGGGTCCTTTTCAGGCAACACACCAGAGGTAATTTGAATCTTTGAAGGCATATTCATTGTCTAATATAAAGTAATGAGAATGATATTCAGCAGTATTCAGACACACAGTTACGATGTAACCTTTATATGTAAGATGCAGGAATCTGGAGGGCTGAGTTTTGAAATTACACAAAGAAAGGAATGAAAGTAGATTTAGAAGTGCGCAGACACACAGGTCCTGTGTAATACTCAACATGTAAGGTGCAGGAATAAGGAGGACTGAGTTTTCTACATGAGAAACAAACTCCCATTCAGTGATTGTTCTTTACATTTCAGATCTCCAAAGAGATGCCGTGTCCAGCTGAGGATGTTGGTGCATGCGGGTCCTTTTCAGGCAACACACCAGAGGTAATTTGAATCTTTGAAGGCATATTCATTGTCTAATATAAAGTAATGAGAATGATATTCAGCAGTATTCAGACACACAGTTACGATGTAACCTTTATATGTAAGATGCAGGAATCTGGAGGGCTGAGTTTTGAAATTACACATAGAAAGGAATGAAAGTAGATTTAGAAGTGCGCAGACACACAGGTCCTGTGTAATACTCAACATGTAAGGTGCAGGAATCTGGAGGGCTGAGTTTTGAAATTACACAAAGAAAGGAATGAAAGTAGATTTAGAAGTGCGCAGACACACAGGTCCTGTGTAATACTCAACATGTAAGGTGCAGGAATCTGGAGGGCTGAGTTTTGAAATTACACAAAGAAAGGAATGAAAGTAGATTTAGAAGTGCGCAGACACACAGGTCCTGTGTAATACTCAACATGTAAGGTGCAGGAATAAGGAGGACTGAGTTTTCTACATGAGAAACAAACTCCCATTCAGTGATTGTTCTTTACATTTCAGATCTCCAAAGAGATGCCGTGTCCAGCTGAGGATGTTGGTGCATGCGGGTCCTTTTCAGGCAACACACCAGAGGTAATTTGAATCTTTGAAGGCATATTCATTGTCTAATATAAAGTAATGAGAATGATATTCAGCAGTATTCAGACACACAGTTACGATGTAACCTTTATATGTAAGATGCAGGAATCTGGAGGGCTGAGTTTTGAAATTACACATAGAAAGGAATGAAAGTAGATTTAGAAGTGCGCAGACACACAGGTCCTGTGTAATACTCAACATGTAAGGTGCAGGAATCTGGAGGGCTGAGTTTTGAAATTACACAAAGAAAGGAATGAAAGTAGATTTAGAAGTGCGCAGACACACAGGTCCTGTGTAATACTCAACATGTAAGGTGCAGGAATAAGGAGGACTGAGTTTTCTACATGAGAAACAAACTCCCATTCAGTGATTGTTCTTTACATTTCAGATCTCCAAAGAGATGCCGTGTCCGGCTGAGGATGTTGGTGCATGCGGGTCCTTTTCAGGCAACACACCAGAGGTAATTTGAATCTTTGAAGGCATATTCATTGTCTAATATAAAGTAATGAGAATGATATTCAGCAGTATTCAGACACACAGTTACGATGTAACCTTTATATGTAAGATGCAGGAATCTGGAGGGCTGAGTTTTGAAATTACACATAGAAAGGAATGAAAGTAGATTTAGAAGTGCGCAGACACACAGGTCCTGTGTAATACTCAACATGTAAGGTGCAGGAATCTGGAGGGCTGAGTTTTGAAATTACACAAAGAAAGGAATGAAAGTAGATTTAGAAGTGCGCAGACACACAGGTCCTGTGTAATACTCAACATGTAAGGTGCAGGAATCTGGAGGGCTGAGTTTTGAAATTACACATAGAAAGGAATGAAAGTAGATTTAGAAGTGCGCAGACACACAGGTCCTGTGTAATACTCAACATGTAAGGTGCAGGAATAAGGAGGACTGAGTTTTCTACATGAGAAACAAACTCCCATTCAGTGATTGTTCTTTACATTTCAGATCTCCAAAGAGATGCCGTGTCCGGCTGAGGATGTTGGTGCATGCGGGTCCTTTTCAGGCAACACACCAGAGGTAATTTGAATCTTTGAAGGCATATTCATTGTCTAATATAAAGTAATGAGAATGATATTCAGCAGTATTCAGACACACAGTTACGATGTAACCTTTATATGTAAGATGCAGGAATCTGGAGGGCTGAGTTTTGAAATTACACAAAGAAAGGAATGAAAGTAGATTTAGAAGTGCGCAGACACACAGGTCCTGTGTAATACTCAACATGTAAGGTGCAGGAATCTGGAGGGCTGAGTTTTGAAATTACACAAAGAAAGGAATGAAAGTAGATTTAGAAGTGCGCAGACACACAGGTCCTGTGTAATACTCAACATGTAAGGTGCAGGAATCTGGAGGGCTGAGTTTTGAAATTACACAAAGAAAGGAATGAAAGTAGATTTAGAAGTGCGTAGACACACAGGTCCTGTGTAATACTCAACATGTAAGATGCAGGAATCTGGAGGGCTGAGTTTTGAAATTACACATAGAAAGGAATGAAAGTAGATTTAGAAGTGCGCAGACACACAGGTCCTGTGTAATACTCAACATGTAAGGTGCAGGAATAAGGAGGACTGAGTTTTCTACATGAGAAACAAACTCCCCTTCAGTGATTGTTCTTTACATTTCAGATCTCCAAAGAGATGCCGTGTCCAGCTGAGGATGTTGGTGCATGCGGGTCCTTTTCAGGCAACACACCAGAGGTAATTTGAATCTTTGAAGACTTTTTTACTTTTACTTTTTTTAAAAATATGAATTCATAAGAATTGCAATCAGTTTCGTATAGATTCACATGTGTTGTGTAATTTTGAATTTGACAAGTTAATACATTATGAAGACTATAAATCCACTTCAATATTCTAAAGCTCTGTATGTTAAGATGTACACTACCAGTTAAAAGTTTAGATCCACCTTTTCAGCTTAATGAGGATGAGAAGTTGGGTCCGAACTTTTTACTGGTAGCATAAGTCCTCAGTGAGCGCATGTTTTTTTTTCTGTTCAGTTTGTTCTGTTTAAGAAAATGCTCTGTTGAGTGTTTTTTTAATTCTACACTACACAAGTGTTTGTTAGGATCAAATTCCTGTCTTACAATTACACTTTTTTTTTTTGTCAACAGGACTGTGATCATGTTCTCATCCCTGACGAAATGTCAAGTTTAGAAAAATGTGTTACATGTGGAGGACCTTTTTCACCTCTGAAATGGAGTGGTGTGAGATGTAAAGGTAATTTTTGAGAATGGAGGGGGGAGTTTATCTTTATCTTTTGAACGTGATTCCACAGTAACACTTATAAAAATAAAAAAACTATTCCATGTGTAGCTGTGCTATATGTTCAAAATGAGCCATTTGCTGCTTTTTCAGTACTTACCATGTAACCTTCCTTTATAAATTCTTACTTTTCTCTGTCTAGTTTGCAATCAGTCCTGGCACAAAAAGTGTTATGTTAAACACAAGGAGGACATCACTGAATTTCTGCAAGTGGTAAGCTTTTTAGTAGAATTATTCTCCGTGAAATGCTTTCCAAGTATACAAAATATAAATGTTTTTCTAATCATTATCAGGTCAGTACAGAACAAAGTTCAAGTGAGGCGGCATCATCAGAAGAGGAGTATGTTCCTGATTCCATAGATGATTCAAACAGCTCATTGGATGACAGATCAGAACCTTTAGAAATCAGTCACAAACAAGTACAGAATTGTGAGGTCTCCACCAGCAAGTCTGCTTCCAAAAAGAAAAGACACCACCAAGAAAGTTTTGTAGAGGAAGACAGAGAGTCCATTTCTGAAGCTGCAGAATCATTACCTGAAGATATGATCAGCACAACTCAGCTTGACGTATCAAGAGTTACTGCCAAAGTAGGAAACGCTGATGCCCAAGGCATTATTGTTGATGATGGTGCTGATGCTAGAGCGGAAAATGTCTCAAACACATCATCCTTGCTCAGAAATAGAACTTACTGCTACATTTGTGGAAAGATACAGACAAAGTTTACACGTCACTTAAAAACTCATGAGAAAACACATGCAGATGTTGCTCAAGTTTTAAGTCTTCCCAAGAGGTCCAAACAACGTATGAAGATGCTTATAAAGCTTCGCAACAAGGGAAACCACAGTCATAACTCAGAGGTCTTGGTGAGTGGAGTTGGATCACTAAAACTAAGACGCACATCAAAGAAAAAGTATAATGCAAAAGACTACATTCACTGCATGTACTGCCAGGCATTATATCTCCGGCGAGATCTGTGGCGACATGTTCGAAAATGTTCTTCAAAACCAGTAGAAGCTACTTCAGAGATTGGAAGAAAAAGAGTTTTGTCTTTGGCCTCTATGAATGAGTCAGCTCTGTGTCAGCAGATATCACCAGGGGTTTGGAACATGTTAGCTGTTATGAAAGATGATGAGATAACTTCTACTGTGCGAAGTGACTTCTCCATTCTTCAGCTGGCCCAATCGTTCTTCAACAAATACGGACAGGATCCCACCAAACATGAGTACATTCGCCAGAAACTCAGAGAATCTGGAAGACTTCTACTTACGCTTCGCAAGGAATTCTCAATACATACTCTTGAGGATGCTGTGAGACCTGCTAATTTTGATGTGGTCATCAAAGCGGTCAAGAAAGTATCTGGGTATGATCAAGAAAAGCACTTCTACCGTACTCCAAGCCTTGCTCTAAAGTTAGGTCACTCACTACAGAAAGTCAGTGATATTTTACATTGCAGGGCACTCATGGCAGAAGACAGTATGCTGATAAAGTCAATCCAGAGTTTCAAAACTCTCTATGCTACAAAGTGGTCTGAACTCATCTCCCACACCGCTTTAACTACGTTGAACGAGCGGAAGTTTAACAAGCCTTCCACTCTTCCTTTCACAGAAGATGTTCAACGTCTTCACAGACATCTGGAGAAGACTACAGAACAAGCATTGGAAGATTTGGAAGACCATAGTTCATCAAAATCATATAGTGAACTGTGTAAAGCCACCATGGCAAATGTAATCCTTTTTAACAGGAGAAGAGGGGGGGAAATTTCTAAGATGACGATGAATGGCTTTCTGGAGAGAGACACAAGTGCCCTGCATAAGGACGTCGCATTTGGACTGACAGAATTTGAACTTCACCTTTGTCGACACTTCAGTCGTGTTGAATTAAGGGGTAAAAGAGGCCGGAAGGTTGCAGTGTTACTTTCACCAGACATGGTGAATGCCATAACGCTCCTAATAGAAAAAAGAAAAGACTGTGGTGTTCTGGCAGAAAACCTGTTCCTTTTTGCCAGACCTCACTGTCTGACTCCCTACAGAGGACAGGACTGTTTGAGGCTTTATGCCAGTGAATGTGGGGCCGAAAACCCTGAGCTCCTCAGGTCAACACAATTACGCAAACATGTTGCAACTTTGTCTCAGATCTTGAACCTCAAGAATCACGAGTTGGACCAAGTTGCTAACTTCCTTGGCCACGATATTCGCGTTCATCGTGAATATTACAGACTTCCTGAGGCTACTACACAGCTGGCCAAAATATCCAAACTGCTGCTTGCCATGGAGAAAGGGTCTCTCAGAAACCTTCAAGGCAAAACACTTGACGAGATTGAAATTGAAGGTAATGCCATTTAAAGTTAAAAATTAGACCTGTTTCTAGCAAATGTATGGTAGCAAAATGGAACACACGTGTAGATAATTTATAGCAATATTTGTAACAATAATATATAACTTTAAACTCATAATTCATTAAGGCAATATCATTTATTTTATTAGACAACCTACAGTTGACCGATTCCGATGCTGAGAGTGAGGTCGATGCTGAGAGTGAGGTCGATGCTGAGAGTGAGGTTGATGCTGAGAGTGAGGTTGATGCTGAGCGTGAGGTCGATGCTGAGAGTGAGGTCGATGCTGAGCGTGAGGTCGATGAAGGAAATCTCACATATTCACAGACTGGTAAGACTGATTTTTTTTTTTTTTTTTTATGGTGATGATAATGTTAAACTTTATTACAGATTCTGCAGAAATTAAAAAAAAACAAAGGAATCTGTTGAGGAACCTAGCATGTATTTATTGTCACCAGATGGTTAGACTTTTAACAGTGTAACTACATGTTATGTTGTTTCCTAACCAATTTTAATTTCACTGTCAAGTCAGTAACCAAAATTTCTTACTGTTTTCTTGTATTTCAGACATATATTAAGGGGGCATTAATTTGTATCTGAAATACTAGAATATGGTAAGGGCCCGAATGACTTATGTCCCAGATAGCAATTGAGTGCCCATGCAAACAGACTTCCACAGTTGGTTTGCGTTTTACTCGTGGACGTCTATGAAGTCACATACAAAGATGGCAAAGGGTGCCGTATGTCAATTAGATTTTTCAATGTTTCCTGGTTTATTCTGTGAAAGTCTGCTTTTGTCCAAACTTGACTGCATGTGTCAAATGAAATTCAGTCCCAAGGAATTAAAATTTCAGTGGAAAAGGTATATAACCATAAGATATATCATTATTATTATTATTAGTTAACCAAACTTTCTCTGTAATACTCATCGTTGTTATTTCTATGTATGTAATGAGTTATATTATATTTTATTACTGGTTGTGCAGGACTGTTGGCTGGGCAACCTGTCGAGGAACCTCCAGGCATGTCTGTGCCATTATCACAAGGTTAGCTCTTATCCTCACTCTACTAACATGTCACCTTCTTTGATCGCTTTTAGGCTATGAAATAATGCATTGTGGATTCAGACCTTCTTCACTTGTTTACATTTTGTTGTCATGGCAACAGTTCAGATAAATGGGAGGCATGTAAGCAAACTTTCAAGTGATGTGAATGTAGATTACAGAAGTAGTAGCTTTAACTGATGACCAGGCCATTCTTTTCAATCTAACAATTTACTCATTGAATATGTTACAGTGCAACAATGAACATATAGGCCTGGCTGCTGCTTTTCAGTACACACAACGGCAACTACAGCGCCTTGGCTTGCACTTCTTATCATATCATTCACAATGACAAATCAACTTCTAAGCAAATAATGTTTGAACAATTCCAAAAAGCTGTTCCAGCCTAAGTGCTTTACAGTGAATTTATTTATTTATTTATAAAATGTATTTATTTATTATTTCTCCATCAGTTGCTTAACCCCATAAATGCTCATCCATTGTTATTTTTTGTTTAATTTTCTTTCTTTCTTTCTTTCTTTCTTTCTTTCTTTCTTTCTTTCTTTCTTTCTTTCTTTCTTTCTTTCTTTCTTTCTTTCTTTCTTTCTTTCTTTCTTTCTTTCTTTCTTTCTTTCTTTCTTTCTTTCTTTCTTTCTTTCAGCACATAGTAAACACACAGATGCTAAGGGGAAAGAACCCAACAGAAGACTAAAAAGGAAGGACAAAGAGCCCAACAGAAAAAAGAACACAAAAAAACATTCTGGTAAATGCTACCACACAAGTCACTAAACACCAAGTTACTTAAGTTAAACTGAAGAATGGTAAAAAGAAATGATCCATACCACCCAAAGGCAATATGATGACCATTCTCTTCTTTCTGCAGGATACTATGAGATGACACTTTATCTAATATATCATCTGGCTTAATTAGATAAAGTACCACATGCATACCATGTAAAACTGTACCTTGTAATAAAAATTACAAATTTTCACACTGTCAATGTTCAGATGCTAGAAAATAAATGTAATTTAGTGATCAGTAATGGGTCTAATGTTTATACTACTTTCTCTATGCCAATTTTAATCCGTTATGCATTCTCAGTTATATTTTTTCAAAATAGCAAAGCACCAAAAAACTGTCATAAGCAAAGCAATGGGAATATGTATTTTCTGATTTGGTTATTAAGTTCGATTTAGTAAACCAGGGTTCTCAACCATTGGGCCGATGATGCACCTGTAGAGAAACGTCTTTTGGTGAAGTCAGTAAGATGATACTGAGTGGGATCTCCTTCACTGGGAAACGAGACTCGGGACCAGCATGAGAAGGAGGGGAGAAGGAGAAGTGTCCTTTGGCTTTGGATGGTTCTTCACAAGCAGCTAAAGCCTGTTTGTCAAACAATCTTTAATTTACGAAAATTTATTTTCTTCAGAATTCAATCATATAATCAACGGCAGAATAAGCTGTTTGGCAGAAATTAATTTTCATCTGTGCAACCCACATGGTCATTTCTGTAGCTTGTCCCACTAATGTATGTTCTTTATGAATGCACATTTTAAAAGGGGAATAAACAGGCATTATATCAGTACATCATTTATAGCAAAGAAACATTGTTACACAAAATGATAAACTAAACATAAATTTCTTTATTTAAAAAAATGTTTAAAGTGGAGTTGGTTTTCATTAATGATTTACTTGTCTTTTTTCTAGTATCTTTGGAAAGTGCCAGGAGAGCAAAAAAACATCTATGGTCTCCCATGGAGGTTGCCGCAGTCATGAGACATTTCGGCGGCCACATCAAAAAAGGAAAACTCGCCACTATGATTGAATGCCAGCAATGCAAGAAGGCTGAAGTTCCTGCTCTGGCTGGTCGCTCTATCCAAAACATAAGAGATTTTGTCAGGAATCGGGGCGTAACTTTGAAAAGAAAAGAAAATCCTGCATAGCATATGGGGATGTGATGAATTGTCCATCAGTGATATCATCAGGACACATGGGATTTTAAGGTTGAGACCAGAAGTAATCTCTGTGTACTGATGATATCACTGATGGACAATTTAAATATTTAATCTTGTTGAGGCAGGAGGAGGGTTGTTCCAGTTATAATGGCTGTTCAGAATATGTAAACATGCTGACATTTCATCTTGTTCACCCAATTTGTTTGTTTAATATATCTTTTTTTTTAACAGTAGACATGCACAATTTCATTTTGCCATTTATAAATTTTCCTTTCTGTTCACAAATTTAGTGAAGGTGCTGTAAAATCCAGTCTACTTCTTTCTGTTTAGTTGTATTCCATTTATCCATGTTTGGCCTTTTTAATACAAAGAAATTTCACATTTGTGTATGTGTATGGCTATGGTCCTGATAAATAAAGTTGGCCCTGGCAATTGCTGTTTGTGTCATGGGCGGAGCTAAGTACCTCATTATCGTTGTCCTTCTAATACAGCATTGCGTCAGGTTCTTGTATCTTGACTTCTGATGTGTTTATCTAAATTTTTAAGTGAGATTTGTGGTGTATAGCTCAAACAGGATTTTTGAAGATTTACTACATCTTTCTAGTATAAGTGGAAAGAGGTGTGTGTGTGTGTGTGTGTGTGTGTGTGTGTGTGTGTGTGTGCGTGCGTGTGCGTGCGTGTGCGTGCGTGTGCGTGCGTGTGCGTGCGTGTGCGTGCGTGTGCGTGCGTGTGCGTGCGCGTGCGTGTGTGTGTGCGCGCGTGTGTGCGCGCGCGTGTGTGCGCGCGTGTGTGTGTGCGCGCGCGCGCGCTCTCGTTCGTGTTCTCAATTCTGTGTAAAGATGGATAATCGAGCAGGCAGAGCTGTGCCGGCTGAAATATCCGAGGCTGTGGAAAATTTGCAAAACATTCCCATGCCGGTTCATTTGTGGAATTACTTTACGCCGCTGGAGTATGCACTCCTTAATGTCGACTGTCAGTCACCTCCCACGGATATAGATAGAAGATGAAAATGATGAAATAAGCGTGTTACACGAATTAGAATCATCAATCCTGAATTTAAACGGGCCTCCGTCACCCGCCCTGAGTTTGCAAAATGAGTCACCGAATATTGTCTCACCAAATCCAGCTCCTTGTGCCACATCACTAGATACAGCCTCAGCGAATAGTGCTTCTCAAGCTTCAGCATCAGATATTGTCTCACCAAATCTTATTTCTTTACCTTCTCCAGCTGCAGCAGAACAAACTCGGCAGCATGGTAGGGGCTTGAATCAGGAGAATGTAGCCGTCCCTGAACAGAATCAGAGAGATACACCTCCACCGATTGAGCGTGAACATTTCCATTGTCTTGAAACAAGACGCCCCGTCACAATACCGCGTCCGTGCCCTGATATATTGCCCAACATTGCTGACTTCACTTCAGCTGTTATGAGCAATCTTATTGAAGTGGCAGAAACAGCGCGATCACTCGCCAGATGTAATGATGTCGTCCAGCTAGAATTAGTAGGTGAGAGTATTTCTCAACACATTACCGTTTCTGTCAAAGACGAGTCTGATGTAATCCTGAAAGCCTTTCTGGACTTTTTAGACGAGTTAACTCAATCGAACGCAGAGATTGCCTCTGATACTAACCTGGAGTTGATCCTCCAGGTAGTAAGAAACCCTACAGGGGGCGCCAAACGGAAGGCTTCAAAAACCTTAGAATGCGAATTAATCCACAAAAAAAAACGTCACTTGTACATTATAGATAATTGTGACAATCAGCTCTGCTTCGCCATCAGTCTCGCGCACGTCTCCGGTTCTAAATTTACCGATAGTCAGGCTTTGGTACAGGCGAGAGAGTGGCAGCGTCTGGCAGGCCTGACTGATCAGACGCCTGTATCTTTCAGTGATGTTGGAAAATTTGAAAAAATCCTACACAGAAAAATTGTGGTGTTTCACAGAACCAAGGATGATCGAGCTCTGTGTAAATTTGAGACTGATTTCAGAGATCGATCAAGCCCTCTCTTTCTGTTATTACTCCAAAACCATTACTGATGGGGTTTTTCGTTCTTACTAACGAAGTCCCACCTTAAGCAGAAAGAACCACACAAGAGATCAATATAAAGTTCAGCTTTTGCAAAAGGGGAGAACCGTCGCTGCTTCAGCCACAGGTGTATGTGTCTAAGCAACCAACAACAATCTCCGACTCCCTCATTGCAGCAGCCTGGTTTTATTCAGAGATGAGAAAGGGGGAAGAGCTTTACAAAAACAAAGGGTTTCATAGAAAATTCAGAACGTCGGTCGTTTACGTATGCATTTACGTATGGAGGCACATCTGCCAATTAGAGTGTGAGACCTTGACGACAATCATACAAAGAGATACATCAATAAACTAGGGTTAATCAGCCATTGTTGGTTTGTAGTGTAAACTCGGGTGAACTCGGTTGACCTCTGGAAGACTCCGTCCTGAGGCATCTTCCTTTGTTCACAAGCACCCTTATTTCCTCGCCACATGACTGGAACTAATGCAGTATATGTCATATAGGATATATATATATGGTATAGCGTAGGAAATGCAATTAAAGCATAGCAATGCAATTAAAGCGTAGTAAGGTAATTGTAACATAGGGTATATCATGAGATAAATGTTAAAAACCCTAACAATTACTATGGAATAAAAAACCTCAAAGGATTTATAGGGTCGAGGTACATTTGCGAGCACTGCTACACCAGTTACAATGAGCCCCACTCACACTACTGTCCTGGTTACTGCCCTGTGTGCTACAACTCGTCATGTACAAATCAAGAGCTCAGTCCTGTATTTTGTGGTGATTGCAACAGAAGCTGTCGTAACTCGTCGTGCTTCAACAGACACAAAGAACCTCGTGAGAGACCCCAAGCCAGAATGCAAGTGAATGATTGTGATCTGATTAAAAGGTGTCCAACGTAAGACATTTTATCGTGTTGTGATGACTAAGGTAAAAACCCCCCACGTGTGTGAAGGTTTAAAATGTACAATCTGTGGTGAGAAACTGATCCCCTTTTCTACAGCAACTCTCAGTGGACATCAGTGCTACATTCAGCCTAGCAGTGCCGACGAACGGCTTGACGAAAAACTGATCTTTTATTATTTTGAATCCTTAGTCGGTCAGAACGATGTGCCTGTCCCCTTTCTGGTCTGTGCAAAAACACTGAAAGGTGTCCAGTGGTCTGCCTACGGATTGGATTGTATCAGGAAATTCCTCCTCCATTTAAGGAGACCACGCTACCGAGGATACACGTTTATTGCTCACAACGGACGACGATATGATAGCTATCTTATCCTTAACGTCATGGTGCAACTAGGTATGAAGCCCTCTCTCATCACACAGGGGAGTAAAATTCTCTGTTTTACAGATTGTGATTATGGTTTGAGATTCATCGATAGTCTGTCATTCCTGGCTATGAAACTGAGTATGATGCCGAAAGCATTAGGTTTTAGTGATCATACCAAAGGTTTCTTTCCCCACAGATTCTCTTCAGAACAGAATTCTAAATATGTGGGGCCTTTTCCTTCACCGAGTTACTACTCTGTAGAACTCATGAGCCCCAGTGAGCAGGGAGAGTTCTACAGATGGTACGGGGGAGTGTGTAAAGGTACCTTTAACTTTCGTGAACAGAGCATGCTTTATTGCAAAAATGATGTAGACATACTCTTCAAGGGGTCTGTCAAATTCTGCGAGCAATTCTTTAACGAGACGCGCGTGGACCCCCTGAAATGCATCACGATCACGTCGGCCTGTATGAAGGTTTTTACCGCCAACTTTCTGCCTAAAACCCTGGCTATACCTTCACCCGTTGATTACAGTCAGCAGAGTAAGACCTTCTCAAATGCATCCATCCAGTGGTTGGAGTGGTTAGCATTTAGCAGAGGGATTGAGATTAGCCACGCGTTAAACACAGGGGAAAAGGGAATCGGCCCTTATCACGTAAATTGGTATGCGGAAATTGACGGTGTAAGGGTAGCTTTTGAGTTTTACGGCTGTTTCTTTCACGGCTGCCCCGTCTGCCATCTGCCTCAGGACGCATGTCCGCTGAGGAAGTCTCCATTTGAACAGTTCTATGCAGAGACCCGTGAGAGAGTGTTTCAGTCAGTGTATGGTCTTCGTCTGAATATCATGTGGGAGCACGAGTGGACTGAGATGAAAAAGTCGCATCCGGAGGTGATTGAATTTCTCAAGAGCTTTAACGCCCCTGAACCTTTCTCTCCCAGACAAGCACTGTATGGTGGTCGGACCTGCGCACTCAGGTTGAGATACAGTGCGGGGGTAGATGAAACTGTGCACTACGCTGACTTTACATCTCTTTACCCCTATGTAAATTGCAGCTTTCCTTACCCTCTCGGCCATCCCAGAATTATTTTCAAAGATTTTGATGACCCTGACAGCTACTTTGGTTTCATAAGAGCTGTTGTTTACCCTCCGCGTGGGCTGTTTTTCCCAATTTTACCTTACAAGTCATCTCACGGAAAACTTGTATTCACTCTCAGTCGCACCTGTGCTGAAATGAATAACCAGGCAGGTGCATGCAACCACAGCGATGAGGAGAGAGCACTAACAGGTGTGTGGGTGAGTGTGGAGTTTAGCAAGGCGTTAAAGCTTGGTTATCGTCTTGCTAAAATCACTGAGGTGTGGCACTTTGACAGGACCAGTAGCTAAATCTTTGTAGACTACATACACACAGGGTAAACAAGAGGCTTCAGGATATCCCGCAGATGCACTTGATGAGGAGAGTAAGTTGAGGTACGTCAGAGATTACAAGCTCCATCAAGGTATTCAGCTGCATACCAGCAAAATAGAGGTGAACCCTGCTAAAAGACAGGTGGCTAAACTGTGTCTGAACAGTTTGTGGGGGAAATTTGCGCAGAGGAACAACCTCCATCAGACAACCATCATCACAGACCCGAATGAATTTTTTAATTTCATGTTCTCGGGTAAATACAAGATAGCCTACTTCCACTTTCTAAACTGTGACATGTGCATGGTGCAGTGGACTTACAACAAACGGTGCATCGCTCCTCCCCACAAGGTAAACAATGTATTCATTGCAGCATTTACCACCGCATATGCACGTTTAAAGCTGTACAGCTGTCTGGAAGTAATGCAGGACAAAATTCTCTACATAGACACAGACAGTCTGATCTATGTGGTGAAAAAAGGTGAGACTCCTCTGAAACTGGGAAACTATCTGGGGGATTTGACCGACGAGCTGGGGGGTGACACAATTCAGGAATTTGTTGCAGCAGGACCCAAGAGTTACGTCTACCAGACCAGAAATCAGAAAAAAGTATCGATGCGCTTTAAGGCATCACTCAGACGCATGAATGCAGCGAGAAGGTCAACTTTGACAGCGTCAAAGAGTTAGTGGAGGGATACTTGGCTGACTCCAGAGAAACGGTGATCGAGACCCCTCAGCGTACCATCAGAAGAGATAAAAAGGGGTTTCTGTTAAAAAAAAAAAGCGACATTCCTGAAAAAGTTCCGGGTGGTGTATGACAAGAGATACCTTTTTCCCGACGGTACAACTCTGCCTTTCGGTTATTAAGGTATTAAGGTGATTAAGAGGGGAAAAAAAATAAATGTCACAATTTTCTGATATGAAGGAGATTGATTTTGACCCCAGCCGAAAGACTCCTTTTTCATGTCTGGTTGTGGGGCCCAGCGGATGTGGGAAATCGTTTTTTGTTAAAAGTGTTATAAAAAAGTGTAACCATGTGATGGATGATGTACCTGATAATATTGTTTGGATTTATACCTCTTTCCAACCATTGTATGCTGGACTGCAGCGGCTGAATAAAAACATCAAATTTGTGGAAGGATTGCCTAATTCTTTTGAAGATGAAAATCTGTTCCCTCCGGATCGTAAGCATTTGGTTATTCTGGACGATGTTATTTTTCAGGCTTCAGACCATCCTGAAGTTGTAAAAATTTTCACACAGTACAGACATCACAGAAATATGAGTATCATGATGTTGACTCAAAATGTATTTCATCAAGGGAAATACCGTCGCACCATCAGCCTGAACAGTAGCTACCTGGTGCTGTTTAAGAATCCCAGAGACAGATTGCAGGTGAATATACTAGCCCGTCAAATCTTCCCCTCAGAGAAAGCTATCTTCCTGGAGAGCTTTGAGGACGCCACCAGAGAGCCGCACGGGTATTTAATCGTCGACCTGATCCACTCATGCCCAGAACAATACAGACTGAGAACGGGTTTACTTCCTAGTCAGTGGCCAGTTGTCTATGTTCCGAAAGCATAGTAATTTATCATGTCAGCCCGTATAAAAAGGAATGCTCCGTTACTCAGAGCTCTGTGCCATGCCACACCTCAGAAACGTAAGGACATTCTCGGCCATTGTTCACCCGACTTTCTTAAAGCTCTGTGTGAGATTGCTCTGAATGTTTTAAAGGGTAACATTAAGCTATCCCCTCCCCAGTATCGGAGTTTGAAAAAGCAAAAGAAAGTTATCAGACTGCTGGCTGATAAGAGAACCAGTTTAAAACGTAAGCAGTTGACTCTCAAAAGTCAAGGAGGTGGGTTTATTCTCCCCATCCTAACGGCTCTTGCAGCCGTAATTGGGGATCTAGTGGCTGGAATCGTTAGAAGATAAGAACCATGTCGCTCAGGACAGCACAAAAGATGTTTCTCATCTCACCTCATCAGTTCAAACACTTGAGTCAGTCAGAAACTTCTATCAGACAGACAGCGGAGGACGATTTGGATAGTAAAATAAGAGCGATACTCGACGAGTCAGGAATGACCTCTTATGAAAAAATTAAGTAATACGACGCCCTGTTGCAAAGATACCTCACCCTAATCAAGCAAGGTCAGATGGAGGAGCCACGGATGACTGTGACTCTTCAGCGAAACAGTCTTAATGACCCAATACCTGAATCAGATTCCCGTGAGACGGACCGTGTTCACGAGCCCGATCAGTTAGAATTGGATGCAACGGCGAGTGAGGTATTAAAAATCCTTCCAAAGCGAGATCGCAGAAATGGTGAATACATCTTGAGGAAATTATCTGAGAGAAATGGCTGGACCACCAGAGGAGAATTTGTTTGTCAGGGACAGGTTGTGAGAGGATCACATTTGGTTGATTTACTTAAAAACCTTCTGATCCCTTTTAAAAGAAAAGCCCAAACCATGCAACCAACAGGCTGGACAAGTTTTCTCAATGTCCTGAATGAACTGAACATACCTTTATCCTCTGTGAATAATCCGCAAGCCCGTGAACAATACCGTCGTCTCAAAACAGAGCCGAGCGGAATGGAGAAAATACCATCTGTAAAACCGAAGAAGAAGATAACCTTCTCCCCACATTTTTTAAGATCTGGACATGGTGAGCGAGACGAGGCTGCAGATGAACATAGTTTGCATAAAAAGATAAAACCTCCACGCTGGGTTACCTTTTCACCATAAATTTCTGTAAGAAATGAATAAAATGATACCATTGTTTGTTCTCAATAAATTTTTTTATTGATTCCAATTTTCAGAGTCTACAGAGTCATCACTTTCATGCATTCACAATTTGTAGCACTCTTTGAACATCTGTAAAGAACAGGCTCCGTGATGAAATGAGGTAGCACTGTGCTTTCTGATGCATCTCTGATATTTTTTCCCAAAGTTAGATACCATCACATCATTTCTAAGAACATCGTCACTGTATGTTACATACTTGCTGCAGTAACATTCCGCACGCCCGGGGGCAGAGATGATAAACACACTGCTGACCGCAAACAGTGGACAAGGTGTTCTGAAGTTGGCGATTATGGTACGTTATCTTCAGGGATCAGTCTTTCAGAAATTACACAATGTCTGAGGGGTAGTGAGAAAAATCTGGCGGTAGCCCGTAAGAGTCGAAAAAGGTGGCTTGACCGTTCTGATTCAGGTATTGGGTCATTGTGTGTTCACAATAAAGTAAGCCAGCTTTGTAAACGTTTGTGTGAGCAAGGGGAGCTGGTCACTAGCCCACATGCCACAAAATAGGTCTCCCAGTAGATGGTGCAACAGGCTCTCCAGTTGGTGGTTATTCATGCTTAGTCTTTTAATAATAGTCCACCAGCACCTGTCTTCTCGAGTTGATCTCCAAAATGGAATCGTAACATGCGTAGATAATGAGGGTAGTGGTTTGAGGTAGCGGTACTCTAAACCTATATAATATATATATATATATATATATATATATATATATATTTACTTCTGATCAGAGCTTATCGGGAGAGATAGAATCACAATTCCCTCTTACTCTCTCTGTGATATCAGAGTGAATGACCATCATTTCATTACGCGTTGTGATATCACGGGTTGGAAGTGTAGTCTCACAACGGTTTAAAATTTACCGGAGTGTTTTGATCCATTTTAATCTCTATGTGGATGTTTTCAATATGCCTCTTTGCTACAGGTAGATAGTTAACTGAGTTAAAAGTATGCGTAATTATATCGCCAAACTTACCCTCTACTCTAACTGTTCGCAAGAGCGGGGCATAAACATCGCCGACTATCTGAGGAGCAACCACATCGCTGTAACAGTAAAGCTGGTAGAAACCTGCTTTTAAATCCATCAGGTAAGGGGCACTCCTTTTATCAAATATGATCCATTTGCCAAGCTCCACACCTAGCATGTAGCTCAGTGGTGAATAAAAACGCAGGTGGTACTGGGCACCTGCCTGATACATGAGTCTATTTTCCACCGTGTCCACGACTAAATAAATATCAGAACCTATTTTTATAAGGTGACCCTCAATCTCGGCTTTGAGCTGATTCAAATCCTTGAAATGTCCGCATCCTATATTCTGGCGGTAGAACTTTTCCAGCCCCGCTTTCCTCCATTTAAAAAAAAGCCTGGTCCCTGGGGGCATTATGCCATGTGTACGGATAAGAAATCTCCGTCAAGGCAACCTGCCACGAACCTTCCAAATCGATATGCTGGGCTAAATCCACACGGAAACTGGAACTGGTATTATTCTTAAAGACGTTGAGACTAGCGTTGGAAGGCAGGGTGATATAAAACCCCTCATCCTCTACCGTTCGGTTCATGGCGTAATGTAGCGGGCTAGGAGTAGCGATGGTTCCTTTATATCCCGTGAAGGTCACTGGCTCTGACCCAGCTGTTGAATTTCTCAGGCCAGTTTTTCCAGCGGACAAAAACCTGTTTTACACCCCTGATTCTGCGTTGTTTTATTATCTTCTCCACTTGATACATCTTGTCTTTATTCAGTTTAACTTTTTGAAGCTCCTCCGCGTGAAAGGAACCTTCGATAGCTTCTCCATCAAAATCTTTGAGTTTGTACACAGGGGGAGATCGTGCATGCTGCTCAGTCACTGTAAACACTTCATCTGTAAAACTTTGTTCATATTTCTTGTCAAACACGCCTCGCAGTTTAGATATTCTTACAGGATCTCCTTTTTTAAACTTTGTCCTTGAGTCCTTGCAGCGTCGATCGCGTGCAGAGCCGTACAGGTTCTGAAAAACTTTAAAGGTGTTTTCTAGAGTCACTTCTACAGGCTTAATTTTGATGCTCGTGTGGTAACTGTGGTTGTAACTTTCCACGAGATCCTGCAGGACGTCGTGTTATTAGCAGTAAAATATCTCCACATCCTGGTTTTTAACGTGCGGTTAAACCTCTCAATCACAGACGCCTTTACCTCGCTCGGCGTAGCAAAATGCCCAACTCCGTGGTTCTCTAATAATGCCTTAAATTTTTGGTTAAAAAATTTTTTCCCCGCATCAGTTTGAAGTTTTTTAGGGGTCTCGCTTTCTCTAAAAACAGATTCAAAAGCCTTTACCATCTCTGCGGCTGTTTTTCTCTTCATAGTGCGAACGTAAGCCTTTTTTGAAACCACGTCAATGACGGTTAATAAATAATTATACCCAGTAATTATACCCCAATTTGTACTCAGCCAAGGCCTGCATGTCGCAGAGATCTGCTTGGAATTGTTTTAAGGGGCTGGTGACAAAAACTCTGTTTCTCGGAAAATGTATTCTTGCAGGTTTATGTAGAGTATATGCATCTTGCTCTGATAAGAAGTCTTGCACTTTTTCGCACGCGACTTTCTTACCCGTTTCGTCCTGTACAGCTTTACGCAACCTCTCTACTACCCCAAAACTACCAGGGTGGATAGGATCGTAGAAAACCTTTTTCATTAATCTCGTTTCAGCCATCTCACCTTATACAAACTCTGGCTTGCAATGACAGAAACCACAGAATGCAAGTATATTTCAACCTTTTATTTTTTCTCTAATGTGTGATAATACACACGCACACACACAAACAAATGATCACAAAAAGCAGGAATGCTAGTAATATAGGATTTCAGAAAAGTTAAATGTTATAACAACATCACGTAATTACAATATTAGTCTAAACACATCCAGCTGATGGAAAGAAGGAATGTTACACCCTTCTTTTAACCCTCCCAAAACTTTGTCATGGTTTGAAGCTGCTGCAGTTTCTTTACATCTTCTCCAATCAACTGCTCGTACATATCGTGTATAGAAGTGTTGATTTGTTTCACCAGAGTTAGTTCGTACAAGTAAGCTTCTGCTACAGCCCTGACTCTGGCATCATCCTCACAAATGTTACGCGCAGTTAGAAGATGTTGAATGGAAGCAATGAATCGTTGATTATAAAGTTTCCGCATCAGAGTGTAGTAGTGGTCATGAAAAAAGTCATCCTCGAGCACATCCATGCACTGATGCTGTCGTAAACTGGGGTGTTCTACACTACACCCGTAGCAGGATTCAATCATAATTTTTTTGATGGTCTCATTCAAGAGGTGTATCACTGCAGTTTTCACAACTTTGATAAAACTTGAGGGGACCCATCCATCAAATTCGTCCTCGCCCTCTCCTCCCCCATCCTGAGTGTCTGCAGGGGGCCCCTGGCCTGGTGGAAGCTGAGAGTCCTCCATTTCGTTAGATTTAGCTTCCTCCATTGTTACGGCCTCGGTGGAACCTATCGGGTAGAGCGTTAAGCAGTGGTCATCAAGCGCCGAATTTGAGAACTCGATCTCGAGAGAAGAGGAGGAGTTGGAGGAGAAGAAAGACTCAGACGAAGTCGCTGGTGAAGGAGGGTGATACAGCTCCTGGCTGTATCTGTTGCTGTCTGGTGATCCAAACTGTGGTGATGTGGATGTTGCAGAAGGGCTCGCTGTATGCATCAATAGCGATGGAGAAGCATTCTCCAGATCGCTGTCAGTGATCTCCTCGCACAATGTCTTCTGGACGCTAGTTCTCATCCTGTTCCTCGTCTTGATCGGTGTATGACCTGTGCTGGAGTGTGTCCTTATAAACCTGAAGGGGGTGTGGTTATTGAGGTTGAGGAGGAGGGTGCTCAGTGGAGGGAGGTCTACACAGCCAGGGTTTTCTTGACTGCTAGAATCTCACCCCAGTTCTGGCAACTGCGGAACAGCATGGAAACTCGATCTGCTATATCATTCATCTTCTCCACCCAGGCTGAATGAGGTTTTGCTAACAGCGTCCTAAACACACCACAGTCAGAGTTATAACACTCAAGAACAAAAAGATCCCCCTCTTCATTCTCATTAGATTTCCGGTGGCTTGCACGGAAGAACCAACGGCCTGTAACGCCTGTTTTCGATTGCCACACAGCAGTGAAAACCATCCTTATTTTGGCCAGCTCAGCATCATCCAGAGGACTCTTCAGTCTCGGACTCTCCAGTCTCGGATGTTTGGCTGCAGACGCTGCTGGGATTTCTTCGGGTTCTTCTTTCACTGTTAATACCTCCTCAGCCGAGCCCTTACCTCCTTCTATATGACGCGGTATCGCTAGTTTCAACACTCCCCAGCCGTTGGAAGTTAGCATACCCACAGTGGTCAGAGGTCCCGGCTTCTCACCATCCTCTTCAAGCTGATACAGACAGAGGTCACCTGTTTCGTACATGAACACATAGCCCCATCTTCCCCGCATTCCATAAGGCTCCAGTGACCATTCTTCCTGTAGAGACACGGGCGGCGGTTGCTGTGTTCTGCACAGAAACACCATCCTTTTCTTAGGAGCATTTGGTATCAAGGGCTGATCTTCATATATCGTTACCGAAGTCTCACAAATGAGAGACCGCAGAGCACACATCCTCTCCGGTGCCTGCGTAGATTTCTCCTCTACACTCACTCTGCTTCTTGTCCTGGGCATCTTGAATCAGCTATCTTTCACCCAAAAGTCGTTCTCTACACACTGACTGTCTCAGGGTTTTTATCCTTTACTCGAAATCCCTTCCCTGTCCACCCATTGGCCCTCAAACCTGGGGTCAAACAATACCCCCCTCACATCTAATTATTTTCTCATCTTTACCTTACAGGGACCGGTCTTTGAAGCTGTTAAAATGTTGACAGCTTCTACAACTTAACCTTTCCTATTAACCCTAACCCTTTCTCTTATTTAAACATTCAACTAATATATTTCTCACAACCTCCCGACCTTAGCTGTAATCATTCTTAATCCTATTTTATTTGTTTGTGCCATCTAAATCTCTAAACGTCTCCACACAGCTCCACCCAGAAGACAAAATAATATTCCAAGCCAAAACATGCATAAACCACCATGAAAAAAAATCAAACAAACAAACAAAACAGTGTCCATTGCAAAACTTAAAGTATACCTCTTAGGCAATCTAACTTCCCTACCCCTACCACTATGCCTAATAGACCTTGGAGGTGAGGGAGGAACAGGTAAGGGTAAAAGCCCAACATCAGGAACAGGGTTGGGAGGACGGCCAACTCAGAGGTAAACTCTGAGTCCCTATAAGATTTAGGGTCCAAAGGAACCCCGAACTGCAGCTCCCAGGAATAGTTGAAAGCCCAGGCAACCTCTGGTGAGGTTGTAGATGATAGGAGAACTTCATCAGGCCACCGCGTGGTCCTGTCCACCATGGTCAGGAGGTGAGTAAAACCTCGTGATGGGGAAAAGGGCCAACTAGATCAACATGAACATGTTCAAAACATCTCTCAGGAATCGGATAGGGCCCCACAGGACCTTTAACGTGACGCTACACCTTTGCACACTGGCATGCTACGCACGTAGAAGCCCAAGTCTTAATGTCCTTCCTGAGGTCGGTCCACACAAACTTGGTACCCACCAATTTAACTGAGGCTTTAACCTCAGGGAGTGAACAGCATCAAAAATACAGCGGCGCCAAACAGCAGGAACCACCGAGCTTGGCTTGTCCATGGAAACGTCACAAAGGAGGGTCACACCGCCATTCTGGAAAGTGACAAAGTGTGCAATGCCTGCACCTTTGAGTCCGTCAGCTGGTCTGCAACCATCTCAGCATAGTCCATTCCCAAATGGACAGTGGCAACTTGGGCACGCGAGAGGTAGTCTGCAAACAAGTTGTCCCTTCCGGCAACATACTGAATGTCCGTTGTAAATTCGGATATAGCAGAAAGTTGTCGTTGCTACCGCGCTGACCATGGTTCAGAGGTTTTGGCCATAGCAAATGTAAGGGGCTTGTGGTCAATAAAAGTGGTGAACTTGAAATGGCATGTGGCGAGGAAAAGGGCCAAGAACTCACTGTCAACTGTACAGTAATTTTTTTCTGATTCTCACAACTTCCTGCTGAAAAATGCCGGCCCCGTCCGCCCACTGCTCACAAACTGCCCCGACTGCGTAATCAGATGCATCAGAGGTTAGGGTGATAGGCGTTGCAGGGTTGGGATGGGTCAACAAGGCATATTAGCTTTGCCAAATTAATGTAACCTCTCCGGGGTCCACTCAATGTCCTGGTTACTCTTCTTGCCCTTTAATGCTTCATACAAAGGATACATAATATGGGCAGCTCAAGGAATAAAATGGTTGTAAAAGTTATCCATACCCAAAAACGCCTGAAGGGGTTTCACAGTGGAGGGGTGGAGTAAAGCAAAAACTGCTTCTATCTTGGTAGGAAGTGGCACAGTACCCTGCCACAACACACTTTGCCCCAGGAACTCGATCTCTGAAAGCCCAAACTGACACTTAGCCGGATTCACATCTAATCCATGTTCAGTGAGGTGCTCAAACAGTAGGCAGAGGTGTAACCTGTCCTTCTCCACTGAACTAATTGCCAGTATATCGTCCAGATCCAGAAAACGACTGCCCCTGCAAGATGCACAGAAAAGTCTTAATGTATGGGACAAGGTATCTGTCGTTAGAAGTAACATTGTTGAGGCGCCAGAAATCTCCACAAGGGCGCCAGTGAGTGCGCCCTCGCACTAAGCCTCGTATTGTTCATAAAAGAAGTCTTAAGCACTTTGTTGAACAAGCTTTCCTTCATGATCTTTCCCATTTTAACTGGGAGAGTATTTTATTAATTGATGATTTAAATCTTGCTTGGGAATATTTTCATGACAGTTTTAGCTATTTTATGGACAAACATGCTCCTCTTCGTCGGTTCAGGGTGAAGGGACGAGAGAGCCCCTGGTTCACTGCTGAACTGATTAATCTCCTACATAAAAGAAATCAGCTCTGGGCCAATGCAAGGAAGTCAGGCCTTACGGCTGATTGGCTACTTTTTCGCCAAGCTCGGAATAGCTGCACTACCGCTATTAGGGAAGCTAAACGGGCGTATTACTTATCGCAGACCACCGACAACTTAAACGATCCTAGGAAATTCTAGCATACCATAAAATCCCTCTCAGCCAATACTGTCTCTTCAGAGCTGCCGCCTAACATTGTTGTCGATTCCACCCCTATATCAGATAAATCTGAGATGCTAGACTGTTTTAACAAACATTTTATAGCCTCCAGCTCCTTGTTTGACTCCTCATGTGATGGTAACTCACCCACTCTCCCCCTTGTCAGCCCAGCCACAGGTAACCAAAATTTCTCTTTCACCCCCTTCTCCGTTAAAGAGGTTCTTACAGCCTTAAAAGACCTAGACCCTCGAAAATCAGCAGGACTTGATAATCTTCCCTCTTACTTTTTACGTTTGGCCGCACGTATTATAGCTCAGCCTGTATCTCACATTTTTAATCTTTCTATCCAGAGCAACGTCATTCCAGATGTGTGGAAAACTGCTCATGTCCTCCCTCTCCTGAAATGGGGTGACCCCACTTTATTGAATAATTATAGACCCATCTCCAAGCTCTCGATTTTAACAAAAGTTCTTGAAAGGCTGGTGAATGACCAGGTCAAGGACTACCTGAGCCTGAACAATATTTTATCAGGTTTTAGGAAGCGGCATAGTACAGCAACTGCTGCCATTAAGGTCATAAATGATATTGTGGAAGCCATGGATGCCAAGAAATACTGCACTGCCCTTTTTATTAATCTTTCAAAGGCATTTGATACAGTCGATCAGAGTATTTTTTTGTCAGCGACTGTCTACCATTGGAATGTCAGACCATGCTGTTGGCTGGTTCTCCAACTACCTTTCCGGCCGCAAGCAGTGTGTGCAGTCCGATGGTCTTAGCTCCGGGTTCCTAAACACTTTAAATGGTGTGCCGCAAGGTTCCATCTTAGGACCCACTCTTTTTATTATTTATGTGAATGGGGTAGGCCAAAACATAAATGCATCTGTACATCTTTATGCTGATGATACCGTCATCTATTGTTGCCCATCTTCTGTCGCCCAGGTGTTCAAAGAACTGCAGTCTGCTTTTGACACCATTCAGGCACAATTGTCTCATCTCACGCTAGTTCTAAATGCAGGTAAAACTAAGTCTGTGTTCTTTTCAAATAAAAAGAAGGTGCCTGCTGTTTTACCCTGTATTATAATCTGCTCAGGGTACCCATATTGAGTCTGTGGCCACTTATAAATACCTTGGCATAACATCGGACGATAGCCTTTCTTTTAAATGCCATATTGACCAATTACTGAAGAAACTTAAATTAAAACTGGGGTTTTTCTTCAGAAATAGAGCCTGTTTTTCTTTTAATGCAAGAAAACGTATTGTTGCAGCCACTTTCTTGCCACTCCTGGATTATGGTGATGTTGTTTATATGAATGCCTCTGCTCACTCCCTACATCTACTGGATGCTGCACATCACGGATCTTTGAGATTCATAACTGGTTGTAAACCCCTTACACATCACTGCACTTTGTACTCTCTCACTGACTGGTCTTCACTTTCCATGCGCAGAACCACCCACTGGTATCTGTTTATCTACAAATCTATCATTGGACTACTCCCCTCCTATTTGTCCACATACTTGACACGGAAACAGTCTGATCATACACTCCGGTCCCTGGATTTCATCACATTTCCCATCCCCTCAGTCCGTACTGAACTTGGCAAAAAGGCGTTCTCCTATGCTGCGCCTATAACATGGAACAGGCTCCAACAGAAGCTGAAGCTGTCCAGTTTTATTTCATTAGAGGACTTCAAATTACTTATAGGAAGGCTGGTGAGACAGTCAGTGGGGGTCTGCACATGTACTATACTTAACTAGTTCCTTTTTTCTTTAATTTTATTATTACTAATTATCATATGTTCCTGTTTTGTTTTTGTCTCTTGTACGTTCAGTTAATCTGTAACTTTGTGTTTTGCTGCTGCCTACCTAAAACAGGTCTCTCTTGCAAATGAGACCCTGGGTCTTAATGAGATTTTACCTGTATAAATAAAGGTTAATAAAAAGAGTAGAGGAGAGGGAGAAAAAACACAGTCACCAGAATATACGCCATGGGGAGTACAATGCGGGGCTGGGAAAAAAAACCTCAGCAACATCAGAACAGTAAACATAAGCTCACCATTCAACATAGAACTCAAAACATAAACAAACATTTACTCGCTTCACACATAAAAACGCAAGACAACTCAAAAGCGTGGGATAGGCTTAGTCCAGAGAGTTGCTATGTCTGGCTCTCAACCAATGTTTCAGTTCACAAGATGTCATCGTGATATCACAGCAGGTTGCCATGGAGAAGTCCTTCATTGGGTCCCAGTCGGAGTCAACAATCACCAGGTGTCCATAGAAGGGGAGGGGGGAAAGTAGTTTCGCAGCAGCGATCTCAGGGAACGTTGTTTCAACAGCCTTGGCCAAGGCCGTTGCCAAGAGAGCAGGAATGCAGATTAGATTATGATTGTTGGGTTAGGGCGAGTAGTCGTATTTCAATGGACACGACTTACTCTGCTTGTCCATTCTGGTCTCAAAAATGATCCATACGCCTTTGCAAAGCCACAAGCTTCTCCAAGATGTTATCCATATTGCGGTTAATGACCACAGTCTGAGCGCCAACAGCTCTGCCCACTGCTTCAAACATGTCGGGCAGCTTGGGGCCTTTGACCGTTGTCTCCGACTTCCGAGTTTTGCGATACACCAGGGCAATGCCTAATCCAATCAGCAGAAAGCCCATTATCATGATTCAGAATATGTAAAGATCCTCAATGGAAAGAATCGCCAGGCACAACTCTCCACTGCTCTCAGGAGTCCCTCATGTATCCAGCGGCGAACGTTCTGTCAGGACAGGCGGGTTCCCCTGGGCCCGAGCTTTTCGTAGCAAAGATATTGTCAATTGCGTTGAGAGACCAGTTGATTAATTCCATCATTTTAGTTTTGAGAGCAATGCGGAGAGAGGCACTGAAGTTTGAGACAGGACAGGGCAAGATGTGAAGAGAGACGCAGGAAAGATAAGGGAGAGGGCAGATACAGGAGAGAGGAGAAATGTGACCACCTTCGTTGAGAGCTGGAAGAGAGCTGAGAAATGTCTGGACACCAGCAAAAGTCTGTCCGCCTCTTCAGCCAAACCCCGGTAATCTTTAGTTAAGATCAGGGGAGAGTTGGCCAGGACCGTGCATACAGGAACTGGAAACTGGCACAGGAAGTGGTGGGTGAAAAGGAATGAAGCATCACCAGAGCCAAGCATTACCAACATATTCTCCATCAGTTCAGAAGGTTTACTGTCCCCAAAACCAATCAGAGACAACAGACGATTTGCCTGCTCCATATCCGAGAGTTGATATAGTTGCAGTAACTCTTTCATCAATGCTGCATACTTGTCGGCTTGAGGCGGGTCTCAGAGCAGTCCCATTAACCTGCTTGTAGTGGCCGAATCCAAAGCTGCGATGACGTGAAAATACTTTGCGCTGCCAAAAGTCCGGGAGCTTAACCGTAGTTGCGAAATCATTAAGGTGCTGTCACAGCAGCAAAAGACGATGTTGCCTCTACCTACATAGTTCAATGGTCGGGGTCACAAATGTAGAGTTTGGAAGAAAAAGAGATGAAAGTTTGCGGAGCCTCTGCTGCTTTATTCTTCTCCTTGTACAAACAGACAAACAGATAAATAAATAAACAAATAAACCTTCAGCCAAACTGAAAGATTTGATACTGAGAAAGTTCCTCTTTATTAAGAAAGTCAAGATATAAAACTCTTTTAAACATTTTGATAAGGATTGATGTAATATTTTGTTTTGGACCACAATAGTGCATCATACAAAAGTTTGGGCAACCGAAAACTGTCATGGTCCATGAGTTTTTGTGTTTGACTTGGTTTCTTGTTTTATTTTTTGGGTTTTAATTTCCCTTTTTCTTGTTTAATTTGGTAGCACTTGCCCTCATGTGTTTTAATTTTGTCTTTACTTGCTGTGTTAGGGTAAGCGTACCTATTAAGTCAACGTTCCATATAAGCCCACTTGTGAGTCAATGAGAAAAAAAAACTACATCACCATTTTTGCTGGTTCATGGTTCTTCCACTGAAGCTGCTTGTTATATAAATTATACTTTTGATTGTAAGCCAATCAGGTTTGTCAATCTTGAGTTATTGAAGCATATGTGTGACATATGCCTGCTGCTCCAAGGGGAAGTTGCAAAAAAAAAATGATTTTGATGCCCTGAAAAAACATTTTCTTCCATATTTCTACTCCTGCTTTTGGTAAGTACTAATTTGATATCAACATTTAAGAGATTAGTGTTTTAAATAAAACATTTACTAGAAGTAGAAATATTTTTTATTTTGAAGTCAAAATGTTTTAGCATGTTTGCCAACAGCCCACATGCTGCATCAATACAGTCACTGCAGAGCATTGTGCATTGCAATGACATAAAGCATGACAAGTATGTGCAGTTTACATTTTTTTTGGCAGAATATCCTATCATACTGTTAAATAAATAATACTTGTGTATATTAATCTTTATTTATTTTTTGATTAACATTTTTACCAAGTGGTCTTAAAGGGACACTAGCAAAAAAAAAAAAAAAAACACCATTTAGGGTGTTATTTAAATGCATGCATTATTTAAATGCATGATCAATTGATACTTTTCATGTTATGTTAGTGCAGCATATATTGACTCATGTCATGTAATTGTTTTTTAATGTCACGTGTAGAATAGAAGGGGTGGAATGCTCTCTCCGGGTCGGGAATGAGATCCTTCCCCAAGTGGAGGAGTTCAAGTATCTCGGGGTCTTGTTCACGAGTGAGGGACGAATGGAGCGGGAGATTGACGGGCGGATCGGTGCGGCGTCTGCAGTGTTGCGGGCTCTGCACCGACCCATCGTTGTGAAGAAGGAGCTGAGCCAGAAGGCGAAGCTCTCTATTTACTGGTCAATCTACGTTCCCATCCTCACCTATGGTCACGAGTTGTGGGTAGTGAGCGAAAGAACGAGATCACGAATACAAGCGGCCGAAATGGGTTTCCTCCGCAGGGTGTCTGGGCTCTCCCTTAGAGATAGGGTGAGAAGCTCAATCATCCGAGAGGGGCTCGGAGTAGAACCGCTGCTCCTCCGCATTGAGAGGAGTCAGATGAAGTGGCTCGGGCATCTGGTTAGGATGCCCCCTGGACGCCTCCCTGGGGAGGTGTTCCGGGCACGTCCCACTGGGAGGAGACCCCGGTGAAGACCCAGGACACGTTGGAGAGACTATGTCTCTCGGCTGGCCTGGGAACGCCTCGGGTTCCCCCTGGAAGAGCTGGAGGAAGTGGCCGGTGACAGGGACGTCTGGGTTTCTCTGCTCAAGCTGCTGCCCCCGCGACCCGACCCCCGGATAAGCGGCAGATGATGGATGGATGGATGTAAAGTAGAATATTCTGACTTTTAACCACGTTCCCTTTAAGCCCGCCTGCTCCCATTAAGTCCACTTGGCTGTGTTTCAATGGAGATTTTCTCCCTTTTGACATTTTAAACCATGCCTAACTTTGACCTCACCAAACAATCGGCTTCATAATTCAGATAATTAAATACCCAAATTTAAATATCGGTGATGTTGCATACACAAGTTTCAAGATGTTATGTATACAGTATGTTTTTTTTTTTTTTAATTGGTTGTTTATTGTTATGACTAATGAACTGTATGATTTAGGATTGTAGCTGTAGGGGGTCTTTAATGTATGGTTTTAATTGTTTCTATGTAAGCTGTGTTTTTATGTTTTAAAAATCAATTGAAGTTATTTGTTTAATTGTAAATACTGAAATTGACTCATTTATTATCCTTAAAATATTAGTAATGAACCAGGAAACTGCCTTTCTTTCAGTCATTAGGTCTTCAAAACTCTAGATACAAACTCTCAACCAGCTGGCTGGACCAGACATTTTAGCCAATTGCAAATGCCAACAGTACAATGTAGGACAGAGATACAGACAAAATGGCAACACATATTTAAAGATGAAGTATTGAAGAGTAATTTCCATTCTAATTTTGATTTTGTTAAAGAATAGTGTTTTGGCTGCATTCCAAAGAAGACCTGTTGTAAGTTTAGCTTTTTCTGTGTTGACAACACAGCAAAAGGCTAATCACGCCTTTTTCAAATGCCATTTACAGGCCAGAGGAAAGGAGTGGAGACAAAATGAAAATAGCTATTGAGAGCTAAGACATTACACATTTTAATAGAACAACTTTTGATTGTTAAGATTTTTAAATATATATATATATATATATGTATTTATCAACAAATCATGAAGTGGGCTTGGAACTTGGTAAGTACCCATTAAGCCCATGCTAGACGTTTGACATATTTTGAGAAATTAAACAATAAAAACTAGGAATTTGTATAAATGAATTACTGACACTTACAATGAGACTTTAGACTATAATTTTAACTAAAATATTCTCACTTCAATTGGGGAGGTATATATTAAAAATGTCTGACAAGCAGATTTGGTGGGCTTAATAGGGACACTTACCCTACACCTGGTTTTTAGTTGCTGATTGTCACACCTGATCCATTTTTTCTTCACCTCCTTCAGTATATTTCCTCCAGGTTTCCTTTGTTCAGTTACAGATTGTTAGAAAAATTCTCTTAAAATTAGGCTCAGAGTCGCTGGATACGATTAACACAAAACATTTATTTCTTGCAAGAAAGAGACAAGTCCGCACAAATCCACACAACCTGTCGGGAAGGTCGCTCAGAGTTGTCTCCATGACCAAATGGTGCTCCCGCTATTTATGTTGTTTATGCTTGCTGATCACACAATGTTATGAGAAAAGGTGCTTTTCTCACCATTCATTATTATTGGAAGGAACATTTAATGGTATGGGAAAAGGTGCTTCTCTCCCCATTCCTTGTTATGGGAAGGTACATTCAATGTTATGGGAAAAGGCATTTCTCACCAGTTAATATTATGGGAAAGACTAGTACAAGAGTCAAAACACTTTTGCTTGAATCATAGAAGAGGAAAAGATGGAGGGATTCTTCTGTCATAGTATAACTATATAATTTTTCCAACAACCTCCTTCAGTATATTTCCTCCAGGTTTCCTTTTTTCAGTTACAGATTGTTGTTTTTATTTTACTCTGTTGTTTGGTCGTCAGTCTGCCAACCACCAGTCTTCTTAAATCAATTTTTTCATTCTTGCACCTTCTGTTCATTCTCACTTGTCCTGCTCTGGCAGTACTTTCAGTTTAGTTTATTAAAGCCTCTGACAGAATCAGCCAGTTTTTAATGGGTCGCTGCATTAGATAAGATAAGGGAGATAAGCAAGCAACTGCCCAGGTCACAAGTAGTAGTAGTCTCCTTCTCAGTGTCAGGGATGACGGTGAAGGTAGGACCCAGATGCAGTTCTTTAAAGTAAACTTGGGTTATTTCCAAAAAACACAAAAACAGGGAGCAAGGCAAAGCAGAGGGCACAGCAGAGCCGGATTCAAAAATGCTTAAGCTGTGAATTAAAGCTGCTGTGGTGTCAGGTCGGTGAGTTGGTGGCGGGGTGAGCAGGCAGGAAGAGGAGCAGGCAGACGAATGGAATTCAACCAAGGAGGATGATACAGGTATGAGGAAACCAGAACACAGAGAATGGACGAGGAAAGCGAGCAGCAATACTGCAGGAGACAAAATGCAAGGTAAGCACTGGGGACTCGCTACTGAACATAGGAGTGAGCCAAATTATCACTTGGGAAGTGAGACAATCTGGTGAAGACTGGTTTCTCTTGCAGCTCCTATAAGGACGTCCTGAGCCAAGCGTGATCGTGACACCACTTCCCTTGTCCAGATGCGAGTGGGCTCGTTGTGGAGGTAGAAGATGGCATCCTCCACACCAATTTCTGCCCAATAGGCAAATTCAGTCCAGTTTTATTCATATAGCACCAAATTACATTTTTACATACAAAATTACATACAAATTATCTAACAAATGTCATCTCAATAATAGCATTATATTATTTAAATGCCATTTAAATAATATAGTCCAATTGAAGCCAATTGGAGTTCAATTCATTGTAATCATATTCCAATGAAATACAATTAATTAATTTAAAAATAATCCAGTTCATTCATATAGAGCCAATTTAAAAACAATATCCTAGCTAAGGAAACCAACAGATTGCAACGAAACTTCTCTTCAGTCCAATCTCCCGTCCTGAGCGTGCCTAAGGCGACTGTGGAAAGGATCGACTCCCTTTTATCAGGAAGAAACCTCCGGCAGAACCAGACTCAGGAAGGGTGGCCATCCAGCTTGACCAGCTGGGGAAAAAAAACTGTAAGGTGTAGTGAGCTCATGTTGTACCTGAGGCCTGAGGAGGTTGAGGAAGAGCCTCTCCAGAGTCTTCATAAGGTGTGATGTGAGTGCCAGCGGTCGGAAGTCATTTAGCTCGCTGGGGGCAAAGAGGTCAGGGGGCTGTTCTGGTCCTGTGGAAGGAGAATGAGTCGGGTTGGGACTGGCAGGGTGGGAGTAGAAGTGAGGGTGCATTGAGGGAAGGAAGCGAAAGGGCTGCAATGAGGGTGGGGGGGTTTGTGGAGTGGTTGAACCGGTTGAAGAACTGGTTCAGTTTGTTTGCTTCCTCCACTCACTCCATACTATGCTGGTCTTGTGTTGTGGTCTTTGTGTTCTCACACCATCCCAGACCACCCTCATGTTGTTCTTGTTCATCTTCTTCTTCATCTTTCTCCTGTAGGAGTCCTTAGCCTCCCTCAGGCAACATTTCACCTGCCCCTGTGCTTCTTTCATCACCTTGTTGTGTTTGGTCCCCAAGGCCACCTTCTTCCTGTTGAGGACAGCCTTGACTTCCTGTGTCATCCATGGTTTATTATTAAGGTAACACCGTACAATTTTAGCAGGGGCTACGACATCTACACAGATGAGGTAGTCTGTTAAACAGTGAGTTAACCCCTCTATGTCCTCACCATGTAGACCCAGCAACACATCCCAGTCCGTGGTGTCGCAAAAGTTTCTCAAGGCCTCTTCCACTTCAGTCCATCTCCTGATGGAGCATGTGGTGACAGACTGCCTTTGGACCAAGGGATTTTACTGGGGCTGTAAGTAAACCAGGTAGTGGTCGGACATTCCAAGCTGGGGGAGGGCGGTGACTCCATACGCCTCCTTTACATTGGTATATAGTAATTCAGTCATCCTGTTGTTTCTGGGGGAAGGCGGTGACTCCATACGCCTCCTTTACATTGGTATATAGTAATTCAGTCATCCTGTTGTTTCTGGTGGTGCAGTCCACAACCTGGTGAGAGTCCAGGGTGATGTGATTAAAGTTTCCAGAAAATATTATGAAGGCCTCAGGATGTTGTGTCTGCAGCTTTGCTATGACAGTGTGGATTTTCTCACAGGCAGTGGTTGCATCAGCTCTCGGAGGGATGTAAACACAGAGAGAGAGAGATCACGCGACTGAACTCCCTCGGCAGATTGAATGCCCGTAGGCTAATGGCTAGCAGCTCCAAGTCTGGGCAACACTAAGCTACCTTCATAGAGACATGACGGTCGAACAATACACACCCAAAGAACAGGGCCCCCCTCAGGTATAAATGCTTTCCTTTTCCTTTTCTGTTTCTGTTTCCTTTTGTTTGTACCTCTACATACCATTACCGCTGAATGGTGTGGACTGATCTTTTTCCTTGCAACGAAAAATAAAACTTAGCCGGCCGACAGAAAAAGAAAAGTTCTCTATTTAATTTCTCATCAGAGGTTTTAGGAAGGAAGCGTAAAAAAAACTTACATAACACCCCCATCTTTGCTTTTGCCGCATGCCTTTGTGTCCCTGTCGGCTCTCCACAAGTTCACGTTAATATCTAGTATGCTGTCCATTAGCCACGTCTCCCTGAGGATGAACAAGCTGCACTCCCGGTAAATCCGTTGGTTTTCCAAAAAGACATCTCATCTATCTTATTGGGCAGCGAGTTCACATTTCCTATAAATATGGGGAGAACCGAAGGTTTATAACACCTCCGATTGTCTGCTAGCTGAGACTTTAGCCTTGCACCGGCTTTGCAGCCTGGATAACTCCTCCTCAGCTATGCCAGTATGTTGTGTCTTAGTCCGTGTGGGTTTGCCCTGTATCCATGGGTTACATACAAAAAAAAACCTCTGTGAAGGAGTAGTAAAAAAGTAGAGCAAAGTAGTAAGTAGTAGGAAACAAACGCAGTGTTGCAGAGCAACCAGAAGGCTGTCGTCTCTCAACAGCATCAGGACAACCTCCATTGAGGAGGCAGAGTCTGAGGGGAAGGCTCATCCATCACCTTGCCGGAAGTCGTTGAGGTCTTCAAAATACTTCCCGGAGGCAAAGTGCTGGGGTGGAGGAGATTCGCCCTGAAATGCTAAAGGCTATGGACATGGTGGGGCTATCTTGGCTGACACGCCTCTTCAATATCGCATGGAGGTCTTGGTCAATGCCTATGGAGTGTCAGACCGGGGTAGTGATTCTCATTTTTAAGAAAGGGAACCGAAGAGTGTATTCCATCTACAGGGGAATCAGACTCAGCCTCCGCGGGAAAGTTTACTCTAGGGTGTTGGAGAGGAGGCGCCCGACCAATTGTCGAACCGTGGGTTCAGGAGGTGCAGTGTGTCTCTTGCCCAGGTCGTGGAAGAGTGGACCAGATCTTTGCCAATTTGCCCCCAGTGTCCCTCTCTTCCTGTTTCTCTGGAATTGGCTGACAGCTTTGCTTTGCGGTAAGACGTATTGCATCACTTCCTGTTGCTTTGTGTGTGCACTTTGACAGTCCTCGCTCCTCCTGAACTACTAATAATCACCTTATTTCTCCCTATAATTTACACATCTTGCATAGTTAACTCTATCGCATACTTGTTATATTCTAACGCTCACTCTTACAGATCTTTAGTTTTTATTTTTCACTTTTTAGCGGTGTGTCTGGTTCTCTAGCTTAGCATGGCTACCAGTTCTCTTCCTCTATCTCCTGCTTTGACCTGCTCCGTGTGTCAGATGTTTAGTTACTCCTCTGCCTCCTTTAGTAGTAATGGTACATGTAACAAATGTAGTCTTTTTGCATTCAGGCAAGGTTATCTGAATTGGAAGCTCGGCTCTGCACTGTTGAAAACCACCTGATAGCGAGCCAGGCCCCTTTAGTCAGTGCGGAGCCACCTAGCTCTGTTAGTCGTCCCCGAGCAGATCCCGAGCAGCCGGGACTTAAGAGTGGCCGGGTGACTGTCAGGAAGAGGAGTCATAGTCCTAAAGTCAAGCCCGTGATTCACCATCAACCTGTCCACGTTTCAAATAGATTTTCCCCACTCAGTGACACGCCCGTTGAGGACAAAACCCTGGTAATTGGCAGCTCTATAGTCAGAAATGTGGAATTAGCGACACCAGCGACCATAGTCAAATGTATTCCAGGGGCCAGAGCGGGCGACATAGAATCCTATTTAAAACTGCTGGCTAAGGATAAACGTAAATACAGTAAAATAGTTATTCACGTCGGCGGTAATGACACCCGGTTACGCCAATCGGAGGTCACTAAAATTAATGTTGCATCGGTGTGTAATTTTGACAAAACAATGTCGGACACCGTAGTTTTCTCTGGACCCCTGCCAAATCTGACCAGTGATGACATGTTTAGCCACATGTCCTCATTCAATCGTTGGTTGTCTAGATGGTGTCCAGCAAACAACGTGGGCTACATAGATAATTGGCAATCTTTCTGGAGAAAACCTGGTCTGATGAGGAGAGACGGCATCCATCCCACTTTGGAAGGAGCGGCTCTCATTTCTAGAAATATGGACGAATTTATTAATCATCCAAAAACATGACAACCCAGGGTTGAGACCAGGATGCAGAGTGTAGTCTTATACACTTCTCTGCGGCTTCCCACCTGATGCTGCCCCCCCCTCAATCAAAAAACACAAAAGGAGCAAATCCTCTTGTGCAAAAAAAATTTAAAACAAAAACTTTAATTGAACAAAAAAATCAAACTATTAAATGTGATTTGCTGAATATTAGATCTCTCCCTTCAAAGTCTCTGTTAGTGAATTATTTGAGCTGTGATCATCATATTGATATATTTTGTCTTACAGAAACCTGGCTGCAACAGAAGGATCATGTTAGCATTAATGAGTCAACTCCCTCTGACTATTTAAATGTTCACGTTCCTCAAACCACAGGCAGAGGAGGAGGAGTGGCAGCTATCTTCAGATCAGGGTTACTAATCAGTCCTAGACCCAAGATTAGTTTTAGCTCTTTTGAATCTCTGATTCTCAGTTTTTCCCACCCAAAGTGGAAATTACAAAAACCTCTTGTGTTTGTTGTTGTGTATCGTCCACCTGGCCCATATTCTGAGTTTCTGTCTGAATTCTCAGAGTTTTTATCCCAGTTAGTGCTGAGTACAGATAAAGTCATTGTAGCGGGTAACTTTAATATTCATGTAGATGTTGAAAATGACAGCCTAAATATTAACTTTAATTCTATATTAGACTCTATTGGATTTTCTCAAAGTGTTCACAGACCTACTCACTGCCTTAATCATACCCTTGACCTTGTGCTGACTTATGGCATTGAGAGTGAACAGTTAACAGTGTTCCCTCATAACCCTGTCTTGTCTGACAATTTTTTAATAACTTTTGAATTTACATTACTTGACTATACGGCTTCTGAGAAGAATTTTACATATAGAAGGTATCTGTCAGAGAATGCTGTAACCAGATTTAAAGGGTTGATTTCATCATCCTTTTCTTCACTGCCATGTGCTGATATGACAGAGGACGGCTACCTAAATTTTACTCCAGTAGAACTTGACTCTCTTGTTGACAGCACTATAGCTTCAATGCGTACTACACTGGACAATGTTGCCCCTCTGAAAAGGAAGGTAATCAGTCAGAAGAGGTTGGCTCCTTGGTATAATTCACAGCTGCGTGCGTTAAAGCAGACTGCAAGAAAGCTGGAGGGACAGTGGCGTTCCTCTAATTTAGAAGAGTCTGAATTAGTCTGGAAAGATTGTTTAATAACGTGTAAGAAAGCACTTCGTAAAGCTAGAACTGCTTATTATTCATTATTGATTGAAGAGAATAAGAATAATCCCAGGTTTCTTTTCAGCACTGTTGCCAGGCTTACAAAGAGTCCAAGCTCTGTTGAGCCATGTATTCCTTTCACTCTCAGCAGTGATGATTTCATGAGATTCTTCATCAATAAAATTGTTTCTATCAGAGAGAAGATTAATGGAATCCTTCCCACTATTATCACTGATGTATCATCAAGTAGAGCAGCTTTAGAAGTATCTTTCGAACCCGATTTGTATTTAGACAGCTTCTGCCCAGTTGATATTTCTGAGCTAACAGCAGCAATAGTCTCTTCTAAACCATCAACTTGTATGTTAGACCTAATCCCAACCAGACTGTTCAAGGAGGTTTTCCCCTTAATTCACACTTCCATATTGGAGTTGATCAATCCGTCTTTGTTGATAGGATATGTACCTCAGACTTTTAAGGTTGCTGTAATTCAACCTTTATTTAAAAAACCTACTCTTGATTCAGAAGTGTTGGCTAATTATCGACCTATATCCAATGTCCCTTTTTTGTCTAAAGTTCTTGAAAAAATAGTTGCAGTTCAACTTTGTGATCATTTACATAGAAATAATCTGTTTGAAGAGTTTCAGTCAGGATTCAGAGTGCATCATAGCACAGAAACAGCACTGGTGAAAGTTACCAATGATCTCCTCTTAGCCTCTGATAGCAGACTTGTTTCTGTGCTTGTCCTGTTGGATCTCAGTGCTGCATTTGATACGATCGATCACAGCATTCTGTTACAGAGACTTGAACATGTTATTGGGATTAAATGAACTGCATTAGACTGGTTTAAATCATATTTATCTGATAGATTCCAGTTTGTTCTTGTAAATGAAGAATCTTCCTCACACATTGGAGTAAGTCATGGAGTTCCTCAGGGTTCTGTGCTTGGACCGATTCTTTTTACTTTATACATGCTTCCATTAGGTACCATTATCAGACAGCATGGCATAAATTTCCATTGTTATGCTGATGATACTCAGCTGTACTTATCTATGAAACCAGATGAAACCGATAGGTTGGTCAGACTACAAGCCTGTCTTAAAGACATAAAGACCTGGATGACTGTCTGCTTTTAAATTCAGACAAAACTGAAGTTGTTATCTTTGGACCTGAGCGCTTCAGGGAGAAATTGTCTAGTTATATAGTTACTCTACATGGTATTTCCTTGGCTTCTAGTTCTACAGTGAGGAACCTTGGGGTTATTTTTGACCAGAATTTATCATTTGATGCACATATAAAACTGGTTTCTAGGACTGCCTTCTTTCACCTTCGTAATATTGCTAAAATCAGGAACATCCTGTCTCAGGGTGATGCAGAGAAACTAGTTCATGCATTTGTTACTTCAAGATTGGACTACTGTAATTCCTTATTATTGGGCTGTCCAACATATTCTCTGAAAAGCCTCCAGCTGATCCAAAATGCTGCAGCCAGAGAACTAACAGGAGATATCATGTTTCTCCAGTTTTAGCTTCTCTTCATTGGCTCCCTGTTAAATTCAGAATAGAACTTAAGATTCTTCTTCTCACATATAAAGCTCTTAATGACCAAGCTCCATCATATCTTAAATATCTCATTGTAAGATATTTTCCTAATAGAGCACTTCGCTCCCAAACTGCAGGTTTACTTGTTGTTCCCAGAGTTTCTAAAAGTAGAAAGAGCCTTCAGTTATCAGGCCCCTCTCTTAAGCTGCCAGTAAATGTCCGGGAAGCAGACACCCTTTCCACTTTTAAGATTAGGCTTAAAACTTTCCTTTTTGATCAAGTTTATAGTTAGGGATGGCTCAGGAAATCCTGAAACATCCCATAGTTAAGCTGCTATAGGCTTAGACTGCTGGGGGACCTCATCTGTCACACCTTCCCTCACTTTGCTCTCTTTTCCCCCTGTTTAATTTCTCAATTGATTTTATGTACATGTGACATTATTGTGGTTATTAACTTGTGTTTCCTGTTCCAACAGATATCCTTTGAATGGCGTTATGGTGTTTTTCCCCCCTCTTTTCCCTCTTTCTGTCTTCTCAAACCCCAGCTGGTCGAAGCGGATGGCCACCCTTCCTGAGTCTGGTTCTGCCAGAGATTTCTTCCTGTTAAAAGGGAGTCGTTCCTTTCCACAGTCGCCACAGGCACGCTCAGGACGGGAGATTGGACTGAAGACAAGTTTCGGTGCAATCTGTTGGTTTCCTTAGCTAGAATATTAATTTTTGAATTGGCTCTATAGGAATTAATTGGATTATGATTACAATGAATTGAATTCCAATTGGCTTGAATTGGACTATATTACTTAAGTGCCTTGAGATGACAATTGTTGTAATCTGGCGCGATATAAATAAAATTTAATTGAATTGAATTGAATCTTTACCCCGGCAGAGTTACTGAAGGGATCATGGGAGTTTGACCATCCAGTCTACATGTGTTTTGTAGCCTTGGAAAAAGCTTACGGTCGATATGAAGGTCAGCTCCTCCAAAACGCAAGGCCATGGTTCTCAGCCGGAAAAAGGTGGAATGCTCTCTCTCTCTGGGTTGGAGAGAGGGTCTTTGTCAGCAATAATGAGGGTGCTGCTCCGGTCCGTCGATTTACTGGTCCAATCCTTTGTTCCAATCCTCACCTATGGTCACGTGATAGGTGACTGACAGAACAAGATTGTTCATACAAGCAGCTGAAATGGGTTTCCTTTGGAGTGTGGCTGGGCACAGCCTTAGAGATAGGGGGCCTCATGTACAAAGGGTGCGTACACACAAAAAAGTGGCGTACATACTTTTTCACGTCAGATGTATCAGATGTATCAAGAGCGAAATGACCATGGAAATGTGCAGTGCCTCACGCCAACTTCAGGGCTGTCGCACTTTTCTACAGCTATTGATTCTTTGGCGACTCTTAGAGGTGATGTTGGGAAACTGTTATAATAAATAAATGTGAACACAATTTGTCCTCAGAATGAGTGATGTGCACATTTGGGCACATGAACAATTAACACACCCATGTGTCTGCAATTACACGAGTGGATATAAAAGCATGCGCAAAGTGTTACAATGTATAACATTAAAAACAATGCGGTATTTAGCGGTATTGGAAGATATTGTAAATGGTGCAATTGGAAAAAAGCATGTGTTCGGAGACTGAGAGGATTTGCTGGCACATGATGACAACTTGCTCATCAGCCATTTTGAGGGCAAACTGTGCGCAGAACTGCTTTCGGTGTTGGAGCGCAACACAGCAAGAAGCGCAACACAGCAAGAAGCGCAACACAGCATGAAGTGCAACACAGCGAGGAGCCATGCGCTGCTTGTGCCACATGTGATGTGCACACTGGGGTTTAAGCAACCGGGGCATTCCAGAGGGAGCTGGCCAACTGATTGGGACTGTGCCAGTCAACCCTGAGTCGAGCAATGCCAGCCAAGTGGGACGGAATTATCTGCATCTCAGCAGGTATATCAAATTTTCACATTGCAGTTGAACAGGCCAACATTGAAGCGCAATTTGAGGCGAGAGCCGGTTTTCCTAATGTAATCAGAGCTATCGACTGCAAACACATTGCACTTCGGCGGTGGGCAGCAAGTTTCCGCATCACATACACCTTAATATCGAATCACTACTTTTTCACCTCTGCTTGTGTGCGCTTCTCAGACCCCACAGCATTAAAGGCCTTGCTCACGCTCTCCCACTCACTCCTCTTGCGTTTGCTGCTTATATCGTAGGACAACGTGCCAAATAGCACATTTTTGCGGGCCTCCACTTCAGAAAGTAGCACCTCCATCTCGCTTTCCATTAAGTTATTACTTTTCTTATTATTACTTTTTACTCATTGTTTTTTCTTTATTTTCTGATCGTGCAGAGAGAGGAATCACAGGTGCAGGGCTAATTTAAATATGATTTACATATTTAAGTAGAGGCATGGACAGGGAGGAGTCGAGGACTCCAACATTTGCACTCAATTCCACGTTGATTGGGATGTACAAATGAAATGTGCTTGGATTCATACGTGCGCACACATTGATACATCTGGATATTTTTGTACGTTGGAGGGCATTTTGGTTTGAGCGTACGCCATGTTTCAGTTGGAAATCCACGCAAGTCTTTGTACATGAGGCCCAGAGTGTGGGTCTCGGCGGCCGATATTAGATGTAGTGTCTGGGTACTTCACTAGCATGTCATTTGATCCATCGTGAAATGTAAAATATGATAAATATCACCCTATTCCAATTCATTTGAGACTTGTTGAAGCCATCAACTGCAAGATAAGCTAATATGTTTGATGAAATAGATAATGTATCACTCTTGGCATTTGACGTTTCTTATGTTCTATCAATCACCTCATTCTGTCTGCTTTTAACATTGTACACAGCATCCCACCTTTTTTGGAATTGGGGATTTACTTTGCTGCCCAATAGTTTAAATGCAATCTTGACCTTGACCTTGTTTCTTTATGTAATTGTCTTATGAAAGTCATTGCTCTCCCACTTGCTGATCAGCATTTGGATTATCAATCTATGCTGATGAAATGAGTTTTCACATGTTAGGTGGTTGTGTGTGTGTCTATTTGAATATCAACTCATGCACATTCAGTGTGCCTTGAATCCACCTTTATACTCAGTAGTGTTCAAACGGCATGCATGGCCATTCATGAGTTGTGACCTCCTTTACTAAGTTTCAGAGGGGGGAAGAAGGCAGGCGGAATGTGCTTAGAAAGGTAAATTACTCTTTCCTTTCACTCCCAAATGTACAAAGTATGGGGTTATTAAGAAGACAGTAATAAAAAGACACAACATGACAGCTGAACTAAAGCAATTATTACTGACAGGATCCATTTAAATGAATGCATTCTAAATAATCTGTTGTTTTATAAAATATTGAAGTCAAAATTCTCTGTTGTGCTGTAAGGTATAAACTGTTATGGGCTTCAACTAGAGATTAAGCTTGTCAGTTCTACTGCATTATGTTTCAGGTAGAAAAAAAAATTTCCAACTTAATTTTCCCCCTTTGTTGCAGTGAGCTGTATACAGAGTATACAGTTCCTTCAGTATATTAATTTCATACATCATGCTTTTAATTATGGGACATATTGAGTAGCGTGTCCAATGCACAGTGTCTGCAGGAATATTCATGTCCAAAGTTGGAGGAAAGTGGAGGGAAGTGAGATTAATTAGTGAGAGTAATTGTAATTAGTGAAGGACCTGGTGCTGCCAATTCTCAAGGGAGCATCTGAGTCACCTGCTGTCTGCGCATGTTTTTGTGCACATGTGTTTGCATGCTGTCTGTCCTCCTTGGCTTACCGTACCTGGACACAGCAGGGAGTGTAAGGAGCTCTCTTGGCTTAACTAGGAGACATACCTGTCTGTTTGCTCCAGGCTGATGTGGCTAGTTAGCATAAGCGCTGTCATGGGTATGTGTTTGCCCTACATGGGAGTGTGTGGGCACATGCATGACCATGTGTGTCTATGTGCATGAAACAGGGCCTCATCCTAAGTCTCACTGGAGACTTGTTGTCTAAGATTAATGAAGGTCACCGAAATCATCCAAAGTATTCTGATAATTAAGGCTTTGATTATCAAAAACAAGTTATATTAAGAGCAAAAAGATTCCTGATAATTATTCATAATCTTAACAATTCAAGTGTTGCCACCTCATTTGTGACTTTAATTCTGCTTGTTAATGGTTTGCATAAATCTGCATAATTACTTGAGATGCCCATTGTATTTTTGACAGCTTCTCAGTTCGTGTGCACTAAAGGGTATCGAATGTGCCACGCACTGCATATTTAAAAAGTGCTTATATGGCTGGAGCACCAAAGCATATTTCAGCCATCAAGCCAGCTGTAATACATGCAGAAAAAGGGGGTGTTTTCTATCAAATGGAGTAAATTAACGCTTCTACTTCTGGTAGTTTGATTGGGGGATTTTATGAGCGAGACATCCTCGAAACCATATTGCAAAAATGGGTGCATTGCTGAATACATCCTTTTTCTAAACAAGCAGACTGCAGACAGATGTCATTGTGAGTTTGCTTTCATTCATGACATAATTTAATGTGTGTGCATGTGTATGTGTGTGTGTGTGTAAGTGAGTGAATGACCAGAGTTTATGTGTGAATAGCTTGTCAAAGGTACAATAATTGTATATTAATTACCAAATGCAGAAGCTGTCCTTTGATTTACATGATCTTGTAATGACCTCCTGTAACATACACCGTGTTATATTGACCCTCAGAGCTATTGTATTTTCATTCTAATTTATGACTTACAACTTTTTATTTCATAAAATTTATTTTATTTTATTTTAATTACATAGGCAGGGCTTTAGCATTCTAACATGAGTAATTCATCTTAACTTCCATCTGCAGCTTACCCTCTTACTCTGACTCTTATTTAGCATGCAACAGATGTGAAAAGTAATGCGTGTGTGATTGGGAGGCAGTGGTTGATGATTTTCTTAAACAGACACACTGAAAAGGTCACAGGTCAATGGCTTTTGATTAATTTGCTGCATGGTTAGGAAAAACTTTTGAATAATTCAATATCATAGATATACATGTACATTTTTCACCAGGTTTACTTAAGAACCATTGGCTGAAGAAAGTTTTTCCTCTCTTTGCTATTTTCTGCAATTGTTCACTGATGTTTTTGCCCAAAGTTAGCATAAGTGTAGGGTAAGGCATCTGTGCCTACACTTGTGTGTGCTGTCCATTGTGTCACGCTTCTCTGTGTATGTGAGCCTCCATACAGGCCTTTTGCTTCAACTCAGACAAACATGTTTGCTCTGATGTTAATTGAAATTTGTCTAATGTAGTGAAGTTACGAAAGAGAGAGAGACGTAGGAGGAAAAGTAGCAAGACAAAGAGAGGGTAAGACTGGAAAAAGGTCTAAAAAACAGAAAGCTTCAACTTTCTTTAATTATGTTTACCCAACAGGCTTTGCTTCCTCATTTAAATAGCATAAACATCTGGCCGTGGTGCGCCACTGGCATAGTGGCGGCAGTAGTCAAGCAAATCTTGTGGAAAATAATGAAATTAGATCCCTGGTGCTGTGACAGTGGAAGGCAGAAGACATCCGGTCCATGTTAATAAAATTGCCATGAATGAGTGAATACAATTAGGAAATTGTCAGTGGCGGCAGTGAACTTTTGTAACTCACCGATGTTTGCATCATTCGATTAAAGCAGCAATTTGGTTTTGTTTATTTGCGACCGTTGTGGCTTTTATTAACTGTGAACCAGCAGTGATTGGCTTACGATTAAAACAGTCACATATGATGTGGCTGGAAGTGAGGGATGGATTGGTGGGCAGGCTGATGAAGGACTTTTTTTTGTCTTTTTTATAGTTGTTTATTGCTTTAGAAGCATGTCTGTAAGAATTTTGTGTGCATAGAACCAATACATGTGTATGTATGATGCTCTGTCTTTAAACTAAGACAGTGAGGATCTCGACTTATAATTCTGGCTTTAAAACTGATAATAAAAAAGAATCAAACAGAATATTCTTTATTACAGCTTTATTGTACGGTGGCCCTGAAGTGCAAATCACAACAGCAAAAGAGAAAACACAATGGCAGAAGAGAAACGACAACCACATTAACCAAAACGGAGAAGGCAACATGAATCGTCACAGATTGGACTGGTGGTGGTCCGTCCTTTGAACTGGAAGGACTATGGTTTACATGTTTTCAAAATATGAGCACCGCTAGTGACAATGTACGCGCTGCTATTAGAGAATATTTTGATGCCAATATCCTGTCTTACATGCTGCTTTATCTCTCGATGTTAACAAAGAAAGTCTCAAAAGACATTGACAATATGTTACTAAATTTTATATGGAGGAACTCTTTTATTGTCGTTTCTCTTTTGCCATTGTGTTTTCTCTTTTGCCGTTGTGTTTTTTGATTTGCCATTGTGTTTTTTGATTTGCCGTTGTTTTCTCTTTTGCCATTGTGATTTGCACTTCAGAGCCACCGTATTATTATCACTGTTGCAAAAACAATGAAAAACAGTTTAGGAGCTCTCTCTATAGCAGAATAGATTAAAAGACGTTGAATTGTGCAGTGTGCAGTCAGCCTATATAGGTGCAAATGACAGTCTATATACAAAAAGAACAAAGGATTCTGTGGAATATTTACAGAGTAAGGAGCAAAAAATGGTATCAGTTGTATGTTCATGAGTCATTCTCTAGAATAGTATTGCGTAGTTGAGAATTCAAAGTAAAGTAAACAGTGGGTTATTGATGATGTGGAAGGGGGGGGGGGGGCACCTTTGACAGCCTGGATAGAAGCTATTGTTCAGTCTGTTTGTTTTTGTCCTGAGTGACCTGTACCATTTACCAGAGGGGAGGGGGTAGAAGGGTGTGACAGATCCTTGATAATTCTGTTGGCTTTCTGCTGGAGTCTGCCAGTGTAAATGTTTCTGAGAAGGGGATAGTGTGGTCCCAATAACCTGCTTCGCTGCCTTCACCACCCACTGCAGGTTCTTCCTGTCCTCTGCAGTACAGCAGCTGAACCACACTGTGCAGAAAGTATGTTCGAAGGTGGAGAAGTAGAAATTGATCAGCAGGCGTTGGGGGAGGGGGGCTTACGTTGCTTCCTGTGGAAGTGCAGTCTCTGTAATGCCTTCCCCACTTGGTTGGAGATGTTTGTGGAACACAGGCAACTTAAAGCTCTCCATCAATGGAGAGAGTGGAGTTTGCTTGGTTCTCCTAAAGGCCATTTAGGCCATTTCCGTGGTTTTGGATGTATTCGGTTCCAGGTTATTATTGTCACCATCACCACAGATACGGAACCTCTTCCCTGTAGGCTGATTTGTTGTTGTAGTTAACATGGGAGAGAGCAGTGCCTCATTGCACATATTGTTTAGGGTCAGGGTGTTCTCTGGTAAGGTCAACAACAGAAAATATCTGTGGAAATCTAAGACACAGTAGTGTCTGTGATGGAAAATGTATTGCTCTTCCTTTAAGAATATGCTTGGTGTTGTTTTTCTCTCTTAAAAACAATAGGGTGCCTCATCCTGTGTTGATCACGTGTTACAACACGTGTAAATCACATGATTTACACGTGTTGTAACATGTGATTTACAAGTGAAGTTTCCTGGTTGCATCGGCTGCTTGCGCAGCTGAAGTGGCTAAGTGTTCGAAAATTAACTCACAGACAACGGTATGAAACCAAGAAATCCCTCAGAGGCCTCAGTATTTTACTTGCAAGGGGAGAACAACACACAAACCTTCTCTCTGCAGATTCAGAGTTCAGAGTTCTCCAACGAGTGGTTGCCTCCCTTGCTCTTTTATTAGGTGACACACACACATACATACAATCCTCTATGTGCCCAGGTCTGGTATATCTCCTGAGTTTTGAGGCATCCCCTTATTTGGGGAGCTATAAAGATAACGATCAGTGGGGAGACAACATTCCTTCTTAAAACACAGCTCTCTTTGTCTCCCAACTTCTCCTTGTGAAGTTTTGATATATAAAATAGCCTCTTTGGCTGTGACTTTTATATAATGATAATAAGCAAACTTTTCTGACACTAAGTCACCAAGAAATAATCTTATTTATCCCATGCACTTTTCCCACCTTTGTGGAACACCCCACCCTTGTATGTATAAGTACCATGTAGAACAGAAACCATGTATAAGAACCATTTTCAGAATTTTCAGCCAGTCGCTATGACTCTCCATCATGAAGCACAATAAACTTAGAAACTTGATGCAGATTCACTGTGCTTTGTTAACAGAAACTTTTATGTCACCTTTAGATTTACATTACACTGCTTCTGTGTCTAATTGGCCTGACAAACCTTATGAAGAGAACTGGTTTTGTGTGCAAAAAGAACCTATTGTGATCACTGATCTGTTTTGGAACATACACGTGTGCTTTGTTGGTAATTCTTACTAGGACAAACTTTACATTCTCCATGACTCTGAACCTCATGTTTCACTCTCAAAACACACACAAGACAAATGGCAAGACTTAGGAAAATTTGTGAAACATACATGTGACTGTATTCAACAGAGACAAGACTCGGAGTCTCTGCAAGCTTTTAAGAGATCTTATCAGTCAATCTTCAACACCACACTAACAGTGCAGCTTCTCTCACACTCACTTCCTTTTAGCAACAGTTGCAGCAGGCACCCCTGCTCTACAAGAAGTGCCACCAGAACTTTGGGCCCCACACAAATATGATTTTGGGCTGATAAAGAATTTTGAGCCTGTAATGATAACACCAAAATCTGATTACAGATCTTGTCAACCTCAGTTTCCATTGAAAAGATGAGGCAATTGCTGGTATTGTCCCTGTGTTTGAATCTTTGTTGAAAAACTGGTGTGATTGTTCAATGTCCAAACTCCCCTGTGAGGACCCTGCTCCTCCCTGTGAAAAAGGTTAGGGAGGAGGGACAACCTACAGAGTGGGGATTTGACCTACAGTCTGCGAATGCTGCAGTGCAAACTCGTGCTCCTAATGTTCCTAATCCGTACACTATTCTTTCTCAGGTTCCTTCCAAAGTAAAGTTGTTTTCTGTGATTGATTTAGCTAATGCCGTCTACAGAGATGCTAATGTCCCTGTGCATCCAGATAGCCAGTACTGGTTTGCTTTCACCTTTAATGTAAAGCCCTACCTACACTTTCACTCGTCTGTGTCAGGGCTACTGTAAAAGCTCCTGAATTTTCAGTGCTGCTTTAAAATCTTGCCTTGACTCTCTCACACTCACACCGGGAACTGCTTTTTTACAATATGTTGATGATCTGATGATCTGCAGCTCCACAGCTGAACAATGTGAAAAGAACATGCTAGCACTTTTAAAACATCTTTGTGTTCACGGAAATAAAGCTAGCCTATCGAAACTTCAGTTTCAGTCCAACAACAGGTTACATTCTTGGGCTATGTTATTACTGCTGAGGAAAATCCTTGTCACTGAAACGTACGGAAACCATTCAGTGCTTGTCAAAACCCCAAACTAAGAAACAGCTGATGTCTTTTTGGGGTATGTGTTCCAATTGTAGGCATTGTATGCCAAACTACGCCACCTGAGAAGCTCCTCTTAGTTCTATGATTCATGGGAAATGTTTTATTCCACCATCTGCCGTTCAGTGCACAACAGAGGCAGAACAAGCTTTCACAGATCTGAAACTGGCTCTATAGTCCATCCCCACTTTGGGTCTGCCTGATTCCACCAGAGCTTTCACACAAACAGTAGATGAAAGAGGTGGTTGTATGACTTCTGTTCTTCTTCAGGATCATGGAGGGAAACTTCGATCTGTGGCTTACTTCTCCTCCAAGTTGGATCCTGTTGATGCAGGACTCCCACACTGTCTCCGTGCTGGGCTGCAGCAGAAAAGGTTGTTTTGGCCTCTAGGGATGTTGTTGGTTATTCTGATCTTACTCTTCTGGTCCCACATGCTGTGGCTATCATTCTTCTTGAACAGAAAACTTCTCATCTTTTTACAGCCAGATGCCTCATGCCAAACATTACTGTTAAAAGATGTACAGCTTTGAACCCAGCTACTCCGCTTCCTACTCCTGAAGATGGTACCCCCCATGACTGCGTTTCTGTGCTCCAGCAGCAGTGTTCTCCATGCCAGACCTTAGAGAAACTCCCCATGACAATTCAGATCTTGTTCTTTTTGTGGATGGGCCAGCTTTTTGTGACCCTCCAAGGGGGAAAAATAAGGTTATTTATGCTGTATGTACTGTACACGACATTCTTGAATCTGCTCCACTGCCATCTCACTTCTCAGCACAGGCAGCTGAGCTTTTTGCACATACTGTTGCATGGAAATTGGCTGCTGATAAATCTGTTACTGTCTACACAGCTCTCATTATGCTTTTGGAGTTGTGCATGATTTTGGAGCCTTATGGAAATATAGGAAGTTCTTGAAGTCTGATGGAAAACCCATCCCCCATCATGATAAAGTTTCTGCTCTCTTGGAGGCCATTCTCCTCCAAAAATCTACTGCTGTTTGTAAGTGTCGATCCCATACTGGCTCTTCTGACTTTGTTTCTACAGGAAATGCTTGAGCAGATGCGGCTGCTAAGCAGGCTGCGAGCTCTGCCTTTCAGACCATGTCTCACTTCTCTGCTTCTTCTCCTCCACTGACATTTCTGCCAGACACTTTGTCTTCTTTGCAGAGCTTTGCAACACAGGAGGAAAGGAACCCATGGAAGTCCAACGGGGCAGTTTTCTCTGACAATCTTTGGCTTGGACCAAATCACAAGCCTTATTCACCCAAGCATTTTTTCCTCATTATGCTCAGTTAACACATGGGTTAGACCATGTGTCAAAAAGAGGGATGTTAGATACTCTGACAAAATTCTGGTTTACAAAAGGTTTTTTCATCCTATGCATAAAAAAACTGCCAACTGGATGATTGTCCGAGAATTCCGAAGGAAGCACTGGAGATCCAAAAGGTGGCAGGGACCATTCCAAGTGCTCCTCACCACTCATTCTGCTGTTAAGGTTGCAGAGCGAGCCTCCTGGATTCACGCCAGCCACTGTAAAAAGGTCCTAGGTCATTTTGACTACTCTTCCTTTTCTGTCCACCAAAACCAGAAAGGAGACGCACAAGAAAAACAAACGGTCTCATTAATGGTCATTTTGCCTTTCTGCTCATCAACATACACACACGTGAAAAGGTGAGAGACACACACACACATACACGGAAGACCTCTGCACATTGCACATAACTTGTTTGAGGTGATGACTGTGATGGAAGCCAGACCTTTAGCCAGCATTACCAAAAAGACTAAAAATCAAAAACAATGGTTCTTAAAAATGTTTTTGGATTTATATATCTTTGATTGTGTTTACAGTTTTGATTCTTGCTTTAACCCGGCCTCTTTTCCTCAGCTCACCTTTTGGTGAAGATAGCAAGCTCATATTTACCCACAAGCGTTGCTTACCACCGAAGGGGCCTACAGATGTTTTACAACACTGGGTCTCACGTAATGTTTGGTATCAATTGGCAAAATACTGTCCAACTGCTCTTGTGTTGTCTGTATGAAAGACGCAGTACCCATTGCGTACTCTGGGGTCCCTGGTGAGGTGGATCCCCTTAATTGCACCTCGTTTGCCCTCTGCTCTAATGGTACTCATAATGAGAAGCTGTACCTGCCTGAGTATGCTCCTGGGATAGCAGAGGTTAGACGTGATTGTGGGCAGCAAATTGCACCTATCATCTGTGTTTGACACATTGTTGGCTGATAAGGGGAGATTATCGTAAAGGCACAGGTGGCAAATATCAAAGTGTGGGAGACCGCTACCCTTGCACCTATCCCAGCGGTCATCGGGTGAGAGGCGGGGTACACCCTCGACAGGATGCCAGTCTATCACAGGGCGCCTTGTTATATACAGAGTCAAATTAACCTAGTTATATGCTAACCTTGTTAGCCACACAAAGACAAACGAGACAAACAACCACACATGCTCACACTCACTCCTAAGGACAATTTTAGGGACACCAATCAACCTAACATGGATGTTTTTGGACAGTGGGAGGAAGCCGGAGTACCCAGAGAGAACCCAACTCCGGAACTCCTGGTGCTGCCTCCGGAACTCCCAACCCAAACTCCACACAGAAAGGCCCCAGCGAGGAGTTGAACCTGGAACCTTCTTGAATCCAAACCTGAATCTGCAAATTAAATCAATCGATGCACCCTAGACAGTGTTCCCCTGACGTGTAATATTACTGTCCCTGTAAGGTGGGGAGAAAATATTAGTCAGAACTTAGCACTGGACTCTCGAAAGTGTATTTTTACTTTTTGCCGATTTGATTCTTCTTCTATGTCTCGTATGGTAAGACTTTGCATTCTACACGCCCAATCCCAGACATGTATTTGAATGTGTGGAAGGCATGGCAGACTGTACTCTAACTTCCAAGTAACTGGACGGGCAGGTGTGCTCACATTATGTTAGTCTATGATATTCATATAGTGATTGACCCTTTCATTACTACTCCTCACTCAATTTAAAACCTCCTTTTAGAAGCTTTGACTCCACTGTCTGCCTGAACCATCTCCCCTCTCCTCTGGTGTTCCACAAGGCTCTGTACTAGGCCCTATCATGGACATCTATCTCCTTCGCCTTGGTCAGGTTTTTTGCAGATTCAACATCCAATTCCTTTGTTGCGCGGACAACACCCAGCCCTATCTTTCTACCAAACCCACCTCCACTTTCCCACCCTCCTCCCTCTGTGACTGCTTACAATTCTTCTATCTTGTAATTTTCTGAAAGTCAACAGTGATAAAACAGAGGTTCTTCTCATTGGTTCCAAATCCACTCTTACTAACATTCAAAGTGTCACCGTCCCCATCGATAATTCCTCTTTTTCCCCCTCCCTACAGGTTAAGGGTCTGGGTGTCGTCCTTGACAGTACGCTCTCATTTCATACTCACATCAATAACATTACCGGGTCAGCTTATTACCATCTACGCAACAGCAACTGTGTCCGTCCATCCCTTACTCCCAACTCCACTGCTATCCTAGTACACACTCTGGTCATGTCCCGCCTGGATTATTGCAACTCCGTGCTCTTTGGTCTCCCCCACAAGTCCATCCATGAGCTCCAATTGGTCCAAAACTCTGCCGCCCACATCATCACCAGGATTCCATCCATCAATCACATTACACCTGTTCTCCAACAGCTTCACTGGCTTCCGGTCAAATTTCGCATGGTCTTTAAAACTCTGCTCTATAGCTTCAAGGCCATCCATAACCTTTCTACCCCATACCCCTCTGACCTCCTCCATATCAACACACCTTCCTGGACACTTTGGTCAACCTCTTCTATCAGCCTCATTGTCCCTCCTGCCCGTTTGTCCACCATGGGGGCCAGAGCCTTCAGCTGCTCTGCCACCTGTCTCTGGAACCTTGCTGTACTTTCATACCAAATAATACTGCATCAGATGGTTCAGTAACCAGAGCTTTAGATGGCTTTTGTTCTCTCCGCAAAGAGTTAGCAGAAAACTGTAGATACTATGAATTCCAATTGGCTTGAATTGGACTATATTATTTAAGTGCCTTGAGATGACATTTGTTGTAATTTGGTGCTGTTTAAATAAACTGAATTTAATTGAATTGAAATTGAACTTCCCTTACAGGTTTGTTTGATTCAATGTTCAGTAAATGGAAGAACTTGATTATTTCGCTTATTACATGCGTCCTTATTGGGTAATCCATATTAGCACTCTGTGGCTGCTGCATTATACCTTGTATCAGAGGTCTTATTATGAGCACGATAGATAAGTCTGTATCTTGCCAAATGGTACGACTTGATTCAGATTCAAATCTCTTGCTTGCTCCTGATGTGTTTGAAGATTCTTATGATAATGATGATGATTAATTGTTTTCTTATGGTCTCTACTCATGATGATGTGTTTTAAATCTTTTTGAATTAACACATTTGATGTTTCCCAGGGACAATGTATGTACTCATTTGTCAACTACATTTATATTCTGTTTGGGGTGATTGATATTAACATATGTAATCAAAAGGAGGGAGATGTGATGGAAAATGTATTGCTCTTCCTTTAAGGTGTGCTGGGTGTTCTTTTTCTGTGGTGATTATGACCTTTTGTTGCCATTTAGTTATGTTTGTACCTGGGTGCTGGGTGGTTGTCTCCTGTTGTTTTCAGGCTTGGCTGGACGGATGGGAGGAGCGCTCCCACCATTCCCACCTGTGCCCCATTACCAATCTGGCACCTGTTATAGCCCGCTCCCTCCTGGCCTGCGGTGTCGGAATATTGTCTCACTACGGCCGAACGTGCATGCCAGTTGGATGTCAAGCCAGAGAGCTCTACCCGGCACAGTCTGCCACTGAGCCAGCCCGCAGCCCATAACCGAGCCTGTCTTCACGAGCACATACACGGGAACTTGGGAACACGGGATTCACTCATCCCCCTCGCCTTGCACGGAGTCACCCGGACACAAGACCTCCTTCCACCTCACCCGGACCCTGGTTCATTCCACTCGCCTCCTGAGATCCTTATCTCCCCCCTCCCTTAATAAATCCCTTTTGATCTTCACCTTCTGTCTGCTGTTCACTTTTGGGTCCAGTCCTCTCCAGAACCTAACATTTTCTCTCTTACAAACAATAGGGTGCCTCATCCTGTGTTTTTCACATGATTTACACGTTTTTCTATAAGTGAAGATTCCTGGTTGCATCGGCTGCTTGTGCAGCTGATGTGGCTAAGTCAGCAAGTAATAATCTTATCTGTCCCATGCACAATTTTCCCATTTCCCTTTGTGTGACACTACACCCTTGTATGTGTAAGTACCATGTAGATTTCTCCAGAGTTTTCAGTCAATCACTATAACTCTCCTTCATAAAGCATGATAAATTCAGAAACTTAACTTAACTTGTTAACAGAAATTTCCACCACATGTCAGATATAGATTGAGTTTTGGCCACATACGCACAGAACGTTATCAGAAAGTATAAGACAACATAATCTACTGTCTTTTGGAGTTCCTTGTATGCTGCCATGTAATATGCTGTTCCTGTTAATAAATTCACCATAAGAAGCTGCCAAGGTGAGTCCGACCACTCTGGTCTTTTCTCGACAACATTATTCAGCCCCACAATGGTGGTGTTGTTATAAATTTGACAATGGTGTTACTTGTGAATGGGAGAACAGTCATATGTGAAGAGGGAGTATTGGAGGTGACTGAGGACACACCTCTGCAGTGTGCCAGTGTTCAGGATGATGGTGGAGGAGATGTGGTCCCCCATCCTGACATTCTGAGGTTTGAGGTTAGTATCCAGGTACACAGTGAGCTGCTGAGGCCCAGGTTGCTTAGTTTAAGAACCAGCTTGTTGGAGTGTATTGTGTTAAACGCAGCGCTAAAATCCACATTATTGTCACATTGTATATCATTATTGTCCAGATGTGTGAGGGCTGTGTGGAGAGCTGTTACTATGGCATCCTCTGTCGACCTGTTTTTCCTGTATGCAAACTGATGTGGATCGAAGTCAACAGGAATGGCAGTCTTTATGTTAGAAAAGATGAGTCTTTCAAAACATTTAGTTGTGATGGAAGTTAGAGCAACTGGACAATAGTCATTTAGGCAGCTTACTGTGCTTTTCTTTTGGCACTGGGACAAAGGTGGCTGACTTCAGGCAGGTGGGAACTACAGACTACAGCAGTGAGAAGTTGAAGATGGTTGTGAATATCTCTGCTAGCTGGTCTACGCATGCATTAAGCACCCTTACTGTGACACCGTCTGGACCCACTGCTTTCCTTGTGTTGACTTTAAGCAAGGTCGCACTCACCTGATGCTGCTGCACCTGCATTGGTGTGCTGTCGGACTTTACCTGAGCAGGATGGGTGTGGACCTTTGTGTTGTGTTGTTGAAGCGGATAAAGAACTGGTTCAGGGTGTTGGGTTTGTCCGAAGGGTCTGCCAGTGTGTGAGTCTTTGTAGCCAGTGAATGTCTTGATTCCACCACATATGTGTGGAGCTTTTGTTGTGAAAGTACTTCTCGATGTGCTGTTGGTCCAGTGACCACCTCCTGACTTGAAGGACTCATCGTGCACTTGGAGCCGGGACTGCACCTCACTGTTGAGCCACAGCTTCTGTCCACAGCTTCAGGAACACAAATGACAGCCTTTGTTGTTGTTGCACAGTCTGTGGAGAAGTTAATGTAAGAGAGCACAGCAGATGTGTGACCCTCCAGGTCTGTTCCCTCTGCAGAACATGTAGATTAAACATGGGCAACTGGACTTCTTCTTGGTGAAACATATTCAAAATCCAAAAATAAGTTCAGTTGTCCTTATTCAAGCTGTTATGATTACTATGACCTGGATGACTGAGAATCTTCATCAACAGATGGACATTAACATTCTTTTTAAAATGACCACTTTGAGCTGGAAAAAAATCCGCCTACAAGATAAAATTTATTTTCTATACAGAGCATATGTATAGAAGGCAGTGCTTTAGAGAGAATCCCTTCAAATCCTCTCAGTCTTAACTAACTTTACTCCTAGGAACTTGTGTTCCCTATTCTGAGTTCCCTTTGCAAATTTGAAGTAGCATGTATCTACCCTACTTGCTCTTGTTCTGTGCTTTCTAGAGAGAGGACTGTTATTATTTAATTTTTTTACACAGAAAGGATTCCATTTGTGGAAATAAGTTGTCAATTCAGGAAATAGTAGATTTTGGCCTGAGAGCTCAACAGATGTACCATGGGAGAGTATATAAGATAAAATATGGTATCTAAATTGTGGATTTGTCCACTAAACAGAGATATGTTGCATACACAATACATAAATACTCATTGTTTGGCAGGATGTCTGTTTCAATGAGAGTGCATTTGGACTTTACAGCATTCTCACAATTGTTTTCCTGTTTCTCTTTATTGTGAGAATGCTGATTCATCACTGTGATGACATCACTCTTCCACTCCACTGCTACATATTACACTGCAGCCATTTTAACTATTACTCACTTGACTTTTGACCTTCTTTATAGAATATTGTGCAAATTAAGAATCCAGAAAATGCTTTTCTAGTAATATTCCACTTTTCTTTTGCTACCTTGACATCTTCAGGTGTCTTCATGTCTCCATTTCATTCCATCCCATTGTTTTATGCCTTCAACCAGCTCCAGCTCCTTTCAAAAATACCTTTTCAGGCTTTTTGAAACTACAGAAACTTAGTTTCTGCTATTTTTTTCACATTTTCTGCATTGTTTCTCCTTTCTGAAATTTTTCAGTTTTTGTTTTGCATTTTCCTTCTTTTCTGTAGTTTTATGCCTTCATCCAGCTCTTTTAAAAAATACCTTTGACAGCAGTACCTTCCAACTGTCAGTCCTTTTTGAATTTTTCTTCTCTTTTCTGTAGTTTTCTGCCTTCATCTTTCCAACGTTTTCACTTTTTTTCCATTTGTCTTCTCTTTTCTGTAGTTTCCTGCCTTCATCCAGCTCCAGCTCCTTTCAAAAATACCTTTCAGGCGTTTTGAAGCTTCCGCTAATAATTTTCTGCTAAATTTTCCCTATTTTCAGCTTTTTTAGCTTGGTCAGCTATCCCCATTCAGCTCTTCAGTATTCTCACTGCATTTTGCAGGAACAGCTCTTTCTAGTTATTGTGAGAATGCTAATTAAGCATTTTGCATAAAATGTTGACAGTGTCAGATTAGGCAGTTAGATAAGTTTTTGCAGTGATGCAGGAAAAACATGTCTCTATATGCAGTCAGTAGTTAGCGGCCAAACACCCATGTGAATGGTGATGATTTTCTTTTGATAGAACACTCTCCAAAAAGAAAAAATATAACAAGACAAAACAAACAAACAAGCAAAAAAAAACAATCACTGATCCAATTTCATTGGTATGTCAGTCCCCAGCTTCTCTTAGTATATAGAAGAGCATTTTTGTCTTTTTGTTGAGAGATTGTGAGGGTTTCCAGATACATCAGTGGTTTTCATCATATTTGATGCACAGTACCAAATGAAATCATCAACTGCAGTTGCCAACACCGTTTTTGAAGACAAGCTATCAGTAAGTCACATTATTCTGTGGTGAACTTTTGAACCATTGACCAACAAACTCATTGTTGTTATGTGAGAGGAAGAGCCTTCAATTATCAGGCCCCTCTCTTGTGGAATAAGCTGCCAGTAAATGTCCAGGAAGCAGACACCCTTTCCACTTTTAAGATTAGGCTTAAAACTTTCCTTTTTGATAAAGCTTATAGTTATGGGTGGCTGAGGTGATCCTGAAACATCCCATAGTTAAGCTGCTATAGGCTTAGACTGCTGGGGGACCTCATCTGTCACACCTTTTCTCATATTATTTAAGTGCCTTGACATTACATTTGTTGTAATTTGGCACTATATAAACAAAACTGAATTGAATTTAATTGAAATTATGTGGTATCTGGTATAACAGATCCTTTGGAACTTTGGTTTATGGATTAGGCTTCCATATATGAGGCTTGTCCTCAGACTTGTATTACATCGTCTGAGACTATCACATGGGGAGCTGTATGGTAGTCTGATAACTGTTTAACAGGAACCTCTGACAAATTGACTGAGATACTTTTGCTGTGATATCAAAAGAAAGTTAAAAATTAACAATAACAAAATTATGATATTGACCTAGGGTGTTATGTTATGTTATGTTTATAAACCTGTGATTCTTAAAGCAAAAGGTGCGGGATATGATGCCACCACAACAAACCCAACATATACAAAGCCATAGATGTGAATTTGTTGTCATGGTTAAGAGGCATAATAATGACATAATAATTCAATTCAATTTGGTTAATTTATGTAGTGCCAAATCCCAACAAATGTAATCTTGAGGCCCTTCAATGATACTGTCCAGTTCATACCAATTAGAGTCCAATTCATTGTAATCATAATCTAATCAAATCCAATTTGTTCAATTAAAAAATATTCTAATTCATACAGAGCCAATTCAAAAACAGCTAAGGAAACCAACAGATTGCACCGAAACTTCTCTTCTCATCCTGAGCATGCATGATGTGACTGTGGAGAGAAACGACTCCCATTTAACAGGAAGAAACCTCTGGTAGATCAGTGAGCGTGGCCATCTGCCTGGACCAGCTGGGGTTTGAGAGTACAGGAAAGAGGAGACAACAAACAATAAAACCAGAAACCCCAGCAGTCTAGGCTTATAGCAGCTTAAAGTTAGAGAGGGTATCTGCTTCCCGGACATATACTAACAGTTGGTTCAACAAAAGAGGGGCCTGGTAACTGAAAGCTCTGCCTCTCATTCTACTTTTAGAAACTCTGAGAGCGAAATGTTCTGTTAGGAAAATATCTTACAATGAAATCTTTAAGATGGAGCTTGGTCATTAAGTGCTTTATATGTGAAGAGAAGAATATTAAATTATATTCAGAATTTAAGAGGGAGCCAGTGAAGAGAAGCGAAGAGAAGAGAAATATGATCTCTCCTGTTAGTTCTCATCAGAACTCTGGCTGCAGCATTTTGGATCAGCTGGAGGCTTTTCAGAGAATATGTGGGACAGCCCAAAAATAAAGAATTACAGTTCCAATCTTGAATTAACAAATGCATGGACTAGTTTTTCTGCATCATTCTGAGACAGGATGTTCCTGATTTTAACAATATTGTGAAGGTTAAAAAAGGCAGTCCTAGAAACCAGTTTTATGTGTGTCAAATAATAAGTTCTGGTAAAAAATAAGTCAAAGATTCCTCACTCTAGTACAAGAAGACAAAGAAATACCATCTAGCTATATATATATATATATATATATATATATATATATATATAAATAACTATATAGTTAGACAATTTCCCCCTGAACCACTCAGGAATTTAGAAGCAGACAGTTCTGAGTAATCCAGGTGTTTATGTCTTTAAGGCATGCTTGCAGTCTGACCAACCTATTGGGTTCATCTGGTTTTATAGATAAGTACAGCTGAGTATCATCAGCATAGCAATGGAAATTTATGCCATACTGTCTAATAATGTTACCAAATGGAAGCACCTATAAAGTGAAAAGAATCAGTCCAAGCACAGAACCCTGAGGAACTCCATGACTTACTCTGGTGTATGAAGAAGATTCTTCATTTACAAGAAGAAACTGAAATACAAATATGACTTAAACCAGCCTAATGCACTTCCTTTCATCCTAATAACATGTTGATCTCTTTAATAAGATACTGTGATTGATCGTATCAAATGCAGCACTGAGATCCACAAGAGGCTAAGAGGAGATAATTGGTAACTTTCACCAGTGCTGTTTCTGTGCTATGATGCACTCTGAATCCTGACTGTGATCATTTACACAGAAATAATCTGTTTGAAAAGTTTCAAAGTTGAGCTGCAACTATTTTTTCAAGAACTTTAGACAAAGAAGGGAGATTGGATATAGGTCGATAATTAGCTAACACTTCTGAATCAAGTGTTTTCTTTAGATAAAGGTTTAATTACAGTAACCTTAAAAGTCTGAGGTACATACCCTGTCAACAAAGACAGATTGATCAAATCCAATATGGAAGTGTAAATTAAGGGGGAAAACTCCTCGAACAGTCTAGTTGGGATTGGGTCTAAAATACAAGTTGATGGTTTAGGAGAGACTATTGCTGTTGTTAGCTCAGAGAGATCAACTGGACAGAAGCTGTCTAAATACAGATCAGGTTCTAAATACTTCTAAAGCTGCTGTACTTGATGATACATCAGTGATAATAGTGGGAAGGATTCCATTCATCTTCTCTCTGATAGAAACAATTTTATTGACAAAGAATCTTATGAAATCATCACTCCTGACAGTTAAAGGAATACATGGCTCAACAGAGCTCGGACTCTTTGTCAGCCTGGCTACAGTGCTGAAAAGAAACCTGGGATTTTTCTTATTCTCTTCTATCAATGATGAATAATAAGCAGTTCTAGCTTTACGAAGGGCTTTCTTATACATTATTAAACTATCTTTACAGACTAATTGAGACTCTTCTAAATTAGAGGAACGCTACTGTCTCTCCAGCTTTCTTGCAGTCTGCATTACAGCACGCAACTGTGAATTATACCAAGGAGCCAACCTCTTCTGACTGATTACCTTCCTTTTCAGAGAGGCAACATTGTCCAGTGTTGTATGCATTAAAATGCATGTTGTATGCATAGTTGACTGTCTTGTGCTGTCAACAAGACAGTCAACTATTGCTGGAGTAAAATTTAGGTTGCCATCCTCTGTCTTATTTGCACATGACAGTGAAGAAACTAATGATGGAATTAACTCTTTAAATCTGGTTAGAGCATTCTCTGATAGACACCTTCTGTATGTAAAATTCTTCTCAGAAGCTGTATAGTCATGTAATGTAAATTCAGAAGTTATCAAAAAATGGTCAGACAAGACAGGGTTAGGGAGGAACACTGTTAACTGTTCACATTCAATGCCATAAGTCAGCACAAGGTCAAGGGTATGATTAAGGCAGTGAGTAGGTCTGTGAACCCTTTGAGAAAATCCAATAGAGTCTAATATAAAATTAAAGTTAATATCTAGACTGTCATTTTCAACATCTACATGAATATTAAAGTCACCCACTACAATGACTTTATCTGTACTCAGCACTAACTGTGATAAAAACTCTGAGAATTCACACAGAAACTCTGAATAAGGGCCTGGTGGACGATACACAACAACAAACACAAGAGGTTTTTGTGATTTCCACTTTGGGTGGGAAAAACTGAGAATTAGAGATTCAAAAGAGCTCAAACTAATCTTGGGTCTTGGACTGATTAGTAACCCTGATCTGAAGATAGCTGCCACTTCTCCTTTGCCTGTGGTTCGAGGAACATGAAAATTTAAATAGTCAAAGGGAGTTGATTTATTAATGCTAACATGATCCTCCTTCGGCAGCCAGGTTTCTGTAAGACAAGATATATCAGTATAATGATCACAAGTCAAGTCATTCACTAATAGAGACTTCTAAAGGAGAGATATAAAATTCAGCAAACTCTTCGTAAAGATAGAACTGCTTATTATTCATCATTGATTTTATTTTATTTTTTTAAACATCCTGCCTGTCCGGCAATTCTTTTAATAGCCTGTTATGGAGGAACTTCACAACATCGTAAACAAACTTTAATAATCTATTGTCAAAATCCCCTGAAATTTCATATATCGAAATACAGGTATTAATGTAAATCAGGCGAGTCTGAAACATGTTAGATTAAGCAGAAATACATTGTCAGTGACCTGTCACAGCAGCCAGCTGGAGCAGAGCTCTCCACAGAGCGCAAGAGTCTTTTGTATGCTGGCATCATATGCTACTTTAATAATTGCAATTACAGACATCAATGACAGCTCACCTGTGTCAGATGTCCCAGTGCTGCAAATAAAACCATTTTCATATATTAGGCTACCCAAAACGTATTATTAATATTATTATAATTTTTTTTTAGTTTATTAGTTTTAAATCAATAAGTGAACAGTGTTTGTGTATGTTCCTCCTTTTTTTTTGTATATCACTAATTTGCTTTTGGAGTGCGTTTAGAAAATTACAGACTCATGACATTGTCATGATCTGACGGTACCTACATGACAGCTGTTACACGTACACACCAGATTTATAGTGAAATAGTAACAGCACAGCCCTTATGGATGGATCTTAATTGCCATCATCTTTTATTTTTATTTTCAAAATCCGAAATAAGCCCACATCCAAATGATCCTCGCAAGAGACAAGAGACGCCAGTTGAGTATCGATGGGGCTTTAATCAGTTCAGAGCTCACACAGCTCTTTTTTTTACTGTATATTACACAATACTATACAGCTTATACTGTATCACTTTTAATATGAAGACAGTGTACTTTACAAAACAAAATACCAAATGCAATGAAAATGCATTAAATATTTCCTACTTCTCAGTGTAAAAAAATAAAAATCGTTTCACCCACCTTAACTCATTTTTATAGTGGAACAATATATATTTTGGAAAAAACATGTGCTGAATTAACATACCTTCAGGATAAAAGAAAAACACACAGGCGTCACACACACCAAGCCACACTGCAACTATCCACAGTCTACATAAAAATAGATAAATAAAATTTAATTTCACATAACCACAATAAAGCTTCACATCACTTATGAAACTGTCCGGGCATTATACTGCTGCGGCATGCAGGGCACGACCTCCCAACATCAGCATGGAAAAGAGAAGAACAGAGGCAAAACCGTTTTAGCTAGCATTAGCTAACTTAGCTCACTCTGCATAACTCAGTTAAATATTCAATGTAAAAGCAATCCGCAAAAGCACAACCAGAAGATTTGTAAGAATGTTACAGCACAGAATATGTAAGTACATAGTGGTTTTGACCGGTGAAAAGAGAGAAAAATAATTAAGACAGAGGAGAGAGTGCATATTGTGACTCACCAGTTAAGAGCTCACACGGCTCTTTGGCGCGAGGTAGTGCAACGCCAAAACAATACCCCAGGGAAACAAAGGGGACACAATAGAAAATCGCCATAGGAACTTTTCTTTTTTACAGACAGAAAATAATTATTTTTGGGGAATTTCACCACTGAAAATAAAGATTTTAGGGAAAATGAATAAACAAAAAGAATAGAACTTTAGACTTGGCTACACAAAAATCACAAGCTTTGAAGAATAACAGGCAGAGACAGAGAGAGAGAGGGGGAGAGGCTTTAATTACTCTATTAAAGACTATATCTCATCTGTACACATGTCTTAAAACAAGTAAAATGCATTAACAGGACGTAGGGACTCACTTGTTGAGTAACGCACATTTCCTTATATGGAAAGCCCTGTCGGAATGGTGGAACGTTTGCATGTCCGAATGGTGGACGTTTGCATATCAGAAAAGCGGGATGTATGCATGCCAGAATAGCGGGATGTCGGCATGGTGGGATGGCGGTTGCCGCCCCATGTCATCACGGGTCAGATTTGGCAGTGGTTCAGAGAAAATTACGGAGTCTTGTATTGGCAAAATTACACACCGATGCAACATTAATTTTAGTGACCTCCGATTGACGTCACCGGGTGTCATTATCGTCGATGTAAATAACTATTTTAATGTATGAACGCTTATTCTAAGCCAGCAGTTTTAAATGGGATTCTATGTCGCCCGCTCTGGCCCCTGGAATGCATTTGATTATGGTCGCTGGTGTTTCTAGTACCACGTTTCTGACTATAGAGCTGCCAATTACCAGGGTTTTGTCCTCAGTGGGTGTGTCGCTGAGTGGGGAAAATCTGTTTGAAACGTGGACAGGTTGATGGTGAACCATGGGCTTGACTTTAGGGCTATGACTTCTCTTCCTGATGGTCACCCAGCCAACCTGGAATCCCGGCTGCTCGGGTTCTGCGAAGGGTCGCCTCACAATCTACAAAAAGACTAAATTTGTTACATGTACCATTATCGCTAAAGGAGGCAGATGAGTAACTAAACATCTGACACACGCATCAGGTGAAAGCAGGAGATGGAGGGAGAGAACTGGCAGCCATGTTAAGCTAGAGAACCAGACAAACACCGCTAAAAAGTAAAAATAAAGACTAAAGATCTATAGGAGTGAGTGTTAGAATAGAACAAGTGTGCGATAGAGTTAACTATGCAAAAATCTGTAAATTATAGGGAGAAATAAAGTGATTATTAATAGTCTAAGAGGAGTGTGATGGCAAATTTTATGTCTCAGAACTAACAGACTCTCCAATCCGCATTAACCATTTGTATCACCCAGACACGCTAATTGTTTTAACCTCTTGTGTCTTCATTTTCGTCAAGACCACATCCTGCATCCTGCCCCCTCAACTCCCAGAGGTGTGGTTACACACCTGAAGAAGAAAGCCCCCTTAGATATAGATGTTTCAGCTCTCCTTTGTCCTAGGACTTTTCCATACCATAACCGCTGAATTGTAAAACTTAAAATAAAACTTAGCTGGCTGGCAGAAAAAGATATTAGGAAGGTAGCGTGAAAACTTCCATAACAATTTGGCATTGTCGGCAGAACCCCGTGAGCTGCCGTTCAGGAAGAGGCACGGAAAGTGGCAGGCCTTCCTGGAAAAAGAAATAGATCATTTCCAGCCTCCAAACGTCAATTAATTCGTTAGACAGGAGGGCTAACCGGAAAAACGTCCTGGATCACTGCCACCGGGGTTTCACGAACATGGTTCAGCGAAAAATCGTCTGATGAGTATCTGAAATATTGACGAAATTCCTTGTTTTTTTTTTCAAATTTGGGTTTTAATTAGACAACCATTTATTTTCTCATAGTCTTCACAGTTGGCCAGCTTTTTGCCACTTATAGCTTATCGAATTGGCTAGCTGTTGTCACTCTAAGCTTATTTCGAAGTGTCTGTATTTGTCACTTGTAGCTTGTTGAAGTGTCTGCTTTTGTCACTTGTACCTTATCGAAGTGTCTTGTCGTACGGACTCTTCATTCAGAATGGGGAGTAGATTTTCCGTAGAAGCAGTCTGCGGAGGGGCCAATCGTGGAAATTATGAAAAAAGAGATTTGGGGATAAAAGCTTAAAATATTTAAATGAACAAATGAGCTCGGATTCCCAATGGGGGGGATCCCTTAGTTTAAAGAATATAGAAACACTAGAAGAAAAAAGAACAAGAAATGAAAAGGAAAAAAATTTCTGTTAGAGAAATTAGAAATCATGGAAGGTCAAAAAGAATGTTTAGAGATGTGGAAAGCAAAAGCGGAGAAACAAAATAAGAAATTGATGCAAAAACAACTCCCTTTTTCATGCGAAAAAATGTAAACTAATGAGAAGCCCAACCAACTTGTGGATGGGGAGGAAGGTACTGCACCACGTTCACAGACACATGGTGACAACACTGATTCACAATCTCAATCACAATCAGACGAAATAAGAAATTGATGCAATTTGAGAAGACTGACCTGATCAAACCTGAAAAACGTGAACTCTGTAGCATGAAGTGAGGTGAGGATTTTGCATTGAACTGTGGGAAACTAAATACTGTGAGATGGTGATTGGGTGCAGCTGTGAAACAAAGACAGGTGACTTGCGTGAACCTAATGTGACAAGGGAAAAAACATGACAAGAAATAAACCTAAAATCTGAAAACAAGAAAACAAACAAAACAAAACAAAACTCACAACATGACATGACAAGACCCATGCGGCCCACACGATTGGCACTTGATCGTTGCCACCACTGACAAAACCATTGCTCCAAACAGAAATCCCCACTTCACAATAACAAAACTTCTAAATTCCAACGAAGCCGATGTCAAACCCCTACTGATGCAGGCACGTATTGGTGTGGAATTGAATATCCAATCTCTGATATGTACAGACAACTCACAGCCATAGTCAATGGGCCACCAGACCCACATGACGCCCAACTTAACATGCTGTCAGATGTTAACACTGTTGTGTTGACGTCTGGAATTGAAGACAACCACTCTGACGAATATGAGAACATTACCAACATTATCAAACATATTAAAGATGCCATTCAACCCCTTCCTATAATAAATAACTCGTGGTTCTCTTGGCTGAAATCTTTGGGCCAAGGATGGCCAGCATGGTTTTTAACAATGATAATCCCATGTAATGATTTTCTTTTTGCTCTGCACCTTAATTCCGTGTGTATTGAAATGGCTGTCTAATGTGCTCATGAAAAAGATTAATTCCTTCACATATGTTCAGGTGAACGCCAATATTGCTGATCAGAATTCAACTTCTCTTCACATTCCTGACCCCGATCATTACCCCAGCTCAGACTCTGACTCTGATGATGACATCTTATAAATGTTTTTATTTTTGTTTTGTTTTTTATGTTGCTTTTCATTGTTATTATTATCTCTCATCTAAACAACTGCCATGATGATACATTTTGAAATCTGTGTGAAATAGCATATAGGATACTTAAGTTGTGACTACTTTTCCCCCCCCTTCCCTGTCATTTAGCTTTTTATTTTTTTTAAGTTTGTTTTCTGTTAATGATTAATTAATAAACAAAAGGGAGAATTGTGATGGCAAATTTTATGTCTCAAAACTAACAGACTCTCCAATCCACATTAACCATTTGTATCACCCAGACACGCTAATTGTTTTAAACTATTTGTCTCTTAATTAACGCCCAGACAAGATAATTGTTTTAACCTCCTGTTTGTTAATTATCATCAAGACCACATAATGGATCTTGCTTCAACGTGTGAGACATTTTGTGTGATACAGGTGCATCAATGTTCATACTACTGCAAGTCCTCTTTCAGATGAGACTTTTTATGGAGGTGATGCCTTAATACAGGGATGTGAAATGTCCTGTCTCACAGTACCCCTTCATGCAGTGTATTTGAAGTGTGGTTTGGTCACAGGTTTTGTGTCTTTGGGATTGCGTCCTTATATTCCTGTTGAAAGACAGACAATTCATGCCTTCCGATCCAAATTACTATCATGTTTTGATTCCTGTTGTGTATCCTGCTTGTGTTGTGACTTGTGTTGAGTCTTAAAAGACTGGAGTTGTTGACCTTTCTGATACTATCATGGCAGAAACTTTAGAAATGGCTAAGTCAGGCCTAATGGATACTTTTGAAGAACAGCTTAAAAGCTTGCCACAAGTGGCAAGAGTGTAGAGTGAGTAATCTTTTTTACCTAAGGTTGTTGAGTTGGACCTTTGCAACCCTATAGATTCTGCAAAGGCCACACTGAGGATAGGTAAAGAGAAGCTAGTCCCAGCAGGCTGATCTCTTCCTTGTTTTACAGCTTTTAACTCAACTCAACTTTATTTATAAAGCCTTTATAAAACAGCTGTGGCTGAAACAAAGTGCTCTACACGAATAACAACATGAAGTATAAGACATAAAACATAAAAACAACATTGATGGGGTTTTTCGTTATTACTAACGAAGTCCCACCTTAAACAGAAAGAACCACACAAGAGATCAATACAAAGTTCAGCTTTTGCAAAAGGGGAGAGCCGTCGCTGCTTCAGCCACAGGTGTATGTGTCTAAGCAACCTACAACAATCTCCGACTCCCTCATTGCAGCAGCCTGGTTTTATTCAGAGATAAGAAAGGGGGAAGAGCTTTACAAAAACAAAGGGTTTCATAGAAAAATCAGAACGTCGGTCGTTTACGTGTGCATTTACGTATGGAGGCACATCTGCCAATTAGAGTGTGAGACCTTGACGACAATTATACAAAGAGATACATCAATAAACTAGTGTGAATCAGCCATTGTTGGTTTGTAGTGTAAACTCGGGTGAACTCGGTTGACCTCTGGAAGACTCCATCCTGAGGCATCTCTCTTTGTTCACAAGCACCCTCATTTCCTCGCCACATGACTGGAACTAATGCAGTATATGTCATATAGGATATATATAGTAAAGCGTAGGAAATGCAGTTAAAGCATAGCAATACAATTAAAGGCACAGTAAGGTAATTGTAACACAGGGTATATCATGAGATAAATGTTAAAAACCCTAACATTTCCCTCCTGTTTATCGAATGAGATACAATAAAAACAAAAACATATGCAATCATTTTATGCGAAGCAAGCAAAGTTTCTTTTGGTTCACTGTGATAGGCAGAAACAGTACATCATTCTACATCACTTGTTTTGGACATTTTCAATGTAGAGGTCATTCTTAGTTTCTTTATGCTTTACACATGTGAAGAACAGTTATCATAGTCATCACTAAAATCATCACTAAAAGCATCATCATCATCATCTGTGGGTTGGCGGAGCAGTTGTAGGTTCACCATGGGGAATTAGCCGTCTTAGTGATCACAGACTTGAAACAGGGAATCACACAAGTCGTAAACACACAGAATAAGATCAATACACCAAAGAGGGGGGTCACGATCTTTAATATTGGTTGCCACCAGGTGCCGGTCATCAGCCATGCGAGAAAGTTCCATTGTTGTTGCGCTTTCTCTTGTGACATGGTTTGTTGCAGGTTGAGCAGGGAGGCCATTGCTTCGTTTATGTGGGTGTCATTTTCTCCAGGGATATAGGTACAGCAAGAAATACCTATAATGTGACACACACCACCTTGTGCTGCGGTGAGCAATTCCAGAGCCATTCTGTTCTGGAGAACCATCAGCCGTGTGGCTTGGAGTTCACGATTCTGGCCATTTTCTACCTGCAAAGAAAAGTTGACAAAAGACTGGAAGCGGTAATTCAGAGTCTCAATATACAGTGCATGTTTTCCAATACCATCCCAAGGGAAAAGGGCATGTATAACTTTTGAGCCTGTGCTCGAAACCTTATGTTCGTATGGGACATCTGAGCCCCAGATAGGATTGTGTGGTTTGAAGATTGCGACACTTCTCTGTTGTCGCTTATGAAGGGAGGGCAGTTGGCCACGGTAGATCTTGTAGGTGTGGTCGGTGACCCACACCGGTGCACAGACTCCCGTCCAGTTGATGGGCAACATCGGATATACATTATGTCCGCATAACCACCACCCGTTCTGGATGAGGTACGTCCCGTTCGATGGTGCGGACATGTTGGTTGGGGAGCCTTCTCCAGTTGCTGTGGCAATCTCGTCTTGGCACTCAGAAGTGATGTTTAGAGCTCCCATCCAGGCTCCTCCCTGTGGGCAGCCCTTGCTTTTGCACAGATGCGTCTCATTTCCTTGAGTGAAGCAAGTGAGGTTCTGCCCTTTGGGAATGTGGAGATATGCTACTTGTGGTGTGGGTTTTCCTTTGATTGTAATGTTCATGTTAGCCCAGAACAATGTACTGCATGTCCTGTTTTCTACTCCCCAATGGGAATCAGAGTCATTGATCACAATATTGCCATGTTGAAACCCAATACCTGCCATTGAGGCCATACATTTCGCTTCAGTTTCATTCATCCACTTGGCTGCAAGATGGGTCTGCATAGAGGAAGGGGGAAGCTTGGAACACACATAACATCCCTCAGCTCCGTCAGGTTGTCCCACTGTGGATTTCACATACCTTGTGTCGAATGGGTGTTTCGGGTCCCATGTCCAGTCCTTGTAGTCCACATTATGGGTCCATCTCTTTTCCCGGTTTGGTTTGGGATTACTTTGGACACCTAGGATGAATACAGACAATACACACGCTACAGCCGCAGCGCAGCTGAGTAACACCTTTTGTGTTCCCATTGCTGCTCAGTTATCAGAGATGCAGGTGCACCCTCGGCCTATCAGAGTGAGGATCAGTTGGTTTCTTCACTGACGTTGAGACACCTCACTCTAAACAATGAGGTCACTTTGTAGTCAGGCTTTCCCACCACTCTGAAATTAGGGGTCCAACACTCTCTGTAACTTACAGTGGCTGAGGTGGATCCAGCTGGGCCTTTCAGCAATCTTCACTGCAGTGGGTGTGGTCAGGAGCACTTGGTATGGTCCTTCCCACCGTGGGCTGGCCCAGTTCTTTGTTTTGATGACTTTGATGTACACCCAGTCACCTGCTTTGATGGGACTGTCAACCTGTGGAAGAGAGGAATCAGAAGGCAGTAAATTTGCATTGGACACGTCTTTCTGGTTTAGTGTCCTGATCATATAATCTGCCAGAGTCTGTTCTTCCTCTGCTTTCTGTAAGTCTGATGAAAACACTGGTAACCTATATGGTCTCCCATGGACTATCTCACATGGAGTTAATCCTTCTGATGTGGGAGTGATTCTCATATAGAGTTTCACCAGGTCCAAGCATTCTGGCCATGGACGGCCAGTAGTTTCCATGCACTTTTTCAATCTGCTTTTGATAGTGCCGTTTGTTCTTTCCACAAGGCCTGCACTTTGAGGGTGGTAGGCACAATGATTTTTCAAATCCATTCCCAAGTGCTCTGCCATTTTCTGAACTACTTTATTCACAAAGTGTGGTCCATTGTCACTGTAAATGGTTTGTGGGATGCCGTGGGCTGGGATGATAGTTTTGCAAATAGCCTTAGCTACTGTTAGTGCATCAGCTAGCTTTGATGGAACTATCTCAACCCATTTGGAAAAAGCATCGACCATCACTAAACAGTACTTGTGAGGTCCACTTTGTGTAAGTTCAATGAAGTCCATGTGCATTGTTTGAAACGGGTAAGAGGGTTTTGGAAAAGAGCCTCTTTTTGGTCTCATGTTTCCTTGGGGGTTATGCTTCACACACACAAGACATGCTTTACAAAAATTTTTTAAGTAGGAATTTAATCCGTACGTTGTAAAGTGTTGTTGTATGATAGCACTCATCCCTCCTGTTGACACATGACAAGGCCCATGTGTCACAATTGCTGCTGCTTTGAAAAGGGATTTAGGCAGAACTGGTTTTTCATTCACTTGAAAAATCCCATCAGAGTTTTGTGTGGCACCTTTTGTGGCCCACATCTGTTTTTCTTGTACTGATGCATTTTGTTGCATATCTGTTAGTACAGTTTGGTCAATAAGTTGTTTATCATCGGTGTGTGATAAAAATTTGTCATGTCCATGTTTTCCTGTAGCTGCTTCTTTTGCTACTTGGTCTGCAAATCTGTTGCCATTGGAGACTTCATCTTTGCCTGTAGTGTGTGCAGCACACTTGCACACTGCTAATTTGGCTGGCAACTGTATAGCTTGAAGGAGATCAGTCAGAAGGGAGGCATGTGTTACAGGTTTACCTGTAGATGTTGTCATGCCTCTGCGTTCCCATTGTTTTGCAAAATAAAACAAGGTTGAGAAAGCATATTGGCTGTCAGTGTAGATTGTTACCTCATGTCCTTCTGCTAATTTGCATGCTCTAGTCAGTGCAATAAGCTCAGCAGCTTGTGCTGACATTTGGCTAGGGAGTTTGGCTGCCTCTACCACTCTGGAGGGCAGTTGGACTATTGCATAGCCACTTCGATTGTTACCATGTGGGTCTTTGGAACACGACCCATCAACAAACCATTTGTCTCCTACAGTGAGAGGTGTATCACTGAGGTCTGGTCTTGGTAACTGCAAATGTTCTGTTGTTTCCAGACAGTTGTGTGGTGTACCATCTTCAGGTAATGGAATCAATGTTGCAGGGTTTAAGACAGTACATCTTTTCACCACCAGGTGGGGCTGAGACAGCAGTGTGGCTGTGTATGATAGATGTCTGGCTGGTGAAAGGAAATTCATTTTGCTATGCAACAACAGCACGTCCACAGCCTGTGGGACCAGAAGTTCCATTTTATGAAACAACACGACATCTGCTGATTGGGTGACTGCAAGAGCAGCTGCACAAACAGCTTGGACACACTCAGGTAAAGCTTGGGCCACTGGGTCCAACTTCTTTGAGTAGAAAGCTACAGGTTTCAATCTGCCACCATGGTTCTGCAACAACACTGAAGTCATGTAGCCATTTTTGCAGTCCACTGTCTGAACGAAGGTTTTACTGTAGTCTGGTAACACGAGAGTTGTGGTTTCCATCAAAGCTTGTTTTAAAACTACAAATGCTGTCTCAGTTTCAGGGGTCCACTTGATTTTATCAGACATTGTCATGGGGACACCGTAAATGAGATTCTGCAAAGTGTGAGTTTTTTCTGCATAATGTGGAATCCACGCTCTGCAGTAGTTGCAAAGTCCTAGGAAGGACATAATTTGTTTCTTTGTCTCTGGTTTAGGCACGTCAGCTATAGTTTGTTTTCTAGCTGTTTGTATCTGCCTGCCTGCGGCTGACAGTGTGTGGCCCAAATAGTTCACCTCTTTTCTCACCCACTGGAGCTTATCTTTTGATACTTTGTTTCCAGTTTTGCAGAGGTGCTGCAACAGTGCAAGAGAGTCTTCTCTGCATGCTTCCTCTGTTTCTGATGCCACCAAAATGTCATCCGCATACACAAGCAACTGGCTTCGCTCGGGCATGTGAAAATCTGCCAAACAGGCCATTATTGCTTGGGTAAAGATGGTGGGGCTGTCAGCAAACCCTTGTGGCAATCTGGTGTAGGTGTATCCTTGACCCTCATATATGAATGCAAACCAGAACTGAGAGTCTGGGTGAATTGGGACTGAGAAAAAGGTGTTACTGAGGTCAACTACAGTAAAGAACTTTTTATCAGGCTTTAGAGAGTTCAACAATGTGTGTGGATCAGGTACATTTGGAGCTCTTGTTTCAACTGCTTCATTTACAGCACGTAGATCTTGAATCATACGCCAGTCTTTACCATTTGCTTTTTGCACTGGAAAGATTGGTGTATTACATGGGGAATCTGGGCATGGTCTGATTATTTCCCCTTTGTTAAGGTCTGTTACCACTGGTGAGATGCCCTTCACTGCCTCATGTTTCAGAGGGTATTGTTTTACTCTGGGCCTCCAGTCTGATCGAGGTTTAATTTGTACTGGAGGTATGGATGTTAAAAGTCCAACATCAGAAGGACCCTTTGACCACAGTTTTTCTGGGATCTCTGCCAATTCAGCTTCTTCTTTGGCAGTTAGAAAAACGTCAGTTTGTCATGGGAGGGGGTGCACTTGTGCTTCGCACGTTGCTGCACCACCGAAAGGTTGTCTCCACATGTCACAGCTGGGACTGTAACTCCAGTTTTCGTCACTGCTCTCATAATCATTTGCAACTGCTGCCATTTTTGTTCTCAGGCCAGCATCTGTCCAAGTTATGTTCTCAGGCTTGAACAGAGAGATATGAGGGGTAGTTGATAACTTGTAGCTGGATGCTCAATCCACAGGGAGGAGTACAGTCACAGCAGCAAATGACCTTCGGTCAGTGTACATGTGAAGCAATCCCACTACAACAGGAGACATTTTGGCAAATTCGTTGACGTATGTGTCATGGGGATCAGTCAAAACATTCATGGTGACATGTAATTGACTATGCGTCATTTCTGTCTCTGGATTTAGTAGTTGTTCACGTGCTTCTCATAGCATTCTGCTAGGAAGGTGAGAATCAAACTTTGGGCTCAAATCATATGAACAATACACACTGTTGTCATCTGTGCAGGATGCATAAACGTCAACATCTCTGACTCTGTAAGCCTTCATTCCGTTTTTAATTGGGACGATGGCGATGCCCAGCCGGGTCATCAAGTCTCTTCCCAACAGGTTAACAGGGCATTTTGGTGAAATCACTACAGAGGCTGAAATAGTGAGTTTAGCTTCTTCATCTGCAACAGTCAAAGCTTTAGAAAAATACTCTTTGTGTGTTTGCCCATCTGCTGATTTAACCCAAATGCTATTTTAAGACTGTTTTAAACCTGGGACATGTGTTTTAAGAACTGTTTTGCATGCACCACTGTCACATAGAAACTCTGTAGGTTTACCATTTATTTTCAACACTATATGGGGTTTCTCTTTGAGTGCATTCAAAACGTCCCAAGCTGCATGGACATCAACAACCATCTCATCTGTAGGATTAGAGGAGTCAGAGGTTTTCATGTCTAGTCAGGAGTTAGACTTTCCTCTGTCTCCTCTTCCTCCTTTGTGATTATCTTGTTTTTTCTTTGGACAATTTCTGGACCAATGTCCCTGTTCTCCACAGTTCGAGCATTCGTCAGAATTTCTATCAGATCCAGACTGGAAGGGCCTTTGGCCTCTTCCCCTCCCTCTGTTTTTGCCTCGACCGCCATCTCTCTGGCTGCCGCGGAAGAAAACAGTGGAGCTGCTGGATTCCAAACCATCGGTGTAAAACACATCTGAATTTCCTTCTTTCTCATTTACCACTCTCTCAGCATGTCTGATCAACTTTCAACTTTTTGTCAACACCAAACTTCTTCTGCCACTTTGACATATAACGTAGACAACCAGGAAATTTGCCAACCATATATTTTTCATCACCTTCGGCACCTCTGGGGGAGGATTTACTGGTTTGATTACCCATTTTTTATTTTAACTTAATTTAGTACTCTGCGTATATTTTTATTAATATATGTCCTTAATACAGATTAAACTGACCTACTTCAACAAACTACTGGTTTGTGTTAACACCATTAGGTTTCCACCAGTAATGCTGATTCAGTCAGTGTAATCTGTCATTCACACTCTCATTCACTCGTATTTACACAGCAGCAAGAATTTTGTACAGCACAAAACACAAATTCTTTCCCTGCTACTCAGAAGCAAACCTTCTACAAGGAACTACTTCTGACAAAGAGCAGACTTCTGCAGCAGTCTCTCTCTCTTGGGACTCAAGGTTTTTAGCCTATGACACTGTACTCTTTGGGACTCAAGGCCTCTCTTCTTACAGAGCCTCTGACCCGTAACACAGCACTTTTCACTTACTTCTCTGTTGGTTCGTTTCACTCCGTCCGGATCCCGTCAATCCACCGTTGGCAGACGAAGTCGGACCTATGACGCTGGCCCAGCGAAGAATTTACCCCCCAGGACTTTCTTCCAGGTCCTGTTGACACTGGCCGTGCACGGAATCAGCGCGTCGTCCTCCGTCCGCCAGTGGTCAGGTATGTTGGGATCCGGGTCACGGCACCAAGTTGATGGGGTTTTTCGTTATTACTAACGAAGTCCCACCTTAAACAGAAAGAACCACACAAGAGATCAATATAAAGTTCAGCTTTTGCAAAAGGGGAGAGCCGTCGCTGCTTCAGCCACAGGTGTATGTGTCTAAGCAACCTACAACAATCTCCGACTCCCTCATTGCAGCAGCCTGGTTTTATTCAGAGATAAGAAAGGGGGAAGAGCTTTACAAAAACAAAGGGTTTCATAGAAAAATCAGAACGTCGGTCGTTTACGTGTGCATTTACGTATGGAGGCACATCTGCCAATTAGAGTGTGAGACCTTGACGACAATCATACAAAGAGATACATCAATAAACTAGTGTGAATCAGCCATTGTTGGTTTGTAGTGTAAACCCGGGTGAACTCGGTTGACCTCTGGAAGACTCCATCCTGAGGCATCTCTCTTTGTTCACAAGCACCCTCATTTCCTCGCCACATGACTGGAACTAATGCAGTATATGTCATATATGATATATATAGTAAAGCGTAGGAAATGCAGTTAAAGCATAGCAATACAATTAAAGGCACAGTAAGGTAATTGTAACACAGGGTATATCATGAGATAAATGTTAAAAACCCTAACAAACATAAAATAATAATAAACAATAATAAACGATAACAATATTAAAACAATAAAGCAAAAACAGAAACAGAGTCTCATGCTGGGGTAAAAGCCAGGGAGTTTTAAGATGAGTTTTAAAAATGGACAGTGAAGGGGCTTGTCTAATGTGCAATTGGAGGTCATCCCATAATTTAGGACTGGCAGCGGAAAAGGCTCTATCTCCTCCTAGCTTCCGTTTAGCCCTCGGTACCTCCAGGAGCAGCTGATCGGCTGACCTGAAGCAGCGGGCAGGAGTGTAGGGATGGAGCAGCTCAGAGAGGTAAGGCGGGGCGAGGCCATTTAAAGATTTAAACAAATGAAATAATTTTAAAATTGACTCTAGAATACACAGGCAGCCAGTGGAGGGAGGCTAAAACGGGAGTAATGTGCTCCCTCTTACATGTTCTAGTTAGGAGGCGAGCGGCAGCATTTTGGACTAACTTCAGATGTGCGAGGGAGGACTGGCTGACTCCAAGATAAAGTGCATTACAGTAATCCAGCGGAGACTTAATTATTGTTTCAAAGTGTGAATGTGCAAGAAAGGGCTTCACCTTTGCCAGCTGCCTGTTAAATTTAAAGAGGGTCTGGTGACCACTGATATTGGCTTCTGTTTGTAAGGTGGCATTCATAAGGTGACAGGCATAAGTGGTCTGCCTCTCCTGATGGTTCGGAGTGGGCTTAGTGGTTGTTCCTTCTGATTATCGTTCACAGATACTGAATTTAGTGCATGATAATCCAATGTCTAGCCACTTGCGTATTACTAAGACATACAACCAAATACTTAAACACTTCTTCTGGCCTGATTTGAAATCAGATGTTATTGAGTATTGTCATTCTTGTCACATATGTCAGTTTGCAAGAAAGCCAAATCAAGTGATTCCTCCCGCACCTTCTCAGCCACTGTTGTGAGAGAGACATTTGAAAGGCTTATTGTAGACTGTGTAGGCCCCTTTCCAAAGTCAAAATCATGTTATCTGTACCTCTCAACTCTTATTTATGCCACCGCTCTATTCCCTAAATCAATATTTAAAAAGACTAAACATTTCAAGAAAAGCAGTGAGTAACTATAAAAAGCCAGCATCAATGGAGTCCCGATTCGTCGAGTCACCATGGCAACAAGGAAGAGGAGGGCAACGTTTTTCACCAACCTTGAATTGTAAATCTTAACGCGCTCATACGGCGAGTTTCAGTTTGCACTTCTTTTTAGAAAGAAGTGCAACACCGTTGCAGCTGCAAAAAAGCCAGAGACGGCATGGGAGGACATTGCTGCTCGGATCAATGAGTAAATTTAATTTCAATGTAGTCCTTTGCAATCACAATAATATTACAGGGGAAAACTGCTTGAATGGTTGCCTACTCATTTATTTCATTAAGGTGCAATTCCGTGGGGGAGAAGCACCTTGGGAGCAGTTTAAGATGAAGTATAAAAACATTGGGCCTCATGCAAGAACATTTTTGTATTTTTATTCTAAATTTCTCTCACTTTTTTCTTAAGGTGGTCTCGTACGAACACGCCACGTCAAATTCAATAAACGCTCTTAACTTCAGAAAAAGTATGTAAACGACCTGCGTAAATGATGAGTGTCACCCGTGCATATTTAAATGCACGTGCACTAGGATAGTAAATTTGCATACTCCACGCCCAAAATAATACCATATAAAGCTACGCTTCCTCTCTCCTGTGCCAGGAAGTGTTGAGTCATAAGAATGGCAGCAAGGCGCTGTCACAGACCGTGAAAGCACAGGAGGCAGATGCAGGGTTGTATCAATAATAGTATTTTATTTATACAATAATTACCGATAGTCTCTTTTTCAAAGCAAAGCAATGGGCTATAAATTCCTAACACACTCTCCTCGATATTTATGAAGAGGGGAGTGTGACTATAAAACTTATCAAACAAAAATTCTCTCCACGCTGGGAGGAAAAAACAAAAGCTATAGAAATTTTACAAATCAAACTTACCACTCTCCAAATCGTCTGAGGCGCTATAGAAAGTTAACAAAACAAAAACAGTAAGAGACTCCTTCTATTGGAGTTGCTATAAACTTTAAGGATATAAATGAAAAACACTCCACTAACGGAGATACTATGACTATCGAAAAGGTACAACAGAAAATCACTCTGAAAAGAGGAACGCATCAATAAACAAGCTCTATGGTATACTCAAGACTGTGGTCGCTGTGGAGGCTAGAGTGAGAACGCTTTGAAAGACAAATTCAACACACTGGCAACGAGACAAGGGAAGACGCAGACTAAATACACATGAGGATCCCAGGAAGCAGGTGGAAACATTTAGGGTGATCAGGGTAGACACTCAGACACATGAAACGGGAGGAAGAGCAAGCTATCTGAAACGAGAGGAATGGTTAATACTTCAAAATAAAACAGGAAGTGACAAGACAAGGTACAAAAAAACTAAGGGTGTTTACGAGACCTGACAGGTGCAAAAAGAACAACTTTACGGGCTCTGAGATTGAAGTTCTGCTTTCAGAGAACCAAAAAGGAAAATCTGTCATTTTTAGCAGTGTCAGAAGTGGAATTGCAGGACCTGCTAAAGTGAAGAAAGAAATTACAAGTGCTGTTAATTCCGTGTCACCTGTAGTTCGTAATGTCACCAAAATAAAGAAGAAATGGTTTGATATGAAAATGGCTTAAAAAAGAATGCCTTCTATAGAGCAGCCCAACAAACACCCCCCCACCACAAAAAAAACAAAGACAAAAAAAAAACCTGCTGTACCGAGACACACCAGGTCTTCTGCTCACTAGTGCACTCCACAACGACACGAGCCAATGCTTTGACGCGTATATGTGTGCAGTCTAGTGTTTCAATTATGTTATATCCATCCATCCATTTTCTATACTCACTTAAACCGTCGATCAGGTTGCGGGGGGCTGGAGCCTATCCCAGCAGTCATCTAGCGGGAGGTGGGGTACACCCTGGACAGGTCGCCAGTCCATCACAGGGCACCTTGTTATATACAGAGTGAAATTAACCTTCAATTAGTGCATAATTTAAGTAAAACAGAATAATGTAAGCATAATTTTGGGGTATAATGTATACATTTATCTATGATATCTTCAAAGTAATTAAATATACAATCCATTAGTGAAGCAAACTTGATTCGAATAACAGCAGACTATTTTACGAAACTCCTACGACAGCTCTGACTCACTAATAAATTCTGTTCGTACTTGAAAGAAAACTTAAAATACGAAAACATTGTTGAATGCGCAAATTCTTTTAAATAAGTCGTACGCACAATTTAAGAACAAATCTGTATGTATGAATGGTTCTTGCATGAGGCCAGATAAGACCTCGGCATGGAGGTACCTCATTTTGATCATGTTTTACACTGTAAACTAAATATTAATTGGCTATTTGACTGTGCAGTTGTTTTATCCACAACATAATGCTGTTTTCACACACATAAATGTCTTCTCATCTATATCATATTCAGTTGAATAATTAAGCCTATTTAAACTAACACAGATTTCTACTCAGCCAACAGAAAGAAGGCAGATGCCCGTAAAACAGGTGGTGGCCCAGCACCGCCACCTCTGACAGAGGCTGAGGAGCTGACCCTAAATCAGAATATTGGAAGGCCTGTGACTGAGGGGATCCCTGGAGGGAGCCCATGCTCTGAGTCCACCCCCCAAGACACAAGTGCCTTGTAATAGGCCTATAGATATATATTTTTTAAGCCTATTAATACAAATATTTATCTGTCTTTGTCCTTTTTTTTCTTTTGTCCCAACAGATTCTTATGCTCATAAAGATAATTGTCTGGAAATGCTAAAACATCTATGCGCGGTCTGATAACCATCTGCCGACAAATATTCAATTCTCTGCACAGTAATGCTGCACTTTCATCCACAGGATCATTGTCAAAAGGACTTGCCTTTTTTGTGAAAAAAGTCGCCTCCTACTGTACCTAATGGACTTCTAGAACTAGAAGAACTAGGCTACGCCAAAACTCGCCTGCTAACTGAACAAATGAATGAGGAAATCAAATGGCGCATGTGGCTGAGGTTTATTGAGAAAAACTTGGTCCCGACCAGATTAGGTTCATAGAATCTGTTACTGTGGTAACTGACCGAGAGCTTAAATTACCTCTCTCTCTGAAATAGGCTAGAGATACCCTTCTTTCTCTAGTTTAAATGACCTCCCTTTGTGAAACGGAAAACTTAGAGTTTCCCTCCTTTCAGGGTTGATAAACTCAGAGTTTTCACTAAACCTGCTTTGTGAAATGGACCTCTGACCAAGCAAGTTGTACATGTTCTGGGAGTCCATCTGGAAAACTCTCAAGTATTAGCAGATTTAGAAAATAATTTGCCCCATCTTCCTGTCTTTCAAAAAGATTATGTTCTTGGGCTGATACGCAGTCATCTTGATTTATTTTCAGACGTGACTACATTTACAATTGTAATACAGCATGATATTGTTGTTAGTGATCATGAGCCAATCAAGCAGTATCCATACCATGCGGGTCCTCTCAAATGGGTTGTGATGCAGAATACTTGCCTAAAAATGGTCTTGCAGTTCCTAGCACCAGCTAATGGGGCTCCCCCTGTTTGTTGGTTCAAAAAGCTGACTTAAGACCTTGTTTGTGCACAGGCTTTAGGAAGGTGAATGTCACCAAGTCTGATTCCTTTCCTCTTCCTCTGTGTTGAGGATTATGTCGACAGGGTAGGCTCAGCTTGCTATGTGACAAAACTAGATTTGCTCAAAGGCTATTGGCACATACCACTGACACAGTGTACTGAAGAAAGTTAACTGGTATTAGGCTTTCTGTCATGGCATTTGGAATGTGCAATGCATCTGCCACTTCTCAGTGTCTGATGTGGAAAGTGCTATCTGGTATTGGTAATTGTGAAACTTATTTGGATGATGTTGTTGTGTACTCAAATGATTGGGAAAGTCACCTGGAAACTCTAAACTGTAAGATATATTCAAAAGTATTTCAAAAATAATTCACTCACAATGAACTTCAGTAAGTGTGATTTTGCTATCTTTGAAAGGAGAAAGGTCAGGGACAGGTGCACCCTATCTCAGCCAAGATCAGGGCTATTATTGGTTTCCAGCTCCCACCACCAAACATCAGCTATGGGATTTTCTAGGTTTGCCTGTTTTTTACAAAGTAACTTTGGTACCATTGCGTCTCACCTAACTGATCTTCTTAGCCCTGCTAAGAAGCTGGTGTGGGACATCAGATGTGGCTGGGCTTCCAAAGCAGTTAAAGCTTTATCAAGCTGTTCACCCAAGCCTGCTGCCCCCAACTTTGGTGCTCCATTTAAACTTGAGTTTGATGCTAGGTGTACAGGGGCTGGAGCTATTTTAATTCAGGACGACATTGAAGGTATTGACCGACCTGTGAGCTAATTCTCTAAAAAGTTCTCAGGGCCACAGAGAAACTACAACATGAGAAGCCTTAGCCCTATTGTGGGCATTGTGATTTTTTAAGTGTATGTCAGTTCTTTTTAGCACCCAATTGTTGTTAACATGGACCATAATCCTTTGTTGTTTTTCTATGTATAAAGCAACCAGAGGATAATGCGTTGAACCACAATGGACTAATATTATAACTTGGACATTCGTCATAAGAAAGGAGTTATACTATGAGAAAAGCTGCAAGAATAGAGGTTCATGTGATGGGAGAAGCTTTGCTTCTCATAACACTGTGTAGCAAGCAAAATTGTTTTTGACTGTCTGAACTCGTTTTCCCATAACACTAAAGACTGTATAGTTGTGTTGAATTAACCTGTGATAAGTAACATTAAACCAGTCAGATGTTGATGTCGCTGAAAACGACAGGAGTAATGATTCACTGACTAGTTCGGATTAAGTTGTAGTGGTGGTGAAACAGCAAACATTGGAGTCTGGTTGCCATACTGTTGTGGCTGGTGACATAACGACAGAAGTAGTGTTTCATTGACTAGTTACTCAGATTAACTGAAAATTGATTAGCTGCAGGAGGAAAAATATGGGGAATCCCTTTTTAAAGCTAACAGGTGTCAGGTTTACCAGAGGGACTCAGATGCAGGGTCGTGGTTTCAAGATGGTTTTATTATAATACACAAACACAAGATCACGGCACTGCAGGGCGACCTCCCGGCAGTGCAAAAGAAACAGGCTATAAAACGCCTAAGCGCTCTCCTCCGTACCTATGGTGGAGAAGGAGCGTGGCTATGAAAGTTAACAAACATAAACTCTCTCCAAACTGGGAGGTAAACAGAAATGCTATGAAACTTAACAAAGCAAAGACTCGCTCTCGTAGTGAGGCGGAATAAAACAAAGGTGCACTCTTAATAAAACAGAGCCTCTATGAAACATTAACTTTAACTAAAAGCTCTCCTTTAACAGAGGCGACTATGACAGGTAACAACGAAAAATCACTCCTGGCAAACGGAGGAAAAACAAAGCTTTGAAACTTACCGTTATAATAAATAACTAAGGCTATGGATGTAGAATAAATTACAAAGCAAGATAGCACTGCAGGAGAGTCGCTCGCTGCAGGCTCGTGGAATCTGTGGAATCAAGACAAGACAAGGTGGCTGGTAATGACGCTCACAATGAGACAACATACTGGCGACGAGACAAGGGAAACGCAGACTATTTGAACACATGAGGGACCAAGGGGAACAGGTGGAAACACTTGGGAACACATCAGGGAAGACAATGAGACGCATGACACGGGAGGAAGGGCAAGTTACCTGAAACGAGAGGACAAGGTTAGTGACTTTTCAAATAAAACAGGAAATGACAAAACAAGACATGAAGAAAACCTAAATCGTGACTATATATAATGTAGAAATAATTGTTAATCGATGTAAAATTTAAAAGTACATATTAATAAAGTCATATTAATCTGCTCTTCGAAGGTACAGTTGATAAAAAATAAACCGTGACAACAGGGAGTTCAGTGGGAGTGCTAAAATCATGTTTAAAAAAACACAGACAATATTAAATACTTAGACAGATGGGAAAAGAAATTTGGTTTTGAGGGGGATTTGAACATTGTAACATTGCCCAATCCTAGAGAAGGAGATGTAGCGTACTCGTGATGACCAGTAAAAGGGGGGGGGACCCAAAGGAATCCTTTCGCTTTGATCTGTTAGGAGTGGTTTCAAAATAACAAACCCCTTAATTTACAATCATGAGAAACGGAGTGAAAACAACATTCTAAACAAGGACATTCCACCTTTGAAAGATTCTGGAGTCAGATTAACATCTGCTCGGCCAGCCAGAGAGGTGCATACCCAGAGCGAACATTACCATCCTTATCTAAAGAGCTGTAAATTAAGATGTGACCCCCACCATCTGGACAACAGACAGACTCTTGTTGGAAGTAAAGAAAAAACTTCAGAGCCAGTTTCAGATGGATTAATGAATCTGTTACCAATAGGCCTCATAATTACCTACTGACTGTGGAATTTGAAAAAGGACAGCTCAAGCATCATTTCAAGATTTTCCACGACACTGTACGTAAAACACCAGTAAAGTTAATATTACGCCGTAGGACCCGACCGTCGTGCTGTGGAACCACAGTGCCATCTACAGATCACGACAGCGAATCTTGGGATTAAAATCATTTTGTATTTTATTCTCCTGTTTATAATATGGTGACTACTGCATTAGTGCCAATTAAATGTGTGTGTTACAATGAACTGGAGGTCCAACCGACGGAATAACCGTCAGTCAATGAACCATGTGAATAATACATTTTCAGTTTTATTGGTCATTCACTATAATCCTTCGTCATCTCTTGTTTGAACATGTCTACTGATTCATGTTTACATTGCTTATATTTAATGCCTGTGTGATAAGTACAGTATTAATGTATTCTTTGAATGTGCTTTGGGATGCCAGGATAAGAGATTAACTTTTCTGTTCTAAAAGTTAATTTAAGAATCAAAGCCCCTCTGTGACGCCCAAAGGCAAACCCGCCATTTCATTGGATGTAAACCAGTGACGAAACTCCGCCCTTGCCAGTGAAATTGAAGCGCGCTGCCGTTTGAGTCAGTCGTGTTTTTTTTTTTTTTAGTCTTTTAGTTTTTCAGTAGTCTTTAGTTTCTTTTCAAAAGTTTTAGTTTTTCTTTTAAGTCTCTTTTATTTTGTTTGTTTCAGTTATCGTTTATCTTACACTTTCAGACTCTAGACTACCTTTCCCTTTTTGTCACTTATTTACCCTCTACTTAAACTATTTCACTTCTCTCATTTTTGTTACCTTTTTGAGGTGCTCATTTCCTAAGCAAAATCCACGGGGCAGACTCAACCAGTAATCCCCCTTTTTGACCAAGTTTACTTGAAAACCCAATTTTTGTTGGGGTTATTTTGACTCGACCCCGCTCAAAAGCCACTCAGCCAGCACTCGTCGGAAAGAAGGGGAGACGAGATACCGGATCAGGTGCCTTCAAGCTGAACCAGAACCAGAGACTGGACCGCACGCTCCAAGGATCCTGAGCTGCAACAACGGCCACCATTCCGTTGGAGAAAGAGAATCTACCAGCTTCCGCTCGTGGACTCGCTTATCCGATGATCCCAACTCCTGGGAAGGCGGCGGCCAAATTCTCTGGATTCTGCTCAAAGTAAGGTCCACCCTTGTCTACCTTGTCTAACCTTCAGTGATGACTCATAATGTAAACATTTTCATACGTTCCTGCCAGCGTAAATGGTAGGTCGTGCCCTATTTCTAAACGAGGTCTTAAGAATTAATATCATAGCTAGAACGCTACAGAGAAGACAAAAGTGACGTACAAAGTAAATCTAGTTAAAAACACAAGGTTTAAAACTAGACATTAGTGCAAGTTTGTTAATTAAGATTTAACAGCTCCCTTAAAGAGTTAAAGTTCAGAAGATCTCAGATAAACAAACAGACCATTTCAAATCTTTACTCCTTTCACGGGAAAAACTGTCTGAACAAAAGATTTTTTGCAACCTGAGATTTTTTATCATTTCCATATCAAACCTGCCATTCTTAGGCAAAGTCCTAGAAAGAGTTGTATACCAACAGCTTTCTGACTTTTGATTTTATGTGTTTAACTAAGAGATGATACGACAAAACCAGAGTGGCAAGGGTCTTTGTGCCATATTCAGGGCCAATATACTCACTCACAAGATAAAACATTTAGTTTTTTCCTTGATTCGTGTATGTGTCATTTAAAACGGAGATAAAGCAATCTTCCATACTTTGTATCACCATAGAATTGTTTTATTGATGACATTACTGAATTACTTTCAGTTGTGTGCACTGCTTTTGACTGTTTAGTCATAACAGGGGACTTGAATGTGCACATAGATGTTGCCCATAATAAGCAAGCTAAAGAACTCACTGCTTTCCTTGAAATGTTTCGTCTAACTCAGCTTGTGACTTAGCCCCTCCACAGCAGAGGGCACACTCTAGATGTACTCATTTCAATGGGTATTGTTATTTTAAATATGGAGATCGTCGATGTTGCTTTATCTGATCATTTTTTTGCATTTTCTTTGACCTGTTTGTTACACCCAAACCAGCAGTTGGGTCTTCACTGATAAATGACCGAATAGGGACACAGTTTATGCAAATTGTCAGCTTTGAAAGTACTCTGTTGAGCTCTTACACATCAAGTCTTTTAAATTCTTTGGATACCATTGCTCCTGTCAAGGTTAGAATGGTTAAAGTAGGCAAAGGTCGCCATGGCGAAAAGAAGAGTCGGTCAGTGCACAGAAAAGGGAGTGCCAGAGAGCCAAACGGAAATGGTGCAAGTCAAAGCTCCAGATTCATTATGAGATTTACAAAGAAAAAATATGTGTGTTCAACCAGACTTTGCATAGAACAAGGGAGAGTTATTTTTCTGAAATCATCAAACACTGCAGTAACAACTCTCATGTCCTGTTTGCTACAGTAAACAGATTAACAAACCCTCCAGTTTCACTGCCTTTGGAACTCATTTCTACATTTAAGAGTAATGAGTTGTTGCAATATTCTTTAATGACAAAGTTCAAGCCATTAAAAATGAAATAATTTCCACCTGAAGCAGTCAAACCTTTCAGGTGCAGATGGTTTTCAAGCCAAACTGAAACACAAGTTTATCAGAAACATAAGCAAAAAATGTAGAATTTAACATATTAATGGCTTAATTACTTCTGGTTGACTAACTTCCCTAAAAGTTAAAGGAACTGAGATCATATTCCTCAGAGATTACAGCATTTATCTCATAACAGAGCAGCAAAGTGCTTTACAGAAAGGGTTAAAGTGAGTATTAGGATATTAACAAAAAGCAATAAAATCTTAAAATCTTAAATCTTAAAAAAAAATTCTTAAAGAGAAATTTAAAGACAGCTGTAGTGAATCAGTCATAACAAGTCAAAGTTTGTTTTTATAGTGCATGTAAAACCAGCCACAGTGACCAGAAAGTTGCACAAGTGGAGTAATATATGTTTATGCATTTGGCAGATGCTTTTATCCAAAGCAACTTACAGGTAGGCAGATAGGGTTGTACATGTAAATGTGCATGTTCAACAGGTGCCAAACTTAATGTGTCAAATGCGGAGAGTAATTTTGTGTGAGTTGGAACACTTGTAACATGACAATAAACAGTAATCTTAATGTGTCATGTCTCTGCAACAATAAACAAAGTTTTTACAGTGTATGGCTTCGTTAATTACTCGAGGAATTTTTGTCTAACATGTCTACTCTGTGCAAAACACAATCCACAGGGCAATCTGAGACCAAGACGAGGACAATTCCCGAAACCAACGTACCCTTTTCAACACATTTGTATGGATTTCATTAAACTAAATAAATGTGAAGGGAAATGGTTCTGCTTGGTGATAATAGATGTATTTTCCAAATGGGTTGAAGTATTTCCATGTGCACAGGCAGATGCACTCTCAGTAGCAAAAGCACTGGTAAAATAAATAATTCCTATATTTGGAATCCCTGAAAAAATTTACAGTGATAATGGGACACACTTTGTAAAAACGTCATCTCCCTGATGGCAAGGAACTTAAAAATAGATTTCAGAAACCACTGTGTGAGGGGAGGGGTCTTCCCACACCCCTGTTTCCTGGTTGCTGCTCGGGGCGGGAGGGGCCAGGAGGATGAATTGTTCTGCTGGTTCGGGGTTTGTGGTGGCTAGGGGGCTGCTGGCCCCCTGGTGTGCCCGCTGCGCCACACCCCAGCGGAGTTCAGGGAGGGAGGACATGTGTGGATGTATGGGACGTGCAGATATTAACCTTCAAGGCCCTATACTAATACTAATCTTTCTGAACACAGCTAGCTTTACACAGTTTTCCATGTGATCTTTGGATCTATGATGCTTCTTGATCCGTTCGGAGAGGTGCTTTAAGTCAGTTAGTCCAGTCTTTGTCCAAGTCGAATCACATTTGTCACTTCTGAAGAGGATGGGAAACAGGAAAGTGCATTGGCTGCTCCACAACCTACAAGCCACGTCTTACAGTTGAACAAGCTCCGACAAAAACTCTGTTTGTAACATTTATCTTTCACCTTGATTTTCTGGGAAATGTTTATTTTGAGGCTTGTCGGGTCCCATCCTCCATCCGTCTCACAAAAGAGTACATTAATCATGATTTCACTGAATTTGGTGGAAGCTGCTCTTGAACTCCGGTTGTCATCGCTATCGCTATAATCTCTCTTCGTCGTTGCACATATTTTTTTTACCCCCGTAGCGTAGGACAGAGTCTGGGAGACGCACTACGAAATAAAAACTATTGCTGGCTCCTCATGCAGCTTTAGCAATCCTAAACCTTCACACATTTTACATAGCAGTTAGGACTAAATCTCCAGCGCCCCTCCGCCGTTAAATTTGGCGACGTTGATAGACCAATTAATCATAATTTCCGATGCGCCAGTAGTTGCAGTCTTCTCCGTCACAGAGGTGTTGCTGCTACGTGAAGGTTACCGCTAACTACTCTACAACGACGAAAGTGGAAGAAGTTGCGGAAGTTGAAATTTCAATAGGTGTGTTATCACCATTATAGTCTGATATAGTACTTATAATATTGTTATAGGACTTTTAAGTGTATTGTGTCACATTTTCTTTGTTTGTTTGTTATGAAATAGTGTGCTTCAATGGACACACTTGGAAATTATCGTTGCCTTTCAGGCTTTCACGTATCTGTCCCGTAGCTTCTTCCACGCACTCTTACAGAACTCTCTCTTTCCCGAAAGTATTGCCAATCTCCATCCATGAGTTATGGGAGTTGACATGGTCACTATGTTGTTTCAGTGCAGTGTTGTACAGGTGCCTGTACAGACGCACTTCCTCACTGAGCCTGTTTTCGAATTGGTCCATCCGGTCTGTCGTTCTCCTCGCGTGCCAAGTTACAAATTTTGAGTGGTGCACAACTACGCCCCACTCTGCCTTTTCATGGCTCGCGCCTGGCGGATATACGTCTTTTTGACGTCTCTGTGAGCGACACGTCAACTATACAACAAGCTTAAGGGAGTGGTTTGAGTTTACAGTTCATAGTTATAAGTGCTCCTCTTAGCAGAGTGATTTTCTGTTTATTAGATTTTAGTTTATTTATTTCTGATTATTTTTGCGTAATTAAATTTTAAAGATTATATAGAAAAGATTTTCATAGCTTTTTATTTTGTCACTCAGTGTTGGTGTGTGGTGACGATCTGGCCTGCTTGTACTTCTGCTGATGGGGGGGAGCGTTGCCTCTCCCCGCTGCTCGCGACTTCACCCACCTGTGGGCACGTCTTAACTCCTGGGGCACTTGGCTAGGGGCGGTGGCCCACTCTGTGGCTGTCTGGGGTGCTTGGCCCTCTCGGGTATTGGGTTGGACCTCTGCCCGGGGGTATGGGGGCGCTCGGGCTCCTGGGGCCGGGGTCCGGTGCGTGGCCCATGTCTGGGCAGCTGGGGCCTGGCGGGGTCGGTGGGCCGTTGCCCCTGGTTCCCGGGGATGCCTTTGCCCTATGCTTATGGGGGCACTTTACGGGGGCTTCCTCTGCAGTCTTCTGGGTGGATGCGTGGTTGTCCCTGCGGTGAGCTTCCTAGGTTCTGTGCTCCATGGGGGCTGCTGGTGGCCTGGGTCTTGTGGCCCTCTCTGCCTGCTTCTGACTGCTATGGGAGCAACTGCTTAGCATGCTCGCTTAGCAGTTGATGTATTATCATGTGGTTTCAGGTAATCTATATCCACGATTGTGTTGTGTGCGATTGTCGCTACTTGTGCTTGTTTTTGTTTGTTTGTGTGTTTGTTTTTTCTCTGCTTGTCTGCTTTCAGGTGCTCTTGGTGGCGCTAAGGCTGGATTGCCAACAGAGGCCGTGGATTGTCGTCTGTTTTGTTTTTTACAGGTGTAGCAGCTGGATGTCTGGTTTTTGTTTCTATTTTTGTTCTGTTTCCTCTTCTTTACTCTTCTTTCCTTGTCCCCCGGGAAGGTTCAGCTCTATTACATGTTATATATTGTAAACAAAAATAAATAAATGGGCATCAAGGGGAGCTTTACATTTATAAAGCTTCCCTTGGCAAAGCAAATCTGTTTGGCATAAAAGGTATTCAGATTACAATTCTGCTGCCATAATGCTGGACAGGACAAGGAAAAAAAAAGAAAAAAGAAACCACTGTGCATATCATCCACAGTCAGCAGGTTTGGTGGAGAGACACAATGTAATAATAAAATCCAAACTGAAGAAAATCATGGAAGAAACTGGGAAGAATTGGGTTTACTGTTTACCACTAGTAGTCCTAAACATGCATATTACTCCGACTCACACAGGATTAACTCCATTTGAAATTATGTATGGCAGACCATTTGCACACCCACAGTTAAGACCGTCCTCCAGACATGATGAAGAATTTTGCAATCACGAATAGTGGACCACATCTTTGGAATTATAAACCCCGGAAAGCATCAGCAGGCCTGGACCCCCTTACTGATCATTTATCCATCATCAAGGGGCAGTTTGATCCAAATTGTAAGCTTGATGGATGCAAGCCACTCTTAATCACTTTAAAGAGACCTAAGTCTAGTGACACAGGTCTTTATGTGTTAGGCTCACATGAAAAAGGTTTTGATCCAATAGGAAACTTCATGATTACAGTCACAGACATCAAGACGGCATCTGGAAAAAACAAATCCTAAATCAGTGCAAACCTCTTCATTACTACACCACCCCCTGAGCCCTCTCTTTTTCCCCATGTCAAATATCTCAGTGATCTAACTTGAGGACAAATTAGCTTTGGAAACAGGTTATGTAGCTCGAAATGAATGGCTGGAATGGATGGTGTATACAGCAAGACAAAATAATCAATCTAATTGTATCGCATGTGCTAAAGCCAGACCATACTTGGGAACTGTACCATTTAACTTAAGCGATCATGGCTCCCCTTCTGACCCAACTAGTTTACAATGTGTATTACAATTGTATAATGAATCTTTTGCACCTAACACAAAACAATGTAAAACACTCTCTTTGTTGTTCCCAGCAGTTAAGAAAAGAAATGTACCGCCCTCAGCATTGGCTTATAAGGTAATTATACATGTTTCATCCCCAGGGGTACAGGTGAGAAGGTGGGTACACTCATGTCAGATTATTGTCAAGAATCCATCAATGTCACTCAGGACGCAGGTAACTACTCGGCATCTTGGTTTTGAAACCAGACTTCCATGAGAGCAGACCTCTGGTGGCTGTGTGGGGATATGAAACTGAGGCCTATTCTTCCGCCTCACTGGCAGGGCAGCTGCGCAATGGCCCAACTACTGATGCCTTTCCATCTGTTCCCTCTTGGGGACTTTAAGGCCTTGAGTGAGAAGCTCTCTCCAGAGGAGCTACGACGTCTCAGACGTTCAACTGTGCCTGGAGGTTCATTTGACAACAGAGTGTATCTGGACAGCATTGGGGTCCCTAAAGTCCCAAATGAGTTTAAAGCTAGAAATCAAGTAGCTTCAGGTTTTGAATCTTTTCTTTTCTGGTGGGCAACAATAAATAAGAATGTTGATTGGATAAATTACATATATCACAACCAACAGCGCTTTTTGAACTATACTAGAGATGCTTTTTAAAGGCATTGCTGAACAATTAGGTCCAACTTCACTTATGGCATGGCAAAATAGGATGGCTTTAGATATGTTGATAGCAGAAAAAGGGGGTGTATGAAAAATGTTTGGAACTTTTTGTTGCACCTTTATTCCTAACAATACTTCCCCAGATGATAGCATCACCAAGCCCCTAGAGGGACTCACATCACTCTCTGCAGAGCTGGCAGAGAACTCTGAGATCAACAACCCCTTCACTGGCATGATGGAGAAATGGTTTGACCGATGGAGTGGACTAATTACTTCAATTCTGTTATCTCTGTCTGTTGTTGCAGCCATAATAATTACCTGTGGTTGTTGCTGTATCCCATGCTGGAGAGGACTGTCCCATAAACTGATTGAAACCACTCTTACCCGCATGATGTATCAACAGGTAAAGGGTGAAGATGATGAGGACCAATGTGGGGACGATGAGGAAGAAGAGGCAGACAACGTTTAAAGTACAACATACCTAAATCTCTTTGAAGTGTTAAACAATGATGTAGAAGATGTACAGGGTTATGTAAAGATATGGGAAAATAACAAACAAGCATATGTCCAAGGAAACAGGGAAAAGAGGTGGTAAAGACCTATTCCTGGAAGTGAAATGCTAGTAACCTCTCCTTCGAAGATAGCTTAGCAGTTCCAGACCCAACCGGACTGATGTTCGACCAGATGCAGACGATTGCAAAACCAGGGACGACACTGGACTGGATGAGCTGCACAATTCTAATTGTTTTCATGTATTGTATTTTTCATTCATTATTCATTTATTTCACTCATTCTATTTTTTAACTTATTAATATATTATTCCATTATTATTGATTTAAATTTTTCCATTTAATATGTTTGTGTATTCATTTTGTGTTTATTGAATATGTGTCCACTGCCATTCATCTGAATCAACTGTTCGGAGTGCGACTTTTGATACCGATTGAGTAATTAAGTGGTCGGCCGCCAAGTGGGGATGTGTAACGGATGGAGTATGGACCCAATTGCAGTACAAAGGAATCAGAAGACAGTGGTAAAAAGTTCAAGGCTTTACTGAAACTCTGACAGACAGACAAACGGTTTAGAAACCGGCAAACAGGAATCAGGAGAGGAGAACCCGAGAACTCCCCATCCTCAGGTTGTGAGGAAGGCGAGTTCGCCGGTGGGTCCACTGCCTCCTCCTCCGACAGGGAGTCCTCCCACTGGTCCGGGGCAGTGGAAGGGCCAGCAGCAGGCGTCCTATGGCGAGGGCCCCTGCCGATGTTGCTGGGGGAGGGCTGGTCCGGATGTTGCTGGTGAAAGACTTGGATGAGACCCCGGTCCAAAATATGTTCAGCAGGAACCCAGGATCTTTCCTCCGGACCGTAGCCCTCCCAGTCGACGAGGTACTGGCAGCCCCTTCCACGTCAGCGAGAGCGAATGATGTGGCGCACTTCATATGTGAGTCCCCCTTCAATGAGACGGGGAGGGGGTGGAGCAGCAGGCACCAGCGGGCTCTCGTTGACCGGCTTGACCTTGGACACATGGAATGTCGGGTGCACCCGCATAGACCGAGGGAGTTTGAGCCGGACTGCCACAGGATTTATGACCTTCTCGATAGTGAAGGGCCCAACAAACTTGGGAGCCAGCTTGTTGGATTCCACACGCAGAGGAAGGTCACAGGTGGAGAGCCAAACCTTCTGGCCCACCTGGTATTGTGGAGTTTGAGAGCGATGACGGTTGGCTGCTGAGGAGTACCGGTCTGCCGCCTTCAGGAGGGAGGCAATAGCATGGCTCCAGGTCCGACGACAGCGACGGATGAAGGCTTGAACTGAAGGGCAAGAGGCCTCCCCATCCAGGGCTGGGAAGAGAGGAGGCTGGTAACCGTAGGCACACTGGAAAGGAGACAAACCGGTGGCGGAGCTGGTAAGGGTGTTGTGGGCATATTCCACCCACAACAGATGCTGGGACCAAGAGTATGGGTTCTGTGACACCATACACCGGAGGGCCGTCTCCATTTCTTGGTTCTTCCTCTCAGTCTGGCCATTAGATTGCGGGTGGTACCCGGATGACAAACTGGCCATGGCTCCCAAGAGGCTGCAGAACTCCCACCAGAACACTGATGAAAACTGGGGCCCTCTGTCCGAGACCACATCAACAGGAATCCCATGAAGGCGGAAGACGTGGTTGAGGAGCAGCTGGGCTGTCTCTTTAGCTGACGGGAGCTTAGGCAAGGACACAAAGTGTGCTATCTTAGAGAAGCGGTCCACAATGGTAAGAATAGCCGTCTTCTCATTCGATGGTGGCAGGCCTGTCACGAAGTCCACTGAAATGTGGGACCAGGGGCGATGTGGCACTGGGAGAGGCTGCAGGAGGCCGGATGGTGCTTGACGCGATGTTTTATTCCGATTGCAGATCTGGCAGGCTTTGACATACTCCCGGGTGTCCTCCTGTAACGTGGCCCACCAGAAACATTGTAGAAGGACCTCCCGGGTTCTCTGGATCCCAGGATGGCAGGTCAACTTAGAACCATGGGCCCACTGGAGTACATCCGACCTCAGAGCTGCAGCCACGAATAAGCATCCAGTAGGGCAGGCACTAGGACCAGGCTGACCCTCTGTGGCAACTCTTACTTTCTCCTCAATTTCCCAAGTCAGGGATGCCACAACACACGGGGACGGAAGGATGGTGTCAGGAGCACTAGTGCCATCATCCTCCCTCTGGAACTGACGTGACAGAGCGTCAGGTTTGACGTTGCGGGAGCCGGGTCTGTAAGAGAGGGTGAAATTGAACCTAGTGAAGAAGAGGGCCCATTGTGCCTGTCGAGAATTGAGTCTCTTTGTGGTTCGAATGTACTCCAGGTTCTTGTGGTCCGTCCAAACCAGGAAGGGCTGCTTGGTCCCCTCCAGCCAGTGCCGCCACTCCTCCAGGGCCAGTTTAACAGCAAGGAGTTCCCGGTTACCAATGTCATAATTTCTCTCGGCTGGGGACGCCGAGAGAAAAAGGCACATGGGTAGATCTTCTTGTCACTGGCTGCTCGCTGGGACAGCACAGCCCCTACACCCATGTCAGATGCATCCACCTCTACGATGAACTGCCGTTCGGCATCAGTAACTTGGAGGATGGGTGCAGAACTGAAGCGGTCCCTCAGGGTCTGAAAGGCTGTATCTGCAGAATGGGACCATCGGAAGGAAGTCTTGGAGGATGTCAGGGCTGTGAGAGGGGCAGCGATGGAGCTATAGTTCCGGATGAAGCGCCTGTAAAAATTGGCAAAGCCCAGGAACTGCTGCAGCTTCTTACGGGTTTCAGGGACTGGCCAGCACCTAACTGCGTCCACTTTGGCAGGATCCATCTCCAGGTGACCTTGAGTCACAATATAACCCAGGAATGACACAGTCTGTGAGTGAAACTCACACTTTTCGGCCTTCACAAAAAGGGAGTTCTCCAACAAGAGTTGGAGGATCGTTTGGACATGGTGGATATGTTCTTCGCGGGACTTAGAAAAAATGAGGATGTCGTCCAAATAGACGAAAACATATTTGTCGATCATGTCTCTGAGGAGGTCGTTGACCAAGGCCTGGAAAACTGCCGGGGCATTGGTGAGGCCAAATGGCATCACCAAATACTCATAATGTCCGGTGGGCGTGTTAAAAGCAGTCTTCCATTCATCCCCCTCTCGGATGCGGACAAGGTGGTAGGCATTACGGAGCTCGAGCTTGGTGAAGATCATGGCTCCTTGAAGTAACTCAAAGGCTGAGGTGATGAGGGGAAGAGGGTACCGGTTCTTTATAGTGATGTCATTAAGTCCCCTGTAATCAATGCAGGGGCGCAGGGTCTTGTCCTTCTTCTCGACAAAGAAATATCCTGCCCCAGCAGGAGACGACGAGGGTTGGATAATACCGGCAGCCAGGGAGTCATTGATGTAAGACTCCATGAACTCCCATTCAGGACCAGACAGGGAGTACAGACGCCCCTTGGGAGGTGAAGTGCCAGGCATCAGGTCAATGGAACAGTCATAAGGCCGATGAGGGGGCAATGAAGTCGCCTTAGTTTTACTTAACACCTCCCGGAAGTCATGGTACTCTGCAGGAACTCTGGACAAGTCAGGGCAGGAACTGGAGTGCGTTGTCTGGTGGGGTACAGAGGCCTCTTTAAGGCAGAGCTGGTGGCAGGAGTTCTTCCAACCGAGGATGCCCCCTGTGGCCCAGTCGATGTGGGGGCTGTGTCGACGTAGCCAAGGGTAGCCTAAGATCAGTGGAATGTTGGAAGATGACAGGAGGTGAAACTGGATGGTCTCATGGTGGTTACCGGAAAGTAGCACGTGGACAGGAGAAGTCTGGTGAGTGACAGTCTCCAGAAGATAGCCATCAAGGGCTTTGGCAGGAATTGGGGTGTCAAGTGGAATCTTCTTAAGTCCGAGTTGCATAGCTAAGCTCTCAGCCATAATGTTGGCATCTGCACCCGTGTCTATAAAAGTGGGCAGGGTGTGTGCACCACCAGGAAGGAGGAGCTTGACTTGGAAGAGCGGGCGCAAGCTTGAGGAGGAAGACTTTGCTGCCGTGTGACTCACCAGGACTTCCTCACTCACTGGTGAGCCCTGTCTTTTAACGGGCAGCGGGAGATAAAATGTCCAGCTTGTCCACAGTACATACACAGATTCCCCTTACGGCGGCGCTCTCGCTCTTCGGGTGTAAGCTTGGTGCGGCCCACCTGCATGGGCTCAGACTCTACGCCAATATCCATAGCGGGTAAAGAGGAACCGGAAGCAGATGAGTAACCTGGCCAGCGGGCTGGGTCGAGATGTCTGTCTCCTCTCCCTTCTCCGGGCCTGTATGTGGAGGTCCAGCCGAACAGTAAGTTCAATGAGACTGTTCAGTGTGGAAGGTAGAGGATAGGAAACCAGTTCATCTTTGATGTAGTCTGCCAAACCATGCAGAAAAGCATCGCGCAGAGCCGCAGTGTTCCAGTCGCTTCGACGGGCCCTGGTCCGGAAGTCGATGGAGAAGTCAGCCACTGACTGGTTCCCTTGGCGCAGGGAGAGCAGAACACGGGCGGCATCAGATCCGGAAGTGCCCAACCCGAACACTCCTCAGAGAAGGCCTGGAATGATGCACAAGTGGAAGTCCGCCTCTCCCACTCTGCTGTTCCCCAAAGGAGGGCTCTGCCGGTCAGGTTGCTAATTACGTATGCCACCCTGGCATCCTCGGTGGCGAACGTGTATGGCTGCAGGCCGAAGAGTAAGGAGCAGGAGGTCAGGAATGAACCGCAGAGTTCAGGGTTTCCATCATATCGCTCAGGGGTTCCCACTCTGGGCTCGGAGATCATTCTGGGCTGTGGCAGAGCTGGAGCAGGAGTCTCCAGTGTGGGGACTGGAACTGCAGGAGGGCGAGTGGACATCAGCTGTTGCAACTGGGCAGAGAGGGCTGCAAAGGCATTGGTGTTGGCCTCTGTAGCTCGTCTGGCATATGCATCAGCCTCCTCCATTCTCTGCTGCTGTTGCATGAGCGCGTGTTCAATCCTCTCAAACCGATCCTGTGGTGAGGTTGGTCATGCTGGGTCCATGTCTGGCCAGATTGTACTGTAACGGGTGGTGTATGGACCCAATTGCAGTACAAAGGAGTCAGAAGACAGTGGTAAAAAGTTCAAGGCTTTACTGAAACTCTGGCAGACAGACAAATGGTTTAGAAACCGGCAAACAGGAATCAGGAGAGGAGAGGAGAGGCAAAGTTCTTGGTCAGGGACAGAAGGCTAGGTCGAATTACCAGGAGGCAGACGAAGCAGGGAATCAGGGACAGGCGAGGTCGTTACCGGTAAAGCTGGCAGGAGAACGCTTGAAAGACTTGCATGGCAAAGAACAATCTGGCAAAGGATAGAGTGTGGAGCTGGTGACTATATGCTGGGCTGATTGCATGTGATGAGAGGCAGCTGTGTGCACAGGTGAGTGGAGTTAACTGATGAGGTGTGTGTGACTGACAGGCTGAGTGGGGCAGAAGCAGGATCAATGGAAAACCACTGATGGTTGGATGACCAAACTGTGACAGGATGGGGCCATAGAAGAATTTTCCCGTAAATAAGAACATGAGTTCCACCAAATGGGTTTTTCGCTCCTAAGCACTGCGACTAGGGGAAGATTTTAATGTTAAGATTTAAAATGAGTATGAGATGAGTTTTTACAGTGTTTTTTACAATTATGGGGGAAGCTTCCTCCTATCTTTTGGTTCTCATAACACTGAGTAGCAAGCAAAATTGTTTTTGACTGTCTGAACTCGTTTTCCCATAACATTGAATGGCTAGTAATGTTAGTTTCCCATAATATTGTGTGGCCAGTAAACGTAAATACTATAAATAGCAAGAGCACCATTTTGTTAGTCAGACAACTCTGAGCCAGCTTCCTGACAGGCTGTGCGGACTTGTCTCTTCCTTGCAAGAAATAAATGTTTTGTGTTAATCGTATCCAGCGACTCTGAGCCCAATTTTAAGAGAATTTTTCTGACACCAAGATTTAGAATTAAATGACTGGGAATTAATGTGCCATGTTATTTAGCACTCATTTAGTCCAAATAAAAAGCAGTAAAAGAAAAAAAATTATGCATCTTAGATAGGTTAAAGAAAAAAGAAAAAACTGAAGGGTCAGGTCTGCTATGAGAGGTTTCAGACAATTTTTACTTTGCAAGTACAATATTTAATTCTTACGGGTAGAACCATATGCTTGAACTCTTGACAATATATGTGCCATGATGTAAGTAAAATGATTATTCCAGGTAAGGTAGAGGTGAGGGCAAAGGGGTTTTGTTAAATAAGAACCACATACTAAGTATGACATTTTGCCATATGCAGCTGTGAAGCTGTGAAATCACAGGCCTTTTAGTATTGATGACATACAAGGTATGAAAAGCCAGAGGACTTATCGTTGCTCCACATTTCATTGAGAGTATCATTAGCTTGAGATTGGTGAGGTAGTGGTATGCATTTGTGTATGTATATGACACTGTGTGTTTATTATCTGTTTGTAAGCATTTACATCTGTGAGTATCCATTTGTGAAGTTTGTGGGTTTGTGTTTTGTAAGACAGATGGGTAATGGTCCCTTTGCAGAGAGCGGGGCCCTGTGTAACGTGCAGCCGTGATTGCAGACCTGATTACCTGCCATATGCTAGCTGAAGGGTTGAGGGCCAGATCAAATGAGAACAGTATGCAAACGTTAAATTAGCGTTTTTATAGTGCAGTTATTATACCACTGCTCTGACAAATGAAAATGAGCGTGGCAGGGAGGGAAAATAATGAAGTCATAAAAAAACGGTCTGGTCATGGTGCATGGGTGCTCCAGCAGTTGCCACCTCCCAGCCATAATCCCATTGGATAGAGGGGAAAAGGAAGGGTCCCTTGCTTAGATGCCAGTAAAGGATTGCCACTGGGTGGCTATGTTCAAATGAAAGGTTTCCAATGAGGGAAGATTGCAGTTAAAGTTCAAACTGGATTGGTACATAATCTCAAGTTTGAGAATAAAAGCAAAATTTGATGATGAAGGTGATGTGATTATCTTCCTTTGGATTTGTCATTCTGCATGCAGCTCACTGGGCCAAACTGACCTTCTATGGGGACAAAAATGTAATCTGTGTCTCTTACATTGGGTAACCCCTTTCCTCTGTATGCACACTGATAAAAATCAAGTATAGACTCATACATATTTTAGCTATTCTTGAGATTCCACAGTTACAGAAATAATGTAATTTCATATTTTAACCTTTGTATTTCCAGTTCTGTGTTAAAGGGGAACTACAATATTTTTAAACCTAGACCTTATTTCTGGCATGAAATACGTTTATCTACTTACCGAGAACAGTTTGGCAAAAGTCGGCGTCCTTCGGAAGCTATTTAGAAAACTCGCGATAGGCATATATCCATATAATGGAGTGAACAGGAGAGGGACGATGCAGCCTCTAAATAAAGCATTATCTGTCTTTATTTCACCAATACTTTAAGACGAATGAATGAACGAACGCATACTATTGGCCTGTTAGCACATAGCTACTGTTATGTGGCTACTTGCAGCTATAGGAGAGCTAACGGAGGGAATTCTACACACACTTCTATTGGGACGACTTCATCAACACGCATGGCTGCTGCACAGCTCATTCACTCCGGTAAGAACGTCCATCTTACTCAAAGTCGTCGTTCACGTTGTCAAAATTTTACAAATATTGTGCAGTGTTGCACAAAACTAGCTGTAGCAAACTCCGTGTGAAGTTAGCCGACTGTCACAGAGAAAGGAGTAAATAAACTGTGCTCCAGGGGGGGCATGTGGATGAAGTGGTCCCAGTAGAGTGCCTGTCTAGCAATCCCGCTGTTAGCTCTCCTATAGCTGCAAGTAGTTACATAACAGCACCTATGAGCTAACAGAGCTATAATACACATTTGTTCATTCATTCATCTTAAAGTATTGGTGAAATAAAGACACATAATACCTTATTTAGATATTTAGAGGCTGTATTTTCTCTAAATATATGGTTATATGGATATACACGATCGCAAGTTATCTAAATATCTTCCGAAGGACGCCGGCTTTCACCAAACTGTTCTCGGTGAGTAGATAAACATTTCATGCCAGAAATAAGGTCTAGGTTTAAAAATAGCAGAGTTCCCCTTTAAAGTTAGAGTACATCACAGTAATTGAAGTAATTGAACTCCTAATAGAAGGAATCAAGGTTAACTAATATATTGTTTATATCTCAGAATACTATTTCTGGATATAACAATTGTATCAATACATTCTTTGTGATTTAAGGTAAAAAAGTTTATCATTCTATGAATTTTTACTATCAAAGTAATCTTTAAGCATACATTATCCTTGCAAGCGGTTCTTGGCTTCCCATTAATGTCCCGCACCCTTCATTCACATGTTTCTGTGAAAGTGATGTAGAGAGTGAATGTGTGAATGAGTTAATGTATATGTTGCTAGATCTGACCTAGTCAGATATATGTCTCAAAATGTCATGGAGAAGCAGGGGATGGGGTAATTCCCACACAATACTGACTTTAATTTCTCATTGTGATTCACCTGTTTTTTGCTTGGCGAACAATAAACCAGTCCTAGTGTCAAGTTTACATACACAGTAATTACAATTTTAATACAGCAGCAAACCAGTATTTGTAATATGAGAACATAGCAATGTGCAGCCTCTTGCCCTCTGCGCACCATCTATTTAGTGGTCATGTTGTGCTGCTGGAAAAGCTGTTCATGCATTTTTGAGTCTTTGTTGGAGTGACCAAATTTAAAACTTTTCCTCAACTGAATAAGTCACAATCCTCAATTTGAAAAACTCCCAATGAGTGGATAACATCAGCTCCACATTGTTACCTGTTTGAAGACTTTCAAGTTTCACTGAGCATGTTAAATGGCACTAGAAAAAAAAGTACTAGTTTGACCAAAACTAGACTTTTTAAATGCATGTGAACATGTGAGTCGGATCCAAACTGTACAAAATTAAGCTTTTCAAAATCGGACCAACACCTCCATTTAATGTGGCTAGGGATCAGATCATTCCTGTATGTGTATGCATAACTAGATTCAGATGGTCCTTGGTGCTAAGCACATGTCTGTAAGTTCCACCTTTTTTAAAAAAGAAAAAAAAAGAAAATTAAATAAAAATAAAACAAGAAATACTTTATTAATCCCAAAGAAAAATTATAATGCTGTAGTGGAGCTTAAGAAGCCTCTTGCTGAGCATACTCATACTCATCATATTGTTTCAACAAAATGTTATAAAGAGGATAGAGTATTTGTTTGTTCAGCACTCCTCTTCATACAATCAGGTCAAGGGGATCCACGCAGTCCTGAGTACAGAGCCAGCCTTCTTTATCAATTTGGTTTTGATTGTTTTTTTAGTCACTGGTTCTAACACTGCTGCCCTGAAATGGTAAATAAACTGTGCTTGTATAGCTCTCTTTGAGTCTATCTGACCACTCAAAGCACTTTTACTCTACATGCCACATTCAGGTATTCACTCACACCCTCATACAGCACAACTTAGTCTATACACAGTGCTTTGTTCTATACATTCACACACATTCACAGATGGACGCATGGTGCGGCAAGGTCTTGCCCAAGGATGCTTCGAAGTACAGAAGCCAGGAGTCCAACCACTGAGCAGTTTGACTGGCAGTCCTGAGCTACAGGTATCCAGAACTCCCAGGTATTTGTATTCGTCCACTACCTCCACCTCTTCTCCCAGGATGGGGATAGTGCTTGGCAGTTAAATTTAATGTTTATTAATACAGCCGAATTCCAAATACAGGTGCTCAAATTCACATATTTTTCAGTTTTTTTTTTGTCAGATAGCTGATGGCAGCAGAATTTGTGTCTGAAAATGAGCCCATTAAGACTCTGTGTTCCCTGGTGGAGGGACCAGGAGGACTGATGGTCGCCTGGTTCTGGTTCTGGGTCTGGGATCGCTGCATCTTTTGGGGATGTCCGCTCTGCCTCGGGTAGGTGGAGTTTCCTGGGGGCCAGGCACTTCCTGCTCTATCGAGGTGGTGGGTGCAAGACCTCTGGGGACCTCAGAGTGTGTGGATGAGTGCCTGGATGTCCATGTTCTTCAGTGTGTCTTTGTATCTGTGTGAATGTGTGTCCTTGAATCTGTGAAGCTGTGTATCTGTGACTGTGTGTTTTTGGATTTGTGAGTGTCTGTCTTTGTGTCATGTGCATGGTTGTTCACCGTCAGGCCTGGGTTCGGGGCCTGTTGTTCTCTGGCCCACTAATAACTATACACAATTCATGTGGAGCCCTTGGCATATAATTGACACACACACATATGCACAAGCATTCATTCACTCACATGCTCAAAAGTAAACTTGGGAATTACAATGTTACGATTGGCTTTAATAATAATCATTACCAAACAGTGATTTTCCTTCTCATACACTTGCTGCTGGTGATGTTGTTGCCATTTGTTTGTTTGTTGTGCGTTTCTTTCATTTATGTTTTTGCAGGTGATCCTGACGATCCTGTGTATGGTCGCAGTTTGCTCTCTTTTCTCTCCAATGCAGCAGTTGGTTGCCTGGTTTTTGGCTATCAATGTCTATCTTTTCAAGCTCTCTCCTTTCCCCCTCTCTCTTCAATCTCTCCTTTAAAAAACAAACAAAAATAAATAAAAAAAACATGAAACAATGGTGCTGCAAACTACGATGCGAACATTGGCACTGTGGGCTTTGGCTTTGCTGATGTCTGTTCCTCTGAGTCCAGCCAGAAAATAATAAAAGATAAATAAAGTAAAGTATTTTCAGGTTGCCGTGCTGCTCCAATAAAATCCTGACTGTATAAATGCAAAATCATCTCACAAAATCACCATTGAAGTCCTTAATGAAAACATCTGCGCGGTAATTGCGGCTAAACCTACTTGTACAATGATACCCCACAGAAAAAGTTAGTAGTGACAGAATGTCTCAAATGTTTTTTCACACAGTACACTGTCATTTGACTCAGTTTAAGCTGCACTATGTGACATCTGGTGGTGTTTCATAAAATTACAAGCATTCCACTCAGCATCAATCAAATAAATATGTTCTTTAATGTCAAATATCTCCCTTCTATTAAAATGAAATTCACTATGAGATTAATATAACCTGTTTCATGTACTTACATCTAGTAATGTCCTAATTTGGTCCATGCACTATGTATGTCAGTAGTGTGCTGTGTTGGGAAAAGAAAGCTAAGTCCCATATAACAAGCTGGGCTCCAACCTTACTGCAAACCTGTTTGCACTGTCTTAGGTATAGCTCTTCTTGCCAGGGCCTAACCATCAGTTTTTTTCCCATCCCAACCCCTCTATCAGGGGAAAAATGGAACTTGAGCATAATCCTAAAGCCCATTGTGGCCTACTTAGAGGGAAGGGAACATGCCTCTCCGACTGGTCGTGCCTGCATGTGGGTCAGCTTCATTCAAATTCTCTTTCATTCCAGCTCTTCTGACACCATGGCCCATCATTAGCTGTAATATAGGTCACACCAGGCTCCAGCACTATTTGAATTCTTGAGTCAGATGTAGCAGACATAGAGTAACTGTAGGTAAGAAGGTGATAAGTTGTGGGGTTGGGGGGCCTGCCTTTATCAGAAGTAAAGAGAGCTTTTATCACTTTTGATAAAAGGGTAAGGTCAGTATAGATAGATGTTTAAAAGGATCAGGGTATTTTCCCAGTGGTAGGAAGATGAAACTTCTGCGAATTGGGTACTGCTTTCCTTCTCTTTCTGTAGAAAAAAAGAGAAAGGAGATGAAGAACTTATTCAAACCTGCATCTAAAATTAATCAAATTTCAAGAAATAACAGAGGGAAAAATCATAAGGAGAGTGGACCTTAAATTGAGCACCTGTGTTTCCAATGATTTAGACTTTGAAAAGGCAATGGCCACTCCACTGCTACATGTAATTCAACACTGGTTGAGATTTTATTGGTAGAAGAGCAGTGTGTGTTTGGCCTACACACCAAAATAGACAAAATAGATATTCTGATATTGGTATTCTGCTACATGCTGGTCTTGCACAATGTAGATGACAGGGATGAAGTGTTCGCTCATGTCAAGATCAATTCTGCAAAAAGCAACTTAAAAAAAAATAATTTTTCATCCTACTAGTACTAGTTGTGCAACCCATAAACCTAAATGAATAATTTCTTTAATTTTCACGTCACCTCTCATCTCATGCTTTCCCAGACCTTAACATTATATAGGTTCTGCAATGTACTTTACCATATGTTTCTCATTCATGCATTTACATATTGCCGCACTCAGGCGAGACAATAACGAAAGTTTAAAATAGTGTATTAAGAATAGGTTTTTCTCTGGCTTTTCAGAGTAATTGTAACCAGTAGACATATTTCTCAGGGCTTGGGTCTCTAAGAGAGAAATAGTTGGTAAGTATCCAGTGATGAGTATTTGGAGGTGTCCTAAGTAAACTTGCCCTTTCCTTTCAAGTCAGTGAACAGAGATGAGTGACTGAAGTTGAATTTTGCCGGTCTTTCTGTGATTTCTACAAGTGTGTGGATGTGGTGTGTGCAAGACTGCAATCATACAGATGAGTACTGATTAAAAAGGAAACTGACTGATAACTTCTTCCCTGAAACAAAATCATAGTGTTAAAACAAACTATTCACTGAGCATAAGACATATATGTGGTCTGCAAGATACCATAGGGGTAAACTGGAGAGAAATGTAGAGCAGACCAGGGTATTTGAGACGATGATGAGCCACAGCTTAAGTGGATTTAGCAATCAGTCCACACCTATGGAGCAACAGGAGACAGACAAAAGAGCAACATAGATCCACATTGGAAAAGGGAAGAATACACGGAAAGAGCGGGAGAAAACTTTAGACCTTAATAAAATATCCAGTATCAACTCTAATTATACAACACTTTATTCAGAACAATCACATATTAATGAGAGAATTAGAAAGAAGTTGGGGTTCAGTGCTTTGTCGAAGGATATTTCAACAAATGGGGATCGAATGTCAACCACCAAGTCTATCAAATGAGAGACTGTTGCCCCAAATGAACATCAAATAGAACAGTGCCAAGGCAAGGTGCAGTGAAGTTCATCATAAATAAAGGTCTATATAAGGTCTCCCGTAAACATAGCCCTGTGTGTTAGAGAAGTTGCTACTTTCAGTTTAGGTTTTATCTGACACACGTAGATGAGAAAGTCAAAACCCTGGTAATTGGCAGCTCTATAGTCAGAAACGTGGCATTAGCGACACCAGCGACCATAGTCAAATGCATTCCAGGGGCCAGAGCGGGCGACATAGAATCCTATTTAAAACTGCTGGCTAAGGATAAACGTAAATACGGTAAAATAGTTATTCACGTCGGCGGTAATGACACCCGGTTACGCCAATCGGAGGTCACTAAAATTAATGTTGCATCGGTGTGTAATTTTGCCAAAACAATGTCGGACACCGTAGTTTTCTCTGGACCCCTGCCAAATCTGACCAGTGATGACATGTTTAGCCGCATGTCCTCATTCAATCGCTGGTTGTCTAGATGGTGTCCAGCAAACAACGTGGGCTACATAAATAATTGGCAATCTTTCTGGAGAAAACCCGGTCTGATGAGGAGAGACGGCATCCATCCCACTTTGGAAGGAGCTCTCTCATTTCTAGAAATATGGACGAATTTTTTAGTCATCCAAAAACATGACAACCCAGGGTTGAGACCAGGATGCAGAGTTGTAGTCTTACACACTTCTCTGCGGCTTCCCACCTGATGCTGCCCCCCCCCCCTCAATCAAAAACACAAAAGGAGCAAATCCTCTTGTGCAAAAAAAATTTAAAACAAAAACTTTAACTGAACAAAAACATCAAACTATTAAATGTGGTTTGCTGAATATTAGATCCGAAGTCTCTGTTAGTGAATGATTTGATTTGTGATAATCATATTGATATATTTTGTTTGACAGAAACCTGCCTGCAGCAGGAGGATCATGTTAGCATTAATGAATCAACTCCCTCTGACTATTTAAATGTTCACGTTCCTCGAACCACAGGTAGAGGAGGAGGAGTGGCAGCTATCTTCAGATCAGGGTTACTAATCAGTCCTAGACCCAAGATTAGTTTTAGCTCTTTTGAATCTCTGATTCTCAGTTTTTCCCACCCAAAGTGGAAATCACAAAAACCTCTTGTGTTTGTTGTTGTGTATCGCCCACCTGGCCCTTATTCTGAGTTTCTGTCTTAATTCTCAGAGTTTTTATCCCAGTTAGTGCTGAGTACAGATAAAGTCATTGTAGTGGGTGACTTTAATATTCATGTAGATGTTGAAAATGACAGCCTAAATATTAACTTTAATTCTATATTAGACTCTATTGGATTTTCTCAAAGTGTTCACAGACCTACTCACTGCCTTAATCATACCCTTGACCTTGTGCTGACTTATGGCATTGAGAGTGAACAGTTAACAGTGTTCCCTCATAATCCTGTCTTGTCTGACGATTTTTTAATAACTTTTGAATTTACATTACTTGACTACACGGTTTCTGAGAAGAATTCTACATATAGAAGGTGTCTGTCAGAGATTTAAAGAGTTGATTTCATCATCCTTTTCTTCACTGCCATGTGCTGATATGACAGAGGACGGCTACCTAAATTTTACTCCAGTAGAACTTGACTCTCTTGTTGACAGCACTATATCTTCAATGCGTACAACACTGGATAATGTTGCCCCTCTGAAAAGGAAGGTAATCAGTCAGAAGAGGTTGGCTCCTTGGTATAATTCACAGCTGCGTGCTTTAAAGCAGACTGCAAGAAAGCTGGAGAGACAGTGGCGTTCCTCTAATTTAGAAGAGTCTCAATTAGTCTGGAAAGATAGTTTAATAACGTATAAGAAAGCACTTCGTAAAGCTAGAACTGCTTATTATTCATTATTGATTGAAGAGAATAAGAATAATCCCAGGTTTCTTTTCAGCACTGTTGCCAGGCTGACAAAGAGTCCGAGCTCTGTTGAGCCATGTATTCCTTTAACTCTCAGCAGTGATGATTTCATGAGATTCTTCATCAATAAAATTGTTTCTATCAGAGAGAAGATTAATGAATCCTTCCCACTATTATCACTGATGTATCATCAAGTAGAGCAGCTTTAGAAGTATCTTTCGAACCTGAATTGTATTTAGACAGCTTCTGCCCGGTGGATCTTTCTGAGCCAACAACAGCAATAGTCTCTTCTAAACCATCAACTTGTATGTTAGACCCAATCCCAACCAGACTGTTCAAGGAGGTTTTCCCCTTAATTCACACTTCCATATTGGATTTGATCAATCGGTCTTTGTTGATAGGATATGTACCTAAAACTTTTAAGGTTGCTGTAATGAAACCTTTACTTAAAAAACCTACTCTTGATTCAGAAGTGTTGGCTAATTATCGACCTATATCCAATCTCCCTTTTTTGTTTAAAGTTCTTGAAAAAATAGTTGCAGTTCAACTTTGTGATCATTTACATAGAAATAATCTGTTTGAAGAGTTTCAGTCAGGATTCAGAGTGCATCATAGCACAGAAACAGCACTGGTGAAAGTTACCAATGATCTCCTCTTAGCCTCTGATGGCGGACTTGTTTCTGTGCTTGTCCTGTTGGATCTCAGTGCTGCATTTGATACGATCGATCACAGCATTCTGTTACAGAGACTTGAACATGTTATTGGGATTAAAGGAACTGCATTAGGCTGGTTTAAGTCATATTTATCTGATAGATTCCAGTTTGTTCTTGAAAATGAAGAATCTTCCTCACACATTGGAGTAAGTCATGGAGTTCCTCAGGGTTCTGTGCTTGGACCAATTCTTTTTACGTTGTACATGCTTCCATTAGGTAACATTATCAGACAGCATGGCATACATTTCCATTGTTAAGCTGATGACACTCAGCTGTACTTATCTATGAAACCAGATGAAACCAATAGGTTGGTCAGACTACAAGCCTGTCTTAAAGACATAAAGACCTGGATGACTCAGAACTGTCTGCTTTTAAATTCAGACAAAACTGAACTTGTTATCTTTGGACCTGAGCGCTTAAGGGAGAAATTGTCTAGTTATATAGTTACTCTAGATGGTATTTCCTTGGCTTCTAGTTCTACAGTGTGGAACCTTGGAGTTATTTTTGACCAGAATTTATCATTGGACGCACATATAAAACTGGTTTCTAGGACTGCCTTCTTTCACCTTCGTAATATTGCTAAAATCAGGAACATCCTGTCTCAGGGTGATGCAGAGAAACTAGTTCATGCATTTGTTACTTCAAGATTGGACTACTGTAATTCCTTTTTATTTGGCTGTCCAACATATTCTCTGAAAAGCCTCCAGCTGATCCAAAATGCTGCAGCCAGAGTTCTGATGAGAAATAACAGGAGAGATCATGATTCTCCAGTTTTAGCTTCTCTTCATTGGCTCCCTGTTAAAATCAGAATAGAATTTAAGATTCTTCTCCTCACATATAAAGCTCTTAATGACCGAGCTCCATCGTATCTTAAAGATCTCATTGTAAGGTATTTTCCTAACAGAGCACTTTGCTTCCAAACTGCAGGTTTACTTGTTGTTCCCAGAGTTTCTAAAAGTAGAATGGGTAGAATGGGCAGGAGAAAAATGATCCTAGTAGAAAAAAAAACAAGTTTTAGTTAGTATTTAATTACTTTGCCCTAATGAATTTTTAAGATTTTTTTCGATCATATAATGAATAATTTCCATCTATCTGTGCATTCGGTCCGGCGCTGGAGAACAAACGTATTACCAAAACTGAAGAGATTTAGTAATAATTTTATTGTGACTGTACTTCGGTGGATAATGTGCATTTTGTTTGTAATAATATGGTCACACGGACAAGGATGAGTATGTAGTTGAGGTATGTTGAACTTATATATTTTTTTTATCTGCAACTAGAGGCTTGAAGAAAAAATAAAACAGCTAAACCCTCATGCACTAGACTGACTTTTGTACTTTCTCGTTTACTAACTGACTCTTATCACTCCATTAATTGGTCCAAACAGGCTCGGATTATCTTGGCACAATGAAGCCATAGTTACTGCTATCTCTTTCAAGATAGCAGAAGACGAGACAGACAGAACTTTGGCTGAAACTCCTTCTGTGCCTTAATTCCTTTTGGGGAATGCATTAATATTGCTCACTCCACCAAACCGCACTTTCAAACCCTCTCCCCTTATATCCATCGTGAGCTTCTTTTGATGTCCCAACTCTAATCAACTTGTTTGGGCTGACTAATGTATGCTTGGTATGGGACAATCTTCAGAATCTAAATCGTTACATCTCCCCTGACATTATGGTGGTATTTTTGTTGTCGCTGAGGTAAGAAGAGGATCAGTTCATGCGGACTACAGTTCCTTCCAATACAAGGGGGAGGGGGTTGTGCAGAGGGTGCTATATTCATATTATTGTGGATTAGGCCTTTTTTTTTAGATGTGTTGAAAATCCAGTGTTGCTGAGGAGAGTGCTGGAGTCCACACGTGTCCTTATCAGAGATGGCGGAGGCCCTATTCATACTGACTGCTATCAGCATAATTCTTTATGACATTTCAGATAAGCACCTGAACGGAAAGCTCACAACTTGGCATATGGGGAGTTGTCAAATGATGAAGGAATCATAGATGTTTACTACAAAAATATTAACCTTTTAAATAAGTGTCTGGATTTGACGCACTGCGCGTGTTGATGACACTTTTTCAAAAGATGGCACAGCACCATACATTAATCATATGCACTTCTAATCTGCCAATATTTCCTGGAGAATTATCTGAGGATACCGGTTCATTTGGAAATATGTCAGGGAATGTAGGTAAACAGAGCTGTTATTGTCCATGGTTGAAATGTCTACTGTAACTGCTGCTTGATAGACAGATTAGGCATTTGCTGTTTGCCAGTTTGTGTTAGGTTGTGGCTGTGTCTAAACATAAACAAATTATCCTTGAAATGTGTATCAACCTCTAATCACTGGTCAGCTCATCTTTTTTGTAGTACCAGTAAAGGTCAGAAGACCAACATTATTCATGAATAGTATAGAGAATATTAACAATGACATCGTTAATATCACAAAACATTAACTTCTCAGATCACAGTTCATGTAAGTTGAATGAAAGAGAAGCAAGATAATAAAATTGCACAGTTAGTCAACTCTATTCCTAATTCTTGACCTGACCAACAGCAGAACAACAGAAGACTAAGGTGTTCATCTGACCTCCTCTAAACTTCAGAAGTACCAATCTGAAGACCAATCTCAACCAACAAGAGACAGAATCCAAATGATCTATTACTAACATCCCAGTACCAGAAACGTCAACAACAACAGATGTTCACTCTTTGACTGGTAAAATGTATTTTGATGATATGAGGAAGGCCTACTCATTATAAGGCAGGTGGTCAAAATGTACTGCTGATCAACTAACATTAAATATGATCTATGAAACATTTTACATTATATAAATAAAGTGGTTCCTGCCATTGTAGATGCTTATATTTAATTGGTTAAGGTTTTTTGGGCTGATTTAGACTGATGGTTTTAGTCAGGTCTGTAATTTTTACAATGTGACCTTTAAGGATTTTCTTGTAATGTTTCAAATTATTTAAAATGTTAAAGACTTTATTCTGTATTGCATGTTAAGTTTTTGTCTGCATCTGACATGAGATCATGTCCCAACGCCCCTGCTATGAAAAAAATATGTAAATAGGAAAACTGATTATTGAATTGATTTAAAATTAAAAAACAAAACAAAACATAACTTGCATGAACAGAATGAAACAACTACACTTAATGGAAAACCATATTCAGAAAAACATAAAAAGGAAAAATGTCAAAATAAAAACCCTCAAATATTGACAATGTTAATTGTAGTAAAATGCAGTTAAAATATCTTCGCAAGAGACTTTAAAAAACATCAAGAGGGATTATTTTTCTTTTACAAAACCACAGGTTTTGTATGAGGCACAGACTGGGACTGAGTGCAATAATGTGTTTATTTTGTTTAGGCACAGTCAGAAAGGAAAAAGAAGTGTGACTGAAGGAGAATGTCACTAATAGGACAGAAATAATAATCAACAGCACTGGCAGAAGAACCACACATGCATGTTCATATGTTGGAGAGCTGTGGCCAGTCAGCCACATAATAGAACAATCACTCTGTCACTCATTCTCTGCTACTTCTGTGACTGCAACTCAGTTTAAAAATGACACACACACTGAAAAATCAAAATGAAACATTTTTTTCATCTTATTTTGTCTTTTCTAATCTTGTCATTTTTGTCTCTCTCTTCTTTCCCACTCTTTCTTGTGTTCCTTTCTCAGATCTGTCCTTGGTCAATGTCCCCCTCTGTTCCTTAATCATGATACATTGGACATTTTTTTGCAACCAACCGTTAAATTGTCTTGCGCACATTTGGTACTATAACACCTGTATGAAAATAATTTGTTGTGATATGCCAGGATAATTCACACAAGAGTGATCAAACACATCAATTGTCTTTGTAACAAGATTTTAGCACATGCAAACTGATTTGGTGATATGAGGGCATATGTCCATGGGTCAGTGTTTAAATAACAAAAAAAAACAAACATCTGAAACACCGCAGCAGGTTGGTGGTTTGATAAACAGCAATGATCTGTTTTTTGTTTGATTATGTACAGTTTCTTATCAGGGGAGGAGGTTACTTTGTAAACAAGGAGGTTACACTGGATACTATAATCTGTATAATCTATATAGATTATATAGATATAGAACTAAAATCTAATGTTTCTTGAAGTTTTAATCAATGAGTGAGCTTTATTCTCTAATTCTTTTCTGTTAGTCAAAAGCTTATTTATCAAAACGTCACATACACTGTAAAAAAAAATGATAAAAAAACAAATTTTCTGGCTGCTAGTGCGCCAGAAAAATACCGTGAAATAAAAGAAAATTACTTTCTCATAAAAAGTTATTTTCCATAATTAAAATACAGTTTGTAGTTGTAATTTTAACAAGATTTTGCCTTCAGGTGGAATTGGAATGGAATTTGGCATTTTCAGGTTGTTTAACATTTAATTAGAAACATTTTCCCACTTGAAAACAATTAAATTAAATAGAGAAATGGTAAATTAACGTATTACAACTAATAAAGCTTACATTTACAGAAATATACTGTTATTAGTTGGTGTTAATGACATTTTATGGAGAGAGGTCGTATAATAATTTATATTTGATGTAATATTACAGTATATGACACAAAATAATGTGATTCAACTTTCAAAACGTCAAAAAACTGTTGAAAAACTAGATATTTGGTTTACAATAACAAGAATTTATTGTTAATTTCAGATAACATAAATGTAAATTTAATTATTTTACATTTTTTTAACGTTTAATTACAAACACTTTACGTTTTAAAACATTTAAATTACCCATGAAAATGGTAAATTAACATTGTTATATGAGTAATAATGCTTAAATTTACAGAAATGGGCTGTTATTAGTTGGTTTTAATGGCATTATTTTGCGTAAAAATACATTATTTTATATTAGATGTAATATAGCAGTATTCAACAATAATAATAACATCTTTAAAAACATGTAAAAAAAATGAACTACATATTGGGTGTACAATTACAACAATTTACTGAATATTTAACCACTTTCAACTTAAAAAACTATACTCACCTAATAATACCATAATTATTTCAATTTTAAATTGTTTAAACCAGTTTTTGGCCAGTCGGAAAAGGGGCTTAAATAAATTGTGTTTGAACTAGACTAAGCTGAACAAGAACAACTACAATTTCCCATTCGCTGTATTTTTATTCTATAGATATATATATAAAACTGTAACAGGTAACCATACAGCAACTGGTTCTGAAAATTAAATTCAACTGAATTGGAAAACAAAAAACAAATCCACAGACTCTTGATATCTCTTCTAATATCATTTTCAAATTGACTGCAAATGTAAATTCATTTTCAATAAGGCCTTCGTACTGGTGGAACAGAAACCAGACGTTCATCTAGCAAAACAAACTTGTGGAACATTATTGAAGTTTGACTAAATAGACTGAATAGCACATCTCTTTCTCACCTCAAGTGACACAAAAAGAGATGTGCTAATCAGTCTACTTTCAACCCAAAAAATTAATTGTAAAAAAAGCTTTCATAGACTTTTTGTCCATGAGGACGAGACATACACAGTGCAGCTCCAGGACACAGAGTTGAGGCAGTCCTTGATCAAAGGTGTACTCCATCACTCTTTGAGATGGTTTCATTCACCCCACAGACAAGTTTGGGATGTTAATTTACTGTTTCCAAAAATGGCAGAAACATTTAGTTTCATCTCTTAGGTCAGGTCAGCTGAATTATTTGCAGTAAACATGAATTCATTATTTGGAGTAATATGAGATTGACAGCAGTGGTGATTGTGAACGCCTGTGATGTTCCGAGGTCGACAAACACATAGACCATTCACACACAGACAGAGTTACTACAACTATTTTAATGGTAATTTAATGGTAACCGCTTCAAACTTGGTCAGATTACTCTTTTGCCATGGGGGACTAAAAGTTAGGAGTATTTTTTCCAAAGTCTGAAGGTTGTGGCTGTGGCAGACCATCAAACCTTGAGGACTCGCTACTGCTCGCCACAAAACACTGTAACTTATAACTTTTGCATACATTGTTCCGATCTTCACCAAACTTCATAGGTTGCACTTGGCCTCCACCCAGAATGCATACATATGCCAGATATTACACATGCTTATAGTGCCACCTACTGGTGGTAAAATAAGTCACTTATAACTTCTCCATACATTGTCTGATCTTCCCCAAACTTCATAGGCTGCACTTGGGCTCACCCAGAAAGCACACATATGATCAAACTTACACATGCTTATAGCACCACCTACTGGTGGCCAAAAACGTCACTTTTTACGCCTGGCGGTACTACATCTGGCTGGGATTCTAACATCCTGCTCTACACTTGATGGACGGCTGTGCGGTACGCATCGGACTGAGTCCAGCGCATACCCCGACGTACGCACCTGCGAGGGCCCGTTCATGGCTGCTTGCAGCTTTAATTTATTTTACATTTCGGCTTGGCTATTTTAAATAGGCATATAGGATCACTTACTCAACTGCACACATACAAACAGATAAAACACAATGACTGGACTTTTACTACAGTGGTCGCCATGACAACAGGGCAAACAGCAACAATATTAATTATGAATTGTATGCATAATTTTCCATCATGACCGGCTTTTCAGCACCCCATGCTCAAAATGACTTCCAGCGGGCCTGGTCTTTAAATGGGCAATACACTACCTCTCTTCTTGAAATGTGAGATTTCAACTGTTTCTGACGATGTGGAAGTTGTGCCCCATAGAAAGAGTGCCTGCAAAGTTTGACACTGTAACACGATAGATGACCGCGATGATGGCGGTCAACATGACTTTTAAAAACATTGTAATTTCTGAATTGAAACTTACAACTTTCCATACAACACGCATACTGATAATGTGGCTCATTTTTATGAAGCCCTTGATGCATCACGTACCCTTTTAAGGTATTCACTGTAGCATCACAACTACGACAGGGATAATCTTTTGGCATCCTTAACTGCAGTGCAATACTCAGCTTTTCAGTTTATTCAATGAAACCAACTTGCACCACTTATCTGCAGAGAGAAAGAAGAAAAAAACTAATGAATCATGAAATTTGCCTAAATCTAAATAAATGCTATTGGTTGTGAAATAGTTGACCTAAACTGTTTTAGCCAATCTCCCCTCAATAAACTAAAAGATGATTGTTAGCTTATCCTTTACATATTTTTCAGTATTGTTTTGAATTTCATGTTGACCAGTGGCTAGTGTTGCACCAAAATAAAAGTTTGAAAAACCTTGAAAAAGGCAGAGTAGGTCGCTCCTACTATATTTTGAGAGGCCAGAGGAAGATCAAAATATTTGTTTTAAGAAAGAGTAACTGGTTGAAATAAACCATAACCAAATCTCAGTATCATTTATAAAATATTTGGTCTCTCTTCTTTGGAAGAAAATACACTTAAAATGGCTCACTAGCGACACCTGCAAGTGGAGGAAAAGGAGAAGTCTGCGTGAAAAGAAAGGAGCAAGTGGGGACTAGGAAGACAGGGGCTTCTGACTCAATGCATTTTTTTTCATTCTAATCTATGATTTAGTGCCAAAGGAACCAATCAATAACCAGAATACAAGATTGACAAAAGCTTGGTGCAATGACAGTTCCCAAACTTCCTCTTCACATTTATACAACTGTATTGACCCTTTGCTAAGCCACACCCACTTTATTTACTGTTATTATGTCTGTAAAGCTTTCATTCCCTGCCATGCTCTGAGCATAAGAAATATGTAGCTTTCATCTGTTGATTATTTAAATGATTAATCTATTAGTTGTTTGGTCAATAAAATCACATTTAAGAAGCTGAAATCAGACGATTTGGACTTTTCTTTTCTTAAAAACGTCCTCAAACCGATTATTAGTTATTAGTAAAATTGAAAGACTTAAACTACAAAAAATAATTATGAATCAAAATCAGTTTTGTTTTGAGGGGACATAAGTGTAATTAATATAAGTTTTAAGTTTTAATAATACAATGTATTATTAACGTCAGAAAAATTTCAAAACCAAATTTTGACACATTACATAAAATTATGCTTCTTATCCTTATCAAAGATCATGCCATTTCAAGTCATACAGTGAAACTAGTGAAAATGTAGAAGAGGGTTTATTGTTCATTGTTGCAGCTCTAAACACATGTTATTAAGTGATAAGCCAACATTAGTGGCTGGTCTGGCTGGCTACTAAATGCAGCTTACACTGGCAGACAACACGTGAAAACGCAGACGGCCATGCTTTGGTCATCATAGTTAGCTAACATTTCAATTGACGACATGCTAGCAGATTCGGTGCCTTTTGCCAACTGAGTAAACTCAGGCATGGTGGTAAATAAAGCTAATGCTACTCAGATTCAGTTTGATAGTTGTCTTCTGCCTTCCTCTTTCCTCTGGCATTGACATTAGCTTTCTGTTGACCAAATGGTGCGGCGCGGTGGTTGTTGAACTTGTAACACATCACGTCAAAGACGGATGTTCAGTGTCCCAACAGCCAATGGCATGTCTTCTTCTTCTTTTTCTGTCGACCAACCCAAACGTGAACCGCGCTTTTCACAGCACGTACTCCAATGACATGTCGCGTTGTTGTCGTTGTCCCAGTCTGTGCCGAGACATTGTTTTTTCTTTTTTTTTAGTGTAAGTGTGTTTGTGCAGGGAAACGTTGCAGCAATAAATGTCTCCTGATTATATGCAATGATAAATATATATACAGTATGGCCCTGCACTGATTCATACTATATATTACTTTTATTCCTATAAATTATATTTTTACTGTTTACCTCTGAATTGCTGAAAAGCAATTAGACACAGATGCCAGATATTACTGTAATTCTCTGTCATTAAGATCTATTCTAAATGACATAACATAATGCTTTCAGGTGGTAGGTTGAGGAAACAGATAAAAAGAATGTTGTTTATATGGTTTTCTCTTGGTGTTGGCCTCCCACACGAAATGTGGAAATCATACCACTACACTATCCAGTCAGAAGGTAATCAGTCAGAAGAGGTTGGCTCCTTGGTATAACTCACAGCTGCGAGCAATAAAGCAGACTTTAAGAAAGCTGGAGAGACAGTGGCGTTCCTCTAATTTAGAAGAGTCTCAATTAGTCTGGAAAGATATTTAAATAACGTATAAGAAAGCCCTTCGTAAAGCTAGAACTGGAATCCTTCCCACTATTATCACTGATGTATCATCAAGTGCAGAAGCTTTAGAAGTACCTTAAAAACCTGATTTGTATTTAAACGGCTTCTGCCCAGTTAATCTCTCTGAGCTAACAACAGCAATAGTTTCTTCTAAACCACCAACTTGTATTTTCGGTCACCAATCGGTCTTTGTTGATAGGATATGTACCTCAAACTTTTAAGGTTGCTGTAATTAAACCTTTACTTAAAAACCTACTCTTGATTCAGAAGTGTTGGCTAATTATCGACCGATAGCCAATCTCCCTTTTTTGTCTAAAGTTCTTGAAAAAATAGTTGTAGCTCAACTTTATGATCATTTACATAGAAATAATCTGTTTGAAGAGTTTCAGTCAGGATTCAGAGTGCATCATAACACAGAAACAACATTGGTTAAAGTTACCAATGATCTCCTCTTAGCCTCTGATAGCGGACTTGTTTCTGTGGTTGTCCTATTGGATCTCAGTGCTGCATTTGATACGATCGATAACAGCATTCTGTTACAGAGACTTGAACATGTTATTGGGATTAAATTAACTGCATTAGGCTGGGATGAGAATCAGCGCCTACAAATCCGAGACTATGGTTCTCAGTCGGAAGAGGGTGGAAAGCTGTCTCTGGGTCCGGAATGAGATCCTTCCCCAAGTGGAGGAGTTCCAGTATCTCGGGGTCTTGTTCACGAGTGAGGGACGAATGGAACGTGAGGTTTACGGGCGGATCGGTGCGGCGTCTGCAGTGTCGCGGGCTCTGCACCGACCCGTCGTTGTGAAGAAGGAGCTGAGCCAGAAGGCGAAGCTCTCTATTTACTGGTCAATCTACGTTCCCATCCTCACCTATGGTCACGAGTTGTGGGTAGTAACCGAAAGAACAAGATCGCGAATACAAGCGGCCAAAATGGGTTTCCTCCGCAGGGTGTCTGGGCTCTCCCTTAGAGATAGGGTGAGAAGCTCAGTATTCCGGGAGGGGCTCGGAGTAGAACTGTGGCTCGGGCATCTGGTTAGGATGCCCCCTGGACGCCTCCCTGGTGAGGTGTTCCGGGCACGTCCCACTGGGAGGAGACCCCGGGGAAGACCCAAGACACGTTGGAGAGACTATGTCTCTCGGCTGGCCTGGGAACGCCTCGGGGTCCCCCCAGAAGAGCTGGAGGAAGTGGCCAGGAACAGGGATGTCTGGGTTTCTCTGTTAAAGCTGCTGCCCCCGCGACCCGACCCTCGGATAAGCGGCAGATGATGGATGGATGCATTAGGCTGGTTTAAGTCATATTTATCTGATAGATTCCAGTTTGTTCTGGTAAATGAAGAATCTTCCTCACACACTGGAGTAAGTAATGGAGTTTCTCAGGGTTCTGTGCTTGGACCAATTCTTTTTACTTTATACATGCTTCCATTAGGTAACATTATTAGACAGCATGGCATAAATTTCCATTGCTATGTTGATGATACTCAGCTTTACTTATCTATGAAACCAGATGAAACCAATAGGTTGGTCAGACTACAAGCAGGTCTTAAAGACATAAAAACCTGGATGACTCAAAACTGTCTTCTTCTAAACTGGAGTTGTTCTCTTTGGACTTGAGCGCTTCAGAAAGAAATTGTCTAGATATATAGTTACTCTACATGGTATTTCCTTGGCTTCTAGTTCTATAGTGAGGAACCTTGGAGTTATTTTTTACCAGAATTTATCGTTTGACGCACGTATAAAACTGGTTTCTGGGACTGCCTTCTTTCACCTTCGTAACATTGCCAAAATCAGGAACATCCCGTCTCAGGGTGATGCAGAGAAACTAGTCCATGCATTTGTTACTTCAAGATTGGACTACTGTAATTCCTTATTATTGGGCTGTCCCACATATTCTTGGAATAGCCTCCAGCTGATCCAAAATGCTGCAGCCAGAGTTCTGATGAGAACTAACAGGAGTGATTATGATTCTCCAGTTTTAGCTTCTCTTCATTGGCTCCCTGTTATATTCAGAATAGAATTTAAGCTTCTTCTCCTCACATATAAAGCTCTTAATGACCAAGCTCCATCATATCTTAAAGATCTCATTGTAAGATATTTTCCTAACAGAGCACTTTGCTCTCAAACTGCAGGTCTACTTGTTGTAGCCAGAGTTTCTAAAAGTAGAATGGGAGGCAGAGCCTTCAGTTTTCAGGCCCTTCTCTTGTAGAATAAGCTGCTAGTAAATGTCCGGGAAGCAGACACCCTTTCCACTTTTAAGATTAGGCTTAAAACTTTCCTTTTTGATAAAGCTTATAGTTTGGGATGGCTCACGTGATCCGGAAACTTTCCATAGTTAAACTGCTATAGGCTTAGACTGCTGGGGGACCTCATCTGTCACACCTTTCCTCATTTTGCTCTCTTTTTTCCCCCTGTTTAATTTCTCAAATGATATTATGTACATATGACATTATTGTGGTTATTAACTTGTGTTTCCTTGTTCCAACAGGTATTCTTTGAATGGTGTTATGGTGTCTTTTCTCCCTCTTTTCTGTCTTCTCAAACCCCAGCTGGTCGAGGCAGATGGCCACCCTTCCTGAGTGGTTCTGCCAGAGGTTTCTTCCTGTTAAAAGGGAGTCGTTCCCTTCCACAGTTGCCACAGGCACGCTCAGGACAGGAGATTGAACTGAAGACAAGTTTCAGTGCAATCTGTTGGTTTCCTTAGCTAGGATATTGTTTTTGAATTGGCTCTATATAAATTAATTGGATTATTTTTAAATCAATGTATTGGATTTCATTGGATTATGATTACAATGAATTGAACTCCAATTGGCTTGAATTGGACTATATTATTTAATTGTCTTGAGATGACAATTGTTGTAATTTGGCGCTATATAAATAAAACTGAATTGAATTGAATTGAATTAACTTCTCGCTACATGATGAGACACTGGTTTTACTTTGTTGATTTTAAAAGTGAATGCTTATTTGGGTGAAAGAGGGGGGGACATGAGTGACTCCCAGTGCTGAACATGAGTTCAAGACCTCACATTCAAAATTTTTAGACATTTAGGGGTGCTCAGCCTCTAATATAATTGTGATTTGCAAATGGTACCCTGCAAAGGTGTCCACCTTCTTTGCTCTATTGTATATTTAATTGAATAAGAATGAACAGTCAGATGAGACTAAAATTGAACTTTTTGGCCAACAAGGAAACGCTATGTCTGGCGCAAACACAACACATCTCATCACTCCAAGAACACCATCTCCACAGTGAAACATGTGGAGATGGTGGCAATCATGCTGTGGGGATACTTTTCAGCTGCAGGGACTGGGAAACTGGTCCGAGTCGAGGGAAAGATGGATGGTGCTAAATACAAGGATATTCTTGAGGAAAATCTGTGTCAGTCTGCTTGAGATTTGAGACTGGGATGGAGGTTCACCTTCCAGCAGGACAATGACCTGAAGCATACTGCTAAAGCAACACTCAAGTGGTTTAAGGGGAAACATTTAAATGTGTTGGAATAGCCTAGTCGAAGTCCAGACCTCATTCCAATTGGGAATCAGTGGTTAGACTTAAAGATTGCTGTTCACAAGCAAAACCATCCAACATGAAGGAGCTGGAGCAGTTTTGCCTTGAGGAATGTGCTAAAATCCCAGTGGCAAGCTTATAGAGACTTATCCAAAGCGACTGGCAGCTGTAATTGCTGCAAAGGTGGCTGTACAAAGTACTGACTTTGAACAGTTATGCACGCTGAAGGTTTCTGTTATTTTGAGCTATTTGTTCTTTGCTTCACAATAAAAGTATAATAAATCTTCAAAGTGGTATGCATGCTCTGTAAAAGAAATGGTGAAACTCTCAAACAATCCATTTTAATTTCAGGTTGTGAGAAAACAAAACATGAAAAATGCCAAGGGGGTGAATACTTTTGCAGGCCACTGTAGCTCAAAGTGCTGGACTGCACAAAAAAAGTCTAAACATAAATCAGATTCTATAGATGCTTTGAAATCTACTTGATACATCAGCAACAACAATGGGAATGCCATGTTTCTCTTTAATAGAGACAATTTTATTTGTGAAGAAACTAATAAGGTTATCACTATTGAGAGTTAAAAGCATACATGGCCATGACACTTAGTCAACATGGCTACAATGCTGAAAAAAAATCTTGGGTTTATCTTGCTCTTCTTTACCAATTATCAATAACTAGCAGTTTTAGCTTGTGCTTAAACCATCTTTCCAGACTGATTGAAAATGGCAGAAAATCCATTTAGCTGACACCATTCCACCCAGTCCAGTGGACAGAGGTTCATCAAAAGAATCCTGAAATAATAGTAGATTACCTGACAACCATTCGTATTATACCATATCCAGACTTGGAGACGCCTTCTGTATTAAATGTAGATGCCTAAGAAGACGGCCTAGATGTAGTTTTGTACTAGTGACATTTTGTGGTACAGTCGCCTATGAATAAAGGACATCGACAGCTGCAGTGAAAAAAAGTTGCTCTCTGGCAAGTTGGAATTCCTGGTGCTGAAGTGAAATCATTTTATTATTACAGCAACAACAATCTGCTGTTGTATGTCACCAAATCAGTGAAACCTAACATTAGTGAAACTAGAGAAACAACTAGTGGAGATCATTGGATGGCATTACTGTTACATTACAGATTCACTTACAGATACAGGCCAGAGTAAGTCTTGCAAAATTATTCTCACAGACCAAAGCCTATTGAGAAAAATATCCAGACATGCACAGCTAAGTACCAACAAGTAGTCACAAAATCAATTGGAAGAGCAAAGGAAGTTGAAAAACCAGGAGAAGTTAATTGGATCTCTGCTATTACATTTAATACAAATGCATTGTCAATAGGGGCAATAAATACAAATAAAAAATTAAATTCAGGATACAGCTCAGAATGCAGACCAAGCAGCAAACTGTGTCTTGACTTTTAAAATAATCGAATCCTGTATAAAACATAAACACAAGGAAGCATTTAGAATGCTGTTGGTTCCTCCTGAGTTTACGAAACCCATGGTTTACAAACATCTTTATATGGGACAAATAGATGCAGACCGAATGATAGCTCATGCCAGAGGGCTTTTCAAAGATGAGCCAGGAGTGTCCCTGCATAAAAGATTGAAAAAAAAAAAAAAAATCAATCAACAAATCAGGACACCCACTCAAAATATTGAGGCTTCTTCACTGTTTCAGATGATCTCAATTGACTATTTACATTTGGGGAAAAGCAAGGGAGGTGAAGATTACATACTTGTTGTTGTAGAACATTTCACTAAGTATCTGTGCTAATTTCGTAGATGTGCTCTTTCAAAGGATGTTGTTATCACAAATGTGGAGGTCGTCGATGTTGCTTTATCTGATCATTTTTGTGTTACACCCAAACCAGCAGTTGGGTCTGCAGTTGTTCGGGGAAAACTCAGAAATGACAGAACAGGGACACAGGGACAGTTTATGAAAATTATTAGGTTTGAGAAAATCCTGTGTTCTAATGTTGATGATCTGTTGAATTCTTTCACATCAAGTGTCTTAAATGTTTTTGATACCATTACTCCTGTCAAGGTTAGGATAGTTAAAAGTAGGCAAGGGCGCCATGGAGAAGAGAAGAGTCAATCAGGCCACAGAAAAGGGAGTGCCGGAGAGCCAAACGGAAATGGCGCAAGTCAAAACTCCAGATTCATTATGAGGTTTACAAAGAACAACTACGTGTTCAACCAGACTTTGTGTAGAACGAGGGAGAGTTAATTTTTTGAAATCATCAAAAACTGCAGTGATAACTCTCGTGTCCTGTTTGCTACAATAAACAGATTACCAAACCCCCCAGTTTCACTGCCTTTAGAACTAATTTCTACATCTAAGTGTATTGAGTTTGCAATATTATTTAATGACAAAGTTCAAGGCATTAAAAATGCAATAATTTCCACAACACAAATAACTACTCTGCAGCCAGCTCGACACCTAGAGCTGACACATTTCTCACCTGTCACTGACAAACCAGTCAAAGAGATCATATGCTGTCTGAGTTCATCGACATGCTGCCTTGATGAGTTGCCCACTAGATTTCTAAAGTCTGTGTTGAGCAGTTTGTTACCACAACTCGCTCATCTAATCAACATCTCAGTCCAGACTGGAGCTTTTCCAAAGGCCTTAAAAACTGCTGTCATTAAGCCTCTTCTAAAGAAGAGCAATCTTGATGCCACAGTAGTGAATAACTACTGGCCCATATCAAACCTGCCATTCTTAGGTAAAGTCCTAGAAAAAGGTGTATACCAACAGCTTTCTGACTTTCCCCTGTCTAGCAATGCTTTTGATACTTTCAAATCAGGCTTTAAGCCCCACCACAGCACTGAGACAGCTCTGATAAAGGTGACAAACGAAATCCGCCTGAACACAGACGCAGGCAAAGTCTCAGTCTTAGTTCTGCTGGACCTGAGTGCTGCCTTTGACACAGTTGACCATGTAATCTTATTACAGAGGTTAGAAGACTGGTTGGGAATTGAAATTGGTAACTGTGTCTCAGACCAAATAGCTATGACCTGTGGGGTTCCCCAGGGGTCCATCCTAGGACCCCTATTGTTACATATGTACATGCTCCCATTAGGCCAGCTAATACACAGCTATAATGTGTCCTACCACAACTATGCAGATGACACTCAGATCTGTGTAATTTACGGCAGGAGAACACGGGCCTGTAGATACATTGTGTCACTGCATCGAACAGATCAGTGTGTGGATGCAAAACTATTTTCTCCAGCTAAACTCAGACAAAACTGAAATCATTGTCTGTGGCCCACAGAAACAAATAGAAAGTGTCTCTCTCTAAAACCTAATAATCAAGCTAGAAATCTAGGGGTAATATTGGACTCAGACCTGAACTTTAACAGCCACATTAAATCAATAACATTAGCAGCTTTGTACCATCTAAAAAACATAGCCATAATCAAAGGAATAGTGTCTAAACCAGACTTAGAAAGACTAATCCATGTATTTGTCTCCAGCAGGTTAGACTACTGTAACGGCCTGCTCACTGGACTCTCTAAACGAGCTGTAAGACAGCTGCAGTACATCCAGAATGCTACTGCTCGAGTCCTGACTAGAACTAGGAAATTTGACCATATTAGTCCAGTGCTTAGGTCTCTGCACTGGCTCCAACTCGGACTCTGAGAACCTCAGGGATGGGTCTCCTGCTGGTGCCCAGAATCAGGACTAAACAAGGTGAGGCTGCGTTTCCGTTTTATGCTCCTAAAATCTGGAACAGTCTTACAGAAGATGTGAGACAGGTCTCAACACTGACAATGCTTAAATCCAGGCTCAATCCAGGTGAAACTATTTAGCTGTGCATATGACAACTGAAAGTATCTGCACTCTTCGCTTTTAATCTAATTGAATTTTTATGTTTTTGGAATGATTTTATGTAGCTGTAAAGCACTTTGAATTGCCTTGTGTACAAATTGTGCTCTACAACCAAACTTGCCTTGCCTATTTGCGGGACTGTGGGAGTAAGGATAAGTCCGTGAAGATTATAGTTAAAAAGCCTTTTGATTTCAAATATGCTGACAACATATCTTGGCAAAATTGAGGGCATATTGACCTAAGGTCAGTAAACAATATTTTGTGTCCAATATTCACAAGAGAAAATAATCATACACAATATAATTGTGCGTCAAAATCATTTGGGGGATACAAGGAATTTTCATTTACTCATTAATGCATTCATTTTGACAGCCCCAGTAGAACATAATATTGGGTGTACATAGTAATTTCCTTGTCCTTTTTGTGAAGATTTTGCAGGTCAACAATACTTTTATGGACTTTTCATCCTTCAATGCTCACGGACTAATGGACAGTCTTGTATTATTATCATGAGAATATGACAAAAAGGATGAAAATATTTGAGCTACTCCCATCTTTCTCCTTTATTTCAATTTGTTTTACCTATATTTATTGTTGAAGAGATTAAATTCAATTTTATTTATATAGCGCCAGATAACAATTGTCAACTCAAGGCACTTAAATAATATAGTCCAATTAAAGCCAATTGGAATTCAATTCATTGTAATCATAATCCAATTAATTCATATAGAGCCAATTCAAAAAATCATATCCCAGCTAAGGAAACCAACAGATTGCACCGAAACTTGTCTTCAGTCCAATCTCCCGTCCTGAGCATGCCTGTGGCGACTGGAAAGGAACGACTCCCTTTTAACAGGAAGAAACCCCAGCTGGCCATCCGCCTCGACCAGCTGGGATTTGAGAAGACAGAAATGAGGGGGGAAAAACACCAAAGGATACCTGTTGGAACAGGGAAACACAAGTTAATAACCACAATAATGTGACATGTACATAAAATCATTTGAGAAATTAAACAGGGGAAAAAAAAAAAAAAAAAAAAAGAGCAAAGTGAGGAAAGGTGTGACAGATGAGGTCCCGCAGCAGTCTAAGCCTATAGCAGCTTAACTATGGGATGTTTCAGGATTACCTGAGCCATCTCCAACTATAAGCTGGTAAGAGATGAGACATATACGTCAGTGAGACTCAGAGGCTCATTGTGCAATAACAGGAGGAGAGGCAATATTGGGGACCCTGATCTCACAGCAACAGGGTTCCTGGTTCAAATCCCAGCTTGGGCCTTTGTGTGAAGTTTTGATGTTCTCCCTGTACATGCATTTGATCTCTTCAGGTTATCCTACCATCCAAAAACATGCATGCTTGGTTAATTGGTGACCAAATTATTCCTAGGAGTGAGTGTGAGCACAGATGGTTTTCTCGTTTTTCTGAGTGTGCCCCTGTGATGGATTGGCGACCCAACCAGGGTGTACCCAGGCTCTTGCCCTATGGCAGCTGAGATAGGCTCCAGCCCCCCCACAGTCCTGAATAGGATTAAGTGGGTAAAGATGGATGGGCAGTAGTCGGGTAATTTCCCTATGGCTAATTAGGATAATGAAACAGAAAGGCAATACAGAAGCTCGCCATCTACACTTAGCTATAATCAGATGCAATTATAATATTTTAGTTGTGTTTGATGAAATACACTCTACTTTTTGGATTTTAACTTTAGGACTACTAATTCTAGCAAACCACAGTCAAGCAAATCCACCATAAATTAAGATTTGCCACCATGACTGCCACAGATGAAAAAAAAAAATAAAAAATTGGACCCAACAGCAGCACAACGACAGGCAGGTATAGTTGGTAACAAACTTTATTAGCACATGTCCAGAAAACAATGGCAGCAGGCAAAACAGTCTGTCTTCTGGCCGCTGGCCTTTAACAGTCTCTAGTGAGGATTGGAGGTTAGGCCCAGCCGACCCAGACCAGGATACTGGTGAGTAATGTCTGTGAAACTCTGTCTTGTACTCACTCAGTGAAGAAATAATCAGAGTCACTGAACTGCAGGAAGCCACAAAGGAGACAGGAGTAACACTCACTCTGTAGAGCTGAATCAGGTAATCACCGGATAGCCAAGGGAGCAGACAGGCAGATTCCAGAAAGGGACAGATGAGGATCATGGTCGGGGACAGAAGGCTGAGGTTATTTTCAGGAGGTTCGTGAGGCAGGGTCGTCAGAGGCAAGCAAGGTTGAAACCGGGAGATCAGTCAGAGCAACGCTGGAAAGTCTAGCGCAAGCATCGAGAACAATCTGGCAATGAGTGAGTGTGGAGCTGGGGCTTAAATACAGCCAGTGCAGCGCAGAGAGCACAGGTGAGTGGAGTTGGCTTGATGAGAGGGGCGTGTCTGATTGGCTGATTGAAGCAGACAGGTGCAGAGTGGTGAGGCAGAGATGAGCTGTGACACTGTCAAAATATCATACATTTTAGTAAAATGAATTGGGGTATACCTGGAACTAGCGCACCTCAGGCATTTGTCATCAAATCTACAGGACTGTTTACCTTAAAAGCCACTTGATAAAATTTCATCAAACTGAGTGCACTTGCCAAGTACTTATCAAGAATAATCTAAAAACATATAATGATAGAAAATGATTATAATATTGCCAAATTTGGAACATCCTGTCACAGAGTGATGCAGAAAAAGTGGTCCATGCATTTGTTACTTCAAGACTGGACTACTGTAATTCTTTATCATTTGGCTGTGTCTAAAAAATTCTCTAAAAAGCCTCCCTCTGATCCAAAATGCCAGAGACCTGATGAGAACTAGCAGAAGAGATCATATTTATCCAGTTTTAGCTTATCTTCATTGACTCCCTGTAAAAAAGAATATAATTTTAGATTCTTCACCTTACATATAAAGCTCCTAATGACCAAACTCCATCATACCTTAAAGATCTTGTAGTGCAATATTTTTCAAAAAAAGCGCTGAGCACACTCTCAAACTGCAGGTCTACTTATTTCTAGAGTTTCTAAAAGTATAATAGGAGGCAATGCCTTCAGTTATCAGGCTCCTCTCTTGTGGAACCAACTGTAAGAATGTCCTATGCTTTAAACTCTGCTATGTTTGCTGTGTGATAAAAGCAAAAAGCGCTATCAATCTTTATTGTTTGGCATGTATGCTATAATTGCATTCAGTAGTCCACAGATTATTTTGTCTACACTAATGTCAGGAAGCAGAGGGGAGCCAGATGCTCTGACTGCAGCAACCCACACATGTTGGTAGACAAGTGTGTGTATGTGTGTGCTTGGGATAGTATGGGAGGAACATGTAAAGATTTTGATAGTGAAAAATCAGGATCAGCATCAGGAATATGCCCAATAATGCAGACAGCAGGGAACACTTGGTTCCTTGTTGACAAATTGTTGACAATATAGGTTGTGAGCAGCTATGTGCCCAATGAAGCAATTTTTTGTATATTTGATTGTATAGTATGTACGTATGTGATGGTGACATCATCACTAGACAAGGTCATGTATTATTCAAATTTAAGCAAACCATTGGAACGAGGGATAGAGAGGAGGAGGAGTGGAAGAGCTGGAGGAGTGCCAAACACTTGATTGGATCTCAGTGAATAGTAAAGAGACTGATAGAGGGAAAGAGGGTGGAAGAAGCTGAAGAGAGACAGCCAAGATGAGTAAGGTGGCATGAGAGAGAAAAAAGATAAGTGTGCGTGTGTGTGTGTACATAGATATTGTAGGAATAGTTGTTTGGATATCCTCATGTATTACTTGAAGCACACTAATGAAATCCAAGAGCTGTCTTTTTTTTGTAAATCTGCATAAGCCTTTGGATTTGATTGGAGTATATAGTGTTTCTATGCTGTTCTTTTGTCTGGATATGTGTGCTATCTGGTGAGTGCATGTGAGCTGTTCGATTTCATATTACCCATCTTCACAGAGTACCTGCAAGTCAGGTGATGGTGGTGCATAGTGCAGAGCCTCACACTGCGGGTGGTTTTATAAGAGAGACATGCCCAGCTCCAGGTAATAGATTTGGTCTTGTTTTCATATCCACAAAGACCACATAAAGCCTGCAACCCTGAGGATCAAGTAAGATGAAAAACTGGCCTTGATATTTGTTATTCCGGTCCACTTCTACATTATATTGTTGACTTGTGAACAACCCACGGTCTGTGTCATATATACTATCCATGTGTGTCTGAGAGTACATATATGGGGTAGTTATTTTCTTTTTTCCTTTATGGTTCCTTACCATAGTTTACATATGTATCTAATTAATGCTTTGAGTGGTGCTTTTATTAATTTATCTCTTTTGTTGCTTTCAAATTGGCCCTGAGTAACAGGATAACAGCTCAATGAATCCTACTTGAATTTTTTGTAACTTACCATGTAATGCTATGTCCACTCTAAATGATTGTCGACTGCTGTAGCTGCTTCATGCAATTTTTTGTGTTTACATACATTTGCATGATACCCACACTTAGAGCCAGTGGCGCATGCAGCCTGCACACTACATACAGTAATACATTGCTGAATATCAAAGGAAATTACCCTTCACCTCAGCGCATGGATCTTAGCGAGTTCCTTAACCAGAGGAATGGGCTTTGAACCAGGCAGATTCCCCTAGGGCTCATATCCCAGCCCCTCCCCGGAACGCCATGCCGTATAAGGCCCTTAATTCCCACTTTTAGGTTTCCATTAATCTGATCCTGACACAGGGGAGACGGGCTTCTTTGCATATCGCCTTCCCAAGATGGAGAGCTATTTACATGATCGCCTCCAGATTGAATATGATCAGTAACCCTCCTCCTTCACTATCCTATGGAGCTGAGACTGGAAAGAAATGGGGTCTTTTTTGTGGGTATTTGCTGCATTATCATAGATGAAATATTATTCATTCAGGTACATTCACCGTAGCGTTACGACGTGTCTCAAGTAAGGCTTGATGGATACGCGTTGCAGATATTACAAGTCTGTGCTAGGTTCCCTTGACGAAGGCCAAATTTCTTTTATGAATGTGACAGCAGAGACAGATAGATGCCCCCCCCCCAAAGAACCCTTCTCTACAAATGCGAGGAACATCAGTGAACAGTGCTCCATTCCAATCCATGTAGGCAAAACCCCCATGTAAATGTATCTGTAATGAATGCTGCATACAGGAGGTGCATTATTCTCTTTCTGCTACATTTATTTCTGAATATCAAATGAATATGATAAATGTAGAGTGAGGGGGTGGTGGCAAAGTAAGCCGAGGATATGAGATGAGTGATATTGTTATTACGCCATCGACAATAAGCTGCAGAAGTTGAGGCGCTGTGAAACTATAGCATAGGGGTCTAACACACGCACAAAGGCATCCACATGGATGTGCGCGCGCACACAAACACACACACACACACACACACTAGCCCACACACACATTCACTCACTCCTCCTCACCTACTGTCTCATGCTCTTTCTCATGCAAACGCATCACCTCGTTGTATATCTGTTATCATCCACCCCTGGAACTACTTTTATTTCTTCTTTTTCCTGTTTTTATTCATTATGTCAAGCTGAGACGCAATTCCACACTCATGTGAGTCCCAGTTGTGAGCCGATGTGCAGTGAGACAACAACAGTGGGATGTGGAAGAAAATGGAATATCATTGTGCAAACACCAGCATTGTTTAGTCTAATGAAAGAGCAAATCTGTACTCGCACAACGGTGGCAAAGCGTTGGTGTGAAAGCTGACCAAATATACGTGATCCTTTAGTGATCTAAGCAGGAAAGTGGAACTTGTGGGTGTCTATAATCAAACCAAACTTACTTTTAGAAATTTATTTCTCATTACAATCTTACTCCTTTAGTCTACTTTCACTAGTATACATCATGCAGTCTATGAGCTGCAAGAATTTTCATGTAGCGCTACTTGTAACTTCTGTGCTCACTCAGTGGAAACAGAGTGATATGTTCACACTCACTTTGTTTCAGTCTGTTTTGGGGCCTTGGAAAGCATTCAAGCTTCCCCTTAGTAAATTTCACGCTTTTAATGATGCCATTGCATGTTAATTCAAAGCATGTCATGCATATGTTACACCAGTAAACTGCTAGTGTCTTACCAAATGTAATGTTGAATTACATTCGTGCTGCTCAACACCGTGACAATAGATAAGCTTGGCATCTATTACTGAAGTAGTTTATTTTTTGTCTCTTGCTCTCTCCATCTACAGTTAGACAGACAAGACAAAGCCAGATTTCCTTAAGGTGATATATTATGCCCAATTTAACTATTTAAAAAAAATTTCCGAGGTCTTATTGTACGAGACAGGCTTTGGTCAAAATACCTTCTGGTTTAAGCACAGTGGCCTTTCTCTCATCTTTCCTGAAAGCATTTCCGCAGGGGCGGAAAATCAGCAAGTTCTCCACCCCACCCTTCTGGTGAGGTCAGCAGCTACTCACCCTTTAATGCGTTAAACCTACAATACAAACGTAATGAAACTATTGTACCACCAAAAACACTCCAGCTCTAGATAGTTATTCTTTTCATCTGTGAGGGGAAAAGTTTAGCAGTGTAAGTAAGCAGTTATCACTGCCCTCAGAAAGAAACAAACAATGCGATGGAGAATGCGCCGTTGTGCATCGCGTTTGTGCAATAACCATGCTTATCACAAACGAAATGTAGAGGGACATAGCTTCATCTTGCTCTTCATTCATCATCTTTATTGAATGCCTGAGTTTGTTGTTGTTGGTGGTGGTGAAGAGGCCAACCGGAAGTGGCTCTATTAGCAATAGTTGAAATGGGTACAGCGCCACCTATCATACCAGGGTATGACATGCTTTGTGCCAGTGATTCAATTTAATCATTGCCATATGTACTTGGATAATTTCCCTTGCTCAAATAAGGAGCATAATCCTACTATAGCTATGATCAAATTAATCTCATCATGTAGACCCACTGAGTGACTACTGCAGATGGCAACCATATCCGAATTCTGCGTTACAACCAGACCGTGAGTAAACAGCGGGCAGCCATCACCGAGGTGAGAGGGCTGCTTCGGACCTGTGAGGGAGTCTGCTACAGCACGAGATACCCCGCGATACTAAGAATAACCACACGTGTTTTGCAATCCACAAATACAAATGAACTATTTGTAACTTGTGTGTTGGTTGTTGTGGAAGTTTGTCGCTTGCTTCCTAATGCCTCTGATGAGAAATGGAATAGAAACCTCAGTTTTTCTGCTGGCAGGTCAAGCTGTTTATTTTCTTCTGCAGAAGAGGTCAGTATACACTTTTCAGTGTTTATGGTGGAGAGAGACACAGACAAAAGGAAGTTAGAGCATTTATACCTGAGGGGGGCCCTATTCTTTGGATGTGTATTGTTCAAATATTTGTGTATTTGTAAATATATCATTTTCCAAAACAAAAAGCCATTTGTGAAACTGAAAATTCTTTTTGTGAGTCATGACTCAGCATTTGTTGATCACCAATCACACGTTCGTATTTTTGAGATATTCTTTCCGCAAATCCACAAAGACCCACAAATAAATAGCTCAAGATTCACAAAGCACCATCCAGTAGATGGCACTGTTATTCACTGATGTATCTATGGCTCGGCTTAAGAATGATGAAGAAAGCAGATCGCTGATTAGCAGTAACGACATGGATGCGTGAGTTTGATGTGATAACATTTGTGGACGGTGTTTGTTGCTAGTCTGTAGTTTTAAAGTTTTAGGTTTTTTTCAGCTACCTTTGTGTTGTTTTCAGTCAATCAGCCTAACGTTAACATCAGACATTAGCAAACATATAGGCCATGATAATCTTGACAGCCATGACAGCGTCGCTAAGCTGGGGTGACCAGACGTCCCTGATTTTGGTGACCTGTCCCCGGTTAAAGCTGTCCCCAATTTTGATACTGAATGGGGGAGAAAAAAAGTTGCTCGCAGACTCAACCTCCAGTTATTACGGTAGGCAGTTAAACTAATGTGCTGCTATCAGAAAGCATGCCTGGTGTGCACGTAGGGACCATCTGTATAGCCTTCAGCTTTATAGTCATATATTCAAAGGACTGAAAACTTCCAGGAGATAACTGCTTACATTGAAATGATTCATTAAATAAGACTGCTCACTCTGGCCTTACTGATGAAACTGTAACCAGGAGGGATTGACTCAATGAGAACAGCAGCACTGTTACTTTGGTCTAACAGAGTTTCAGTTAAAAACATCATGTCCAGGGTGTGCTCAGTGATAAAATCATTAATTAAGAGTGTTTTCCCAGCTAAAGACCAAACATTTAATACAGCCACCTAAAGTGTTTTAGGGGTATTATTTGTCCCCTCGTCTTTGGGAGCAGTCTGTGGCACACAAGGTATGTTGACTTTATTTAAAGATCTTTTAGAGTGCAACTTTCTGTGTTTTGACTGGGTCACATTTCTCCTTCTGTCACCTAAAAGTACAGAAATTGCCATTGCCCACTCTGGTGGGGGGTTTATAGGGGACAAAAAGGGATTGGGCTGAGGGGTAAATCTGAGCCCAGTGTTGACCCGCTCCATCATCTCCTCAGCGAATTTCAGGTGAGGGGAGGAGGGAGAAAGGGAGCGGGAGGAGCGCGATGACCTGTCAGGGGTTTGGAGAATTGGGGAAGGTGCTGGTCCTGGTCATTGGTACTGTTGAGAGGGTTGGGGGCAAGATCCCTCTTCTTGCCTCTGATGTCTCTCCTTTCCAAAGCTCTTCTTGGGTGGGGGCAGATGGAGTTCCTCCTCAAGGTTTCTGCTGGGATTTGTTTGTTCCTCTCTATGAGATAACTCCTCATTTATCTCAGCCTTGGTACAGAGCACAGATGGATGATGTAGGAAATAAAATATGTTGGAGGTGAACAGTTTCACCCCTGACTGAAATTAAATCCATTTGCCTTAAAAAGATGCCGGCATTCCCAAAAAATTTTAAAATTATTCATAAAATGCATGGTCAGCACATGGCAATAAAAGCCATTTATTATTATAATCTTTCCTCTCCTCCTCTGATGGGTGGTACAGGTCCACTGATGAATACAGCTACATTCAGCAAGCTCACTGTGTTTAATAATCCAATAAATTCCCGTTTCAGAACCTCAGATTGTTGGTTGGACACATTGTTTGACCCTGTATGCAGAATGTTTGTCACAGTTGGATATTCATCTGCAATTTCAAGAATTCTCTCCTTCAGATTATTAATCATATCCCTGGGAAAGCAGAGAACCTTAGTGTTCTTACTGCATATCCTTTGTACATAATTTACAGCAGAGTCACCGACAGTCAGAGTTTCAGGCCCACCCTTTAGCTTTCCCCATGGCCTTTTACTTTTTAACAGGTTTTCAGTCCTTGCCTTGCAGCTTTGGGATGGATAGTCATCCAGTGGAGAGCCAGAGTCCTACGATAGTGGAGCAAATCTGTTCTGCAGTTTCACACTCAGTTGTTTTGGAGGTTTGTTGTTAACCTTCCTATTCACAGATCTCTAGTCCTGTTTACTCCCATGTACAGGGGTAGAAGAGCTCCTCTGTCTCGAAGGAAGTGAAAGCCAATCGGTTTCATGTCCTCCCACTTCCAGGAGAAATTATTTACTTTTTGGTTTTGCACCGAGACAGTTCCAGGGAGGATTATTATTCAATGATTTATTATAATGCACAGAGTCTGCTTTCTTGGTCGTGTTATCTGTGCTCCTTAGCTGTGTGTTAGCTTGCTCATCTCCACTATTTTGAAGCAATGGTTGTTTCATTTCCACACAGTCCATTTACCTCCACATTTACTTCTAAGCGATGAATTTTCGTATCCAGTACTGCAATCTTCTGCAGGAGGCTGTAGTAGTCATCTGTGGAGAAGGGAGGCATCTTTCTGCTAGTTCGCCTAACGGTTAGCACCTTTCCAGGCTATTCAGCTTTAGTTGAGTGCTAGGTGCCCAGACACTGTAAATCAGGCTTCAGCTGTGTGTAGGCCATGCACACGGAACGCTGAATATATAGAAATATAAAAAACGTTGCTGTCTCTGTTAAAAGCATAAAATCAATAAAATAAGCAAAGCAAGCAGAGAGCAAGCAGAGGAGGCAGACCTGAAGGTCTTAACCAGTTCAGTTGATTGAATGAATCAAGTCAGCTGTGCTGTTGCATGGTTGGAACAAAAAACCTGTTAACGTTAGGCTGATTGACTGAAAACAACACCAAGTTGGCTGAAATAAAACTAAAACTTTAAAACGACAGACTAGTAACAAACACCCTCCATAAATGTTATATGGAAGGTGATAATCATAAAAAAATATATATATCATAATCATAAAAGACTCTCAAGTTTTGAATGCAGACAAGAGTGAGTGAGAGCCCTGCGCGTCCATGTTGTTACTGATAATCAGTGATCTTCTTTCTTTCGTCATTCTTAAGCTGAGCCATAGATACATCAGTGAACAATAGTGCCATCTACTGAATGGTGCTTTGTGAATCATGAGCTATTTGTTTGTGGATCTGTGTGGATTTGCAGAAAGAATGTCTCAAAAATATGAATGTTAGAGTTTTTAGTTGTTATCTCATGATATACCCTGTTTTACAATTATAGTCCTGAGCTTTAATTGCACTCATATGCTATACCATAAAAATCATGTGTGATCATGTATGGATCTTCTACTGCATTAGTTCTAATCATGTGATGATGAAATGTGTGTGTGTGAGTATGAACAAAGGGAGATGCTTCAGGACAGAGCCTTCCGGAGGTCAACTGAGTTTAACTGAATTCAAACTACAACGCACAATGCCTGATTCAAACTAATTTATAGATGTATCTCTTAGAATGATTATCGTCAAGGTCTCACACTCTGAAGTTGCAGATGTGTCTCTAAATGTTAGACAGATTCACACGCTCCGAAATTTCTATGCAACGTTTTGTTTTGTAAAGCTCTTCCCCTTTTCTTATCACTGAATAAAACCAGGCTGCTGCAAAGAGGGAGTCGGAGATTGTTGTTGGTTGCTTTGACACATATACCTGTGGCTGAAGCAGTGACGGCTCTCCCCTTTTGCAAAAGCTGAACTTTATATTGATCTCTTGTGTGGTTCTTTCTGTTTAAGGTGGGACTTCGTTAATAAGAACGAAAACCCTATCAACTTGGTGCCGTGACCCGGATCCCAACATACCTGACCGCAGGCAGACTGAGGACGACGCGCTGAAATCCGTGCGCACGGCCAGTGTCAACAGGACCTGGAAGAAAGTCCCGGGGGGTAAATTCTTTGCTGGGCCAGCGTCATAGCTCCGACTTCGTCTGCCAACGGTGGATTGACGGGATCCGGACGGAGTGAAACGAACCAACAGAGAAGATCAAGTAAGTGACAAGCGCTGTGTTACGGGTCAGAGGCTCTACAAGAAGAGAGACCTTGAGTCCCAAAGAGTACAGAGTCAGAGGCTAAAAACCTTGAGTCCTTGAGAATAAAGGGCCAGAGGCTCTGTATGAAGAGATCTTGAGTCCCAGAAAGTAAAGGGTCAGAGGCTCTCTACGCAGAGGCCTTGAGTCCCAAGAGAGAGAGACTGCTGCAGAGTCTGCTCTTTGACTGGAGTAGTTCCTTGTCAAAGGTTTGCTCCTGATAAAATAGGGAATTTTTTTGTTGTTGTTGTGTATAATATTTGTTGCTGTGTGAATGAGAGTGTGAAAGACAGAAAATACTGACTGAATCAGCATTACTGGTGGAAACCTGACAGTGCTAACACAAACCAGTAGTTTGTTGAAGTAGGTCAGTTTATTCTGTATTAAGGATATGTATTAATAAAAATATACGCAGAGTACTAAATAAAAATGGGCAATAAAAACAGTAAATCCTCCCACAGAGGTCCCGAAGCCGATGAAAAGTATATGATAGGCAGATTTCCTGGCTGTCTAGAGTATATGTTAAGGGGGGTTTGAGTCCCTGCCTAATGGGTACCCAGTGTTTGTATGTATATTTTATTTAATTGTATTTTGTGTTAAGTGCAATGTTTGTGCTTTGCAATTGCAGTGTCTTGAGTGTGAGCGTGAGAGGAGCTGGTTTGAGTGTGTGTAAGCGGAGCCGTTTTGAGTGTGTGTGAGAGGGTAAGGAGGAAAGAAAGGCGGAGGAGGAAGTTCAGATGTGTTTTATACAAATGATTTTGGATCCAGCAACTCTGCTGTTTTCTTCCACGGCAGCCAAAGAGGTGGCGGTCGGGGCAGAGGCAGAGGGAGAGGAAGAGGCCAAAAGCCCTTCCAGTCTGGATCTAATAGAAATTCTGAAGAATGCTGGAATTGTGGGGAATGTGGACATTGGTCCAGAAATTGTCCAAAGAAAAAAAACAAGATAATCACAAAGGAGGAAGAGGAGACAAAGGTTCAACTCCTGACTAGATTTGGAAAAGAGCTCTGGTCCCCCCCATCCTACAGATGAGATGGTTGGTGATATACACGCAAATGTATGTAATGTTAAAAATAAATGGTAAACCCACAGAGTTTTTATGTGACAGTGGTGCATGCAAAACAGGTCTTAAAACACATGTCCCAGGTTTGAAACAATCTCAAAATAGCATTTGGGTTAAATCGGCAGATGGACAAACGCATAAAGAATATTTCTCTAAAGCTTTGACAATTGAAGATGAAGAAACTAAACTCACTATTTCAGCCTCTATAGTGATCTCACCAAAATGCCCTGTTAACCTGTTAGGAAGAGTCCTGATGACCCGGCTGGGCATCACCATCATCCCAATTAAAGACGGAATGAGAGCTTGCAGAGTCAGAAATGCAGATGTGTATGCATCATGCACAGATGATAACAGTATTTACTGCTCATATGATTTAAACCCAAAATTCAACTTACACCTTCCAAGCAGAATGCTACGAGAAGCACGTGAGCAACTACAAAAGCCAGAGACAGAAATGATGTATAGTCAATTACATGTAACCATGAATGTTTTGACTGACCCTCATGACACATACATCAAAGAGTTTACCAACTTGTCCCCTGTTAAAGTGGGATTGCTCCACATGTACACTGACCGAAGGTCATTTGCTGCTGTGACTGTTCTCCTCCCTACAGATCGAGCATCCAGCTACAAATTATCAGCTACCCCTCATATCTCTCTGTACAAGCCTGAGAACATAACTTGGACAGATGCTGGCCTGAGAACAAAAATGGCCACAGTTTCAAATTATTATGAGAGCCGCGATGAAGACTGGAGTTACAGTCCCAGCTGTGACATGTGGACACAATCTTTCTGTGGTGCAGCTATGTGCGAAACACGTGTGCATCTCCTGACGTGACAAACTGACGTTTTCTTAACTTCCAAAGGAGAAGCTGAGTTGGCAGAGATTCCAGGAAAACTGTAGTCAAAGGCTCCTTCTGATGTTAGACTTTTAACATCCATTTCTGCCATGTGTCTATAAAGCAAAAATTAAAAAGTATCATTGCATGCAATAATGTTTTTTAGGCTCTAAACAAGTTAAACTGATGAAGAGTTGTGTAGGAAGAAATAATAGCTTTCCTGTAGTTTCCCTTTAAAATGTTCTTTAAAATGCATTCAATAAGTCATAGTATGGACTGTCAAGTTAAAAAAAAATGACCCTGAACTAGTTTTAAATATCTCCACAAAATGTCATCTTGATAAACAGAAGTGGCTCTGAGATATTTCAGAGATTACAATGTAGAGCATGTCCTCTATATTTCAGAGCTTTTTTTAAAAAAAACAAAACATGGACATGACTAATTTTTTTCATGCACAGATGATAAACAATTAATTGACCAAACTGTACTAACAGATATGCAACAAAATGCATCAGTACAAGAAAAACAGATGTGGACCACAAAAGGTGCCACACAAAACTGATGGAATTTTTCAAGTGAATGAAAAACCAGTTCTGCCTAAATCCCTTTTCAAAGCAGCAGCAATTGTGACACATGGGCCTTGCCATGTGTAAACAGGAGGGATGAGTGCTATCAGACAACAACACTTTACAACGTATGGATTAAATTCCTACTTAAAAAACTTTTGTAAAGCATGTCTTGTGTGTGTGAAGCACAACCCCCAAGGAAACATGAGACCAAAAAGAAGATCTTTTCCAAAACCCTCTTACCCGTTTCAAGCAATGCACATGGACTCCATTGAGCTCACACAAAGTGAACCTTATAAGTACTGTTTAGTGATGGTCGATGCTTTTTCCAAATGGGTTGAGATAGTTCCATCAAAACTAGCTGATGCACTAGCAGTAGCTAAGGCTATTTGCAAAACTATCATCCCAGCCCACGGCATCCCACAAACCATTTACAGTGACAATGGGCCACATTTTGTGAACAAAGTAGTTCAGAAAATGGCAGAGCATTTGGGAATGGATTTGAAAAATCATTGTGCCCATCACCCTCAGAGTGCAAGCCTTGTGGAAAGAACAAATGGCACTATCAAAAGCAGATTGAAAAAGTGCATGGAATCTACTGGCCGTCCATGGCCAGAATGCTTGGACCTGGTGAAACTCTATATGAGAATCACTCCCACATCAGATGGATTACCTCCATTTGAGACAGTCCATGGGAGACCATATAGGTTACCAGTGTTTTCATCAGACTTACAGAAAGCAGACGAAGAACAGACTCTGGCAGATTATATGATCAGGACACTAAAACAGAAAGACGTGTCCAAAGCAAATTTACTGCCTTCTGATTCCTCTCTTCCACAGGTTGACAGTCCCATCAAAGTAGGTGACTGGGTGTACATCAAAGTCATCAAAAGAAAGAACTGGGCCAGCCCACGGTGGGAAGGACCATACCAAGTGCTCCTGACCACACCTACTGCAGTGAAGATTGCTGAAAGGCCCAGCTGGATCCACCTCAGTCACTGTAAGTTACAGAGAGTGTTGGACCCCTAATTTCAGAGTGGTGGGGAAGCCTGACTAAAAAGGGACCTCATTGTTTAGAGTGAGGTGTCTCAACGTCAGTGAAGAAACCAACTGATCCTCACTCTGATAGGCCGAGGGTGCACCTGCATCTCTGATAACTGAGCAGCAATGGGAACACAAAAGGTGTTACTCAGCTGCGCTGCGGCTGTAGCGTGTGTATTGTCTGTATTCATCCTAGGTGTCCAAAGTGATCCCAAACCAAACTGGGAAAAGAGATGGACCCATGATGTGGACTACAAGGACTGGACATGGGACCCGAAACACCCATTCGACACAAATACCTGGTACAGGTATGTGAAATCCACAGTGGGACAACCTGACGGAGTTGAGGGATGTTATGTGTGTTCCAAGCTTCCCCCTTCCTCTATACAGACCCATTCAGCCAAATGGATGAATAAAACTGAAGCGAAATGTATGGCCTCAATGGCAGTTATTGGGTTTCAACATAGCAATATTATGATCAATGACTCTGATTCCCATTGGGGAGTAGAAAACAGGACATGCAGTACATTGTTCTGGGCTAAAATGAACATCACAATCAGAGGGAAACCCACACCACAAGTAGCATATCTCCACATTCCCAAAGGGCAGAACTTCACTTGCTTCACTCAAGGAAATGAGACGCATCTGTGCAAAAGCAAGGGCTGCCCACAGGGAGGAGCCTGGATGGGAGCTCTAAACATCACTTCTGAGTGCCAAGACGGGATTGCCACAGCAACTGGAGAAGGCTCCCCAACCAACATGTCCGCACCATCGAACGGGACGTACCTCATCCATTTTAAAAAGTAACTTTAGTTACAGAGGAGAGCGCCTAGGCGTTTTATAGCCTTTTCTTTTGCACTGCCGGGAGAGCGCCCTGCAGTGCCGCGATCTTGTCTTGTTTATTATAATAAAACCCTCCTGAAACCACGACCCTGCATCTGCGTCCTGAATCCCTCTCTGGTACTGACACTGCTTTTAAATTCAGACAAAACTGAAGTTGTTCTCTTTGGACCTGAGCGCTTCAGGGAGAAATTGTCTAGTTATATAGTTACTCTAGATGGGATTTCCTTGGCTTCTGGTTCTACAGTGAGGAACCTTGGAGTTATTTTTGACCAGAATTTATCATTTGACGCACATATAAAACTGGTTTCTAGGACTGCATTCTTTCACCTTCGTAATATTGCTAAAATCAGGAACATCCTGTCTCAGGGTGATTCAGAGAAACTAGTTCATGCATTTGCTACTTCAAGATTGGACTACTGTAAATCCTTATTATTGGGCTGTCCCACATATTCTCTGAAAAGCCTCCAGCTGATCCAAAATGCTGCAGCCAGAGTTCTGATGAGAACTAACAGGAGCGATCATGTTTCTCCAGTTTTACCTTCTCTTCATTGGCGCCCTTTTAAATTCAGAATAGAATTTAAGATTCTTCTTCTCACATTTAAAACTCTTAATGACAGAGCTCCATCATATAGTAAAGATCTCATTGTAAGATATTTTCCTAACAGAGCACTTCGCTCCCAAACTGCAGGGTTACTTGTTGTTCCCAGAGTTTCTAAAAGTAGAATGGGAGGTAGAGCCTTCAGTTATCAGGCCCTTCTCTTGTGGAATAAGCTGCCAGTAAATGTCTGGGAAGCAGACACCCTTTCCACTTTTAAGATTAGGCTTAAAACTTTCCTTTTTGATAAAGCTTATAGTTAGGGATGGCTCAGGTAATCCTGAAACATCCCATACTTAAGCTGCTATAGGCTTAGACTGCTGGGGGACCTCATCTGTCACACCTTTCCTCACTTTGCTCTCTTTTTCCCCCTGTTCAATTTCTCAAATGATATTATGTACATGTGACATTATTGTGGTTATTAACTTGTGTTTCCTTGTTCCAACAGGTATCCTTTGAATGGTGTTATAGTTGTTTTCCCCCCTCTTTTCCCTCTTTTCTGTCTTCTCAAACCCAGCTGGTCGAGGCGGATGGCCACCCTTCCTGAGTCTGGTTCTGCCAGAGGTTTCTTCCTGTTTAAAAGGGAGTTGTCTCTTTCCACAGTCGCCTCAGGCATGCTCAGGACGGGAGATTGGACTGAAGACAAGTTTCGGTGCAATCTGTTGGTTTCCTTAGCTAGGATATTGTTTTTGAATTGGCTCTATATGAATGAATTGGATTATTTTGAAATTAATTAATTGGATTTCATTGGATTATGATTACAATGACTTGAATTCCAATTGGCTTTAATTGGACTATATTATTTAAGTGCCTTGAGGTGACATTTGTTGTAATTTGGCTCTATATAAATAAAACTGAATTGGATTGAATCAAATTCAACTGAGTCAGAATCTTCTTTTGTTATAGGACTATTTATAACTTTCACATTATAACTGACAACTCCTAAATCAGACATAAATCGACATTCCTCATTATCATTTTACTTTCTCCAGATTTACCTTTGCGTAAAATTATTAACCTTACCACAAAAGTCACTTGTGTGGACTTAACCAACATGTCAAGGATATAGGAACTATTAACACACAGAACAGAAAAAATAAAATAAGCACATGTGACCTACAAAAGACCAGCTGGGTACAGAAATGTGTCCAGCCCCTTTTGTAATGCAGGCAGAGGGTTGTGACCTTAAACTCCCTCAGGGCAACATGCACCAAGTGCTGAACAAACGACAGACTAAAGAAAAGAAAGGCTAAATCCTTGGTGAGGTGGTGATCCCGTCTTGGGTCTCATCATGAAAATAAAAATAATAAAAACAGTTAACTCCCCTATTTTCTTACTAACATTCCTGTGAGTTTCACTTATCTTCAGCTGTTTCAGCTATAGACAGTTATACACATAACATTTTACTATTGTCAATGATAATGCAACAATTTGTCACAATGTAACAGGGCAACCGCATCAAAATATGTTACCTAAGCACAACGCTCATCATTTTAGTCCTGCAAAAAGGTCCGCAGGTCCACGTCAGACAGTGGGTCCTCTTCCAGAGGCGCAGTCAAGAGAGCCAAAGTTATTTGTTAGCACTGAAACATTGAATTGTCTTATCACCGGAGTACTTCAATCATATGACTGTACAGTTTCAATAAAAGTGCTTTATTTGCTAGTTTTGAATTCATTGTTGGATTTTGCATATAACTATGTGATTAGTTGTGATTAATCAAAGGAAATCAAGCGATTTAGTTTTTTGGCTGGTTTTATATCTGTGATAAAGGATGGGGATGGTAATATAGTTACAGACCAAAGGAACATTAATGCTCAATTTAAGTCTTTTTATGGAAAATTGTATACTTCAGAAGCAGGTGATGGGGAGTTGGTAAAGAATTTCTTCAGTACACTGGAAATGCTCTCCTTAGACGAATCAGACAAATCAGAATTGGAAAGGAATATAACCCAAACGGAGATTAATAGTACAATCTAAAAAATTAAACCAGGAAAGGAACCCAGTCCTGACGTGTTTCCAGTAGAATTGTTTTAAACATTTGGTCCTAAATTAATTCCATTACTATCAAATATATTTGAAGAGATTCTGGTTAAAAAAAGTCTTCCCCAAACTATGACACAGGCTTCCATCTCTTTATTATTAAAAAAAATCTTTAATAAAGATTTGCTAATATGCGAGTCCTACCGTCCAGTCAGCTTATTGTGTTGCGACTATAAAATTCTCACCAAGGTATTGGCTGCCAGGCTGGAGAAAATCATGCTTAAACTGATTCATCCAGATCAGACGAGTTTTATTGTAGGTAGACAACTATCAAGCAATCTTCGCAAAGTATTCAACATTATATAACAACCCAACAATGTTGAGCCAGAGTTAATGCTGTCATTGGATGCACAAAAAGTGTTCGACAGGATTTAATATAACTACCTGTTCACTGCGCTAGAGGTTTGGCTTTTTCTTCAAGCCTCAGTAAAAACGAACAAGATAATATCAAACTATTTCCCTCTTTCCCAGGGGACAAGACAAGGGTGTCCCTTGAGCCCCCACATATTTGATATTGCCATCGAGCCCTTGGCAATAATGCTAAGGAAGACCACATAGCTGGTAGGAGTGCGAAGGGCAGGACATTCACATAAAGTATCCCTTTATGCAGACAACCTTATTCTTCTATTCTTTATTCAGATGTCATTCCGGGAATTTATTTTCTCTGTTATTAAGGATAGCTTTACTTACTTGGGTGTTTGTGTCACTTACGATTACAGGAAATCTTTTTGAAAGCAATTTTAAAAAGATGTTTCAACCTCTCCAATTGTAACTCGCCAGATGGATCAACTCAGTAAAAATTACTATAATGCCCAGATTTTTATTTCTGTTCCAAGCAATGCCAGTCTTTATCCATAAATCCTTTTTTAAAAACTTAAATATCTACTTTTATTTGGAATAGAAAAGTACCTCGAATATGGAAGGGATATTTGAAAAGACGAAAAGCAAAAGTCGGGCTGTTTCTTCCTAATTTTTTGTATTATTATTGGGCAGCCAATATCCACAAACTGATGTTTTGGGTCTCTGATGTATCATATGATTACTCTCCAGTCTGGTGCCGAATGGAACAGTATTCGAGTAATCCTGTTTCGCTTCACTTTTTAATTTGTTCTTCACTACCCCAAAGTAAACGTTGTTGGACGAACAAACCAATCATTTCTGGCTGCCAGAAGATATGGTCACAGTTTAGGATTCACTTTAAGCATAAGCAAGCTCTTGCCACTGCCACTATTCTAGCAAACATCAATTTTGCCCCATCTCTCACAGACCCATCTTTTCAATTGTGGCATAGGAAAGGGATTAAATGTGTGATGGACCTTTTTAACGTTGGTCACGTCATTTCCTTTGAACAGCTAAAGAAAGACTTCAGTATCCCTCAGTCACATTTCTTTAGATTTCTTTAGGTGCGGAGTTATGTTAAAACACACTTCTCTTTAACAGCCCCTCAGAGTATATGGATAGATGAATGTTTGAACATGGACCCAGTTGACAGAAGTCTGGTGTCTATGTTATATGATAATATCCAGAGGGTTGCCGCCATATCACTTAACCGTTTAGCAAGACTGTGAGAGGAAGAATTAAGAACCACCATTTCATATGTAAACTGGCAGACAGCAATTACATTAGTACAATCTTCGTCAATATGTATTCAACAAGGGTTGCTGCAATTTAAGGTTCTGCACAGGTTACATTTATCTGCAAGTAGGCTAGCCAAACACTACCCTGGTTTAGACCTGACTTGCATTAGATGCAGGCAGGACCCAGCTAGCCTAAGTGAAATGTTTTGGTTCTGCCCAAAACTTGCTCTATTTTGGATACGTGTATTTGAAACATTTTCATATATGTGTAATAAAGTTGTCAGCCCCAACTCATTGACTGCATTATTTGGGGTCATCCCTCGGGAGACACCAATTACTGGGCACCAGGCTGAGGCTATAGCATTCTCCACTCTATTGGCTTGACGTCTGATACTCTTCAGTTGGAACCTTAGTTAGAAGGTTACGCCCCCCTCTCATAGACGTTGGGTGGAGGAAGTGATGTCCCATCTCAAACTTGAACAACTTCAAGTACACTGCCCGGGGCACTACCCATAGATATTATAAAGTTTGGCAACCATTTCTATCGTATTTCGAGGATGAACTTCCTTCCCTTGTAGCCTGAGTTACCCAAATCCCCTTTTTTGTGTTTGTATGTAACTCTGTATATGTAGTTATGTGTGTATATACTGTATGTATGTATAGCTACTTTGTGTATAATGAGTAATTTCTCTGTTTTATTCTCTTCATTTTTGATCTATTTAGCTTTTATTGCTATTATTTTCTTTCCTCTTGTCTGGGGTATCGAGTACTGCCGTGTTGTATAATGTGAAAATCAATAAAAAAAAAAATAATTAAATGAATCGCTGTTAAACAACTGGTAAATTTAACTTTATTTACAACCAATGCTACAACTGTAACGGGTGGTGTATGGACCCAATTGTAGTACAAAGGAGTCAGAAGACAGTGGTAAAAAGTTCAAGGCTTTACTGAAACTCTGACAGACAGACAAACGGTTTAGAAACCGGCAAACAGGAATCAGGAGAGGAGAGGCAAAGTTCTTGGTCAGGGACAGAAGGCTGGGTCGAATTACCAGGAGGCAGACGAAGCAGGGAATCAGGGACAGGCGAGGTCGGTACTGGTAAAGCTGGCAGGAGAACGCTGGAAAGACTTGCATGGCAAAGAACCCGAGAACTCCCCATCCTCTGGTTGTGAGGAAGGCGAGTGCGCCGGTGGGTCCACTGCCTCCTCTTCCGACAGGGAGTCCTCCCACTGGTCCGGGGCAGTGGAAGGGTCAGCAGCAGGCGTCCTATGGCGAGGGCCCCTGCCGATGTTGCTGGGGGAGGGCTGGTCCGGATGTTGCTGGTGAAAGACTTGGATGAGACCCCGGTCCAAAATGTGTTGAGCAGGAACCCAGGATCTTTCCTCCGGACCGTAGCCCTCCCAGTCGACGAGGTACTGGCAGCCCCTTCCACGTCGGCGAGAGCAAATGATGCGGCGCACGTCATATGTGAGTCCCCCTTCAATGAGACGGGGAGGGGGTGGAGCAGAAGGCACCAGCGGGCTCTCGTTGACCGGCTTGACCTTGGACACATGGAATGTCGGGTGCACCCGCATAGTCCGAGTGAGTTTGAGCCGGACTGCCACAGGATCGAAGACCTTCTCGATAGTGAAGGGCCCAACAAACTTGGGAGCCAGCTTGTTGGATTCCACACGCAGAGGAAGGTCACAAGTGGAGAGCCAAACCTTCTGGCCCACCTGGTATTGTGGAGTTTGAGAGCGATGACGGTTGGCTGCTGAGGAGTACCGGTCTGCCAACTTCAGGAGGGAGGCCCTAGCATGGCTCCAGGTCAGACGACAGCGACGGATGAAGGCTTGAACTGAAGGGCAAGAGGCCTCCCCTTCCAGGGCTGGGAAGAGAGGAGGCTGGTAACCGTAGGCACACTGGAAAGGAGACAAACCGGTGGCGGAGCTGGTAAGGGTGTTGTGGGCATATTCCACCCACAACAGATGCTGGGACCAAGAGGATGGGTTCTGTGACACCATACACCGGAGGGCCGTCTACATTTCTTGGTTCTTCCTCTCAGTCTGGCCATTAGATTGCGGGTGGTACCCGGATGACAAACTGGCCATGGCTCCCAAGAGGCTGCAGAACTCCTGCCAGAACACTGATGAAAACTGGGGCCCTTGTCCGAGACAACATCAACAGGAATCCCATGAAGGCGGAAGACGTGGTTGAGGAGCAGCTGGGCTGTCTCTTTAGCTGATGGGAGCTTAGGCAAGGACACAAAGTGTGCCATCTTAGAGAAGCGGTCCACAACGGTAAGAATAGCCGTCTTCTCATTCAATGGTGGCAGGCCTGTCACGAAGTCCACTGAAATGTGGGACCAGGGGCGATATGGCACTGGGAGAGGTTGCAGGAGGCCGGATGGTGCTTGACGCGATGTTTTATTCCGATTGCAGATCTGGTAGGCTTTGACATACTCCCGGGTGTCCTCCTGTAACGTGGCCCACCAGAAACGTTGTAGAAGGACCTCCCGGGTTCTCTGGATCCCAGGATGGCAGGTCAACTTAGAACCATGGGCCCACTGGAGTACATCCGACCTCAGAGCTGCAGGCACGAATAAACATCCAGTAGGGCAGGCACTAGGACCAGGCTGACCCTCTGTGGCAGCTCTTACTTTCTTCTCAATTTCCCAAGTCAGGGATGCCACAACACACGGGGACAGAAGGATGGTGTCAGGAGCACTGGTGCCATCATCCTCCCTCTGGAACAGACGTGACAGAGCGTCAGGTTTGACGTGGTGGGAGCCGGGTCTGTAGGAGAGGGTGAAATTGAACCTAGTGAAGAGGGCCCATCGTGCCTGTCGAGAATTGAGTCTCTTTGTGGTTCGAATGTACTCCAGGTTCTTGTGGTCCGTCCACACCAGGAAGGGCTGCTTGGTCCCTTCCAGCCAGTGCCGCCACTCCTCCAGGGCCAGTTTAACAGCAAGGAGTTCCCGGTTACCAATGTCATAATTTCTCTCGGCTGGGGAAAGACGCCGAGAGAAAAAGGCACATGGGTGGATCTTCTGGTCACTGGCTGCTCGCTGGGACAGCACAGCCCCTACACACATGTCAGATGCATCCACCTCTACGATGAACTGCCGTTCGGCATCAGGAACTTGGAGGATGGGTGCAGAACTGAAGCGGTCCCTCAGGGTCTGAAAGGCTGTATCTGCAGAATGGGACCATCGGAAGGAAGTCTTGGAGGATGTCAGGGCTGTGAGAGGGGCAGCGATGGAGCTATAGTTCCGGATGAAGCGCCTGTAAAAATTGGCAAAGCCCAGGAACTGCTGCAACTTCTTACGGGTTTCAGGAAATGGCTAGCACCTAACTGCGTCCACTTTGGCAGGATCCATCTCCAGGTGACCTTGAGTCACAATATAACCCAGGAATGACACAGTCTGTGAGTGAAACTCACACTTTTCGGCCTTCACAAAAAGGGAGTTCTCCAGCAAGCGTTGGAGGACCGTCTGGACATGGTGGATATGTTCTTCGCGGGACTTAGAAAAAATGAGGATGTCGTCCAAATAGACGAAAACATATTTGTCGATCATGTCTCTGAGGAGGTCGTTGACCAAGGCCTGGAAAACTGCCGGGGCATTGGTGAGGCCAAATGGCATCACCAAATATTCATAATGTCCGGTGGGCGTGTTAAAAGCAGTCTTCCATTCATCCCCCTCTCGGATGCGGACAAGGTGGCATTACGGAGGTCGAGCTTGGTGAAGATCATGGCTCCTTGAAGTAACTCAAAGGCTGAGGTGATGAGGGGAAGAGGGTACCGGTTCTTTATAGTGATGTCATTAAGTACCCTGTAATCAATGCAGGGGCGCAGGGTCTTGTCCTTCTTCTCGACAAAGAAAAATCCTGCCTCAGCAGGAGACGACGAGGGTCGGATAATACCGGCAGCCAGGGAGTCATTGATGTAAGACTCCATGAACTCCCATTCAGGACCAGACAGGGAGTACAGACGCCCCTTGGGAGGTGAAGTGCCAGGCATCAGGTCAATGGAACAGTCATAAGGCCGATGAGGGGGCAATGAAGTCGCCTTAGTTTTACTTAACACCTCCCGGAAGTCATGGTACTCGGCAGGAACTCTGGACAAGTCAGGGCAGGAACTGGAGTGCGTTGTCTGGTGGGGTACAGAGGCCTCTTTAAGGCAGAGCTGGTGGCAGGAGTTCTTCCAACCGAGGATGCCCCCTGTGGCCCAGTCGATGTGGGGGCTGTGTCGACGTAGCCAAGGGTAGCCTAAGATCAGTGGAATGTTGGAAGATGACAGGAGGTGAAACTGGATGGTCTCATGGTGGTTACCGGAAAGTAGCACGTGGACAGGAGAAGTCTGGTGAGTGACAGTCTCCAGAAAATGGCCATCAAGGGCTTTGGCAGGAATTGGGGTGTCAAGTGGAATCTTCTTAAGTCCGAGTTGTATAGCTAAGCTCTCAGCCATAATGTTGGCATCTGCACCAGAGTCTATAAAAGTGGGCAGGGTGTGTGCACCACCAGGAAGGAGGAGCTTGACTTGGAAGAGCGGGCACAAGCTTGAGGAGGAAGACTTTGCTGCCGTGTGACTCACCAGGACTTCCTCACTCACTCACTGGTGAGCCCTGTCTTTTAACGGGCAGCGGGAGATAAAATGTCCAGCTTGTCCACAGTACATACACAGATTCCCCTTACGGCGGCGCACTTGGTCTTCGGGTGTAAGCTTGGTGCAGCCCACCTGCATGGGCTCAGACTCTACGCCAGTATTCATAGTGGGTAAAGAGGAACCGGAAGCAGATGAGTAACCTGGCCAGCGGGCTGGGTCAAGATGACCAGGAGTGTTCTGTCTCCTCTCCCTTCTCCGGACCTGTATGCGGAGGTCCAGCCGAACAGTAAGTTCAATGAGACTGTCCACGGTGGAAGGTAGAGGATAGGAAACCAGTTAATCTTTGATGTAGTCTGCCAAACCATGCAGAAAAGCATCGCGCAGAGCCGCAGTGTTCCAGTCGCTTCGACGGGCCCTGGTCCGGAAGTCGATGGAGAAGTCAGCCACTGACTGGTTCCCTTGGCGCAGGGAGAGCAGATCACGGGCGGCATCAGATCCGGAAGTGCCCAACCCGAACACATTGCATAGTTCCTCAGAGAAGGCCTGGAATGATGCACAAGCGGAAGTCCCCCTCTCCCACTCTGCTGTTCCCCAGAGGAGGGCTCTGCCGGTCAGGTTGTTAATCACGTATGCCACCCTGGCATCCTCGGTGGCGAACGTGTATGGCTGCAGGCCGAAGAGTAAGGAGCAGGAGGTCAGGAATGAACCGCAGAGTTCAGGGTTTCCATCATATCGCTCAGGGGTTCCCACTCTGGGCTCGGAGATCATTCTGGGCTGTGGCAGAGCTGGAGCAGGAGTCTCCAGTGTGGGGACTGGAACTGCAGGGAATCAGGGACAGGCGAGGTCGGTACCGGTAAAGCTGGCAGGAGAACGCTGGAAAGACTTGCATGGCAAAGAACAATCTGGCAAAGGATAGAGTGTGGAGCTGGTGACTATATGCTGGGCTTATTGCATGTGATGAGAGGCAGCTGTGTGCACAGGTGAGTGGAGTTAACTGATGAGGTGTGTGTGACTGACAGGCTGAGTTGGGCAGAAGCAGGATCAATGGAAAATTACTGATGGTTGGATGACTAAACTGTGACAACAACTACTACTACTACTAAAATTACTATATTTTGTTCTGCAACTGACCACCAATTTTCTTCGATTTCCTGAACATCATCAATCGTCATAAACTCTGGCTTTTCCAGAATAAGTGAAGAGCCGAAGTTTGAAACCAAAAATTATTATTCAAGCTGCCTTTAAGCTTCTGGTGAGTAGATTGTTAGCAGTGACCTAATGTTTGCAGAGAAATTCACATATGTAGATTCCTCTACAGGTTTGTCTACAAAGTTAAAGATAAAGTGATATTAGTCTCTATCAGGATTCAAAATTTGAAAAACATTGGAAACCCTAAATGATCATTGTTTATGTAAATGTCTTTGTTTCTATACAGCCTTCTTTCCAAAATCCCTCTCTATAACATCAATAATATTACGAAATATTACGAATATTAGAGTTTAATATTAGTTTTTGCATGGAAACTGCCAGTTTACAAAAGCTGACATATCCAGTGCTGCCACAGCACCATAAGCCTAATACTATTATTTTAACCCTCATGCTAAATTTTAACATGTATAATCAAAAACATCATCTCATGCACATGAATTAAATGTCTTTTACCTGATAGCATTACAGATAAATTTTATACATTTTGTACGCTTGTAACTGGTCTCACTTTATTCCACAGATTAATCAGAGGAAAGGATTATTATTTTTCGACAAACACTTCTGACCTGTTCTGATACCACAGGTTGTTGTCATGGTTTCAACTTGCTGCCTTAATCTCAATTTTAGCATCTGCAGTCTCATGTAAATCAAGAGAAATTTACAATTACTAATGCTACAAGCTGCAAGTTGGTGAACTTGTGTCACATTGCTGTAGCAGGTCAAAAGAGTGATAGAACTGGCTCAGGATTGTCTTCATGTAATTCATAGTGAAGTATGAAAAGCTCTAAATAATCAGATTGTGTCTTGGTCCAGTACTGCAGCCTTAAGGAGAAATTGAATATAATGCTGATGGCCAGTAATGCAAATCAGTTTAAAGTCTGGAAAACTCTATACAGCTACTCTGACACAGGCAAAATTTCCTACATCGTAAACTCCTCATTGTCACACTGCTCTGTCACCACTGATGGGTGGCTACTTCTTTATATTCTTTATTAAAACATACAATGTACTCGTGTTGTATCTGCCTTAGCTTTGATAAATGGGTGAGGACGTTGGGAGGATTTGTTAAGCTAGATAAGCTTTTTACTGAAACTCAAATGGCACCAATATTGTTACAATTGTGATAAATGGAATTTTTAAAATCCATTTAATAAGAATATTGCAGATTTAATTCCATGTATAGTTGAATGCAGTTCACAACAGTTCACAATTCATCTCAGTGTACTACAGTAGTAGCGCTACAGAGAAAATAGGCAAATTACTTGAAATCCAGTTAAATAAAGTCCAATTCAGTGTATTTACACTCTAATCTAATCCAATTTATTCTAATGAAATTAAATTAAATACCACCCATTTTAATCCAATTCCGATCCAAAACACAAAAGAGTCTAACTGATACTATATTTTTGGGGCTGATACATCTAATTTAAATGTGTTTTAACAGCGCACTGCATATTGTACTTTAACACATGTTAAAGTCATGGTTTATTGCAGTTACATTTATGAAAAAAAAAAAAAAAAAAAAAAACCCACAACATCTCACGTGATTTGATATTTTAGGCCCTTGAAGCCGATTGCTTTGGATATGGTACAATATTTACCCAGTAACTGTTAGTAGCTGGCTGTTAAACATATTCACACCGTGTAGCAAAATCTCTTTAAAAGCACTTTTTGTCATATTATTCTCTGTGCAATAGACTTTTTATTTACCACAAAAGACAGAGATTACAAAGATTTCAAACATGTAGACAACACAAGATGTTTACCTTTAGATGAATACTAAAAAAAACAATGCTAAACTGAGTTCTGGTTTTCTTCATTGCAGATGGGAGATCGATAGACAGATAGATTCACTAAAGTACATTACCATATGCAATGTGTGACACTGGGTGGTGTGATGTGCGTGGTGGAAGTAGGACCCGGATGCAGATATTTCAAAACAAAAACTTTATTTATTTATTTCAAAATATAACAAAAATTGCAATTGAGCTGGAATACAAAAAAGAAATAAATAAATAAACTACACTGTAAGAAAATCCTAAAACAAACCCAGTAATTTTCTGGCAGCTGGGAAATAAAAGAAAATGACTTTCTCATAAAAATACGATTATTTTCCATAATTAAAATAGAGTTTGTAGTTGTAATTTTAACAAGAATTTGCCTTATTTTCAGGTTATTTAACATTTAATCAGAAACATTTTCATATTTAAAAAAAATTAAATAGAAAAATGGTAAATAATGGTAAATATTACGAATAATAATACTTACATTTACAGAAATGTGCTGTTAATGACATTTTATAGAAAGAGGTTGTATAATAATTCATATTTTATGTAATATAATAGTATGTGACACAAAATAATGTGATTCATATTTCAAAACATGTAAAAAAACTTGAAAAATTAGATATTTGGTTTACAATAGCAAAAATTTAATGTTAATTTCAGATAACATAATTATTAAATTTTTTTAATGTTTAATTACATTTAAGTTTTAAAACAATGAAATTACCCATGATGATAAATTAACATTGTTATATGAGTAATAATGCCTAAATTTACGGAAATGTGCTGTTATTAGTTGATTTTAATGGCATTATTTTGTGTAAAAAGGCTGTATATTATTTTATATTAGATGTAATGTAACAGTATACAACAATAATTTGATTAATCTTTAAAAACGTAAAAAAGTAAAAGTAACTACATATTAGGTGTACAATTGTAACAATTTACTGAATATTTAAGCACTTTCAACTTAAAAAAAAAACTATACTTACCTAATAACACCATAATTATTTTGATTTTAAATGGTTTAAACCGTTTTTTGGCTCGTCGGAAAAGGGGCTTAAATGAATTGTGTTTGAATCGGACTTAGCTTAACAAGAACAACTACAATTTCCTCTCTGTATTTTTATTATGTATATATATATATATATAACTGTTACAGTTAACCCTTCTGAAACAAAAGAAAATCAACTGAATTGGAAATTAAAGAAAAAAAGTTTAAAAAAATAAAAAAAGTTTTGAAGTTTGACCCATACTTGAGCATAAGTGACACACAAAAAGAGATGTGCTATTCAGTCTATTTTTCAAAACTTTCAACCCAAAAAAAGAATCTTAAAAAAAGCTTTCATAGTCTTTTTGTCCATGAGGACGGGACATACACAGTGCAGCTCCAGGACACAGAGTTGAGGCAGTCCTTGATCAAAAGTGTACTCCTTCACTCTTTGAGATGGTTTTGGTTTCCCATAATGGCAGAAACATTTAGTTTCATCTCTTAGGTCGGGTCAGCTGAGTTATTTGCAGTAAACATGGATTCATTATTTATCTTAATGAAACAAGATACAATAATGTATATGTATCTGTCTGTCTGTCTGTTTCTTTCACTGCATGCCTTTTTTGTTGCTGTCACAGGTTCAGTTATATTACAGAACAATCCCAATCATAAAACTTCATCATAGTATTAGTGAAAACATAACAAGAGATTAATAATGTACACCAAAGTTCATGTACAACAGCTCAAACAATACTGTTCACTTTACCCCATGCTCTGATCGTTATTGTTCCTGAAATAGGCTGATTAACTTTTAAAGGCTGAATGAAAATTAACTGTTTCCAATAGGCTTAAATGACAAATACTTCTGCTTTCGATAAAGGAGTCAAAGTTTGTAAAAGTTAAATATGTTAGATTGACAGCAGTGTTGCCTGTGATGTTCCAAGGTCGACAAACACACAAACCTAACACACACACGCACACACACACACACACCCACAGAGCAGACGCACAGACACACACACTCTCACAGACACACACACAGACACTTTCACACACACGACAAAGTATCTTCTTCTTATTCCCTCCATTCGTAGTCAGCAATTTTCATGATCAGTGGGAGAACCTTTGGACTGACTGCATGTTTTGTGGTGGCTTTCCGCTTCCACTTTTGAGCCCTTGTCCGGGTTAACCTTGAAGAGGCACCTGTCAAATGAAAAAGAACAAAAAAACAAAACGGCTTTACTAACTGTGGACTGTACTGTAAATTTAATGTTTTCATACATTTGCAATAAGGTTACACTACACTCTTTCGCTTGTGAAAGAGTGTTTGGACATACAGAGACAGTGGACAGTAATTTCAAGTCATACAGTGAAACTTCTGGCGAAAAAACTAGTGAAAATGTAGAAGAGGGTTTATAATCGATTATGTTCATTGTTGCAGCTCTAAACAAATGTTGTTAAGTGATAAGTTAACGCTAGTGGCTGGTCTCGCTGACTACTAAATGCAGCTTACACTGGCAGACAACATGTGAAGACGCCGACGACCGTGCTTTGGTCATCATATTTAGCTAACATTTCAATAGACGAGATGCTAGCGGATTGGGTGCCTTTTGCCGATTGAGTAAACTCAGAGGCATGGTGGTAAATAAAGCTAATGCTACTCAGCTTCATTCTGATACTTGTCTTCTGCCTTCCTCTTTCCTCTGGCATTGACATTAGCTTTCTGTTGACCAAATGGCGTGGTGGTTGTTGAACTTTTAAAGCGTCCCCTCAAAGACTGATGTTCAGTGTCCCAACAGCCAATGGTATGTCTTCTTCTTCTTTTTCTGTCGACCAACCCAAACTGGAACGGCGCTTTTCACAGCACGACATGTCACATTGTTGTTGTTTCCCCAGTCTGTGCCGAGACGTTGTTTTTTCTTTTTTTAGTGTACGTGTGTTTGTGCAGCAGTAAATGTCTGATTACATGTGTTTTGTTCAGACATGCTGTCAATTATATATATAAATATATATATATAAAATATCTATACACATTGTGGCCCTGCAATGATTCATACCTTATATTACTTTTTATTCCTATGAATTATATTTTCACTGTTTACCTCTGAATTGCTGAAACGCAAAACACAGATGACACATATTACTGTAATTCTCTGTCATTAAGATCTGTTCTGAATGACAGAATATAATGCTTTCAGGTGGTAGGTTGAGGAAACGGATGAAAAGCATGTAGTTTATGTGGTTTTATCCTGGTGTTGGCCTCCTTCACTAACAGTTCCTTTTCTTGGTTTGTTATATTGTGACAGATATTGTATTTCATATTAGCCTATAGCAGTTCTAGGCCACTCACAAATGTTTATTTTCATTAACTACGGTCATTTCAGTAGCCTACACATGATGCATGCAGTTTCACTTGAGATGGCTCAAATGAAATAGCTGTTAAGTTTTAACCTCAACATTAAGGTTACCATTTGCAGTACACATGCCAGGAGGTTGAGGGGTTCTGATAGCAGTGGTCATTCAGGAGTCTGCAAGGGTCTGCAGAAAATTGTTTTGAAACTCATGACAAGTCATTCATAATCAGACTGCAAACTCAGACCATTTCCTGGATTAAAATCAGGTGGTGGGTCGGGGGATGTTAGGTTACAGTACCACCACCTGATTTTAATCCAGGAAAAAGTCTGAGTTTGCAGTCTGAGTACCAAAAATATTATTATACACTATTATTACCATCTAGGAAATTACAGTAATTGTAACAAAGAAATGATAGTAAAATTACAAATAGTTATTTTACTATAATTTTTTCAGTAATCTTAAATAGTTTTTTACTTTTGAAAGTTTAATTTTACTGTTTATTCCATTAAATGACAAACAAATATTTGTGAAATTACGATACATTGGGAACATATTTTAACAATAAATATGTATTTCTAATGTTTTTTTTGGTAAAAGAAAAGAAATATTGTGTTTTCACAGTTACAGTGATTTTATATTTGTCATGTAAAGTCACAGTCTCTTTTTGTAAATTGAAATTATAATTGTAATTAATTGTAAATTGAGTGGTATCTTAAAAATACATAACATTTTTTTGTAAATTAACAGTAAAATTCTGTTTTATTAAAAAAATTTTTACAGTGTATGAAACAACTTTACACTTGAATAAAACAAAAACCTGACTGTGACTATGGAAAAAAACACAAGGACAAACCTGACTTGAAATGGGCAACTGTGGCATTGATAACAGTGAGGATCTGGCAAGGAACATGAGAAAACCTGGAGACTAAATACTGAGGCGAGGTGATTGGTAAGTGAGTGCAGCTGAAGAAACTGAGGAAAACATGGCAAAACTGAAGACTAAACCGGAAACTTAAAACCTAACAAAACTAATAAAACATGACACAATGCAGGAAACTTCTTTCCTCTGTTTTATGTTTTCAACATACAATGTCCTTCATGAGTTTCACTCTGACATTTTGTTGAAGTTGAATTTGAGACGCTAAATAAGCAGCCTAGAGGTAAGGCTAGAGTAGCCTTGTGCTTTGTTCGAGCACAACATAATAGAAAAGGACTGCAAAGGATTGACGTAAGCATTTTTTATGTCAGCAAGTTCAGTCTTTCTCTGTTGTTATGCAATCTATCTAATAATGAGTATGTTTGCCAACAAAGTGGCAGTGGGTTATGAAAGTTGGCTGCTAGAATGAGCAACAAAGCATCAAGAATTTACATTATCAACGAATTATGCTGTGCATATATCATCCACTTTATTTATGTGGGTTATTTAGAACCTTGTTTACTCATTAACCATAAAAATCTTCAAGCATTGTTCTTGAGTACCAGCAGAATTAAACTTTATATTAGATGAAGAAATAGCTGCAAAAAAGGCATGAATGACACTCAATTGCTTTATCTCTCTCTCTCACACACACACACACACACACACACACAAACACATATCCGATTCCCACTCACACACAAAGCTCACTTTTAGCCTACAGGCACTGCATTTTAGAGTTTCATTTACTTGATTAAATCATATTTGCATATGGAAATTGTTTGAAAATTATGTTAATTTGTTATATACAAAGGAAAATTACTTTCCTATATTAAAGCTAAATAAGACAAGGGCCGACAGATAACGGTATTGAACTTTGCTCATAGGGGACTGACAGTTAAATTTTGTGCATGCACAGACACACCCAGAAATAAAAACAAACTGTACAAAATGGACATATTTTTCGATATATATTTCAGTATACACCTGCTTAAGCGCAATCAGAAATATGGTTCTGTCCAAATCTTCTTCCAAACTGTCCTCTCCTATATCAATAGAGACATAGGTCAGTTTCGCAGCAGGTTATTTCTTCATCTAGTGTGCTGTGTCCAGGTGTGTGTGACTGATGTAGCAACACAAGACGTCACCATGGGATGGATCTCCTCCTGAGTCAACTTGACTTATCAGGAACATGGAACGAGAAAAAAAAATCTGGCTAATTAATTAAGAGCAGTATGAAAAGTAATGGGATATTAGAATATAAATTGCTACATTCTGGAACCAATTTAATCCAATTACTGGAACCCCTCATGAATATAATACCTTCAAAATCACTCTGTCAGAGTCCAAAGGGAGACGTGTATGACGACCAAAACTGAGAGAAAAGAAAAAAAAATCTGCTCCCTTTTAACATTGACCACCAACAATGATTTAAATGGTTGAGAGGAACTGTTAACTTGTGTAATATACCTAATGATATTTTTTTTTTTCCTCTAATTGACATCTCGACCATTCACAACTTGAGTAGGTTTTTGTTTGAGCTCCCTTGTGTTTGATAAAGATGAATGACAGTAAAGGCTGATTAGTGCTTTTTCTCTTAATGGCCCTTACCCAATTTAAAAAATGTCTTAAAAGAGACAAAGGACCCCAATTCAATGCTAGAGTTAAAGTGAAGTCCGATTTTCAGGAGGTAATTGGAAATCTTTCTGGGTAAACCTGGTCTGATAAGGAGAGATGGCATCCATCCATATTGGAAGAAGTGATTCTCATATCTAGAAATACGGCTGAATTCATTAGTCATCCAAAAACAGGACAACACAGGGTTGAGACCAGGATGCAGAGTTGTAGTCTTACACACTTCTCTGCAGCTTACCACCTGCTGCTACCCCTCCAAAACCCCAAAAATACTGTCTGGTCCCAGACCACCCAAATTAAATAAATCAATAAATCAAATGCTGAATATTAGATCTCTTCTTTCCAAGTCTTTGTAAGTGAGTGACTTGATAGGTGATGATCACATTGATATATTTTTTCTTACAGAAACCTGACTGCTGGAGGAGGATCGTGTCAGCATTAATGAATCAACTCCCTCTAGCTACTTAAATTTTTACATTCCTAGAAACACAGGCAGAACAGGAGTGGAAGCTATCCTCAGATCAACGTTACTAATCAGCTGACTCTCAGCTTTTCCCACCAAAAGTGGAAATCACAAAAACCTCTTCTAGTTGTTGATGTGTATCATCTACCTGGCATTTATTAGCTTTGAAGAAAGTATCTTTAGAAACCTGATTTATATGTAGACTGTTTTTGTCCAGTTAAACTTTCTGAGCAAACAACAGCAATAATGTCTTCCAAACCATCAATTTATATTTTAGACCCAATCTATACCAGTTTGTTCAAGGAGATTTTCCCCTTAATGAATACTTCCAGATTGGATTTGATCAGTCTGTCTTTGGTGTCATGGTATGTACCTCAGAGTTTTAAGATTGCTGTAATTTAACTTTTACTTAAGAAACCTACTCTTGATCCAGGCGTGTTAGCTAATTATCAACCTATATTCAATCTCGCTTTTATGTCTAAAATTCTTGAGAAAATTGCTGTAGCTCAACTTTGTGATCATACACAGAAATAATCAATTTAAAGAGTTTCTGTCAGGATTCAGAGTACATTATAGCACAGAAACAGCACTGGTGAAATTACCAATGATCTCCTCCATATTAGCCTATAATAGTGGACCTATGTCTGCTTGTCCTGTAAGATCTCAGTGCTGCATTTGATACAATCGATGATAACATTCTATTACAAAGGCTTCAACATGTTATTGAGATTAAAGGAATCATAATAATAGGCTGGTTTAAGTCATATTTATCTGATAGATTCCAGTTTGTTCTTGTAAATGAAGAATCTTCCTCACACACCAGAGTAAGTTATAGAGTTCTGCAGTGTTCTGTGCTTGGACCGATTATTTTCACTTGAAAACACGCTTCCATTAGATAACATTATTAGAGAGCATGGCATACATCTCCATTGCTATGCGGATGATACTTAGCTATACCTATCTATGAAACCAGATGAAATCAATCACTTGGTTAGACTTGGTTAGCATGTCTTAAAGACCTGGATGACTCAGAATTTTCTGCTCCTAAATTCAGACAAAACTTAAGTTGTTGCCTTTGGACCTGAGAGCTTCACAGAGAAACTGTCCAGGTATATACTTACTCTAGATGGCTTTTCCTTGGTTATTTTTTACCAAAATCTACCCTTTGATGCAAATATAAAACAGGTTTCCAGGACTGCCTCCTTCCAATCTTCGTAATATTGGCAAAATTAAGGACATCCTTTCTCAGAGTGATGCAGAAAAACTGGTCCATGCATTTGTTACTTCAAGACTGAACTACTGTAATTATTTGTTATTGGACTGTCCCACCAATTGTCTGAAAATTCTCCAGCTGATCCAAAATGCTGCAGCCAGAGTTCTGATGAGATCAGGAAAGATCACCTTTCTCCAATTTTAGCTTCTCTTCATTGGCACCCTGTTAAATGAAGAATATAATTTAAGATTATTCTCCTCACATATGAAGCTCTTAATGACCAAGCTCCATCAAGATTTCATAGTGCAATGTTTTCCCAACAGAAACTCAGACTGCATGTCTGGAGTTTCTATAAATAGAATGGTAGGCAGAGCCTTCAGTTATCAGGCCCCTTTCTTGTGGAGCCAGTTGCTAGTATATGTCCGGGAAGCAGATATCCTCTCTACCTTTAAGATTAGGTTAAAAACTTTCCTTTTTGGTAAAGCTTCTAATTAGAAGAGGCTCAGATCAATTTTATCCATCCCTTTATTCATGCAGCTGCTATAGGCCTAGACAGCTGCACTGAGCCCTGACTTCACTCTGCTCTCTTTATTCCCTATGTACATATAACATTAATGTTGTTATTAACCTGTGTTTCTCTTTATCAGTATGTATTCCTGGCCTGGTGTTATGGTGTTTGTTATCCCGTCTTTCAAATCCTAGCTAGTCGAGACAGATGGCCACTCTTCCCGAGTTTAGTTCTGCCAGAAGTTTCTGTTAAAAGGGAGGTTTTTTTTCTTTCCACAGTCGCCTCGTCCACGCTCAGGACGGGGGATTGGATCAAAGAGAAGTTCCAGTGCAATCTGTTGGTTTCTTTAGCTAGGCTGTTTTTTTTTTTGTTTTTTTTTAAAAACAACTGACTTTGTATATATCAATTGGACTCATTTGGAATTCAATTGTATTTGATTGGATTATGATTGTATTACAATGAACTGGAACATTTGTTGTAAGTTGGCGCTATATAAATACAACTGAATTGAATGCCCAAAAATCTTTTAATAAAAGATAAGTCCAAACACAAACCAAAAAGTGCTGAAGAAAGGATTTTGTGAGCATTATGTAAATGAGTTTTAAGGGAGTGTCACGATCGGTGGGGGAAGGGAGGACCCAGATGCAGTACTCAAAAGGTTTATTTCCAAAGACAAAAAGGTCAGAACATAGGATGCGGCTGAGCCAGATACCAAAAATACTAAGTGTTAGTAAAACAAAACAAGACTATGGATAAAGAACAAACAAACTGGCAGCAGAGAGGACAGGCGTGGGTCCACCTGGACTCCCACTGGTGAAGGCAGTGGTGGGGATGTGCCCACCTGGGCTTCCATGGGTGTGGGCGAGGACAAAGATGCACCCACCTGGGCCTCCACAGGTGAAGGCGAGGATGACGGTGAGCCCACCTGACCCACCCCCAGCGACGCCCACAGCACCCCCCCCCCCCCCCCCCCCCACCCCTCAAGGAACAGCTCCCAGACGTACCCAACTCAGGGTGGGAGGGAGGGGCTCTGAATGCCGGCGTGGGCCGGATCATGGGCGGGTCAGAACCACAGGCTTGGTCGGGGCGGGGTCAGCGGGCTGCTGGTACAGGACCTCGGCAGCAGCAGTGTGCTGCGTGGTGGCAGAACGGCCTCGGAGGAGGCCGGCTGAGGAGTGGAGGAGCCTTACGGAAAGGCCCGATGTAGCTCGGTGGCGTCAGCGGGCTGTGGAGGCGGCAACACAGGAGCCGCCACTGGTCAAGCAAAAGGAGAGGGGTGAAGCTGGTGGATCGAGGTCGAGTGCGGGCCGAAAATGTCTCTCGCGACCATCCGAGACTCCGAGAGTTCGGGGGATCTCCGGTACTCGCCCTTTCTGGAACTCCTCCAGGAAGTCTCTGGACACCTTCCACCGGGCGAGACGGTCGGCCCCCCTCGGCCAAGCACTTGTGCAGAGCCACGAGCTGGCCAAGGAGAACTTGGAGAACTGCTGGGTCCATTTTTGGCAGAACCCTTCTGTCACGATCGGTGGAGGAAGGGAGGACCCAGATGCAGTACTTCTCAAAAAACTTAAAAAGGTCAGAACATAGGACGGGGCTGAGTCGGTTATAACAAATACTAAGTGTTAGTAAAACAAAACAAGACTAAAGATAAAGTCTTGTTTGTTACAAGACTATGAAAACTGTGGCTATGAACTAACAAATGAACTACAACACTGTGATGCAACGCCAGACTTAGCTTTTCGTGACTGTGGCATGAAGGGTAAGTGAAGATTCTGCAAATACTGTGACTGAACCTGGACACCAAATGCTGTGGGGAAGTGATTGGTGATGATGTGCAGCTGTGAAACAGGTGACATGAGTGAACCTAATGTGACAGACAAGAAAACATGACCTGAAACATAACAAAGAACCTGAAAACATTAAGATTAAACATAAAACGTGACAGAACCTGAAACATAACAATGATCAAAACATAAACTGTGACAGGGAGTCTGGAAATAACGTTTCTTTTTTCTTTTTTTAAATTTGTCATAAGAAGAAGCTACAAATACACATGTCTATACTGAAGTAGAAATATACACATTGAATAGCCATAAGATTATGACTTCCACACAGATTTCACATAACACCCCCCCTAAATAACGCACAGATACGTACACTGGTCCAGAAGGGCTAACACAATATAAAAGCTGCAACACTAATGCAAAAGTCACAACACAATACAAAAAAGCTGCAACATAAAATGGTAAATGGACTTGTACTTGTATAGCGCTTTTCTAGTCTAACTGACCACTCAAAGCGCTTCACTACATGCCGCATTCACCCCACTCACACACACTCATACAGCATGTCTTAAGATACACATAACTACGTGCTTTCTAATCATTCACACACTTTCATATCCCCAATGATACACTGGGGGGGCAACGTGAGGTTCGGGGAAGCCAGAGTCTAACCACCAACCTTCCGATTGGTGGGCGACTGCAGTGAGCGATCCTCCTGCAGTGCTATCTTGTGTTGTAATTTATTCTTACCCCTAGCCATAGTTTATTTATGTGACACAGTAAGTTTCATAGCCTTGTTTTTTTCCTCCGATTGCAAGGAGTGATTTTTCGTTGTTACCATTCATAGTCGCCTCCGATAAAGGAGAGCCTTTAGTTATCGTTAAAGTTTATAGAGCCTCTATTTTGTTAAGAGTGAGCCTTTTGTTTTACTCCGCCTCGTTAGGAGAGCGTGACATTGGTACAGTAAAGTATTCATAGCTTTTGTTTTCCTCCTAGTTTGGAGAGTTTTATGTTTGTAACTTTCATAGCTGCGCTCTTCCTCCGCTTAGTTGCTGAGGAGAGCGCTTAGGTTTTTCATAGCCTTTTTTTTTGCGCTGCCAGGAGATCACCCCGCATTGCTGTGCTCTGTGTGCTGCATTTAGATAATAAAAACCCTCCTGGAACCCATACGACCCTGCATCTGTGTCCTGAGTCCCCTGATAAACTGACATTTTCCTTTGTAGGTGGTAATGAATGTTTGCGAAACTTGCTTTTCAATTCAGGTCAATTCAGTTTATTTATATTGTGCCAAATCATAACAAATGTCAACTCTAGGTACTTCAATGATAATGTCTAATTCAAGTCAATTGGAGTCCAATTCATTGTGATCATAATCCAATCAAATCCAATTAATTACATTCCAAATTTGTCCAATTCATACATATAAAACCAATTCAAAAAACAATTTCCGAGCAAATGAAACCCACAGATTGCACCAAAACTTCTCTTCGGTCCAATCTCCCGTCCTGAGCGTGCCTGTGGTGACTGTGGAAAGGAACGACTCCCTTTTAACAGGAAGAAACCTCTGGCAGAACCAAACTCAGGAAGGGTGGCCATCCACCTCGACCAGCTGGGGTTTGAGAAGACAGAAAAGAGGGAAAAGAGGGGGGAAAAACACCATAACACCATTCACCTTTTGGAATGGTGTTATGAAACCTGTTGGAAAAGGAAACACAAGTTAATAACGACAATAATGTCACATGTACATAAAATCATTTGAGAAATTAAACGGGGAAAAAGAGAGCAAAGTGAGGAAAGGTGTGACGGATGAGGTCCCCCAGCAGTCTAAGCCTATAGCAACTTAACTATGGGATGTTTCAGGATTACCTGAGCCATCCCTAACTATAAGCTTTATCCAAAAGGAAAGTTTTAAGCCTAATCTTAAAAGTGGAAAGGGTGTCTGCTTCCCGGACATTTACTGGCAGCTTATTCCACAAGAGAGGGGGCTGATAACTGAAGGCTCTACCTCCCATTCTAGTTTTAGAAACTCTGGGAACAACAAGTAACCCTGCAGTTTGGGAGCGAAGTGCTCTGTTAGGAAAATATCTTACAATGAGATCTTTACTATATGATGGAGCTCTGTCATTAAGAGTTTTAAATGTGAGAAGAAGAATCTTAAATTCTATTCTGAATTTAAAAGGGAGCCAATGAAGAGAATCTAAAACTGGAGAAACATGATCTCTCCTGTTAGTTCTCATCAGAACTCTGGCTGCAGCATTTTGGATCAGCTGGAGGCTTTTCAGAGAATATATGTGACAGCCCAATAATAAGGAATTACAGTAGTCCAATCTTGAAGTAACAAATGCATGGACTAGTTTCCCTGCATCACCCTGAGACAGGATGTTCCGGATTTTAGCAATATTACGAAGGTGAAAGATGTCAGTCCTAGAAACCAGTTTTATATGTGCTTCAAATGATAAATTCTGGTCAAAAATCACTCCAAGGTTACTCACTGTAGAACTAGAATTCAAGGAAATACCATCTAGATTAACTATATAACTAGACAATTTCTCCCTGAAGCGCTCAGGTCCAAAGAGAACAACTTCAGTTTTGTCTGAATTTAAAAGCAGACAGTTCTGAGTCATCCAGGTCTTTATGTCTTTAAGACAGACAAGTTCTACTGGAATAAAATTTGGGTAGCCGTCCTCTGTCATATCTGCACATGGCAGTGAAGAAAAGGATGATGAAATCAACTCTTTAAATCTGGTTACAGCATTCTTTGATAGACTCCTATATATAAAATTCTTCTCGTAAGCCGTATAGTCAAGTAATGTAAAAGTTATCAAAAAATGGTCAGACAAGACAGGGTTATGAGAGAACACTGTTAACTGTTCACTCTCAATGCCATAAGTCAGCACAAGGTCAAGGGTATGATTAAGGCAGTGAGTAGGTCTGTGAACACTTTAAGAAAATCCAATGGAGTCTAATATAGAATTAAAGTTAATATTTAGGCTGTCATTTTCAACATCTACATGAATATTAAAGTCATCCACTACAATGACTGTACTCAGCACTAACTGTGATAAAAAACTCTGAGAATTCAGACAGAAACTCAGAATAAGGGCTAGATGGACAATACACAACAACAAACACAAGAGGTTCTTGTGATTTCCACCTTGGGTGGGAAAAACTGAGAATCAGAGATTCAAAAGAGCTAAAACTAATCTTGGGTCTAGGACTGATTAGTAACCTTGATCTGAAGATAGCTGCCACTCCTCCTCCTCTACCTGTGCTTCGAGGAACATGAACATTTAAATAGTCAGAGGGAGTTGATTCATTAATGCTAACATGATCCTCCTGCTGCTGCCAGGTTTCTGTAAGACTAAATATATCAATATAATGATCATAATTCAAATAATTCACTAACAGAGACTTCAAAAGGAGAGATCTAATATTCAGCAAACCAAATTTAATAGTTTGATGTTTTTGTTCAGTTAAAGTTTTTGTTTTAAATTTTTTTCTGTACAAGATGATTATCTCCTTTTGCATTTTTTGATTGGGGAGAGGCAGCATCAGGTGGGAAGCCACAGAGAAGTGTGTAAGACTACAACTCTGCGTCCTGGTCTCAACCCTGGGTTGTCATGTTTTTGGATGAATAATAAATTCGTCCATATTTCTAGAAATGAGAACCACTCCTTCCAAAGTGGGATGGACGCCGCCTCTCCTCATCAGACCAGGTTTTCTCCAGAAAGACTGCCAATTATCTATGTAGTTGTTTGATGGACACCATTTAGACAACCAGCGATTGAATGAGGACATACGGATAAACATGTCATCACTGGTCAGATTTGGCAGGGGTCCAGAGAAAACTACGGTGTCCGACATTGTTTTGGCAAAATTACACACAGATGCAACATTAATTTTAGTGACCTCTGATTGGCGTAACCGGGTGTCATTACCGCCGACGTGAATAACTATTTTACCGTATTTACCGTCATATCTCTTCTTTCCAAGTCTTTGTAAGTGAGTGACTTGATAGGTGATGATCACATTGATATATTTTTTCTTACAGAAACCTGACTGCTGGAGGAGGATCGTGTCAGCATTAATGAATCAACTCCCTCTAGCTACTTAAATTTTTACATTCCTAGAAACACAGGCAGAACAGGAGTGGAAGCTATCCTCAGATCAACGTTACTAATCAGCTGACTCTCAGCTTTTCCCACCAAAAGTGGAAATCACAAAAACCTCTTCTAGTTGTTGATGTGTATCATCTACCTGGCATTTATTAGCTTTGAAGAAAGTATCTTTAGAAACCTGATTTATATGTAGACTGTTTTTGTCCAGTTAAACTTTCTGAGCAAACAACAGCAATAATGTCTTCCAAACCATCAATTTATATTTTAGACCCAATCTATACCAGTTTGTTCAAGGAGATTTTCCCCTTAATGAATACTTCCAGATTGGATTTGATCAGTCTGTCTTTGGTGTCATGGTATGTACCTCAGAGTTTTAAGATTGCTGTAATTTAACTTTTACTTAAGAAACCTACTCTTGATCCAGGCGTGTTAGCTAATTATCAACCTATATTCAATCTCGCTTTTATGTCTAAAATTCTTGAGAAAATTGCTGTAGCTCAACTTTGTGATCATACACAGAAATAATCAATTTAAAGAGTTTCTGTCAGGATTCAGAGTACATTATAGCACAGAAACAGCACTGGTGAAATTACCAATGATCTCCTCCATATTAGCCTATAATAGTGGACCTATGTCTGCTTGTCCTGTAAGATCTCAGTGCTGCATTTGATACAATCGATGATAACATTCTATTACAAAGGCTTCAACATGTTATTGAGATTAAAGGAATCATAATAATAGGCTGGTTTAAGTCATATTTATCTGATAGATTCCAGTTTGTTCTTGTAAATGAAGAATCTTCCTCACACACCAGAGTAAGTTATAGAGTTCTGCAGTGTTCTGTGCTTGGACCGATTATTTTCACTTGAAAACACGCTTCCATTAGATAACATTATTAGAGAGCATGGCATACATCTCCATTGCTATGCGGATGATACTTAGCTATACCTATCTATGAAACCAGATGAAATCAATCACTTGGTTAGACTTGGTTAGCATGTCTTAAAGACCTGGATGACTCAGAATTTTCTGCTCCTAAATTCAGACAAAACTTAAGTTGTTGCCTTTGGACCTGAGAGCTTCACAGAGAAACTGTCCAGGTATATACTTACTCTAGATGGCTTTTCCTTGGTTATTTTTTACCAAAATCTACCCTTTGATGCAAATATAAAACAGGTTTCCAGGACTGCCTCCTTCCAATCTTCGTAATATTGGCAAAATTAAGGACATCCTTTCTCAGAGTGATGCAGAAAAACTGGTCCATGCATTTGTTACTTCAAGACTGAACTACTGTAATTATTTGTTATTGGACTGTCCCACCAATTGTCTGAAAATTCTCCAGCTGATCCAAAATGCTGCAGCCAGAGTTCTGATGAGATCAGGAAAGATCACCTTTCTCCAATTTTAGCTTCTCTTCATTGGCACCCTGTTAAATGAAGAATATAATTTAAGATTATTCTCCTCACATATGAAGCTCTTAATGACCAAGCTCCATCAAGATTTCATAGTGCAATGTTTTCCCAACAGAAACTCAGACTGCATGTCTGGAGTTTCTATAAATAGAATGGTAGGCAGAGCCTTCAGTTATCAGGCCCCTTTCTTGTGGAGCCAGTTGCTAGTATATGTCCGGGAAGCAGATATCCTCTCTACCTTTAAGATTAGGTTAAAAACTTTCCTTTTTGGTAAAGCTTCTAATTAGAAGAGGCTCAGATCAATTTTATCCATCCCTTTATTCATGCAGCTGCTATAGGCCTAGACAGCTGCACTGAGCCCTGACTTCACTCTGCTCTCTTTATTCCCTATGTACATATAACATTAATGTTGTTATTAACCTGTGTTTCTCTTTATCAGTATGTATTCCTGGCCTGGTGTTATGGTGTTTGTTATCCCGTCTTTCAAATCCTAGCTAGTCGAGACAGATGGCCACTCTTCCCGAGTTTAGTTCTGCCAGAAGTTTCTGTTAAAAGGGAGGTTTTTTTTCTTTCCACAGTCGCCTCGTCCACGCTCAGGACGGGGGATTGGATCAAAGAGAAGTTCCAGTGCAATCTGTTGGTTTCTTTAGCTAGGCTGTTTTTTTTTTTGTTTTTTTTTAAAAACAACTGACTTTGTATATATCAATTGGACTCATTTGGAATTCAATTGTATTTGATTGGATTATGATTGTATTACAATGAACTGGAACATTTGTTGTAAGTTGGCGCTATATAAATACAACTGAATTGAATGCCCAAAAATCTTTTAATAAAAGATAAGTCCAAACACAAACCAAAAAGTGCTGAAGAAAGGATTTTGTGAGCATTATGTAAATGAGTTTTAAGGGAGTGTCACGATCGGTGGGGGAAGGGAGGACCCAGATGCAGTACTCAAAAGGTTTATTTCCAAAGACAAAAAGGTCAGAACATAGGATGCGGCTGAGCCAGATACCAAAAATACTAAGTGTTAGTAAAACAAAACAAGACTATGGATAAAGAACAAACAAACTGGCAGCAGAGAGGACAGGCGTGGGTCCACCTGGACTCCCACTGGTGAAGGCAGTGGTGGGGATGTGCCCACCTGGGCTTCCATGGGTGTGGGCGAGGACAAAGATGCACCCACCTGGGCCTCCACAGGTGAAGGCGAGGATGACGGTGAGCCCACCTGACCCACCCCCAGCGACGCCCACAGCACCCCCCCCCCCCCCACCCCTCAAGGAACAGCTCCCAGACGTACCCAACTCAGGGTGGGAGGGAGGGGCTCTGAATGCCGGCGTGGGCCGGATCATGGGCGGGTCAGAACCACAGGCTTGGTCGGGGCGGGGTCAGCGGGCTGCTGGTACAGGACCTCGGCAGCAGCAGTGTGCTGCGTGGTGGCAGAACGGCCTCGGAGGAGGCCGGCTGAGGAGTGGAGGAGCCTTACGGAAAGGCCCGATGTAGCTCGGTGGCGTCAGCGGGCTGTGGAGGCGGCAACACAGGAGCCGCCACTGGTCAAGCAAAAGGAGAGGGGTGAAGCTGGTGGATCGAGGTCGAGTGCGGGCCGAAAATGTCTCTCGCGACCATCCGAGACTCCGAGAGTTCGGGGGATCTCCGGTACTCGCCCTTTCTGGAACTCCTCCAGGAAGTCTCTGGACACCTTCCACCGGGCGAGACGGTCGGCCCCCCTCGGCCAAGCACTTGTGCAGAGCCACGAGCTGGCCAAGGAGAACTTGGAGAACTGCTGGGTCCATTTTTGGCAGAACCCTTCTGTCACGATCGGTGGAGGAAGGGAGGACCCAGATGCAGTACTTCTCAAAAAACTTAAAAAGGTCAGAACATAGGACGGGGCTGAGTCGGTTATAACAAATACTAAGTGTTAGTAAAACAAAACAAGACTAAAGATAAAGTCTTGTTTGTTACAAGACTATGAAAACTGTGGCTATGAACTAACAAATGAACTACAACACTGTGATGCAACGCCAGACTTAGCTTTTCGTGACTGTGGCATGAAGGGTAAGTGAAGATTCTGCAAATACTGTGACTGAACCTGGACACCAAATGCTGTGGGGAAGTGATTGGTGATGATGTGCAGCTGTGAAACAGGTGACATGAGTGAACCTAATGTGACAGACAAGAAAACATGACCTGAAACATAACAAAGAACCTGAAAACATTAAGATTAAACATAAAACGTGACAGAACCTGAAACATAACAATGATCAAAACATAAACTGTGACAGGGAGTCTGGAAATAACGTTTCTTTTTTCTTTTTTTAAATTTGTCATAAGAAGAAGCTACAAATACACATGTCTATACTGAAGTAGAAATATACACATTGAATAGCCATAAGATTATGACTTCCACACAGATTTCACATAACACCCCCCCTAAATAACGCACAGATAGGTAAACTGGTCCAGAAGGGCTAACACAATATAAAAGCTGCAACACTAATGCAAAAGTCACAACACAATACAAAAAAGCTGCAACATAAAATGGTAAATGGACTTGTACTTGTATAGCGCTTTTCTAGTCTAACTGACCACTCAAAGCGCTTCACTACATGCCGCATTCACCCCACTCACACACACTCATACAGCATGTCTTAAGATACACATAACTACGTGCTTTCTAATCATTCACACACTTTCATATCCCCAATGATACACTGGGGGGGGCAACGTGAGGTTCGGGGAAGCCAGAGTCTAACCACCAACCTTCCGATTGGTGGGCGACTGCAGTGAGCGATCCTCCTGCAGTGCTATCTTGTGTTGTAATTTATTCTTACCCCTAGCCATAGTTTATTTATGTGACACAGTAAGTTTCATAGCCTTGTTTTTTTCCTCCGATTGCAAGGAGTGATTTTTCGTTGTTACCATTCATAGTCGCCTCCGATAAAGGAGAGCCTTTAGTTATCGTTAAAGTTTATAGAGCCTCTATTTTGTTAAGAGTGAGCCTTTTGTTTTACTCCGCCTCGTTAGGAGAGCGTGACATTGGTACAGTAAAGTGTTCATAGCTTTTGTTTTCCTCCTAGTTTGGAGAGTTTTATGTTTGTAACTTTCATAGCTGCGCTCTTCCTCCGCTTAGTTGCTGAGGAGAGCGCTTAGGTTTTTCATAGCCTTTTTTTTTGCGCTGCCAGGAGATCACCCCGCATTGCTGTGCTCTGTGTGCTGCATTTAGATAATAAAAACCCTCCTGGAACCCATACGACCCTGCATCTGTGTCCTGAGTCCCCTGATAAACTGACATTTTCCTTTGTAGGTGGTAATGAATGTTTGCGAAACTTGCTTTTCAATTCAGGTCAATTCAGTTTATTTATATTGTGCCAAATCATAACAAATGTCAACTCTAGGTACTTCAATGATAATGTCTAATTCAAGTCAATTGGAGTCCAATTCATTGTGATCATAATCCAATCAAATCCAATTAATTACATTCCAAATTTGTCCAATTCATACATATAAAACCAATTCAAAAAACAATTTCCGAGCAAATGAAACCCACAGATTGCACCAAAACTTCTCTTCGGTCCAATCTCCCGTCCTGAGCGTGCCTGTGGTGACTGTGGAAAGGAACGACTCCCTTTTAACAGGAAGAAACCTCTGGCAGAACCAAACTCAGGAAGGGTGGCCATCCACCTCGACCAGCTGGGGTTTGAGAAGACAGAAAAGAGGGAAAAGAGGGGGGAAAAACACCATAACACCATTCACCTTTTGGAATGGTGTTATGAAACCTGTTGGAAAAGGAAACACAAGTTAATAACGACAATAATGTCACATGTACATAAAATCATTTGAGAAATTAAACGGGGAAAAAGAGAGCAAAGTGAGGAAAGGTGTGACGGATGAGGTCCCCCAGCAGTCTAAGCCTATAGCAACTTAACTATGGGATGTTTCAGGATTACCTGAGCCATCCCTAACTATAAGCTTTATCCAAAAGGAAAGTTTTAAGCCTAATCTTAAAAGTGGAAAGGGTGTCTGCTTCCCGGACATTTACTGGCAGCTTATTCCACAAGAGAGGGGGCTGATAACTGAAGGCTCTACCTCCCATTCTAGTTTTAGAAACTCTGGGAACAACAAGTAACCCTGCAGTTTGGGAGCGAAGTGCTCTGTTAGGAAAATATCTTACAATGAGATCTTTACTATATGATGGAGCTCTGTCATTAAGAGTTTTAAATGTGAGAAGAAGAATCTTAAATTCTATTCTGAATTTAAAAGGGAGCCAATGAAGAGAATCTAAAACTGGAGAAACATGATCTCTCCTGTTAGTTCTCATCAGAACTCTGGCTGCAGCATTTTGGATCAGCTGGAGGCTTTTCAGAGAATATATGTGACAGCCCAATAATAAGGAATTACAGTAGTCCAATCTTGAAGTAACAAATGCATGGACTAGTTTCCCTGCATCACCCTGAGACAGGATGTTCCGGATTTTAGCAATATTACGAAGGTGAAAGATGTCAGTCCTAGAAACCAGTTTTATATGTGCTTCAAATGATAAATTCTGGTCAAAAATCACTCCAAGGTTACTCACTGTAGAACTAGAATTCAAGGAAATACCATCTAGATTAACTATATAACTAGACAATTTCTCCCTGAAGCGCTCAGGTCCAAAGAGAACAACTTCAGTTTTGTCTGAATTTAAAAGCAGACAGTTCTGAGTCATCCAGGTCTTTATGTCTTTAAGACAGACAAGTTCTACTGGAATAAAATTTGGGTAGCCGTCCTCTGTCATATCTGCACATGGCAGTGAAGAAAAGGATGATGAAATCAACTCTTTAAATCTGGTTACAGCATTCTTTGATAGACTCCTATATATAAAATTCTTCTCGTAAGCCGTATAGTCAAGTAATGTAAAAGTTATCAAAAAATGGTCAGACAAGACAGGGTTATGAGAGAACACTGTTAACTGTTCACTCTCAATGCCATAAGTCAGCACAAGGTCAAGGGTATGATTAAGGCAGTGAGTAGGTCTGTGAACACTTTAAGAAAATCCAATGGAGTCTAATATAGAATTAAAGTTAATATTTAGGCTGTCATTTTCAACATCTACATGAATATTAAAGTCATCCACTACAATGACTGTACTCAGCACTAACTGTGATAAAAAACTCTGAGAATTCAGACAGAAACTCAGAATAAGGGCTAGATGGACAATACACAACAACAAACACAAGAGGTTCTTGTGATTTCCACCTTGGGTGGGAAAAACTGAGAATCAGAGATTCAAAAGAGCTAAAACTAATCTTGGGTCTAGGACTGATTAGTAACCTTGATCTGAAGATAGCTGCCACTCCTCCTCCTCTACCTGTGCTTCGAGGAACATGAACATTTAAATAGTCAGAGGGAGTTGATTCATTAATGCTAACATGATCCTCCTGCTGCTGCCAGGTTTCTGTAAGACTAAATATATCAATATAATGATCACAATTCAAATAATTCACTAACAGAGACTTCAAAAGGAGAGATCTAATATTCAGCAAACCAAATTTAATAGTTTGATGTTTTTGTTCAGTTAAAGTTTTTGTTTTAAATTTTTTTCTGTACAAGATGATTATCTCCTTTTGCATTTTTTGATTGGGGAGAGGCAGCATCAGGTGGGAAGCCACAGAGAAGTGTGTAAGACTACAACTCTGCGTCCTGGTCTCAACCCTGGGTTGTCATGTTTTTGGATGAATAATAAATTCGTCCATATTTCTAGAAATGAGAACCACTCCTTCCAAAGTGGGATGGACGCCGCCTCTCCTCATCAGACCAGGTTTTCTCCAGAAAGACTGCCAATTATCTATGTAGTTGTTTGATGGACACCATTTAGACAACCAGCGATTGAATGAGGACATACGGATAAACATGTCATCACTGGTCAGATTTGGCAGGGGTCCAGAGAAAACTACGGTGTCCGACATTGTTTTGGCAAAATTACACACAGATGCAACATTAATTTTAGTGACCTCTGATTGGCGTAACCGGGTGTCATTACCGCCGACGTGAATAACTATTTTACCGTATTTACGCTTATCCTTAGCCAGCAGTTTTAAATAGGATTCTATGTCGCCCGCTCTGGCCCCTGGAATACATTTGACTATGGTCGCTGGTGTCGCTAATGCCACGTTTCTGACTATAGAGCTGCCAATTACCAAGGTTTTGTCTTCAGCGGATGTGTCACTGAATGGGGAAAATCTATTTGAAACGTGGACAGGTTGATGGTGAACCGTGGTTGACTTTAGGACTATGACTCCTCTTCCTGACAGTCACCCAGCCACTCTTAAGTCCCGGCTGCTCGGGATCTGCTAGGGGACGACTAACAGAGCTAACTAGGCTAGTTGGCTCCGCACTGGCTAAAGGGGCCTGGCTCGCTATCGGGTGGTTTTCAACAGTGCAGAGCCGAGCTTCCAATTCAGATAACCTTGCCTCCAAAACTACAAAAAGAGTACATTTGTTACATGTATCATTATCACTAAAGGAGGCATAGGACACACGGAGCAGGTGAAAGCAGGAGCTGGAGGAAGAGAACTGGGAGACAACTAAGCTAGACAACCCGACACACCGCTAAAAAGTGAAAAATAAAGACTAAAGATCTGTAAGAGTGAGCGTTAGAACATAACAAGTATGCAATAGAGTTAACTATGCAAGATGTGTAAATTATAGGGAGAAATTAGGTGATTATTAGTAGTTCAAGAGGAGCAAGAAATATCACAGTGCACATAGGAAGCAACAGGAAGTGATGCAATACGTCTTACTGCAAAGCAAAATCGCAAACCAAAGCAAAGAATTCCTTTAACTTTGATGCTGCTCAGTATCGGAACTGGAAAATAAACCATTTGCTTATGATCTCTCCATGCACCCTTTCCTGGTAAGCCCCAGTAAATCAGTAAGGTTTTACCAAGCCAGTATGAGGGAAAGCACACAGAAGGACGTCCTAAGCTAGAGACACAGAGGAGGACAGGCTGTGCCTCTTGAGAACAATCAGCTGCTTCAATAGATTTATAAATCATAGCAAAAGAAAATTTTAACCTGTTAATAGCAGAAAGGTATGCTGCAGACAGTTAAGTCATTTCTATCAAGGTCCTGTGTAGAATACAGGTTTTACGGCAGTTTTAACACAGCCCTCACTATTAGTTTAAAGGAGAGAAGTGCAGCTTCTTAAAAATGGAAGTTTGTGTTGTGATGGCTGAGAGACAGATACCATCATGTTACATTGTATTAGGAGCACACATAACACAGGCTGGCATAAAGCTTTTACAATACGGCAGCCATGTTGAGTCTGGCCTCATCATTAGTGTCTGTGGGCAACAGCCGCATGTGTATGACAGGAGACAAAGTCCCTCACTTTGTCCCCTTAAACTCTGAGGGGTTTAATTATGAAACACAAGTCTGGAACAAATGGTCGCTGTTCGAAAAGTAGAAGTCGTATCCGAATAATTCTTGCACCGTGAGCGCCAGAAGGGATGGGGAAAGGCAGATGTGTAATTTATATTCTGCTCTTGTGTAAGGTTTGTTTTTTATGGCAGTTTTAAAATGAGTCTATCACACTGATTTCATGGCTCGGCCTGTTTATAATGGAAAAGTATGGGAGCTGTAGTGCGCCTCTCTGCGCTTAGAGGTGATTTGTGAGAAATCTGTGAGGTCAAGCTCAATGAGAGTGACTTTGGGTGAAAAAAGACTAAAATACCTACATTTTTATGTATAATTAGTCTAGATCAGGCAGATATTTTAGACGTGAGAGGCATTTGTTTGAGGAAGTTTCTTTTAATCATTTGAGAGTGGGAGTTAGAGTGTGAGCTGCATGAGACAAGGTCCTCTGGCTACATAAAACATAAACTGCTGTTGTGTCAAAGATGTATAAGCTATCAACAAGCCCTTTACCAGAGTTACAGATGAGTCTTTCCTGTCACATATAAACTTTTAATGTCTACCGTATGGCTGAGTTATGAGCCCTCTAAAATAGGGCAGTTTGGGGCTCAACGAGCATTTTCATGCATAAAAATCAAGAAGGAGCAAAAATGTTCACGTTTTTTAAACTGTCATATTTCAAAATTGGCTTAATATTTGAAAATGCTGAATCATTTGGTAATAGCTGAATGTCTTGTGACCCGTTTAAAGTTTGAATGGTGTCTCTAGCTGAAAACTATTTCGGTTGGAAAGAGGAGAAAGTTTTTGAAGATTTGAAGTCAGTTTCCATTCATTTGAATAAGGAAAAAAGTTGAATAGTTTAAAAAGTGTAACATATATCAACACCAAAAGTCACAGCAGAAATCTCCTGAACAAGCTGAACGTTTTGATTCTCACAAAAAGCTGTTCCTGCGAGACAGCAGTGAGAATGCTTATTAGCTGAATGGGGATAACTGACCATGCTAAGAAAAGCTGAAAATAGAGAAAATTTAGCAGAAAACCAGTTGCTGAAGTCTGGGTTGAAAGAATTTGAAAGTAAAAGGACAACGTTGGAATGACTTGAACTTACTGGAAAAAAGGCAGAATTGATTAAATGTCTGAAAAAAAGTTACAAATCCTAGCAGAAAAAGTTGAAGGTTTAAAGAAGGAGATGGGAGATGAATTCTGTATTTGCAGAAATGTATTTGCTGTTACTCTTTTCAGAGCTGGAAAGGACGTGGAGCTGAATTAGCATTGAAAAACAAACTACTGTAAAACATGTAAAGAAGAACAGTGCTGAACAATACAATGTAAAGACGTTCAACTGTTAAACAAACATATATCTAAAGAAGCCAATATGACCATTGGTATGTACTCTGATATTGGAAGTAAATTAATAAATGAAAGCTTAAAGTGGAGAAATCCAGTAAGATTAATGATCGTTCAGTTTTTATGAAGGCGACACAATCATTGTTTTTAAAGCATTAGAAATTTTTACATAAAATATTAACAATACAGCCAATTTTTTTTTAATCTGAGGGTATATCTATAGATTATTACAAAACCTCAAAAACACAAGGTTCTGTCATGTTCTGTTATGGATTTCAAATGTCCTTGATAATGTGATAATGTATGTTATAGTTCAACAATAATATTATCAATCAAATGTATATTCTTCTGTTAATATTTTTACAAAAAAAGAAAACTTACAAAACTACAACTATGAACATTAATTATAATAAAAAAATAATTCCCAAACCAAAATACAAGCTGATACCCCACACTAAGAAAGGATTCACTCAATCGTGTGTTCCATTTCAAAAGTGTCTTTCTTCATCCATTTGCAATTTTTTGGGGGTCATTAGAATGGCCAAATAAAATGTTTTATAAACTGTTCTGCTATTATTAGTTTCCATGTGGTGGACAGTTGAGATTTTTTTAACTTAAATAATAACCTGATAATCACTGCAGGTAGCCATGATGGAGAGCATTCCCAAATGTCAGGAATGCTCTCCATAATGAGTCAGCACAACGTCAGTGTGAGTCCTGTCTTATTCCTGCTATAATTGCTACTAAATCCATCCTATCCATTTACTTCATGTGTACATTTATATGTGATCACTGAAAAGTCAGTTTATTTAGTTTAAGTGATAACCAAAATACAGGAAAACATGCTGGAGAACAAATGAAGACTAATCCACTGTTCTGAAACATGAACTTGACTGTTTTAACAGATATTAAAAATAGAAAATACCCATGAAAATAAAACAGTCACATACATAAGTATAAAGTGAAAAAGGTAAGATGACTCATTTAGGATTTAGAAAACTTCTGAATGGATCACAGTATCTTACTGTCAGTGATAATTTCACATGTACAGGCACACATGGTGAAACCGGCAGCTTTGGTGAATGAGACAACATGTGAGTTTCAACAACAACAGTTTGTGGGTTGAGGGGACAAGCTCTGTCATTTGTTAAAGTTTGGTATCCAACAGTCAAAGTAATGGAATGATCTTCTTCGTGTGGAAAATATAAAAGGACAAACTTAAATATATCAAATAAAAAGTTATTATTTGGATTGTAAGTAGTTCTATGTGAACATGTTCCTAGAATTTTTCTTTACGTGTCACCCTAAAACTGTTGGATATATTAAATAAGAAAAACCAAATAACACAAAGAAGATAGACAAATAAATTAGTACAAAAACTAAATTCCCATTATTGTTTTCTGTGATCATATTGAAAGGCAGGGCTGAACACTGTAAGTCACCAACATCATGTATCATTTACATTATTACTTATTGTCCAAATACACTGATAAAAAACATTGTTTATCAGTGTTTTATTGAACAGTGATAAACAAAGATACAACAATCTCAATGACTCACAGTTTTGTTCAGCCGTATCTCTAAAAGCTTTTCACATAGTGCTCAGTCCAGGGCTAAAGTTCCCACTTATTTATGTGTCCAAGTCGCAGTTAGCCTGGTCTAACTGCACAATGTGGGAAGCCTTTCTGATAGCAACATACCAGCTGATACCCCACACTAAGACATGATTCACACAATCATATGTCAGACTTCAACAGTTTATGTTTTCATCCATTTTCATTTTCAAAGTTGTTTAGCATTTAGAATCATTTTTTTTAAGTGTTTAGAATATGGTGGAGAGTTGAGAAAAGATCAACTTTTAAATAGCAACATGATCAACAATCTAATCAGGTGACCAATTATTACACATTGCTCTCCAGAATGACTCAACACAACCTGTGTTTGAGTCCTGTCTTATTCCTGCTACAAGTACGACTAAATCAGTTTGGCAGTACATTTGCACATGACATCTGAAGTATAGATATGAGGAAACATGATGGAGAAAAACAGTCATGTATTGTTCTCAAACATGAAATAAACATTCACATTTACACAGATGGACAGGATAAAATGAGTGTTGTTACTCAGAGTCCTCCATTTTGTCCACAGTTGTGGGTTGAGGGGATACCTTCATCGTGAGGAAGCCCTTGGTCCCCTTCATGTCCTTTATGGATGTATGTGAAGACGGGGGAAAGACATCTGACCACCAACCAAAGAGTCAACAGCAGTTTGTCTCTGCTGGAGAGGAAGATGATGACATGCAGGCATTGAAGGTGGAACTGATCCTGAGGAAACAACACAAGACAAATATTGTCATGAACTTTTCACAAGTCTTTAAAAACACAAGGTGAAAGGTCACATGATGCATGATAAGTATATACCTCGAACAGTGCTGCAGAGCACAAACCATCTGCTGTCAGTGAGGTTTAACATGTGGATGTTTCAGAAGTGTTGATGATAACTTTCTGTTCATCTATGAGGGTCTCAGCTATGAAGGATTCACAGGACAGGAAGGCCTAAAGAAAGACAAGGGAACTGTGAATTAGATACTGTGAGCTGTAATATGAATAAAGAGATTCATAATCATGATATTAACAGATGAACAAACAGCATACTCAGAGTAATGAAGTGAATGTTTGTCTTTCCAAAGAGAAGATCTCCACTCTACCTTCTGTCAGCTGAGAAGAACCCTGGTCACTGGTGGGAGGAGGACATGTCTCTGTGTGATGCAGCAGTGCTGAGTTCACTGTTGCTGGTGGTCTGAGGCAGCATGATGTGTGTTTTTTCTCAGGGTCAGCCAGGTGGTCGGGTGAGGGTTAACAGGGGCTATTTTATCCTCTGTTTTGAAGAAAGACTGGGATGGCAGGATGTGGAAGTTTCTCTGTGATGGGTCTGGTTTGGACTGACAGTTCATGAAGCTGATGCTGAAGTGTGTGTTGTTGTGCTGGAGTTGGTGCCAGAGGATGTTGTCATGGAGGATACAGGGGAACATGTCTCCTGTCTTGAGGAAACAAAGCTTAACATCTAAACAGTTTTAGTTATAGTAGAGTTATAGTTCTTTGATCACCCACCCCACCCCCAACCCACTTTGCCCCCACCCCAGCGGGGTATCAGCTGGTGTTGTTGGTACATCAGAAAGCATGTGCTGCACCTAGAGCTCATGCTTTCTGATGTTTCTTCTATGTTCTGGTAAATGTAGCAGCTTTTATAGAGCTGCTCAGACAGTTGTGGCCTGTGCATTTATCAATCCTGACCCAACCCACCCAGATAATTGCACAGGCCACAACATGTTGAAGTTCCTATAAATGTATTTATATTGTTCTGTATGTATAAATATTGTTATATACTGTGTTATATATTATATTATTTATAGTATATTTATAGATACTATTATTGTATTATTACGATTTCTATAGTCTACAGTATATTATCAATGTTATTTTATTATTATTTGTATCATTTATACTGTGCTATATTATAAGTATTGATATAGTATATGAGTATATATTATTATATACCCTATCATTTGTTATTATATTATTTACATTATCTGTCTATATGCTATTATATTTATATCACTATATTCTACATTATATATTATTATAAGATGTAGTTTTATTATTAATATCTGTAGAAAAAATGCAAATAAAATTCTGGAAAAACATCTATTTCTGGAAAACTATCAGTGTCTGAAAAATGTTCAATATCGGGTATAATGTATGTTTCTGATTAAAAGAATTTCTACAGTTAAAAGATTTAAACACCAAACTGATACTAGTGTGACACCAAAATCAGATTATCTTCAGACAAATACAAAATACATTAAACAGGAACAGACATACCTCAGCTGTTAGCCTAAAAGTCAGATAACATACAGAGAGTCGTTCAAAGTTAATCAGCAGGCATCATGTTAAACACATTTTGACTTCATCGAAGCATTCTAAAGAAAACATTATTACCTCTTCACCAACAATTCAAACTTCAGGCAGTAGTTTTTTAAATTTTTCATGATTTCTAAGATTCACCAACCTCTTCATGGTTCACTGGTGGACAGGACACAGAACACTGGGTTGTGATAGCTGTAATATGTTCTCATGACACCTGACTGGAGACATCGCTGTGGCTGGGAAATGAAAATGAGATCAAGCAGTGTGTTCTTGTCTGGGGTGGCAGAGGTGATCAGCTGTACATATCCCTTAGACTGAAACAGTTCTAGAATTGACTGTGTTGACCCGTTCAGCTGATTCTCATTGAAGTCACCACACGTGACAGTCCAACACCTCAAGTGCATCCATAAGGCTTACTAGGTTTTCCAGGAATGGTCTCAGACTGTACTCAGGAGGTCTGTACACAGCTGCAATCACTGTACAGAATGGAGCCTCAACCTTCAAAGCCACAAACTCAAGATCAGTCACATTATGCAAATACTGTCTTTCACGCACCTGGATGTGATTTCTCACATAAACAGCAACTCCACCACCTCCTTTGCTGGCCATCTGAGGATATTTAGTGTAGGACGTGTGTCTGTTGCGTTTGAACATGTGTTAGCCATCCAGCTGAAAACTGTTTGCAACAAAGGAGCCTTGCAGGTGAGTCTCTGTCAGACACAGATCATCTGCTAGACACAGCTCATGATGTCTCTTGATGTCACCGATGTGAGATGGCAGTCCCTCTGTGTTGTGATGAAGCGTCAGAGTGTCGGGCCCGTTTACTGTTTCTCTCACCTGAACAAGAGGCATCATGTGATCCACATCTCATGGTCTCGAGCACTGCAGTCACATCAGGATTGGCGTATATTTTCTTTTCATCCAAATCTAGTAAATAAAGTCCACTGAGCGACGTCACTCTGCTGAGAGCTACATAAGCCATACCTGCTTCAAAGATTTTCTGCAGTGACACCACAGCTGCATGTATTGTGAGGCCCTGGGTTTTATGGACAGTGCACGAGAATTCCAGCCTTACAGGAAACTGTAAGAGTGGCAACATTGTACCGCAGACGGGCAGATTATGGCCGCCTGGCGGGAATAAAACAGAAAAGTGATGAAGATGTTGAAGATTTCCGTTTGAGATTTGAAAAAGAATTCAGAATACATAGCGGTATCGAGGTTAATATTAACGATCGTTCTGCTTATCAGCAACAGCTGAAAAATGGTCTCCTCACAGGATTCCGCCCTGAGATTGGAAATTGGATAAGAAAACATCATGTTGAATCCGCTGAAAGCACAGTCGGCCAGACCATGCAATGGGCCAGACATGCTGAGAGAGTGGTAAATGAGAAAGAAGGAAATTCAGATGTGTTTTACACCGATGATTTGGAATCCAGCAGCTCCACGGTTTTCTTCCGCGGCAGCCAGAGAGGTGGCGGTCGAGGCAAAAACAGAGGGAGAGGAAGAGGCCAAAAGCCCTTCCAGTCTGGACCTGATAGAAATTCTGAAGAATGTTGGAATTGTGGAGAACATGGACATTGGTCCAGAGATTGTCCAAAGAAAAAACAAGATAATTATAGAGGAGGAAGAGGAGGCAGAGGAAGGCCTAACGTCTGACTAGATTTGGAAAAGAGCTCTGGTCCCTCTAATCCTACAGATGAGATGGTTGTTGATGTCCACGCAGCATTGGAATGCACTTTGAGAGAAGCCATATGTAATGTTAAAAATAAATGGTAAACCCACAGTCTTTATGTGACATCATGCAAAACAGTTCTTAAAACACATGTTCCAGGTTTGAAACAATCTCAAAATAGGATTTGGGTAAAGTCAGACAGACAAACACATAAAGAATATTTCTCTAAAGCTTTGACTGTTGAAGATAAAGAAACTAAACTCTATAGCCTCTATAGTGATTTCGCCAAAATGCCCTGTTAACCTGTTGGGAAGAGACCTGATGACCAGGCTGGGCATCGCCATCGTCCCAATTAAAAACGGAATGAAAGCTTGCAGAGTCAGAGATGTTGACGTTTATGCATCCTGCACAGATGACAACAGTGTGTATTGTTCATATGATTTAGGCCCAAAGTTTGGTCCTCACCTTCCTAGCAGAATGCTACGAGAAGCACGTGAACAACCACTAAATCCAAAGACAGAAATGACGCATAGTCAATTACATGTCACCATGAATGTTTCGACTGATCCCCATGACACATACATCAAAGAATTTGCCAAAATGTCTCCTGTTGTAGTGAGATTGCTTCACATGTACACTGACCGAAGGTCATTTGCTGCTGTGACTGTACTCCTCCCTGTGGATCGAGCATCCAGCTACAAGTTATCAGCTACCCCTCATATCTCTCTGTTCAAGCCTGAGAACATAACTTGGACAGATGCTGGCCTGAGAACGAAAATGGCAGCAGTTATTATGATTAGTGATTATGAGAGCAGTGATGAAAACTAGAGTTACAGTCCCAGCTGTGACATGTGGAGACAACCTTTCGGTGGTGCAGCAACGTGCGAAGCACAAGTGCACCCCCTCCCATGACAAACTGACGTTTTTCTAACTGCCAAAGAAGAAGCTGAATTGGCAGAGATCCCAGAAAAACTGTGGTCAAAGGGTCCTTCTGATGTTGGACTTTTAACATCCATACCTCCAGTACAAATTAAACCTCGATCAGACTGGAGGCCCAGAGTAAAACAATACCCTCTGAAACATGAGGCAGTGAAGGGCATCTCACCAGTTGTAACAGACCTTAACAAAGGGGAAATAATCAGACCATGCCCAGATTCCCCATGTAATACACCAATCTTTCCAGTGCAAAAAGCAAATGGTAAAGACTGGCGTATGATTCAAGATCTACGTGCTGTAAATGAAGCAGTTGAAACAAGAGCTCCAAATGTACCTGATCCACACACATTGTTGAACTCTCTAAAGCCTGATAAAAAGTTCTTTACTGTAGTTGACCTCAGTAACGCCTTTTTCTCAGTCCCAATTCACCCAGACTCTCAGTTCTGGTTTGCATTCACATATGAGGGTCAAGGATACACCTACACCAGATTGCCACAAGGGTTTGCTGACAGCCCCACCATCTTTACCCAAGCAATAATGGCCTGTTTGGCAGATTTTCACATGCCCGAGCGAAGCCAGTTGCTTGTGTATGTGGATGACATTTTGGTGGCATCAGAAACAGAGGAAGCATGCAGAGAAGACTCTCTTGCCCTGTTGCAGCACCTCTGCAAAACTGGAAACAAAGTATCAAAAGATAAGCTCCAGTGGGTGAGAAAAGAGGTGAACTATTTGGGCCACACACTGTCAGCCGCAGGCAGGCAGATACAAACAGCTAGAAAACAAACTATAGCTGACGTGCCTAAACCAGAGACAAAGAAACAAATGATGTCCTTCCTAGAACTTTGCAACTACTGCAGAGCGTGGATTCCACATTATGCAGAAAAAACTCACACTTTGCAGAATCTCATTTACGGTGTCCCCATGACAATGTCTGATAAAATCAAGTGGACCCCTGAAACTGAGACAGCATTTGTAGTTTTAAAACAAGCTTTGATGGAAACCACAACTCTTGTGTTACCAGACTACAGTAAAACCTTCGTTCAGACAGTGGACTGCAAAAATGGCTACATGACTTCAGTGTTGTTGCAGAACCATGGTGGCAGATTGAAACCTGTAGCTTTCTACTCAAAGAAGTTGGACCCAGTGGCCCAAGCTTTACCTGAGTGTGTCCAAGCTGTTTGCGCAGCTGCTCTTGCAGTCACCCAATCAGCAGATGTCGTGTTGTTTCATAAAATGGAACTTTTGGTCCCACATGCTGTGGACGTGCTGTTGTTGCAAAGCAAAATGAATTTCCTTTCACCAGCCAGACATCTATCATACACAGCCACACTGCTGTCTCAGCCCCATCTGGTGGTGAAAAGATGTCTTAAACCCTGTAACATTGATTCCATTACCTGAAGATGGTACACCACACAACTGTCTGGAAACAACAGAACATTTGCAGTTACCAAGACCAGACCTCAGTGATACACCTCTCACTGTAGGAGAAAAATGGTTTGTTGATGGGTCGTGTTCCAAAGACCCACAAGGTAACAATCGAAGTGGCTATGCAATAGTCCAACTGCCATCCAGAGTGGTAGAGGCAGCCAAACTCCCTAGCCAAATGTCAGCACAAGCTGCTGAGCTTATTGCACTGACTAGAGCATGCAAATTAGCAGAAGGACATGAGGTAACAACATGTGTGTGAGTGGGGTGAATGCGGCATGTAGTGAAGCGCTTTGAGTGGTCAGCTAGACTAGAAAAGCGCTATATAAGTACAAGTCCATTTACCAATCTAAACTGACAGCCAATATGCTTTCTCAACCTTGTTTTATTTTGCAAAACAATGGGAACGCAGAGGCATGACAACATCTACAGGTAAACCTGTAACACATGCCTCCCTTCTGACTAATCTCCTTCAAGCTATACAGTTGCCAGCCAAATTAGCAGTGTGCAAGTGTGCTGCACACACTACAGGCAAAGATGAAGTCTCCAATGGCAACAGATTTGCAGACCAAGTAGCAAAAGAAGCAGCTACAGGAAAACATGGACATGACAAATTTTTATCACACATCGATGATAAACAACTTATTGACCAAACTGTACTAACAGATATGCAACAAAATGCATCAGTACAAGAAAAAACAGATGTGGGCCACAAAAGGTGCCACACAAAACTCTGATGGGATTTTTCAAGTGAATGAAAAACCAGTTCTGCCTAAATCCCTTTTCAAAGCAGCAGCAATTGTGACACATGGGCCTTGCCATGTGTCAACAGGAGGGATGAGTGCTATCATACAACAACACTTTACAACGTACGGATTAAATTCCTACTTAAAAAATTTTTGTAAAGCATGTCTTGTGTGTTTGAAGCATAACCCCCAAGGAAACATGAGACCAAAAAGAGGCTTGATTCCAAAACCCTCTTACCCGTTTAAAACAATGCACATGGACTTCATTGAACTTACACAAAGTGGACCTCACAAGTACTGTTTAGTGATGGTCGATGCTTTTTCCAAATGGGTTGAGATAGTTCCATCCAAGCTAGCTAATGCACTAGCAGTAGCTAAGGCTATTTGCAAAACTATCATCCCAGCCCATGGCATCCCGCAAACCATTTACAGTGACAATGGACCACACTTTGTGAATAAAGTAGTTCAGAAAATGGCAGAGCATTTGGGAATGGATTTGAAAAATCATTGTGCCTACCACCCTCAAAGTGCAGGCCTTGTGGAAAGAACAAACGGCACTATCAAAAACAGATTGAAAAAGTGCATGGAAACTACTGGCCGCCCATGGCCAGAATGCTTGGACCTGGTGAAACTCTATATGAGAATCACTCCCACATCAGAAGGATTAACTCCATTTGAGATAGTCCATGGGAGACCATATAGGTTACCAGTGTTTTCATCAGACTTACAGAAAGCAGAGGAAGAACAGACTCGGGCAGATTATATGATCAGGACACTAAACCAGAAAGACGTGTCCAATGCAAATTTACTGCCTTCTGATTCCTCTCTTCCACAGGTTGACAGTCCCATCAAAGCAGGTGACTGGGTGTACATCAAAGTCATCAAAAGGAAGAAATGGGCCAGCCCACGGTGGGAAGAACCATACCAAGTGCTCCTGACCACACCTACTGCAGTGAAGATTGCTGAAAGGCCCAGCTGGATCCACCTCAGCCACTGTAAGTTACAGAGAGTGTTGGACCCCTAATTTCAGAGTGGTGGGGAAGCCTGACTACAAAGGGACCTCATTGTTTAGAGTGAGGTGTCTCAACGTCAGTGAAGAAACCAACTGATCCTCACTCTGATAGGCCGAGGGTGCACCTGCATCTCTGATAACTGAGCAGCAATGGGAACACAAAAGGTGTTACTCAGCTGCGCTGCGGCTGTAGCGTGTGTATTGTCTGTATTCATCCTAGGTGTCCAAAGTAATCCCAAACCAAACCGGGAAAAGAGATGGACCCATGATGTGGACTACAAGGACTGGACATGGGACCCGAAACATCCATTCGACACAAATACCTGGTACAGGTATGTGAAATCCACAGTGGGACAACCTGACGGAGCTGAGGGATGTTATGTGTGTTCCAAACTTCCCCCTTCCTCTATACAGACCCATCTTGCAGCCAAGTGGATGAATGAAACTGAAGCGAAATGTATGGCCTCAATGGCAGGTATTGGGTTTCAACATGGCAACATTGTGATCAATGACTCTGATTCCCATTGGGGAGTAGAAAACAGGACATGCAGTACATTGTTCTGGGCTAACATGAACATTACAATCAAAGGAAAACCCACACCACAAGTAGCATATCTCCACATTCCCAAAGGGCAGAACTTCACTTGCTTCACTCAAGGAAATGAGACGCATCTGTGCAAAAGCAAGGGCTGCCCACAGGGAGGAGCCTGGATGGGAGCTCTAAACATCGCTTCTGAGTGCCAAGACGGGATTGCCACAGCAACTGGAGAAGGATCCCCAACCAACATGTCCGCACCATCGAACGGGACGTACCTCATCCAGAACGGGTGGTGGTTATGCGGACATAATGTATATCCGATGTTGCCCATCAACTGGACGGGAGTCTGTGCACCGGTGTGGGTCACCGACCACACCTATAAGATCTACCGTGGCCAACTACCCTCCCTTCATAAACGACAACAGAGAAGTGTTGCAATCTTCAAACCACACAATCCTATCTGGTGCTCAGATGTCCCATACGAACATAAGGTTTGGAGCACAGGCTCAAAAGTTATACATTCCCTCTTCCCTTGGGATGGTATTGGAAAACATGCACTGTATATTGAAACTCTGAATTATCGCTTCCAGTCTTTTGTCAACTTTTCTTTGCAGGTAGAAAATGGCCAGAATCGTGAACTCCAAGCCACACGGCTGATGGTTCTCCAGAACAGAATGGCTCTGGACTTGCTCACCGCAGCACAAGGTGTTGTGTGTCACATTATAGGTACTTCTTGCTGTACATATATCCCTGGAGAAAATGACACCCACATAAACGAAGCAATGGCCTCCCTGCTCAACCTGCAACAAACCATGTCACAAGAGAAAGCGCAACAACAATGGAACTTTCTCACATGGCTGATGACCGGCACCTGGTGGCAACCAATATTAAAGATCGTGACCCCCCTCTTTGGTGTATTGATCTTATTCTGTGTGTTTACGACTTGTGTGATTCCCTGTTTCAAGTCTGTGATCACTAAGACGGCTACTTCCACCATGGTGAACCTACAACTGCTCCGCCAACCCACAGAAGAAGAAGATGATGATGATGATGATGCTTTTAGTGATGATTTTAGTGATGACTATGATAACTGTTCTTCACATGTGTAAAGCATAAAGAAACTAAGAATGACCTCTACATTGAAAATGTCCAAAACAAGTGATGTAGACTGATGTACTGTTTCTGCCTACCACAGTGAACCAAAAGAAACTTTGCTTGTTTCGCATAAAATGATTGCATATGTTTTTGGTTTTTTTTGTATCTCATTCGATAAACAGGATGGAAATTTTAGGGTTTTTAACATTTATCTCATGATATACCCTGTGTTACAATTACCTTACTGTGCCTTTAATTGTATTGCTATGCTTTAACTGCATTTCCTACGCTTTACTATATATGTCCTATATGACATATACTGCATTAGTTCCAGTCATGTGGCGAGGAAATGAGGGTGCTTGTGAACAAAGGAAGATGCCTCAGGACGGAGTCTTCCAGAGGTGAACCAAGTTCACCCGAGTTCACACTACAAACCAACAATGGCTGATTCACACTAGTTTATTGATGTATCTCTTTGTATGATTGTTGTCAAGGTCTCACACTCTAATTGGCAGATTTGCCTCCATTCGGAGATGCACACGTAAACGACCGACGTTCTGAATTTTCTATGAAACCCTTTGTTTTTGTAAAGCTCTTCCCCTTTTCTTATCTCTGAATAAAACCAGGCTGCTGCAATGAGGGAGTCGGAGATTGTTGTAGGTTGCTTAGACACATACACCTGTGGCTGAAGCAGCGACGGCTCTCCCCTTTTGCAAAAGCTGAACTTTATATTGATCTCTTGTGTGGTTCTTTCTGTTTAAGGTGGGACTTCGTTAGTAAGAACGAAAAACCCCATCACTAGGTCCCTCAGTGTGACATGGCTTCAGTGGTGGGAAACGGTTCAAAACAGTCCATCAGTGTAAAGAGGAAGGAAGAAATTTCTGTACACAGCTCTAAAGCTAAAATTAGTGAAAGATTAGCAGAAAGCCAGTTGCTGAAGTTCTTGTTGAAGCAGTTTGGAGGTAAAAATAAATTAGTGGAATAAATTAAACCTTTTGGAAAAAAATGCAGAAGTCTTAGTTGAAGAAGTTGGAAGGTTAAAAACAACAGAAATATTTAAAGGTATGAAAATTTGAAATGTTAGTAGAAAATCATTTGCTGCAGTTTCAAAAGGCCTGAAATGTATATTTTAATGGGCCTGGAGCTAGATGAAGGCAGAGAAGTACAGCAAAGAGAAGAAAAATGCTAAACTAAAAAGCAAAAAAAAAAAAAATCAGAAAGATGACAAACAATGCAGGAAAATGTGAATATTTAGTGTGAATATTGTGCTGTGATGGCTGAGAGACAGATAACATCATGTTACATTGTACTAAGAGCACACATAACACAGGCTAGCATAAAGCTTTTACAATAGGGCAGCCATCTTGAGTCTGGCCTCATCATTAGTGTCTGTGGGCAACAACTGCGTGTGTATGACAGGAGACAAAGTGCCCTCACTTTGTCCCCTTAAAATCTGAGGGTTTTAATTATGAAGCACAAGTCTTGAACAAACGGTCGCTGTTTGAAAAATAGAAGTCGTATCTGAATAATTCTTGCACCGTGAGCGCCAGAAGGGATGGGGGAAGCCAGATGTGTAATTTATATTCTGCTCTTGTGTAAGGTTTGTTTTTTTATGGCAGTTTTAAAATGAGTTTTCACACTTTCATTGCTCGGCCTGTTTATAATGGAAAAGTATGGGAGCTGGTGTGCGCCTCTCTGCACTTAGAGGTGATTTGTGAGAAATCTGTGTGGCCAAGCTCAATGAGAGTGACTTTGGGTGAAAGAGGACTAAGATACCTACGTTTTGATGTATAATTTGGATAGATCAGGCAGATATGTTGGACGTGAGAGGCATTTGTTTGAGGAAGTGTTTTTTTAAATCATTTTAGAGTGGGAGTTAGTGTGAGATGCATGAGACAAGGTCCTCTGGCTACATAAAACGTAAACTGCCGTTGTGTCAAAGCTGTATAAGCTATCAACAAGCCCTTTACCACAGTTACAGTTGAGTCTTTCCGGTCACATATAAACTGTGAATGATGATACCGTATAGCTTAGTTATGAGCCCTCTAAAATAGGGCAGTTTGGGGCTTGTTGAGTGCAACATATGAAGTCTGGGGTAGATTAGTTAATGTATGTGGGAGTTAAAAGCTTCTTTGTTTTTCATGGCGAGCAATGGCCAGTCGTCAAACTTTGAGGTTTCGCCACGGCCACACCCTTTAAGGTTTAAGAAAGATTTCCATAACTTTTAGTCCCCCATGGCTTAAGAGTAACATGGCCAAGTTTGAGGTCTGTAGCATGGAATGTGTAGGAGGAGTTCGATCATATGTGAGGTGTCGAAAGGAGCAAAAATGGCACCAAAACGCATGTTCCACTCAAAATGGCCGACTTCCTGTGGACCTGGCACTATGGTGTCCATAGGCGTTTCTGTGCATCAGGGCATGACGAAGGTGTGTACCAAATTTCGTCAGGGTACAGGTTACAGGGTACGCCGCTAATGTTCGCAAACGCCAAATTGCGCTGTGTCTCCCCACGAATAATAATAATAATAGCGCCTTCAGGAACAATAGGGGCTTCGCAGTTCACTGCTCGGGCCCTAATAACGCCTTCAGGAACAATAGGGCCTTCGCAGTTCACTGCTCGGGCCCTAATAATAAGTAATGCCTCAAAGCATTTTCACAATTTATGACATGATGTCTGATAATGTTATTTAATGGAAGCAAATATAAAGTGAAAATAATTGGTCCATGCACAGAACCCTGTGGAACTCCATGTCTTACTCTGGTGTGCAAGGAAGATTCTTCGTTTACAAGAGAAAACTAGAATATATCAGACAAATATGACTTAAACCAGCATAATGCAGTTCCTTTAATCCCAATAACATGTTGAAGTCTCTGTAATAGAATGTTGTGATCAATTGGACCAAATGCAGCACTGAGATGCACAAACACAAGTCCACTATAAGAGGCTAAGAGTAGATCATTGGTAACTTTCACCAGTGCTTTTTCTCTGCCATGAGCCACTCTGAATCCTGACTGAAACTCTTCAAACAGATTATTTCTGTAGAAATTATCACAAAGTTAAGCTGCAACAATTTTCTCAATAGATATAGGTCAACAATTAGCAACACTCCTGGATTTAAGTAAAGGTTTAATTACAGCAACGTTAAAATTCTGAGGTACATATCCTATCAACAAAGACAGACTGATCAAATCCAATATGGAAGTGTTGATTAAGGGGATAACCTCCTTGAACAGTCTGGTTGGGATTGGGTTGAAAATACACGTTGATCAAAATACAAATCAGATTCTCTAGATACTTCTGAAGCTGTTGTACTTGATACATTAGTGATACTTGTGGGAAAGATTCCATTAATCTTCTCTCTGATAGAAACAATTTTACTGATAAAGAAGCTCATGAAATCGACACCACTGAGAATACATGGCTAATCATTGGGTAATCATTATTTACTTCATAATCACAGCCCATTGTTGAATTCTTCCAATTCCACCAGTATGGATGTATGTGTGGATAGCTAAATAAATTTGACCATTAAATTCAACCTTCATGGGCAGATTTCATACTCAATGGCATGCTTATTTAAGCTGTTGAACATAGAGAAAATGGATTTAAAAAGGGATTTAATTTCTTCTTATTTTAGATAAAATGGCAAACCAGCAAAGTGCTGGGGCCTCGTGTACAAAGGGTGCGTATGCAAAAAAAAGTGGTGAACGCTCTTTTTTTACAAAAACGATCAGATGTATCAAGAGTGAAATGGTCGTGGAAATGTGCAGTGCGTCACACCAACTTCATGGCTCACGTGACACTTTTCTACAGCTGTTGATCCTTTGGTCACACTTTGAGGTGATGTTGGGAAACTGTACATTTTTGCGCGCCTCCATTTCAGAAAGTAGCAGCCCCATCTCGCTTTCCGGGAAGTTCTTTTTTTCCCTGTCTTACTCATTCTTTTTGCTTTATTTTCTGATTGTGCAGAGATGGGTATTGCAGGAGCAGGGCTCATTTAATCTCTTAACAGTCAGGCAAGTTTTACCTAAAAAAGCATACCCAAAGTAAATTGAAAGCTCTTCTTGAGCTATTTGCAGTATAGGCCTGGTTGAGGTCTCTTTTGAAAGAGAACACTCAGAATCTCGGTACTGTCATAGAGTAATATGAGCTTGAATACAGTGAAAGAGATGGATTTTCTATGTCTGTGTTAAAAGTGACTTTAGCATAGGGCTGTGGACTGAAAACACAATGGGACTATAGCCTCAAGTCTTACCTAGTCCCACCTCAAATTTGACTCTATTACAGCAAAAAAAAATTGTATTTTCTACAGGTTTTTCTAAGGATATGACCAGGCTGCCAAAAGTGTGCCATTTGTGTGCCTTGGGAAAAAAGGCCATTCCTGAACGCTTAAACATACAGCCAAGATCTTGGGCTCTAATGAAAGGTTAGACGTGGGAGTGTCTTATCACACATCCATTAACAAAGAGTAACATAAGCACAAACACATTTGTCTATAACCAGAGCTTTGTGCATACAATAAAAGTCCAAACAAATAGTATGGTCAAAATGTAATTAATTTATATACATAAATAATGACATCGCAAACAACATTGAACAGTATTCACAATTTGTGTTGACATTGTTTGCTGTTGGACACATGCCAATCATTGTAGCAGTCTCTGTCTGGCATAAAGCATAGGGGCACATCACATGTGACAAGTGCCCAGCTGTGCTGTGTCCTGGTTTGTGCACAGGTTTGTGATGACTGGCAAAAAATGTCCCAGGTTCAATTGAGGTGGTAGACCCCATCTCTAGCAACTCCAAGGCTAAGGTCTCCCTGAATGCCTTCGGGTGCAAAGGAACCATACCTCTGTTTCTGCCATGTTCTTTGTGCAAGATGCCATGAAGCAATGTCCATGAAGTGACAGAAGAAAGTCTACTTCTGTGTTTTGTGCAAGACCTTGTCCTATCTTATAAGGCCATCTGATAGGTCAACTCGCCCCATGTACCTAAAAGGACAGTTGGAAAAACAAAAAAGTCTTTGTACATGAGGCCCCTGGTCTCTTTCTCTTCCATCTCTTGGTCAATTTTACCAGCCAGCTGTTCATAGCTGAACCCTGAGGGCTGTTAAGTCCCATAGGCAGAATTACTCTTGGTGGCAACATACACGAATAGGACATACAAAAACACAGCTATTTGAAGCCACAATGGTTTCCTGTAATCCTTTTTCAGTTCGGATAATTTTATAAGCATATGCTCTTGGCCCCTTGCTTTTTGACAAAACAGCTCAGCCCTATGAGGCTTGAACTCTACAAGAACTCTTAAGGTGCCCTGTGGTATCAGGCACCAAGACATAAGCAGCAGATTCTTTAAAGGATCCTTTAGACTGAGCAAGAGAAAATTCCCACAGGTTTATTTCAAATTTCAAATATGTCAAATTGCTTAAGACTGGTCTGACTGCACACTATTTGTTTGCAAAAATGACAAAAAAAGAATGCTGCAGTTAGTGAATATCAAGAACAACACTGACCATCATCTACTTAACATCATGTTGAAACAATGAAATGTGATCAGTATGAGGCTTCTTCAACTATGATGTTACACAGAGAGATATAGGGGGTCATTCAGCTATGGCAATTCATAATGTAAGCTGATAATGATTGTTTAAAAAGAATAATAATACTACAACAATATAAAGTACATTTGGAATAAAGTAAGTATATAATTCCAGTTAAACACAAGACACTTGTGCTAAAGAAATAATGGACCAGACTCAGCAAATAACTCCCTATAATCAATATATAGACCAATGAGCAGTGCTAGCCAACATGTCATTGGGATCATCAGGTGGGAACCTCCTTTCATAAGTGTTTCGTCTAAATTGCCCACAACACCTCCAGGAGGCGAGACAGTGATCAATGGTGTCCCAGAGTCACTCCCCTAATGCCAGCCATTACTGCTCCTCACACCACAACAGCCATCTTTTTTTTCACAACCACAAGCTACCCCAGCCCCTCACCAACTGCACATCAGTCATAGCGGGGTGGGGATACAAACCCTGGTTCGGGTAGGGGATAATGAAAGTATAGAAGTTGCCAGAGGTGGAGGCAGGACAAGACACACTAGCAGATTCAGCAGACAAACTCAGTCCTACAATCACTAAAAATGCCAGCAAAAACAAGGCCATAAAGGCCAACTCACCTTAAATGGCCATCTGGTTTCAAAAAGCTTACATGGCCCACACCCTCCACTTAAATATATCCTGGATTTCTTCCTTGCTTCTTCCAAGAGTTTGTTTACTTTAAGTGCTCCCCCGGCTGGGCCCCCAGCTACTATTGCTTCTTCTAATCCAAACCGACTGACTGGACTTTACTGCCTTATCTGACACTTCCTTCACTATTTTCCTCACACTCTGTCCACTTACACCCAACTCCCTCAACAATGAGACAACAGACTTTGCAACAAATCCTCTACATCCTACTTCCACCAGACATATCCTAACTTTCCATCGTCAGTGCTCTGCTTCTGCCCCCAACTCCACATACCTAAGCTTTTTCCTTTCATATGCTTCTGCCACTAATTCCTCCCAAGGAACAGTCAGCTCTATGGAATAGGCTCTCATTCTACTCTTTTACCACACAACTATATCAGGACTTGGAGTTGTACAGGCTATTTCTTGGGGAACAACAAGCTTTCCTCCGAAATCTACCTGCATCTCCCAATCACAAGCATCCTCTAAGCTGCCTTGCCTCCTTATTGTCTTATTAACTTTCTCCCACTCTTGAACAAACTAAATTGCCACTCTCTTCACCTTAGACCCTCCTAAATATACCTGCGTTTGTTTATCTTCAATACCTGCAGCTAAGCTTCTTAATACTTCGTTATGTCGCCACGTATACCTGCCTTGTGACAGACTAACCTTACAACCTGGCAAAATATGCCTTGGAGTTGCAGTACCTGAACATAACGGACATAACGGGTATCCATTTACCTAGAGTTTTTGATTCTGGGGAGTTGGCAATACATCATATGTTGCCCCTATCTAAACTCTAATACTCCTTTCCTCCATGCTCTACAGCTCTTTCCAACTAAGACTTTTCTTCTCTACACCTTCCAAATTCAAGCACTGTCCCTGCATAGCTTGAGCCACTGCATTTGTACCCCTTAACATTTCCTCCTGTCTAGGAACCTGCTCAAAAACTAGCTTTCCTTTCTCCTTGGGACCTGCTCTTCTCCACACCAGTTTGCCTGTGCCAAGCCCCAAGCCTCCCTGGCCTATTTGAACATTACCCACAATCTCTGTATGTCTAAGAGTTGCTTCTGCCTCCTGAGCTCTTGGATTCCATTTCCTCCCCTTGGTTGGGTTTAGAACCATCTTACGAACTACCACATCTTTACTCCCAGCTAACAGGAGATCTGTCCTAACTTTAGTACATTTAAACTCCTCTACTAGACTAGATACTGGGAGCTGCAATATGCCTTTCCCATACAGTGCCACAGCACTTAATCATCTAGGAACACCTAGCCATTTCCTATTGTAAAAGCCAACTAATCTTTCCATTTTTTCTGTCACAGATAATGGAATCTCATACACAGACAGTGGCCACATCAACAGAGGAAACAATCCAAACTGCAGACACCACAGCTTCAACTTTCCTGGAAACATTAATTTATCTATTCTATTCAGTCCCTCAGCAACATCTTTCCGAAACTGCACTGCCTGCTCTCCATTACTCAAGTCTGCCTGGTACAAACTACCTAAACTCTTTACTGCCTTTTCACTAATTATTGGAATTTTGTCTTCATCTATTACAAACTTTCTATCACTTAATTCTATAATTCTATAATTCTATAATTCTCTACTTATTTACATACTTAATAGGTTTGAGTTTCATACCAGCCCACTTTAGATTTTTATTAAGTCTCTCAAGTATTCTCTCCATACATGGCACTGTTGTAGTCACCAACGTCAAATCATCCATCTAGGCCCTAATTGGTTTAAGGTGCATGCCATCCTGACATCTCTCTCCACCTACAACCCACAGCTCTAATAATTATCTCCATCGCCATTATAAATGCTAATAAAGAAATCATACACACTGCCATAATGCCTATTTCTAGCATATGCCAACCTGTTGTGAAACCTGCTGTACTTAGGCACAGTATAATATCCTGAAAATATGCTCTTACTAAGTTAACAACTACTACGGGCACTCTAAAATAATCAAACACCTTCCAAATAAGGCTATGTGGCATTGAACCAAAAGTATTTGCTAGATCCAGAAATATAACATGCAAGTCTTTTTTCTCAATCTTGGCTGTCTGAATCTGATGCCAAATCATGCTAGTGTGCTCTAAACACCCTGTGACACCTGGTACTCCTGCCGTCTGCATAGTAGTATCAATTAGGCTATTTTTTTCTAAATCACTAGGTAATCTCTGTGCAACTACACTAAAGAAAATATTCCCTCTACATTTAGGAGAGAGATCATCCGGAACTGACCCAAGTCCGAGGACTCTTTCTCCTTTGGAAAAAGAATACCTCCTGCCCTACACCATGCTCTAGGAATAAACTGTTTCTCCTAAACTATTCTTAATTGCCTCCACAAAAACTTTAGGATATCAGGTGCACTTTTATAAACCCAGTAGGGGACTCCATTTGGCCCTGGGGCTGACTAAGCCTGTGCACGCCTGACTACCTCTTCAACCTCTTTCCACCTCCGTGGTTTAACGTCCATCTTATGAGCTATCTCTCCTAATGGTGGCATGTCAGGTGGAAGGCCTACTACTCGACACTGCTCAAGATCTGAATATGTATTTCTTAGATACTCTTCCACATCTAACATGGTTGCCTTAAGCTGCCCTCCCTTTTCCCGGTTAAACAACCTTTTAACAAACTTGAATGGGTCCCAGTAAAACGCAGTCCTTACATATTCTTTCTTCTTTCTCTTTTTCCTAAGATATTAAGCCCTTCTGAGTACTGCTAGCCTGCATCTCAATTCTTCCTACAAAACATTAGTTCCCTCCCTCTCTTCTTCTTTAGCTCTTTTCCACTGCTTTCTTAAGTTTGTTCTTTCCTTAACCAATTTCTCCATCTCTCTTTGCCGTCTACACTTAACTAAATGCACTCTTTTAACCCTCTTTATATCTTGCACTCCAAATCTTTCTACACCATAGGAGTAAAAATATATCTCCCATCTTCTCTAGCCTATTGCTTGCATTCCCTCTTAACCTACCTAATATTATCGACAAATCTTTATTGACTACCTTCCATTCTTTGTTGCTATTTGCCCTAGTCCACTTAACTCTAGCTTTATGCTCCATATGTCTCTCTCTAACTGGCCTATTCACCTCCGTATCGGCTACATCCCTTTTTAGAACTTCCTCCTCCACGTTCATAGCTGTGGTTCGGACTGTGGTTTTCTACCTGCCGCTGGACTTCATCCGACTTACTCGATTGACTTCTTAAAAAGTACTGATCGATGTGGCCACACAGCCCTTCTTTTACAACACATCCCTTTCTTCCCTGATGCATTTTTAAGGCCTCTAACTGATGTTACTTTCTGCCAGCCACAAGGACAAACCTAGGTCTTATTTCACTGTAGCCTACAACTTTTATTTTCCCCAGCTATGCTCTCTTTGCTCTGAGAACTATTCTGCACAGTTCTAGCCCTAGAGAATAGGTCCGTCTCCCCTATCGTTGACTCAGTGGGTCGACATGATGAGATTAAGTCGATTATAGCTATAGATGGGTTATGCTCCTTATCTGAGCAAGGGTAATTATCCTTGGATATATGGCGGTGAATGAATTGAATCACCCCGGTACCATAGGTGGCGCTGTACCCAACTATCGCTAATAGAGTCACTTCCGGTTGACGTCTTCACCTCCACCACCACCACCACCAACAAAAACTAAGGCATTCGAGAAATATGGCGAACGAAGAGCAAGGTGAAGCTATATCCCTCTACTTTTAGTTTGTGATGAGCATGGTTATGGCACAAACACGATGCACAACGGCGCATTTTCCATCGCGTTGTTTATTTCTTTCTGACAGCGGCAACAACAACAGTAATATCGTCTCCTTCAACTTCCGAGTGACGATCGTGGGAAAAAATCTTGAGCATGCGCAGAATGCAAAGTCCGATCCACTGTCATCTACATGCACGTTCAGTGTACATTTGGATCGAGTTATCTCGGGGTCTTAATTTGACCGAGAGTAACACGATCAGATGTTTTTTTTGTTGTTGTTGTCAGATTAAGGTGTCTACATGAACTGAATAACTCAATCTTATTGTAATTTAGCCATTAATCCGATCCGAAGGCACTCATGTAACCGCACTGACTGAGTCACATTTACACCTCATAGTCATGTTTGTTCCAGTATCAGTTGCCATGCAGTCTGCCTGTGAGTCATCTTACGCCCCTGCTCCCGCTGACCCAAGGGGTATTCTCCTTTACTTGTTACTTATGCTGGTTGTAACAAGGCTGCTGAGCCACGCTACTGCTACCATAAAATAAGTAGTGTATGAAATAAGTTTTTTTATTTTTTTTTATTTCATGTTACTTTAGGAGTGTACAAAAACACTGAAATTATAGTTAGTGAATGAATATGGATTTGAATGGAACTGTTTGAAAAGCCTATTCCCATCTGCATCTAAGAGGTTTCTGAAATTTTGTCTTGATATGTAGAAACCTCTTTTTTAAGGGCTAAGATATAATTTCATACCTTGTAAGTGATGACTAAGTGAGTCTAGAAACCATGAACATCTCCAAAGACTGGATTTAGTCTACTATGATGCAGTTGTCTTTAGTTGTAATTTGTTTGTGGGTCTTTCTGCCTGTATTTTGACATTGTGTATAAAATGCAGCTTGATCACATTGAGAATAGATTACTTGACTATTGTAGAATAATCAACTCATTTATAGCTAAGGAATGTCGAGATAACTTTGTGGCAGTGGACATTCTGTCCTAACAACCAGTTATCATTAAGTAAGATTATGATTTCTGATTGTAAACATATCAGCTGTTCAGCTAGGGTCAATTAATCACTAGTAATTGTGCATTTGTTCTGTTTATTTAATGTTGTATGCATGAATTGGACTAATTTTGAATTTGATTAATTGGATTTGATTGGATCATGATTACAATCGAAATCATAGAAATGTAGACCCCGGGGAAGACCCAGGACACGTTGGAGAGACTATGTCTCTCGGCTGGCCTGGGAACGCCTCGGGGTCCCCCCGGAAGAGCTGGAGGAAGTGGCCGGGGACAGGGACGTCTGGGTTTCTCTGCTTAAGCTGCTGCCCCCGCGACCCGACCCCCGGATAAGCGGCAGATGATGGATGGATGGATGATTACAATTAATTGAATTCCAATTGGCCTTAATTGGACTGTATTATAAGTAGTTTGCGATGACATTTGTTGTAATTTGGCGCTATATAAAGAAACTGAATTGAATTGAAAAATATATCATGTTACATTGCTGATACAATTATGCATAGAAACCTAATACAAACAGAAATTAGAATTAGTTGTCCACAAAGTAGTAGTCAGGTCAGTGGTATTTACACTTTGCAGAGAATAATCACAATGGTGCTTATTGTTGTTGAGGCCAGGGGACTATTTTCATTTTCACTGAAATTATGTCAGATCTCCATCAGTTATTAATTACTGTCAGCTTAAACGTTGGCTTATCTCTGATCCATCTGTCAACCGTCTCTCTTCATCTATCATTCTTTTTCCGTCAGATATTCACACGTTCCTCTCAAAATTTCAATAGGACATTTTATAAATTTGTATCTGAAACGTTTCAACTTGTTTGTTTTTTTTAAATTGGCATCTTTTTGTTGAACAATGACTTTTTCTTAACAGATTATTATATTGTCTGGCAGAAAAACAAACAAACTGTAGACAGCAGGTGAAAACTCTGTGAAGGTTAATCTAGACTCACTGGATGTTTTTACCATCTCCATCACATGGACAGATAGTCAGCATCAGACCCCAGCATAGCAACTGTAAAGGGGAATCCCACCTTTGATATGACAATGGCTTTACTGTTTGCTGAATTTTCCTTAAGCCGTTCTTTTTGGCGACTCAAAACCTATATATGTCAGGGCCTCAGACTCAGGTCACAGACGCAGGGTCAGTTCAAAAGCAAAGATGTTTATTAAATCAAACACAGCAGATAAGGCAGGTTGAGGATCTCCAGCAGAAAAAAAAGGAAAAGGCTGTAAAAGTCCTGAGCTCTCTCCTCAGTAATTATGTCTGGGACGAGTGCGACTATGAAAATTAACAAACAAAAACTCTCTCCACTCCAAGAGGAAAACCGAAACGCTATGAAACGATGCAAACAAAAGATGCTCTCTCATAAACCGAGGCACTATGAAACTTTAAATGTAAACTTAAAACTCACCTTTAACAGCGGCACGAAATCTTTTCAAGAACAAAACATAAAACACTCCAAAACGGAGGAACAAAACTGGCTATGAAACTTAAACAATGAACACAACGCTCCTCTAACAGAGGTATCTATGAAAGGTACAAATCAAAATCACTCCAAATGGGAGGAACAAAGCAAGGCTATGAAACTTACCGTTGTTAAATAAAGAAACTATGGATAGGAATAAATTACAAAGCAAGATAGCTCTGCAGGAGGATCGCTCACTGCAAGCTCGTGGAAACTGTGGCTGTGATCGCTGTGAAATCTATGGACAAGAGGCGAGTCATGAAGCTCATAAGCGGAGACAACACACTGGCACAGGATACAGGGAGATGCAGACTATTTGAACACATGACGGACCAAGGGGAACAGGCAGAAACACTTCGGGAATCAGGGAAGACAATCAAACGCTTGACACGGGAGGAAGAGCAAGATACATGAAACGAGAGGGGAAAGTTAGTGAATTTCAAAATAAAACAGGAAATGACGAGACAAGAATGAAGAAAACCTAAATCGTGACTATATATTATGTAGAAATAACTGTCGATCGATGTAATATGTAAAAGTACATATTAATAAAGTCATATTAATCTGCTCTTCGAAGGTACAGTTGATATCTTAAGTTTATAGGTTAAAAATTTTAAGTAAGATTCTCATAAATTCTATAGTTTATAACGTCTATAATTTATAGCTATAATTTATAATGTCTTACATTTGTGACATCAGCTCTGATGTCAGCCTTCACAGTTTCACTGAAATTCCTCTGGTGTGCGTGATTAATGTCACATCTGTGGGTTTTATTTATCAGCTTTTAACTTTGGCAGAGGACAGAGACATAAATCTGTGCTTGAAACAGCTGATACTTGGCCACATTTTTTTGCAAACAGAGTTAATCACATCAATGCAAGCCTTTTATCACTGTGTGTGGTTTAGTGAAAGGTGTGCATATATGTTGCTCATAGAAAGATTAATCATGTTCCCTCTGTGACTGTCACTTTATTAGAGGTGTTTCTTGTGTCAGATGGTTGAGACACTGAAGAAGCTAAAATAAAAAGCTGATAATCTACCTATTATGCACATCATGTGTCAAAAAATAGAATAGTCATTCATGTGACAATACGAATCCATGAGATTCTGTACCTTTATGGTGTCAAATGTAATGTCATGGCACAAAATTAGTGAGCTAGTAGCCAAATGTTGCTGAATGGGGGATTTGGATATTTAACTGTTTGTCCTTTCATTCCAGGTGATATTGTAAAAATACCGTGCTCCAGTACTGAAACTAGAAATAAGGTAATGACTTTCTTCCTAATATCATTTAAACCATCCATTTTTTATACCTGCTTAATCCAATTTAGGAATCTGGAGGAATCTGGAGTACCCAGAGAGAACCCACACATACACAAGGAGAAAAAGCAAACTCTATACAGAAAGACCCTAGCCAGGAATTTAACCTGGAACCCTTTTGCTGTCAGGCGATGGTGCTAACAAATAAGTAAAGTGAAATTGCCATCAAGTTGCCAAAACTTTTTTTTGTCAACTTAATACTGTACAGTTGCAAGAAAAATTTACAGTGAATCTATAATTCCTTTGACCAGTCATCCATCCATTTTACATAACTGCTTAAAGCAACTCAGGGTAGGCTGGAGCTGATCCTAGCCGTCATTGGGCAAGAGGCAGGATATATCCTGGACAGGTCGTCAGTCCATAACAGGTCCACATAGAGAAAAATTAAACAAACAACCATCCATGCTCCCACTCACCTCTCTGAACATTAATTTGATTATTTGTATTGATTTAATTTGCTATATAAAGAAAGGATTTAATTGAATTAAAAAATATAAGTAAAGTAATGTTACTGTTGATTAATCTAAAATCAGCAGATTAACTGGTGACAGGTGAGGGTGTCAGAGTTAGGTATTTCAAAGGAGTATCCACCAAAGACTTTGTCTTTTCAAGCAACGATAGATTGTGTTTCAGTTTTATGTCAAAGTCAGAAATGTATCAAACAGTAAAAACAAACAAACAAACAAAAACGTTCTAAATACAACAGCACAAAGAACGTAAGTCTTACGTCTTCCATCATCTACAGGGAGTCGGGAAATCTCACTGGACATAGGCCAGTTTTGGAAATCATTGTTGGATGCAAACATGACTTTAGGTAGCATTGCAAGAGAAACTGTCATGCCACCATGATCAATATAGCCACATGGACCAGAGAGTACTTTGGAAAACCACTTTCTCTCAAGCTAGTCTGCCACTAAATCCAGAAATGTAACTTGAAATTGCATTATGCAAGAAGGAAGCTTTATATCAACTCTGTACAGAAAAGCCACCAAGATGTTTGGGCATGGGTTTCATAAAGGAGAAGACAGTGGAAAAATTTAATCTGGTCCATATTTCAGCTGCTATAGGCAAAGCAAAAGTCAGGTTCCACATACCAAAAAAGAAAGATCATTCAGACTGTTATCAATTAAATGTGCAAAAGCCAGCTTCTGAGATGGTATGGTGGTGTATCAGTGTCCATAGCAGGGATGACTTGCATATATGTGAAGGTACCATTGATACAGAGGTGTATGTGGGAATTTGGGAGAGACACACTGAACCATCAAAGAAAAATATTTTCCATGGTGACTATGGTTATTTCAGTGGGACAATTCATATCTCATTCTACACAACTTACAACAGAGTGGTTTTGTAGACAGACTATGTGTTTGACTGGCCTCTGAAGTCAAGACTTGTTTTCTATGTAAAATGTATGGGGCATCATGAAGAGGATAATCAAATGACAAAGACGATAGACTGTTAAGAATCTGAAATCTTTTATTCAGCAGGAATGAACACATACTCCAGCGATTAGGATCATCAATTTCCAAATAACTAAAACTTGTCAATAAAAGGAAGCGTGATGGAGAGCAATAGTTAACATTTTGAGTCAGTTGCTGACATAAGAATATTTTCTTATTGTGTCTATATCCAGTGTGGTTGGTCTTTGAAGACATGTATTGATTTCTTTTACTTCATAATAAAAAATTGCAGATTCAAGTTTCTGTTGAATTTAATATTTCTGGAAATGGGGCTTATAGTATTTAAATCAGTGTAGAAAACGTAACAAGCATACACTTTTGTCCAACTCTCTGAGCCCATTCAGTTATTACTTCTGTTTGATTGCACATGTTTTAAAAATCAAACACAAACTTATGAAAATGTTTGTTAAAAAAATTTATTTTAACATTTTACTTTATGACTATTTATTATTAAAGTGCCATAAGAGTAGTGTGCACATTTGAGAACTATTGTAACTAATCAGGTCCAAAAGCAAAACCTTTTACTTGATCATGGACATTTCTCCTGCTGTATTACACCATAGGCGTGAAGTGATTCTTGCGCGTGGCATCGTCGTCCAAACATAGATCTAATTGCAGAGATTTTTGTTGTATATCGATGTTTACATCAGATTACAAGGGGATCTGTAGCCTATATTGGACAATTGTAGAATTTTCCTTTAACAGTTACAAGTTAGATCATCTCAAAAAATCTGTTCAGTGATAACTCAATTAATTGTCTGTGCCCTGCTCTCTCCGGTTATATGGATATACGCGGATCTCGAGTGATCTAAATATCCTCCGAAGGACACCAACTTTCGCCAAACTGTTCTCGGTGAGTAGATAAACGTATTTCATGCCAGAAATAAGGTCTAGGTTTATACATACTGTAGTTCCCCTTTAATCTAAGGTCTTTAGTCCTAAAGTCTTTGGTTTTAAGGTCTATTTAATTTCTCATTTTCTCTGAAGGAAAGAAATTGTAATTTTCACACAACAGATGTCTTCCACAAATTTGCAGAAATATTGCAGACTTCTTTTTCAAAACAACTGATTTATTAGTGTTTGAAAGTTTGACAGTTCTTTTTTTGTCATGTTATGTTTTGAGTTTGTTTTTTTTGTCATGTCTTGTTTTCAGGTTTTAGGTTTTGCTATGTTTTTCCTTTTCACATCATTAGGTTCACTCAAGTCACCTGCCTTTTGTTTCACAGCTACACCCCATCTCCAATCACCTCGCCACAGTATTTGGTTTCCAGGTTTCCCCCAGTTCGTCAAACAATAGATATAAACCCAAGGTGACAGTCCTGTGTAAACAAACTTTTAAATTATCTGTTTTTATATGTCCTCTTCCAGCAAGATGCTAAAAGAGATCCTGTGCATTAACATGTTAAAGCAAATGCTTCCAAGGAAGCATCTGTTTGTGTCAAGTTGGCAGAGAGAATATGTTGACATTGGTTAAGGTTACTGGCCAACTTGTTTGTCTGCAGCAGGTTGACAACTTCACCTGTCAGCAGCTAGTTGGTTAACGAGAAGTACAGATGTGAGAAAAGTAGTAAGATACTACTTTTATTTCTTTGCCACTTTGACAAACGAATATCACCACCACCCTGTGTCACAGTAGTTTCCTCTGAAAATGTGCCATTGGTCTGTGCCATTGACACCATAGCCAAACACCTCTGTCTTTGATTCGTCTATCTTCAGCATATGTTTCCTAAAAAATAGGTCTTTGTAGGTGTTTGTATACATTTTATTGAAATTTTAGTGAAAAGTAATTTGGCAAATAATTTTGGCAAAGAATACTTTTGGTCTAATTTTCTTTTCAGACGGTAAACATTTTCAGAAGGTCTGAGAATGCTCTGTATATATTCCAATAATAACAACACACACTAACAGTGTAAACAGCAAAGAATGGTATATACTTATAATTTTCCATTTCTGCATACAACAATAAAAGAATATCTATTCTAAATGTTTAGAATTCATCTTAATACCTTGTGTAATGTAGCTCTCTACTGAAATTGTGAACTGTGAATCTAGAAAGTCTGTAGAAAAAGTTGCAAACCTCGGATGAAAAGTGGGTCATTGTGGATTGAGTCTGTGGAAAAGTTAAATGCATACAGAAGGATCACATAAACATATGATAAAAACAAAAAATTCCCAGCTAGATTTTTGAAGTATTGACTTCCAGTGTCTTCAGTTGATTAGGCTTATGAACAATATTGAACCTGAAATTTTGTCCGCTCTTCATTCATACTGCAAAGGTTTGACGCTGCACCTTTCCTGCTGGATTCCCAGAAATTATGGCATGTAACTGAGCTGCTGTAATTTGAGATTGACCCAAGGGACTGGCTATTAGCTGTTGTCAGCTGTAATGATAAATCCCTTTAGCATTACAGAGCCAAGGCCTTCCCCAATGTCCACACCCGCTTAACTTTATTTATAGATCATGTCAGGCCTGCAATAAACATAAAACTGCAGCTAATGTGCTGCTAATGAAATTTGGACATGAGCAATGTTATCAACTGAAATCATTTACACAGCTGTTTTAGTGTCAATGGGTGCCTCCATCTCAGAAAAGCTTAGCTTTGTGTGCTCATTTGCATGTTGAAGATGTAAAGACTCAAAGCCACAATACAGTCAAAGCAAAGGGAATACACTTTGTTAAAATATTGTCTTCAGTCGTGATTGAATAAATTACATTTAAGCATGTTTATTACTGAAGGTCTAACATCCATAAACACTTATCTTAGGAGTACATTACCGGTGAACCATTTAGTATCTTTGACATTTTCTTTTCTTTCTTTTTTTCTCTCTTGTAAGGAACTTTTACTTTGAGAAAGCTTAGAACTTGAAGGCTGGAGAAATTACATTCCTTGTCATTTTAAGTGGAAATGAACCAGTAAAAAAAAATAAAAATCACTACTATTACTATAAGAAATATGAAATTAGTTAGGAAGCAGCAATGCTTTCTTTTTAAGATATGCTTTTCCAAGGATTTTTTTGTAAATTGGCTGGAATTGGTATTTGGGGAAAACTACTGAGTTGCATTTTCCCAGGCATTTTTATACATTACTAAATTGTCACCAGTGAAACTTTTCTGTAATTTAAGGTGTACTTTGTTTTCCATTGTCAGGCCTCATTTTGAAATAAAAATCAAAATCAGCACAATCTATCACAGCTGCTAGTAAGATATCTGTTTTAAAGTTTCAGCAACATTAAACACTACCAGTTTGATTTCTGGTGGACCCAGGATTCATTCTGCACAAAAGAAGTTGTCCAAAGTTTCAGCATATTAGCTTGACTGAGGGGAAATGTTGTTTTATTCAAGAATACTAAACATAATCTATTCAACTACTTCTCAAACACAATCAGCAGAAAGACCTTTTCTGAAAACTGAGAGATATACATTTAGTTGTGAAATGCAATTTATGCCACTGCATATCATTAAATCCCAGACACTGTAGCATAGGAAAATATCTCTCTGCATGTTATGCAGAAGCCTGTGTGTATCTGTGTGTTTTTAGATGTCTGCTAAAATTAGGAAAGTCCCGATCCAATGTCAAGTATAAAACATCTTGATCTCACCATTCCTAAACTAAAAACATTGTATTTTCCAGCATATGCTGCAAAAGCTGCTCATCTAAGTTGGTTTCCACTATGTCTTGTATTTACTGTTTATGTGAGGCAGTGTTTGTGCACACATGCATACAATTGTCTGTCCAAAAGCATGTGTAAATCTCCTGCGCTGCCCGTTCTATTGCTTTCTTGAGCTTCTCTGGAGGAAATCCTCTTGATTTGTCTGGTCTCTGAGGGTAGAGCCCCATACACAGCAGACGTTCCACTAAAGGCCATGAATGTTTAATCATTTGTGTTATTGATGCCACGTTTTTGTTTGTTAGAAAGTGTTAGCAACAGTTTGAGTCTGTTTATGCATATTGTGTGTCTGTTCATGTCTGGTTGAGAGAGGACAAACATTGCTCTTCATAAATTCCTTGCATTTTGTGACAACAACAAAAAAACTACCATGCATTCATTACAATGAATGGATAATAAAGTTTATTAAAAATGTTGTTCAGAATGATTTTCCCAATATTCCCTACTTTTACCTGATTTTGGATGGACAGACTGAGCTTTTTTCTAAAACTGTGATTTGTTGGATTTAAAGCTGCTGTTTTAGCATTTGAGCTGACAGCCAGATTTGATCATAATTAGACAGCATGCCATGGGCTTTGATTGGCATGGTAATTGGATTGTCGTTGGGGCTGAAAAGCTATTATCTTTGGATCATGCCCCATGAAATTTGTTGGAAAAACTTCTGTGGCCATCATTAAGTCAGCCATCTTGGGGGCCTTTGCAAATTAGTTTTTTTTTCTTCTTTCCATAGCAAAGAAAGAGTGAGAAGATATAAGGAGGATGGAATAAAAGAAAAGGTACCTCTACATCGCTGGGACACTTAGATCCTTCAAATTGCAGCAAAGACAATTTCGGCTCTATTGATTAATGATATTAGCATAGCAGGTAGCGCTAAGTCAAAAAGAGCCTTGCTGGGTTATTGCCCATTGAGATCGCCCACTCACCAGGATTGGGGGTTTGAGGAAGGGGGGCAGCAAGTGATAGAATGGGGATAATGAGAGTGTGGTGAATGAAAGGGAGGGGAATGATGGGAAGAAGAAGAGAAACTGCAGGGTGGCTTTTTATGTGCAATTGCTTATGTAAAGCATCAGGTGCAATGCCCATTTTAGAGGAATAAATAGCATGAGGTAATGAAAATGAGGTAATAAAATGAGAATCAGAATACCTTTCTCAAAAGCAGTTGGGCAATTAAGGCAACTTATGCACCTCTAAGCAGTTCAGCGGTAAATCATTTTGGGCTTTCAAAACATAGCTCATGTTGTGGGCAAAGTTTTCTCTAAGTCACCTCTGCCAGCCTGGACTTTCATCTACAGGAATAATTTTTGTTCAAAAGTACTAAAAATATAGTTGTTCAGTTGTATCAGTGGTAGATGCAGAATCAGGAAACAAAGATAAGGCAAAAAGGATCTTCTGGAGACAGCAATGTGCAACCAGAGTACATTTGTTTCACCAATATCAGAAATACAGGCTAAACATGCAGTGAATCAACCCAGGGGTTGACGCTTGGTTTTCCTGGGGCTTCACTTTTTATTCTCGAAGGGGCTCTTCCTAATCTTCTCCCCCTTGCTTTATTCTCTTTGTTAACTGGCTGTGACCTCATACACCATGATAAATCAACTCTAAGATCGCTCCAATGATGGTAACTTGCATCTTTTTTAAAGGTATCAGTATGAGTGTGTTCCCCTTCAGAATGTGCCCACTATTTTTATTTTTGCATGGTTATAACAGGTGTGTCTACATCTTATCCTACATGGTCATCCTTGAGAGCCCACACTCAGCATTTCCAAAAATAGCTAAAGAATGTCTAATCAATGTTGCATAAGTGAGCATGCATGATTATTCTGAACAAATGTCTAATCAAGGCTACATATAGTGTGCAGACATGAGCATGCATGATTCATTTGGACTCAAACTGTTACAGAGGATGTGTATGAAGAAATGCATGAGGATGATCATGAAGAAATATATATGTTTCTCAGGTTAATTCTCAACACTGACTTCTAAGAATCAGCTGAGGAAGCACTGTCTTCCACCATGCTTGCTGTCTTTCAACTTCAAAGACTCATTGCACCTTTGTGCTTTACCAAAAGCATGGTGATGCACAATGAAAACACATCAGTCGTGCAGTGAAAAAAAGACTAGTTTTCCTCCTCAGTTTGTCTGACTTAACTGCACACAACAAAGCATAAGTCTTTTCCTGCACACAAATCGGTATCTATGAAGGGTGATGAAAGTGTGCACGCTTTCATCACCCTTCATAGATACCGATGAATCTTGCAATCATCAGACCATGTATACCCATGTCCCTTGAGCAATGTTACCCTGATATGGTGAAGTGGAAATGGAAAAAAAAGTGACACAAATTCAACACAAAACTTGTGTTTACCTGTATTTACAGTTTAATTTACTGGCAGCAGATGACAATTGACTATTTTGCTGCTTTAAGCTTCCAAAGGATTTTCTTGTTGAGGAGTGAAGTCGTCTGACTATTTCCATTACATTTTTTTTTCTTTTTTTTTTTAAACATTTCTAATGTTTACTGCTTGCTACTTTCTTTTATAAATGAGTTTTCTGTTCTGTTTGGGTTTCTGGAACTCAGATGATGAAATGCAACATATTCATTTACTCTACCACACTAATAAGTATCTTAATTTTGCATTTGGTAAAATACATGTCTTGCTTGCTGTTGCTTTCATTGTCTATCAGCTTTTAAGCAAACAATGTTTTGAAGTTTTTTCTACATCTATATGTGGTTAACAATTATGAAAAACATGGTTATATAAATTTATAAATCACAACTGATATATTTAAAAGAGAACCATAAGTGTGGACAGTTTTATCAATCAAGCTAAATTTGTTTGCATAATTCTGCCTTGCACAAGAAAAAAAAAGAAAATGAATACCAACTGTCAAATTCTCAGGCCTTGTTATTTGGCTTTGTTTTCTGTTTTTCTATATTTGTTTATTCATTGCAGAAGATTTATTCAAATGGAATTACGGTCAGTCCCCACTATGAAATATCAATGGATTAGTTTACAAGTTTTCTTTGTCATCCAGGGCTTTTGGGGTAACAATACACTTATCAAGTTATTACATTTAACAATACACTTGACAAATTTTTAGTCATGGAAAAGTTGCTGAATATTAGTTGTTGAGAAACTAAAGTTCCTGAAGATTAGGCAGAACTTTACTTATCGCTATAATAGTGACCAAAAAAGTAAATTAAGATAAATATGGTAACTTAAAACTATTTTCTCTCCTACAGTGTTCGTGTAGTAATGTTACTTTCCATCCAAGATCTGGTAATCAAAATGTTGTCTTTATCATACATTGTCTTTCAACAGGCAGATTAATTAGCTTAAATTGTTGGGTGACCAACAACATATTGTACCTAAAGTCTCTGCTGTTAGTACTGAGAACAGAGCCTTTAGGACTTGACCTCATTTGTTTAAATTTGGCCCATTATTATTTTAGGCAAGTAGGGTAACTAAATGGCAGCCAGACACACTGTTCATGCATTTGGATTTTAATTCTTTATTTCAAACATGAAATAAAAGAAAAGCCATCAAATTAACATGATAAATAAATAATGCCAAACACTAGGACTGGCATTTCCTTAACAAAAAATTGACTATTTCATATTCAAAAAGGAAAAGGAGCAAGCAAACACTTTTCTAGTCATTTAACTCATTATTTATCTGTTCAGATACATATTTTAATGCACAATCCATACATAAATATACATACATAACTATTTTTTTAATACAAATATATTTATTCATTGATCTATACTTATTTGCACCAATCCAAAAATATGGCTTATCATATATGCAATTTTTCAATTATACAGCTGTCCTCCACTCCAAAACATGCAATCCAAATATTCCTGCTTTCACAATTAAAAATATTTAACACCAGATCTTGATCCATATACTGCTTTATAAATGCTTCTTTAAAATAATTAAGTTTAAACTGGTTTTATTTTATGAATCTTTTCAATTCCTGCTCCATGGTGTTCCATAAACTCACTCCACAGACAGCTGTGTACATGCTCTTCATTGTTGCTCATATTTTATGTTTCTACCATTAGGTAGGAACCCTCCCACTTGTTCTGTAAATTTCTTTTTAATGTTTTGTGGTAACAGATTATTTCTTGCTTTGTACATAATTTGGCCAATTTTAAATTTGACCAAGTCCATAAATGTCAACATATTTGACTTTAAAAATATCGAGTTTTTTTGCTCCACATATCCAGCCTTATGAACTATCCTTACTGCTCTTTCTTCTCATATGCATGGTAGTGTGCTTTGGTCTGTGTTACCCCATATCTCCACACAGTAATACAAGGATGGTAACACCATTGAACATAAGCAATGGTTACATGACTAACATAAGGCTTCCAGCTGATTTTATGGTCCAATATCACAGCAAGAAATCTGTACTCATACAACCTTTATATCATGTATCATCCTCCATTACTTGTACTGGATTAATTCCTTTTTCCTTTTCCAAACCACATTATTTTTGTTTTGCTCAAATTTATTTTCAATTTGTTAAAATCAAACCACTGTTTCAATAAATGAATTTATGTTGTGATTACCTCTAAAAGCTGCCGTAAACTCTCACCAGAGCAAAATATATTTGTGCCATCTGCAAATAATGTAAATTTCCCTATATTTGATATCTTACAGAAGTCATTTATGTATAATTTGAAAAAAATTGGACCAAGCACTGACCCCTGAGGAACACTACAACACATGTTCATGCAGTTTTTTGTATTTTTTATTCACCTATTTCTACAAATTGCTGCCTGTTTCTTAAATAACTCATCAACCAATTCAGTCCAACCCCTCTGATATCATTACTTTTCCAATTTATTAAACAATCTATTATGACAAGTGGTCTCAAAAGCCTTTTTAAGGTTTATAACTACTCCTGCTCCATATTTTTTGTTGTCTATAGAATTTGTTATTTCTTCAATTAATTCCAATAATGTCAAAGATGTTGATCTGTTTCTCAATTAAGTCATCTAATCCAAGAGTTATTCCACTTGGGGAATTGAGAGAGTAAATAAACAAGCCTGTAATTGGGAAAATGGTGTTTGTCACCTGTTTAATATAAAGATAGCCTACTACTTTTGCTATTTTCATCTTGTTTGAAAATATAACAGTTTGTAGGTATCTGTGAGAGAGGCTGTGAGTAAAAATAAAATCTTCATCCAAACACACCTTAAACTTCCGGGAGATACAGTGAAGAATATCACCTTTCACCAAGGGAAGAGACATGATGCCCACAGACCGAGACCTATTGTCGCCAAATTTGAGCATTGTAAAGGAGCTGAGATGAACAGACTACAGTGTTAATGACTAGTTTCCCCAAAAAAATTCTGGAAAGACGCAGGGTCCTGTTCCCCATCCGGAGAAAGTTCATGGAAGGAGGCTCCCGAGCTGTCATCGCCTGGATAAATTATTTGTCAATGGGCAGCTCTACCTTGACCAGAAGACCACTGCTTAGCTCTACTAATTCCAGGTGATCTGATTATTTTTTTTTTCCAAAAGAGAATGGTCTATATATCTGGAAAATAATTCCCTGCCAACAATCTCAGCTTGTGTTCTCTGGGAAGCAGGAAAAGCAGTTATGAGAGGCAAAATAATCTCTTTATCATCAAATAAGGAAAGTTCAAGAATATCAGAATTAGAAGTCAGGATAAAATCATTAGAAGTTGCCTACAGTGCTGACCAAGAGGAACACATACTGAATGAATTAAGGAAAGCTTGTCAGAAAGGGAAGGCTGTAGTTGCTGTAGCGGCATGGCGTGAAGGTAGGACCCGGATGCAGATGTCTCAAAACAAAAACTTGATTTATTTCCAAGAACACAAGTAAAACACAGAGCCGGGAAACCAAAAACACCTAACAAAACCTGAAATGCATTATGGCTAAAACTACAGCCAGACGACCAGCGAAGTGAGACCCGGAGTCGAAGACGGTCTGGCGGATGGCCAAACAACCAGCGAAGTGGGATCTGGAGCCAGAGACGATTTGGTTGATGGCCAGACATCTGAGCCCAACTGGACCCCCTCTGGAGCAGGGACTGGTGTGGCTAGAGGCTGTGACTTAGCAGACAACGATGACTGTGTTTGAATGCTAAGTTATGTGTTTAATGAACTTGGACAGACAAATAATGTGGGATTGTCAAATATCAACAGCAGCTAGCAGCTATTAAATACCAACATCAGCTATCATTAACATTAGTTAGTTTGCTAGCACCGGTTAAAGATAACGTTAATGGCTAGCAACAGGATGGAATGAATAGGCCTACTGGGTCTTGCACTGGTGTAAATTAAGGTTTTTAGTTGTTTGTTCTACATAACATGTTTAAGTATGATTTGATTACAAAAAGTATTATTTATAGTAGGACCCATCCTGCCTCATTCGTATACGTCTGTACCACCTGTGAGCCGAAATCTTGATACCCAACCTCCAGTTAAAGTCGTGCAACCAGTGGTGAGAAGTTCTTTCGATGCAGAGAAAATGCATGAAAAAGCATTGATGACTGCAGTATGTGACACCCTCTATGTCGATTCTGATACAGAAAGTGGCACTCTAACTATGTGGTCTGCATTCCACGCTGCTCGATCAGATGTTGTTGGACAGCCGGAAAAAAGCACTGAAGCCCTTCTGCCACTTATCCATGAGAAAGCAGCAACCCCAGAAATGATTTGTCATGGAATGGAACTGGTGAAAAAGACAACTGAGCACCTCAACCCACAACAAGTCTCTGTGATGGAAGTGGACCAACCCCTCTATGACCTTGCGAAAAAAATGCAGAGGATCTTCCCTGACATCTTCGGGGAAGACAAATTTGTGGTGATGTTAGGTGGGCTCCACATTGAAATGGCTTTGTGGGGTACCATGGGAGGTCTTCTGCATGGATCTGGATGGCCTGAAGCCCTGAAAGAAGCTGGGCTAGTTAAGTCAGAACCAGCAGCCACATCATTTCTGAAGGCAACCAATGCAATGAGAACAAGATATGCCCATGAAGTTACTGTTGTGGTACTCCACAGCCTTCTGAAGTGAGCCTATGAGGACAGTGGAACCGACATGGTCCTTGAGGATTGGGTTGAGAGAGTTGCCCATGAGAGCCCAACGTTGTCCTTCTGGCTGCTTGTGTACAAGTACCAACAGATTATCTTCATGTTCATACAAGCACACCACGAACGGAAGATTGAACTCATGGTCACTACCCTGCAGAAGCTTGTTCGTCTGTTCTTTGCTCTCAACCATCTCAACTATGCCTGGTGGCTTCCAGTCTTTATTAAGGACATGGAATGTCTCCCAGATAGCATCCAGGCAGAGTTTGAGACGGGACACTGGATGACTAACTCGCAGCAATCAGCATTTTTCATCTATGCCGATTGACAAAGCACAAGAGCAAGCCTAAAAAAAAAATAAATAAATAATCAGCTTACGGAGCCACATTGCCCCCTAGTAGTCCGTAGTACTGAATAGTTAAACCCAAAACGAAGTCAACAACTTGCATATGACATGTGACATTTATATGAAATAATGCAACTGTTAACCAATGTTTCCGGCTGTTTCTTATTGTATTCCATGTTTAACACAGGAAAATAAAATTGTTTGGTTCGTTATTCATACGTTATAACTTTACAGATATCCATCTGAATTTTGAGACTAGTAATCATTATGTTATGTTGTTTTTGATGTCTTTATATCCTAAGTTTATGGTATATCTTTAACCTTTATATCTTAAGTTATAGTGTTTTTAGAATCCTCTGAACCAATGTTTTTGAGATGGAGGAATGCAGGAGTCAAGCTGCTTTGAGGCATCCTCGTTGCACTTCGTCTTACAAAATACGCCCAGGCAGACGTAACAACAGTTTCAGGCATACCATTGGCTGAAAGTGTAGCATAAGCCTACATCATGCCCCGCCTCCGTGAATCAAACTCCCGAAACCGCAAGGAAAAGTTAAAAGAGAGAAGATGGTAGAGAATTGAACAGATTGAATCATGAAAAACAGAAAGTTCTAAAATGATGGCATGAGAGTCTTGCAGGAGAGGAAGATGAGATGGAAGAAAAAGGTCCGAACAAAGACAGAAAGAGAAGAATGTAGTAGAAAGATACGTTTTGCGTTTATGTTCGTCCGTCATCCTGTCTGCTTTCTATAGCACATTTTAAACTCTGCTGCTGCAGGCATCCTCACCTATTTTTCTCACCAAGAGAGCCAGCGTTGAGCTTGTCAACCTTTTTTGTCAATCTTTTGTGAATTTAAGTTCACCTCTTCAGAGTTGGTCAGCAACCAAAACCAACTCGACCCTTGGACAATTTTGTCATTATTTGCGGTGAATTCCTACACACCACCCGTTCGTTTTCTGAGCCACCAGAAGCCCAGAAGCAGAAGCAGGAGAGCTACCGGTCCAGGCCAGTTTAATTAACGTCCCCGAAAGTCAACCGCAATGAAGGCCGTCAGACGCGAAACCGGGAGAGACCCAGTAAGATCCGCCCTGTTCTTACATTTCAGACGGTATGCGGTGGGTGTTGAGAGAATTTGCTGTTAAAATGATAAATTAACCCAAGTTGTCAGCCGTTAAATTCAAATAGTAACAAACCTAGACTATTTGAATGATTCTGGTATCCATCCATCCCCTCCACTTAGTTCTTTTCAATTCACTAAGTGTTTCTTATATAATTATCCATATTCAAAGCGTTTCTTCTGTTGTCTTAAGGTTCATGTCTTTGGTCATATCATTTTAATAAATGGTTCATATATATACATATATAAAATCAACTGTTTTTTCTGTTTGTGTTCTTTACGTATGTGTGAGTCCAACAAAACGAGAATTCTGGAATTTATTAATTAATAATTGATTATTAATTTAACATACCCGAATCGAAAGATTCTTTCTTTTTCCTTCGATTGAAGGTGGTGCCCAAAACGAGGTCAAATAAGGCTTATTCAGATTGTGAGAACTTTCAGATAAATCCTTATATCTTATCACATCATGCTACGTGTGTCCGCTATATGTATATATATATATTGTTGGTGCCCGATGTGCCTGCTATATATAATTTTGGCTACATATGTTAAACTAGGATTATCCAATCAAAATTTATCGCAGTTTTCATATTTTGCGGCGCCCCCTAGAGGCCATTTTTTATCTGTGTGTTTGACACGCACACCAAAATTGTTCTATAGACCCTTAACTTCAACTTATAAGTGAAAACCAAACTTTAACACCGATTTAAAATGACTGAGAAAAGCAGAACAGGAATGGAGACGAGGCACAATCTTGGCGGAGTCCAACACCCACCCGGAACAAGTCCAAGTTAATGCCGAGTATACAGACACAGCTCTCACATTGGGCATACAGAGAGCGAACAGCCCGCACTAGCAGCCCTGGCACCACATATTCCCAAAGCACCTCTCACAAGACCTCTCGGGCACACGGTTGTAGGCCTTCTCCAAGTCCACAAAACACATGTAGACTGGATTAGCAAATTCCCATGCCCCCTCAATGATCTGTCAGTCGGTAGCTATGGTTGGATTGTGCTCCTTCTTTGAACAAGGGCAATTATCCAAGTATGTATGGCGGTGAATAAATCGAATCATTGGCACAAAGCATGTCATACCTGTCCTACGATAGGTGGCACTGTACCATTTCAACTATTGCCAATAGAGCCACTTCCGGTTGACCTCTTCACCACCAACAACAACAACAAACTCAGGCTTTTTCGAGAAAGGAAAAAAAAAAAGAGAAAGTGAACGAAGAGCAAGATGAAGCTCCGTCACTCTATATTTCATTTGTGATGAGCATGATGTTTATACGAACGTGAAGCACAACGGGGCATTCTTCATCACGTTGTTTGTTTCTTTCCGACGGCGGCGACAACGGCAGTAATATTGTCTCCTTTGATTTCCGGGACACGACCCCGGGAAAAAATCTCGAGCATGCGCAGAATGCAAAGTCCAGTTCACCACGCGCTTCACCGTCTACAAGCACGTTTTGTGCGACTATCAACCAAGTTATCTCAGGGTCTTAATCCGACTGACTAAAAATTGGACCGGATCAAGTTACTCGCAAACTAAGGTGTATACATGAACCTAATAACTAATTTTGCCATTAATCTGATTCTTTACAGTGCCACGTAACCCCACTGTGTGAGGGTGAAAAGCTGATAACTGCAATAAAAGCATAAAGATACGGTACTATCTGATGCGGTGAAATGCCCATATACATCACATATATGGACAATGTAAGTGAAAATCCGCAACGCATGCCTGACAGATTCTGTTTTCAGATATCTGGTATACGGACAGCAATGGATCCAGAAAAATCCCAAAAAACCAAATACCCATCTGCGACATATCCAGAAAATACATGTTCATTTGATCCCCCACAGTTCCTATACTTGCCGCATATTTGCCGATATTTACGAATTTTTCACCGGATATTTACGAATTTTTCATTTATGTAAATGTGGACACCCCATGGTTGATGTGCTAGTTGTCTTTATTAATTGTGAAATATGGCATGTAGGCCTTCATGTAAAAGTATTAACAATCTTAAATTATTTCATCTTCTAAGATCTTACCTTATCAGACATTTTAAGATCACCCTGTCAGTTTTCTACATCAATCATAATTAGATTGTCTTTCATTTTGGTTTCTGTACCATCATCATGTTGTACAAATCACTAGCTGGACCAATAAACACATTACCATTTCAATAAGCATTTATGAGATATCAGTATTATTACATAAATAGTTTATAAAGTAGTCTAATCAGGTGTTTCACATCTACATAAGTGCAGATGAAAATTTTTATAAACACACAAAAAATTCTAGTTTCAATTCAATGTTGTTGATGCCTCTTGGACGTGGCCTCATGCTGCATATGCCACTGGTCACTCTGTGGTGTACAATCCTGCAGGACTTTCTTTGCAATCCTGCAGGACTTTCTCCCATCTGAAATGTCTGTGAGTTTTGTTGCCCTCCATTCAAGTGGATACACTTTCTATGTTTCCTTGTGTTCAGTGTCCGTCTCCTCGTCACTCATCAGACATGCAGGTGCACCTTTAAGGTATCTGTACTCCTCATCAGTTAAAATGAAGCAGATGCCAGATCGCAGCAAACTTAAAAGCTTAAACAGAAAACGTTGGTTAGATATTACTCTTGATAATGATGACAGCCATAGGTCAATGAGAACACTTTTAAAATGTATACATTAAAAAACTAACACATTAAAAGAGGAGAGCCAATTTCTGGCAAAGCAGAACCTGAATGCAGAACCTCTTCTGTATTGCCAGAAACTACATCTTTATGTACAGTTCATACAACATATTTCAGTTATTGTATCTAGATACAATAACTAGCTTTTTTTGTGCATTTTTATTTTTTTTCATGATGTTTGGAAAATAGTATGGGCATAATAATTACGTTAATAAATGTTGTCTTTGTACATGAAGTAGTTTCTGAGAAAAAAATTTCCTCATATGTGGACAATGGGTCAGTGTTAAAAGATAAAAGTCAAAAGTTACTACTGTGCAACAAAGTATGAGGCTCCTGTTTAGTTCCACAAAAAGACTAACACTAAGGCTATGGTCACCACTGCAGGCCTTGATGCACAATGCCGATTTACTTCTCAAATCTGATTTTTTGTTTGGCTGTTCACATTACCTCTTGTATGTGGCCTGTCTATGGATTGCGGTGTGAACAGCTCAAGCTAGGGTCTAACCAATTTTTATTTAATTTTTTATATCTTAAAATCCGACGTGGAAGAACTTTGTAAAAGTTCTGATCGATATATGACCAACAGACCACCACAATCTGATGCAGCTCCATGTTTTGCTGTTATGTAGAATGTCAGATGTTTTTGTTGTTGTTTTGGCTTGATGCTGCACCGCCTCTATAGGTGAGGGGAAAATAATATTTATTTCCTAAAAACTCGTTCTGGAATAATGTTGTACCCCACTAACTGAGCATAGTCCCCTATAGGACCAAGTCTAGCGGTTAGCCTCTCAGTTGCAGGTAAAGTAACTGCGGTTTCAAGGAAAGAGTTATATCACTGTTTGTTTGCGAAAGTAAACTCAAGTAACTCAGCATCTTCAACAACTGAAACAATTTAAGGGGCCTAAAAAACGAGTATCAACATACTTCCACATGTCCGATGTGATACCCGTAGTCTCGGGACTGCAGGCTCTGCCACTGGCTCCAGTGAGGCACCATCTCACTTGGTTTCGCTGTAAAGACCTACATATGGGAGTTTCAGTTTTCCGTTGTCCACTCACATCGACACTTATCTCGTCGATGTCCTCTGAGTCTGAAGAAATGGGGAGGAGTCGTTTTCTTGTCCCAGACATCATTTAGTAATCCCAGGCATCATTTACATGCTACTCGAAGTGAACTTTACTGGAAATCACACAACTCAGGGCTGCAGCGTTGTTAGCCTATCTACCTGTAGATTTGATACTGGCCAGAGTGCTCTGATGCTGGCTAGTGGAAGCAGCCAATGAAATCAAGCCCCTCGAACAATCCTGCTGCGCGAGGGCTGAATAACCAATCAAATGAACTGCAATACAGTAATATAGCATAGTTAAATCTTATAGTTATATGTAGTTAAAAGTAACCAGCCATATTTTCAATATTCTAATAAACAAAGATTTTGACGTGGAAGTTGACTGGCTACTTCGAGTTATTTTCTTATTTTTATTAATCATCTCTGACAAATAAGCAATTTCAGAATCAGAATGTCTTTATTGCCAAGTAAGTTTGCACATACAAGGAATTTGTCTTGGGGTGAGCAAACACAACAAAAGAGACAGGACAGAGAGAGTGGGGGATGGGGGGATTGTTAGAGGTGATCAGCTTCATAGGGCCCTTCCTGTTGTGCTGAGGGAAGGTGAGTGACTAGTTTGCTGGGACTGGTGGGTCTTTGTCTTTCAAAGTGGCAGTAAAACTTGTTCAGTTTGTAGTACCTAAAAATGTACTAATGATATCAAATCAAATTTGTTGCTCATCTTTGACATTTCCAAGGCTGTAGTTACAACCAAAGCCCCTTCTGTATAATATTTATTTTATAGAAAATGTTTAATGTTTTTTGCATTTTTAGTAAATAATTAATTAAAATAATTAAACTGTCATTTAAAGGGTTAAAATCCAAAAAATATTGAATGTTAGGTATTTTTGAGCAGGATGGAAGTTGTTTAAAGGATTTATAGTGATAAAATATTGATGTATGATGTATGTATATGGAAGTTATCCAATACTAGGATCTATCACAGATGTGTATCCAAAAGATATCTAATACAAGGATCTGTCACAGATCTGTATCCGGAGAATATCCTATACTAGGATTTGTTACAGATGTGTATACGGAGAATATCCTATACTAGGATCTGTTACAGATTAAATCTTCTCGTATATCCCCGGAAACATTTTGTATATGTGGCAGATATGTAAACTTCCATCATATACACTGCCCAATAAGAGAGCGACACAGACTTGACCTTGTCTACAGCAACCTCTAGCATAGGCTTAAAGCATCACTCCTACCCCACCTTAAGCAGTCTGACCACATCTCACTGTTCCTGACTCCAGCATACAGATCACGTATCTGCACTAACAGACCCAGTTATCATACGAGTATGGCCAGAGGGAGCTTCTGAACAACTGCAGGACTGTTTCAGTGACACAGACTGGACTATATTCCAGGATGAACACATTGACACCTACACATCTTCTGTACTGTTTTACATCAAATGCTGCATGGACAATATCACCACTACAAAACAGATCTGTGTGTTTCCAAACAACAAGCTGTGATGTCCGACTCCTGCTAAAGGCACGCAACATTGCTTTCAGATCTGGTGATATGCAGCAGTACAAAGATGAACCTGAAGAGGGGATTCAGGGATGCTAAAGCAGCTTACAAGCAGAAAATTGAGAACCTCTTTCGCAACTCTGACCCCCGCCAGGCATGGCAGGGGATACAGCACATCAGCAGGAAAAACAACACCAGCAGCATCACCAACAGAAGTGCCTTGGAGACGGAGCTGTGCTGCAGAATTGGGTGAAGTATTCACAAATATCGTCAACCTCTCACTATTACAGTGCACTGTACCCACCTGCCTGAAGATATCCACCATTTTGCCAGCTCCTAAACAGTCTTCAATAACATTCCTCAATGACTACAGACCTGTAGCACTGACACCTGTAATCATGAAATGTCTTGAAAGACAAGTTCTACAACACATCAAAACTACCCTGCTACCCACCCTAGACCCCACCAGTTTGCATGCCAAGCCAACACGTCAACAGACAACGCCATCTCCACGACCCTCCACACTGTCATGCACCACCTGGAGCTGCAGAGGACCTATGCACGGCTACTGTTTATGGACTACAGCTCTGCATTTAATACCATCCTCACGAGCAGACTGTTCTCCAAGATGCCCAACCCAGGTATACAGCTCAACCTCAGCCTTTGGATTAAGGACTTATCCTATCGTATAGCAGACGCCCCAAGATGCCTCCGGCTCTGACTGCTGTACAGGAGGCATGTCCTTTGGGTTCAGGAGCTCTTCAAAGTGTTCCCTCCACCTTCCAACGATATCCTCATTACAGGTAAGAGGATCGCCACTCCTGCTGAGCACAGCTTGAGCAAGACCACTCCGACATCTCCTGAGTCGCTGGATGTTGCCCCAGAACCTCTTTGAGGCCGATCGAAAGTCACTTTCCATGACCTCCCCGAACTCCTCCCATGCCATAGATTTTGCTTCCGCAACCGCAGCCCTTCTAGCCTGTACCTACCTGCTGTGTCAGGAGCCTCCTGAGCCAACCAGGCCCTGAAGGCCTCCTTCTTCAACCTGATGGCTTCCCGAACCGCTGTGGTCCACCAGCGGGTTCTTGAGTTGCCACCGTGACAGGCACCAACAAGCCTCTGGCCACAGCTACGCGCAACCACTTCCCCAATGGCGGTTTTGAACAGGGTCCATTCAGACTCCAGGTCCCCTACCTCCTCCGGCATATGAGAGAACTTCTCACAGAGATGGGAGTTGAAATCATTCCAGACAGGTTCCTCTGCCAGCCTTTCCCAGCACAACCTCATGACACGCTTGGGCCCACCAGGTCTGGCCTAGAGATTTTTTTTCCCCTCCATCTGATCCAACTCATCACTCATTTCTGATCCTACATTGACAAAAACATATTCAATTCATTGACTACATGGCTTTATGGGGTGGCTGTATTGGGGTGGTTCAATTCCTTGCCAAGTGCTGAAGCATCCTCGGGCAAGACACTGATCCCCACATTGCCTATTGATGCTTCCAATAAATACTGATAGGTGATCACTTGTACCATTATATAGTAGTCCACTCATCATTATTTTCCATGATGTTTCCATGATGTCCCCACAGATAAACACTGTCTTATTTTAAAGTTTTGAAAATGTCTTTTTCATTCACTCTCAGAATACATCAACACTGCAACCAGGAGCTCTATAAACACAACCCATATTTTTATTCTTATTCATACAAAGAAGATCATCAGTACTCCTTTGACAGCATGGTATAAATTTCCATTGTTATGCTGACGATACTCGGCTGTACTTATCTATGAAATCAGATGAAACCAATAGGTTGGTCAGACTACAAGCATGTCTTAAAGACATAAAGACCTGGATGACTCAGAACTGTCTGCTTTTAAATTCAGACAAAACTGAAGTTGTTCTCTTTGGACCTAAGGGAGAAATTGTCTAGTTATATAGTTAATCGAGATGGTATTTCCTTTGCTTCTAGTTCTACAGTGAGGAACCTTGGAGTTATTTTTGACCAGAATGTATCATTTGATGCACATATAAAACTTGTTTCTAGGACTGCCTTCTTTCACCTTTGTAATATTGCCAAAATAAAGAAATCCCTCAGAGGCCTCAGTATTTTACTTGCAAGGAGAGAACAACACACAAACCTTCTCTCTGCAGATTCACAAGAGTTCTCCAACGAGTGGTTGCCTCCCTTGCTCTTTTATTTGGTGACACACACACACACATACATACAATCCTCTATGTGCTCAGGTCTGGTATATCTCCTGAGTATGGAAGCATCTCCTTATTTGGGGAGCTATAAAGATAACGTTCAGTGGGGAGACAACATTGCTTCTTAAAACACAGCTCTCTTTGTCTCCCAACTTCTCCTTGTGGAGTTTTGATATGAACTGGCCTCTCTGGCTGTGACTTTTATATAATGATAATAAGCAAACTTTTCTGACATTTCCCTCCTGTTTATCATTAATAAATGTCAACCTTCACGTCAATATCTTACAAGTCTTTTTAGCTTTCTGTAAGAACATCATTTTTATGACAACCGTATCAATTTACACTCAAAAGGTTCTTCATTTTATTTCGTCTAAACACAATTATTGTCAGCTTCTTGGACATAGTGCGACATTGGATATAGGTCCAGATGATATTCTTCATCTACTTCATCCTCCTGGAGAAGCAATGCTCTGAACTCAGAAGGGTATCCCTCTATGGTGTGGACCACCAACCTGGTACATAGAGAATGGAGACAAGGCACACAACACCCGCACACCAATATTGCAGTAAATACTGCTGCAGTCATCATAAGTGATAGAATCATGGCACGATATCTTCCAAACATATTCATCATGTTAGACCATATAGAAGTGTACACTCCTGAATGCTCCTTCAATTCTTCAGATATGACGCTTTCGTTAAAGATCCGCCTAGTGCTATGTTCTTAGGTATCAGACGTTAGAACACGCTCCTCCTTTTTCAGCCAGGAAAGAAGGACACAGACAGTTGAAAAGTTATAGATTCTCCTGGTGACACACATTCCATTTAGTTCCAAAGGTATGCACCTTCCCTGCTTCACAACTTCCTTTGCTGCTTAACAGGACCCTGATGGACCTGTTTTTTATTTTTTTCAATCTCTCGTAGGTCTCCCAACCTAAAATAGGCAGAACCACAAAGAGAATTATGACCAGTCCTGCTGTCAACAACCACTTTGAACCTTTCTTTTTTTTTTTCTTCTTCTTTTCCTCTCCTCTCTGGTGCTCTCTGCCTCTTGCCCTGCTAAGTGCTAGAGAGATGTCCCTGCTTCACCAGCGTTGAGTTTACCAGGATCTATACACCTGGTCCACTTTGTAGCTGGACTTCCCTCTCTAGCAGTCAGGGGAAGGCAAAGAGTACCTCTTGTGTATCCAAGTATCACGTCTCTCGACCTTGACAGCGGTTGGAGTGGTTATCAGGATCTGGAATGAGCCTTCCCAGCTCGGTTTGTTCCACACCTTCCTCTTTATCATCTTCGTGAAGACCCACTCTCCGATATTAAGCTCTGCTCCAACCTGTAATGGCAAAGTCTCATTCGGAACATTATTATTTTGACTTATTTCTTTTGTTTCGAACATCCTTTTCAGATAACTTGCTTGAGTGTTGTTGGGGAAATTTAGTAATTTCCATACATTATTTCGAGTTAAATATTGACCTTGTGTGGGAGTTATCCTCATGCTTAGCTGAACTAAGTCTATGCAATCAGTCCAGTTTCTCCCTGTTTCTTCCATTGCTTTCCTCAGTTTCTGTCACAGTCTGCTCTGTCCCAGTCTATGTTTTATCGGTCACAGTTTATGTTTAATCATGGTTTCAGTTATGTTCTGGTCATGTTTTTCCCCTGCCACCTCGGTTCACTCAAGTCACCTGGCTCATTGTTCACAGCTGCACCTCATTCACTGATCACTCCCACCACAGTATTTAGTCTTCTGGTTTCCTTTCAGTCACTGCAGAATCCTTACTAACACTTCATGCCTTGCCACACAGATAAGTCTCGTTTTGCCGTTCTCAGTCTTGTTTTGTGTTCCTTTGCTTATTCATAGTCTCGTTTGTTTCGTAGTTAAGTAATTGTGAGCCGGCTCTGCCGCGCTTTGTTTTTTTGGTAGTGATGGGATGATGCTACCTCAAGGAGTATATTGACACACTACACAAACTGTGTCGGCACTGTTTTGAAACTGTGTTGGTCACTCAATAGTCAAGTGTCAAGAGTCAAATTGAGATGTCCATGAGAAGAGTTCAAAATAGGCTTCAAACCTCTTTGATGTAAATGCTAAACTGAGTTGGTTTGTAAAATATAGCAAATTTGTATTAAAATTCAGACTTCAACTTTTTATCTTATGTGTGGAAGTTTGTTAACTTAAGTGTTAAAGCATAAAAAAAATTACATATAGATTAATTTATGCATTTTTATTGAGGAACAACAGTTTTTCTAGGGTGTTTGCTTCAAGGCGATTTCTCCTCTTACACACCAGTTCCCCTGCCTTGGAAAAAAACTCTTTCACAGGGTACAGATGAAGAGGGTGAACACAACATTTTCAGTGCAAGTTGATGAAGGTTTGGATATATATTTCTGGTTCTTCTTCCAGTATTGTAATGGGTCTTTTGTCCTCGGTATGTTGTTTTCAGCCAGGTAGCGTTGCACTTCAATGATAGAGTCAGCGGTGCTATTAGAGGTCCTCTTGCTCTCCTCAACCTCCATATCGAGAGGTTTCCAGAGATTGTGCCCTAAAAAATATTTTAGAAAAAATTTGGTTATTACCACAGAAATATGCAAAAAAGCACTAAGAAACGTGTTTTCATACCTGAACTGGGTTCTGATGCATGTGAAGAGCTCGGCTCTTCTCCTGCTGGGTCAGACTCATGAATCCTCATTTCAGCAGCACACTCCAACTTCAGTCTTTTTACAGCGTCACCTGCTTTTTGTGGACTAACAAAGGCAACTGTTTTAAACCTTGGATCCAACAGCGTTGCCAGTGTCATCACACTGAGCGATTCCATGTTGCAGATCACTTCAAGTAGCTGCTTTCTCAAATTTTCAGCCAGCTGTTGAGCAGCTGTTTTTGTAACTGTTGTTGCTTGATGCTGGAGGTCAATGTGGATCATTCTCATCAATGGAATGACCTTTGACTCCGAGACTCTTTTTTTCCTCAGAGAGTTCTCTTATGGCCAGGTAAAAAGGAACAAGGACCCTGAGCATCTCTTCAATCACTTTAAATTCTTCAGGAGTCTGTGGAGTAATATCAGGTTTTAAAGAGGCCAGTGACACCCAGACTGCCTCCTTCTGCTCAGTCATTCTTTCAAGCATTTGGTAGGTGCTGTTCCATCGTGTCGGCACTTCATTTATTAATTTATGGAATGGTATTCCAAGCTGTTGCTGCATTTGACTGAGCTTCTCTTTCGCCGTGGTGCTTGATCAAAAATATGTCACAATGTGTCATGTTTTGCTGCGAATTTCTGTGAATGTTGGGATTTGATCACATGCCTTTCTCAAGATTAAATTCATGGAATGGGCAATACAAATGATTTGCCGTATTTGCAGTATTCGAGCACATGAAATCATGTTTGGTGCTGCATCAGTGACAAGACACCTGACCTTGTCTGCAATGCCCCGCTCCTCCATGAGGGTCCTTTTAACAGTGGCCATGTTTTCTGCAGTGTGTTTTTTGAGGAAAATGCTGCACTCCCAAGACTGATGAACAGAGTTCATGGCTGTCTTTGTCCACATAATGGCAAGTAACAGCCAGATATGCCTACATGTTGATGGACGTCCACATATCAGCTGTCAAACTAACAGCAACGGCGCTCTGGAGGTCCTTTTTTGTTTTCTCCTTTTCCTCCTCATATTTCTTGCTCACCAAGTCCTTGATGGCCTACAAATAACCATAAAAATACTGTAACACAAATATCACAAATGTATATCATGATCATGAATTGTATATCACTCAATAGTTAATTTAATCATACATTTCTTAAGCATACCTTCCTGCTTGGTAGAACATATGAGGGTGCAACAAGCTTCATTAGCTCCCTGAAGCCCTCATTTTCAACAAGACTGAGTGGCTGACAGTCCTTAATGATCATGTTGACCATAGCCACATCCAATGCTTCCTTGTCAGGAACTGCAAGCCAAAACGAAAAATTTTGTTAAAAGCTTATTAAAGCACTGTTTTGTGTTTTGTTTTGTTTTTACAAACTATATGACAGTCACACAACATATTTTGTGTGTAATAAACTTCACAGGGCCGACACTTCACCTACAATACAATAAAGTTAATTTATCATTAAACATTCAAACCTCTAACCAGAAAAGACTGCAAATATATATTGATTAAGAATATAACAGTAAACAATGTCAAAGAGAAAAAGCTTACCTTATTAGGTGTCACAAGATCAAAATTATTCCAGACAGGGGAAAATTTCTTGGAACGATCCATGAAGACAGTGTAACAAGGTGCGATCAAGCAAAAATCCAAACAAAACTCCATCCAACAAACCCACAACATGTTGACACAGTTTGCTTCCTTATAAACACAATTTGGCGCCGTCACATTCAAGCGATACCGTTCCTGTATCGGTCACGTGATTTTTTTCTTAAAGTGATACACACACCAATACGGGGTTTCACTTTTGGGCTCTCGACACAGAGCTGACGCACCAGTGTCGTTCGTCCCATCACTATTTTTTGGCCTTGTCTTGTTTTTGTTCTTGCTCCCTGTTTTTGTTAATAAACCTTGTTACGTTTGAAAGAACTGCGTCTGGGTCCTACCTCTCCAACGAACCGTGACAGTTTCAGCTTATTGTTCCATTAGGTCTTTCCACTAGCCCTGCACTCTGGGGGTGATAACCACAATGTTTTTTCAAGTTTATGCAGAAGTGGTCTCTTATCTTTTGGATCACTTCATTCACAAAATGACTTCTATTATCACTTCTGATAATCTGTGGAATCCCAAAAGTAGGTATTATTCTTTTGCATAAGGCTTTTCTACTGTCAGGGCATCTGCTGAATGACATGGAAATATTTCTACCCATTTAGAAAATGCATCAATTATTACCAAACAATACTTCTGGTTGTTACATTTGTTTAGCTCCATAAAATCCATGTGTATTTCTTGGAAAGGATACTCTGGTTTAGGAAACTGACCTTCCCATGACATAGAATCCTATTTAAAACTGCTGGCTAAGGATAAACGTAAATACGGTAAAATAGTTATTCACGTCGGCGGTAATGACACCCGGTTACGCCAATCGGAGGTCACTAAAATTAATGTTGCATCGGTGTGTAATTTTGCCAAAACAATGTCGGACTCCGTAGTTTTCTCTGGTCCCCTGCCAAATCTGACCAGTGATGACATGTTTAGCCGCATGTCCTCATTCAATCGCTGGTTGTCTAGATGGTGTCCAGCAAACAACGTGGGCTACATAGATAATTGGCAATCTTTCTGGAGAAAACCTGGTCTGATGAGGAGAGACGGCATCCATCCCACTTTGGAAGGAGCGGCTCTCATTTCTAGAAATATGGACGAATTTATTAGTCATCCAAAAACATGACATCCCAGGGTTGAGACCAGGATGCAGAGTTGTAGTCTTACACACTTCTCTGCGGCTTCCCACCTGATGCTGCCCCCCCCTCAATCAAAAAACACAAAAGGAGCAAATCCTCTTGTGCAAAAAAAATTTAAAACAAAAACTTTAACTGAACAAAAACATCAAACTATTAAATGTGGTTTGCTGAATATTAGATCTCTCCCTTTGAAGTCTCTGTTAGTGAATGATTTGATTTGTGATCATCATATTGATATATTTTGTCTTACAGAAACCTGGCTGCAGCAGGAGGATCATGTTAGCATTAATGAATCAACTCCCTCTGACTATTTAAATGTTCATGTTCCTAGAACCACAGGTAGAGGAGGAGGAGTGGCAGCTATCTTCAGATCAGGGTTACTAATCAGTCCTAGACCCAAGATTAGTTTTAGCTCTTTTGAATCTCTGATTCTCAGTTTTTCCCACCCAAAGTGGAAATCACAAAAACCTCTTGTGTTTGTTGTTGTGTATCGTCCACCTGGCCCTTATTCTGAGTTTCTGTCTGAATTCTCAGAGTTTTTATCCCAGTTAGTGGTGAGTACAGATAAAGTCATTGTAGTGGGTGACTTTAATATTCATGTAGATGTTGAAAATGACAGCCTAAATATTAACTTTAATTCTATATTAGACTCTATTGGATTTTCTCAAAGTGTTCACAGACCTACTCACTGCCTTAATCATACCCTTGACCTTGTGCTGACTTATGGCATTGAGAGTGAACAGTTAACAGTGTTCCCTCATAACCCTGTCTTGTCTGACCATTTTTTAATAACTTTTGAATTTACATTACTTGACTACACGGTTTCTGAGAAGAATTCTACATATAGAAGGTGTCTGTCAGAGAATGCTGTAACCAGATTTAAAGAGTTGATTTCATCATCCTTTTCTTCACTGCCATGTGCTGATATGACACAGGATGGCTACCTAAATTTTACTCCAGTAGAACTTGACTCTCTTGTTGACAGCACTACAGCTTCAATGCGTACAACACTGGACAATGTTGCCCCTCTGAAAAGGAAGGTAATCAGTCAGAAGAGGTTGGCTCCTTGGTATAATTCACAGCTGCGTGCGTTAAAGCAGACTGCAAGAAAGCTGGAGAGACAGTGGCGTTCCTCTAATTTAGAAGAGTCTCAATTAGTCTGGAAAGATAGTTTAATAACGTATAAGAAAGCACTTCGTAAAGCTAGAACTGCGTATTATTCATTATTGATAGAAGAGAATAAGAATAATCCCAGGTTTCTTTTCAGCACTGTTGCCAGGCTGACAAAGAGTCCGAGCTCTGTTGAGCCATGTATTCCTTTAACTCTCAGCAGTGATGATTTCATGAGATTCTTCATCAATAAAATTGTTTCTATCAGAGAGAAGATTAATGGAATCCTTCCCATTATTATCACTGATGTATCATCAAGTAGAGGAGCTTTAGAAGTATCTTTCGAACCTGAATTGTATTTAGACAGCTTCTGTCCAGTTGATCTTTCTGAGCTAACAACAGCAATAGTCTCTTCTAAACCATCAACTTGTATGTTAGACCCAATCCCAACCAGACTGTTCAAGGAGGTTTTCCCCTTAATTGACACTTCCATATTGGATTTGATCAATCGGTCTTTGTTGATAGGATATGTACCTCAGACTTTTAAGGTTGCTGTAATTAAACCTTTACTTAAAAAACCTACTCTTGATTCAGAAGTGTTGGCTAATTATCGACCTATATCCAATCTCCCTTTTTTGTCCAAAGTTCTTGAAAAAATAGTTGCAGTTCAACTTTGTGATCATTTACATAGAAATAATCTGTTTGAAGAGTTTCAGTCAGGATTCAGAGTGCATCATAGCACAGAAACGGCACTGGTGAAAGTTACCAATGATCTCCTGTTAGCTTCTGATAGCGGACTTGTTTCTGTGCTTGTCCTGTTGGATCTCAGTGCTGCATTTGATACGATCGATCACAGCATTCTGTTACAGAGACTTGAACATGTTATTGGGATTAAAGGAACTGCATTAGGCTGGTTTAAGTCATATTTATCTGATAGATTCCAGTTTGTTCTTGTAAATGAGGAATCTTCCTCACACGTTGGAGTAAGTCATGGAGTTCCTCAGGGTTCTGTGCTTGGACCGATTCTTTTTACTTTATACATGCTTCCATTAGGTAACATTATCAGACAGCATGGCATAAATTTCCATTGTTATGCTGATGATACTCAGCTGTACTTATCTATGAAACCAGATGAAACCTACAGGTTGGTCAGGCTACAAGCCTGTCTTAAAGACATAAAAACCTGGATGACTCAGAACTGTCTGCTTTTAAATTCAGACAAAACTGAAGTTGTTCTCTTTGGACCTGAGCGCTTCAGGGAGAAATTGTCTAGTTATATAGTTACTCTAGATGGTATTTCCTTGGCTTCTAGTTCTACAGTGAGGAACCTTGGAGTTATTTTTGACCAGAATTTATCATTTGACGCACATATAAAACTGGTTTCTAGGACTGCCTTCTTTCACCTTCGTAATATTGCCAAAATCAGGAACATCCTGTCTCAAGGTGATGCAGAGAAACTAGTTCATGCATTTGTTACTTCAAGATTGGACTACTGTAATTCCTTATTATTGGGCTGTCCCACATATTCTCTGAAAAGCCTCCAGCTGATCCAAAATGCTGCAGCCAGAGTTCTGATGAGAACTAACAGGAGAGATCATGTTTCTCCAGTTTTAGCTTCTCTTCATTGGCTCCCTGTTAAATTCAGAATAGAATTTAAGATTCTTCTTCTCACATATAAAGTTCTTAATGACCGAGCTCCATCATATCTTAAAGATTTAATTGTAAGATATTTTCCTAACAGAGCACTTCGCTCCCAAACTGCAGGTTTACTTGTTGTTCCCAGAGTTTCTAAAAGTAGAATGGGAGGTAGAGCCTTCAGTTATCAGGCCCCTCTCTTGTGGAATAAGCTGCCAGTAAATGTCCGGGAAGCAGACACCCTTTCCACTTTTAAGATTAGGCTTAAAACTTTTCTTTTCGATAAAGCTTATAGTTAGGGATGGCTCAGGTAATCCTGAAACATCCCATAGTTAAGCTGCTATAGGCTTAGACTGCTGGGGGACCTCATCTGTCACACCTTTCCTCACTTTGCTCTCTTTTTCCCCCTGTTTAATTTCAAAATTGATTTTATGTACATGTGACATTATTGTGGTTATTAACCTGTGTTTCCCTGTTCCAACAGATATCCTTTGAATGGCGTTATGGTGTTTTTCCCCCCTCTTTTCCCTCTTTTCTGTCTTCTCAAACCCCAGCTGGTCGAGGCGGATGGCCACCCTTCCTGAGTCTGGTTCTGCCAGAGGTTTCTTCCTGTTAAAAGGGAGTCGTTCCTTTCCACAGTTGCCACAGGCACGCTCAGGACGGGAGATTGGACTGAAGACACATTTCGGTGCAATCTGTTGGTTTCCTTAGCTAGGATATTAATTTTTTGAATTAGCTCTATATGAATTAATTGGATTATGATTACAATGAATTGAATTCCAATTGGCTTGAATTGGACTATATTACTTGAGTGCCTTGAGATGACAATTGTTGTAATCTGGCGCTATATAAATAAAATTGAATTGAATTGAATTGAATTGACCTCTTTGTGGTCTCATGTTTCCCTGTGGATTATGTTTTATGCAAATCTGACATTGTGTACAAATAATTTTTTTAATAAGTAGTAATATAATGTTCTATTATACTGTTAATCCCTCCTGTTGACACATGGCAAAGCCCATGTACCACAATTGCTGCCCATTTATACATGGATTTTAGCAAGATTGGTTTTCCAAACTGTCAGGTGTAGATGTCATCTTTCAAAATTGCTCCTTTATTGCACCACATAGTTCTTTTGCTGTCTGGTGCTTGTTGTTGCATGTCTTTAAGACGCTGTAATTCAGGGGATATTGTCGTGCTTTAGGCCTGTGTTCTGTCCTTGGCCTAATAATAACAAGCTCCACACCTTTTATCAGTCCCACATTAGCGTTGCCTTGGGACCATAGTGTAGATGGCAGTGATTCTAAAACCTGATCTTGTTCTGCAGTGAGGGTCATAGTTCACGCAGACTGTTCCTCCAAATGCATTTGTGGGGAACATGTTACGACCCAGTTTAACAGTTTACTGTAACACTGTGTTGAGGGGCTGAACTGCCAGCCTTTCTACTCATCAGGTCTCCAGTCTGTGACGTCTTTGACATATAATGCTGATTGGTTCAAATGTTTTCAGTCAGTCCAGCCATTTATGGCCATGGACACATGTGGTGTCTTCCCATATTGCACCAATCTATTCATTTCCAGGGTAAGAGTACATAAACAAAAACAGTTGTCTTCTTTCCAACAACATGCAGTAAGAGCAACTCTTTGTGGGCCTAATCGACAAAAAGCCTTGTCAAATGCATAGTCTGGACCAGTGGTTTTCTTAACCCTCACTGTGACATGACAACCCCCTGGGGGAGAGGTGCTCTTTGGGCAACGAGTGCCTCTGTTGTCCCAGCTTGGACCTTCCATATAAAACACATCTGCATCTCCTCCCCCACAATCATCACAGCTGTCTGCCACAAACGCATCAGCTTTCTTTTCTCTGATCTTCTTTTTGTTCTGTGTCACATTTTCTGCATGTATGACCTGATCCATAAATTGAGGAAGAGTAGATGTGGGGAGGTGCACAAAATGTTTCATCACCCACTCTTTAATTTCAGGTCTCAAAGCATTTCTTAGTTGCTGTTGATAAGGGCCATCCTCCGCTGCATCCTGTGGTACCCCACTATTTGTCATGAACACCTGTTCAAAGCGAGTTCTAAACTCTGCGACAGTTTCTCCCTCTGTTTGTGTGGTTTGGCCTATTTTAACATAGTCAGCCCTTCGCACGAACGTGCAAGTGATTCTTTCACATAGGGCCTCCCACTGCTGTGTGAGCTCAGCGCTATCATGTGCCAATGGCAATGGCGGGGCGTTCCTCACCCTTCGGGCCACGGGGTCCCAATCCCCTCTAACTCTCACCCAATCACCCTTTTAATAGGGCCATCATAATGCTTTGGCATTCTGCTCCATTCAAATGATAAGATAGTTGAATTAGACTAATTTCTTGCACACATCTTGATGCACTATCTTTGTGTGACATGATTCCAGCCACTGCGGCAACCACATTTGCTTGTGTCCATGTACGATCATTATCATTCTGGGCATTTAGGATTGGGCGTCACAGGAGTCGGTGACTCCCCTCCCACTGCTCCCGCACCACCCAGATCTGGGTACAAAGAATATGGCAGGGCAAAAGCGCCAGAAACGGGGGGAGCATGGTCCAGCACTGGGACAGGTTCATCTGCCCGCCGGGCTCGTGGGGTTGTTTAATTTTCTTCAGGATGGACAACAGCACATATTGTGCCTTTTTCCTTTCTCCTTTTCTCCTCCCCTGATTTCCTGTTATGAGCTTCAGCCAACCACACTTTAGCAGTGGTGGTTTTGGGTCCGTCCTGTTTTCGACCTTTATTTTTATCTTTATCTTTTAATTTGTTCACCAGCATTTGGCACTGAGGGACAGACAATTTTCCAAAAAAAACATATTTTCTTTTCCAGTGATATAGATACAGACATGAACCGGGTCGTTGCTGCTCCATAAATTTACGATCCCCCTCCCCGTCTATTGTACCGTTCACATTTCCCATTTTATTGATATATTTGTCCTTAATGAACGTCCGAGTTTGTCTACTTCAACAGTCAGTAACCTTTGTTGACACCGTTAGGTTCCCAGTTACTCTGCTGCTTCAACAAAACTCCGTTCCAATCACTCGTTCCTGTTTCACATACACATGCTCAAAACGGCTCCTCCCGGAATATGGTCGCTGCAGGCCCCAAGCCTGGTGGACATCAGGCCCTCCTGCCCTGTGTTTGGTCCCAGGTAGCGGGGGTGCCTATTGCAGCCAGTCCCTGGCTGCCCTTTCCGGGGGAGAGTAGCTCCCCCGGTGTATATCCCCATACCCCTCTCCCTTTTGGCTCCTGTACACAGCACACACTCACACATGAAGGGTTTTGGGGGCGTGTGTGTTCTGTCTGGTGTAGTGGATGGGGCCACGTAGGTGGTCCCCTTGGCTGCACTCTGCAGTTCCCCGCCCCTGTTTTAATTACACCTTAGACATTACTACTTATCAAACACACTCACACACACACATTAGGTCTTGGGGGGTGGTTACACTGAGTGGCATCTGGTGGGCGGGGCTCTTTGGGTATGTAGGCTGCCCAGAGGGCCGCGCTCCCAGTTCTACAAGTTTGGCTGCCCCTCAATTTTGATCGCTCACTATTAGAAAATATTGAAGAGCCAGAAGGGTAAGGGGAGGGGTCTTCTCACACCCCTGCTTCCTGGTTGCTGCTCGGGTGGGAGGGGCCAGGAGGAATTAATTATTCTGCTGGTTCGGGGTCTGTGGTGGCCGGGGGGCTGCTGGCCCCCTGGTGTGCCCGCTGCGCTACATCCCAGCGGAATCGAGGGAGGGAGGATGTATGGGACGTGAAAGTGTGTGTGGTGATGATTGGGCCTGGGTCTGGGACTTGCTGTTGCCTCTCCCCGCTGCTCGCGACTTCACCCACCTGTGGGCATGTCTTGACTCCCAAGGCACTTGGCCAGGGGCGCTGGGGCAGGCGCTGACCCACTGTGTGGCTGTCTGGGGCGCTTGGCCCTCCCGGGTATTGGGTGGGGCCTCTGCTGGGGGGTTTGGGGGCGCTCGGGCTCCTGGGGCCCGGGTCCGGTGCATGGCCCATGTCTGGGGTGCTGGGGCCTGGCGGGGTCAGTGGGCTGTTGCCCCTGGTTCCCAGAGGGCCTCTGCATGAAACCAAGAAATCCCTCAGAGGCCTCAGTATTTTACTTGCAAGGAGAGAACAACACACAAACCTTCTCTCTGCAGATTCACAAGAGTTCTCCAACGAGTGGTTGCCTCCCTTGCTCTTTTATTTGGTGACACACACACACATACATACAATCCTCTATGTGCCCAGGTCTGGTATATCTCCTGAGTTTGGAGGCATCTCCTTATTTGGGGAGCTATAAAGATAACGTTCAGTGGGGAGACAACATTCCTTCTTAAAACACAGCTCTCTTTGTCTCCCAACTTCTCCTTGTGGAGTTTTGATATGAACTGGCCTCTCTGGCTGTGACTTTTATATAATGATAATAAGCTAACTATTCTGATACTAGTCCATGCATTTGTTACTTCAAGACTGGACTACTGTAATTCTTCATTATTGGTCTGTCCCACATATTCTCTGAAAAGCCTCCAGCTGATCCAAAATGCTACAGCCAGAGTTCTGATGAGAACTAACAGGAGAGATCATGTTTCTCATCATGTTTTAGCTTCTCTTTATTGGTTCCCTGTTGAATTCAGAATAGAATTTAAGATTCTTCTCCTCACATATACAATTCTTAATGACTGAGCTCCATCATATCTTAAAGATTTCATTGTAAGGTATTTTCCTAACAGAGCACTTTGCTCCCAAACTGCAGGTTTACTTGTGGTTCCCAAAGTTTCTAAAAGTAGAATGGGAAGCAGAGCCTTCAGTTATCAGGCCCCTCTCTTGAGGAATAAACTGCCAGTAAATGTCCGGGAAGCAGACACCCTTTCCACTTTTAAGATTAGGCTTAAAACGTTCCTTTTTGATAAAGATTATAGTTAGGGATGGCTCAGGTAATCCTGAAACATCCCTTTTAATAAGCTGCTATAGGCTTAGACTGCTGGGGGGCCTCATCTGTCACACCTTTCCTCACTTTGCTCTCCTTTTCTCCTGTTTAATTTCTCAAATGATATTATGTACATGTGACATTATTGTGGTTATTAATTTGTTTCCCTGTTCCAACAGGTATCCTTTGAATGGTGTTATGGTGCCCCCCCCCCCCAGCTGGTCTAGGTGGATGGCCATGATTCTGGTTCTGCCAGAGGTTTCTTCCTGTTAAAAGGGAGTCGTTCCTTTCCACAGTCGCCACAGGCACGCTCAGGACGTGAGATTGGACTGAATACAAGTTTCGGTGCAATCTGTTGGTTTCATTAGCTAGGATATTGTTTTTTTAATTGGATCTATATGAATTAATTGGATTATTTTAAAATTAATTAATTGGATCATGATTACAATGAATTTAATTCCAACTGACTTAAATTGGACTATATTATTTAAGTGCTTTGAGATGACAATTGTTGTAATTTAGCACTATATAAATAAAACTGAATTGAATTTAATTGAATCAGCTGTCCTCTACCCTGTCCTGAAGAGCTGGATAGCTACTGCTGCCTCAGGAAAGCAAAAAGCATTTTAACAGAATCCTCATACCCCTGTTCTACTAGTTGCCATCAGGAGGAAGATACAGGCGCATTATACCAAAGAGTAACAGACTGAAGGGCTGCTTCTTTCCCACAGCCATCAGGGCATTAAACACCATGTAGCACATGAAGTGACTGTTTTGACCCTTATTTACCCTTTGTAAATGCTTTTTTCCTTCTATACACCCTCTTATAGATCTTTTTTTAACACTGCAGGGACTTCACCTAATGTTGTTGTACTTGTTTCAATGACAAACTGAAATCTGAAATCTCTATAACAATACATTCCAGCAGATCATTGATAACTGCTATCATATGCTCCACCACCTTATATGATAATCTTTTATCAAAGTCAGTGTCTGTGTGGTTTGGCAAAAAAAAAATAACAAATATTTGAGATCAGCAGTGTCATGCTGATCAGTGTCAAAGCATAGCATTATTCCAAATGGGGTATGTATGTCTTCTTTGTGTTTTGCGAGTGTGTTACATATGGCTTATGGTATAGGTCTTTTGTACACGTATCAGCATATTTTACATATGTGAATACAGGGTTCATGCACAATAATAAATATAGCTTTACAGCATATCTGAAAGGTGGGGTGCTGTAGAAACCTGATGTCTTCCTGATGGCAGCTCTCTCTGTTTTCCTCTTTTCAATGTGTTTGTGGGCGAAAACTTTCATGCAGGCACTGTTGATCATGGCCTATCAAGTGTCATCTGATTTGCATTCAGTGGACGCGTCATTATTCACAACTTTTGATGTCCACAAAAACACATTAGACCTCTGTTTCGGTGCAGAGTGGCATTGGTCGCGACCGCCCAGACATCATTTGTGCACCCAAATAGTCAAATGTAAATTGATATGTAAGAAAATGCCCCATTAACTTTTTCATTAATGGTTCTAATGCATTCTAAGTGTCATCCGCAGGGTGGTGCGCTTTTATGAGCACGGCAACACACACACACATATGTTGCACACAGACAACACAATCACAAACAGAGGAAAAAATAAAACATGAATGCGCATACACAAATGAATACTGAGAATTTACATAGGAAAAATGGATTGTTACAAGAGAAAATAAAAACATTTAAAACCTCCACTAGAAAACTTCCTTCATTTTTCTGAGGATAATTACATTTCAAAAGCTGCATTCTTTTGGCTGTCACAAGACTTAAACTTTGATTAGAACCTTCACCAGTTCATACAAGCAGATGTGCACACAGCTGTTTGACCAGATACTTTGGGCCCAATTCTGGCTTTATTTCTGTAACTTTGCACTGATATTTCAGACATGTTTCTCTGACTGTGAGATGACTTGCATTTAATGCATTCATTCCATATTGTGAAGATAATGGAACATTTTCAAAAGGCAGATTTGTGATTTGTTTACATTAAGTACTTACCAATAGCTGTGGGTATTAACATCTCAGGTCAGCTGCTGCTCCAGAATACCTTGTATCAATATTTGCTCTATCAATAATTCACTGCCTTCAGCTTTACAAAGCTTTCATTATTTTCTCCTCAGTGTCTTTGTTGGATTTAAATGTAGAAATCCAAAGGTTAAACTGCTACAATAGAATCCTGGTTGAGACAGTGTTTACATAATTGTTCCAAAAAATCTGGGGATTTTACACAATATGAGGAATCTTCTTCGTACAGCAAATTTGAATATTTACCCCACTATTTGAAGTGCATTTAGAGTAGATTTTTATCTACCATGTATGTTCTGCAGCACAACATGTTCAAGTACACAACAACAGAAGTAAAGAACAATCTTCAACCACAAGAACAGCAACGAGTCCTGCAACAGATGGCCTCATCCTAACAGAGATCAAGGGTCATCATCACAGATTTAGTCAATAATTATTTATTTTGACATTTAGCAATAAATAATTAGCATCCCTTTTCACAATGAAGTACACTATAGATAAACTTTAAATAGATATTTCAGGTTATTTTCTTTTCTTCACATGTTGATGCTGATCAGCTGTAGGTACCGCATACAACCCAACTTAAAGTAAAAAATATCCCTTTAACGTTTTATGAGTTTTTTTCAGGCTAATTATAAGTTGAGTTACACTTTTTATTCTAAAATTAGGCTAACATTTTTACAATTTATTTCCAACTTAAGTTTAGATGGCGAACAAGCAGCGAGCAAGTATCTCTACATGAAGCAACATTATTGTTATGATTCATGTTACCTGTGGCTTAATAAATTCAGGCAAATTTTGGGTTTTGAGGAAAAATGACTGGTTCTTTGGCTATTCAATATGGAATTTTGATCACCAGCAATTTTTATGTCTCTTTACTGTTCAATGAAGGCTTGCTAGCAGGCCCAGATATTGTCACTTCTGCTGCATGCCCCCTCCACTCTGCAAAAATTGTGTTCTTCTCTCAAGGTGCTAACTGTCTCCATTGTATTGTGAACAGCCACTCCCCCCACTCCCCCCCCCCCCCACCCCCACCCCCACTGAGGTCGCTGCCTGTAATGACGAAGGCCAAACCGCTGTTTGAATGAACTCTGATCAGCGCAACATACCGTGTGTTTAGTTGTGTGTGTTGTACTAAGAGTAACCATTTTTCATTTCATATTTTATTTTAGCCAACAAACAGATGTACACATTCACCTTATTTTGTCAGTTTATCCGAGAAACGCTTTCTGTTTGTCATAAAAACACTCATTTTAATAATGGCCTGTCATTTTAGGAAGGCACATACTAAATCCTTCATGAATGGTAATTTGGTTGTAGGTTACACCCCAATTCCAATTTACTCAAAATGTCAGAGTACAGAGGACTGGAATTAGTGCCCCAAAATACACAATTTCAGCTTGGAAAACTACAAACAGACGGGATAACTTCAAGAAGAAAATAAATGTTTATTTCACACTAAGAAAACCAGACTCACTACATATGGAGGCTATACAAAGCACAGAAATGTAGCATACAGTTGTCCCATCTAACAGTTTCCATATTCCCATGGTGAGTCTTTCCTACATTTGCCACAGGTCCTACGCTCCTAGGCTTGTGGCAGCGTACACAAAGTTCGGTGCTTCTGTTATTATTGCAGAGTATGCACATCTGGCACTGTCTTTTTCCCCTTGTGCATTTCCTGCAAAAGCTTGTTTTGAAGTTCCCCTGCAAGCTCCAGCATGAACAATTGGCGACTTTCTTTGGATCCTGTACATGCTGTGCACAAGACATGTGCATTTGTGTTAGCTATGTCAAGCAGGTTGTAAAACACAGCCATGGGTCATTTCTGTCTTCCTGCACACACCGAGTAGTCACGTAATATCTGGTCCATGATATCAACGCCACATTTGAAATGGTTGTAATCAAGAACAGTGTTTGGTTTTTGTTTTTGGGTGTCCACAATTTCCACTTTCTGAAGCATGGTGCTCAGAAGATAAACAGATTTATTGTTTGTTGTTGCAAACACCGTCAGCAAGGCACGTCCAGATATGAACACCTGTGTGAAGTACAACTGGCACCCCAAGGTTTCCTTTGCAGTTGCTGGTAGTTCTCGACAATTTTTGTTGATGTTGTCAAGCAGAGTTGTTTTTCATTGAAGAAGCGTGTTAGCCAAAGGCAGAGAGGTGAAGAAATTATCCATAGTTACAGTCCTTCCCTGGTCCATAAATGGTTCCATCAATTTCAAAACGACATTCTCTGACAGCCTCTCTCCCTTTGGACGAGTGGGATCTTTTCCCAAGTAAGGGATGGCATTACATAAGTGTTTTGTGTTCACAACTGCTGCAGTCCAAAACTTGATTCCAAACTTGTCAGGCTTGGATGCATTGTACTGCAGAAAGGGACAATGAACATTTGAAGGAAATAACTGCTCACCCATGGTAACATGATGTCAAATGACAGCACAGTCATTTGACATAATTTGACTTTGTGTGTGGGGGGTGTTCATTGCAGATTAAAGTCTAGTGACTTCTAAGAAATGGCTACTGCACAACTTTGATGGGACCAAAGAAATGAAGTGGCTTGATGAGGAGCCATTCATTTAAATCGGGTGTGGTGGAGGAGGGAAACATCGAAAACATGCAGGGCAGTGGGTCATGAGGACCGGAATTGAGAAACACTGCTCTAACTCAACAATCATAATCTAATCTGCATTCCAACTCTCCTGTGGCACAAGGCCACAGCAGAAACAACCCCCCTGAGATCGCTGCTGTGAGACACTCTGAACTACTGTTCCACCCTCCCTTCCTTCACGGACACCTGGTGATTCTTGACACCGTCTGGGACCCAATCAAGGACTTCTCCATGGCAACCTGCTGTGGTATCATGATGACACCCTGTGAACTGAGACACTGGTTGAGAGCCAGATGTAGCAACTCTCTGGGCTTACCCCCATCCCATGCCTTCAAGTTGTTTTGCGTTTTTATGTGTGAAGCGAGCAAATGTTTGCTTATGTTTGGAGTCTATGTTGGATGGTGAGCTAATGTTTGCTGTTCTTGATGTTGCTCAGGTTTTTTCCTGACCCCGCATTGTACTCCCCAAGGAGCATCATCTGGATGCCGTGTTTTTTCCCCTCCCCTCTCCACTTGTCCTAGATATGACAGAGCTACATATTTTATTACACTGATAAAAGACCAGCAAACTTACTTGAAACAAATTTAAGTGATTTTTTTTAAATAGATACAGTCAATTCAAAGGTCCAAAATCATAGAATTGATTAATTCATGATCTAGCTATAGTCACATTTGCCCTCTAATATTTTCTTCCACTTCTGCCACAAGAAAGCATTTAAAAAAGAAAAAGGAGTGTATTTCATTAAATAGTTAAATAGTCATTGATAGTTTGAAGACATTCTTTTTTGTAAGTCCTTTGAAAATTTAGTGTTGGTCATCAAAATATAACATATTTTACTGAAGCAAATCCACACAAATGACTTTTGACCTCAGTAATTAAAGGTATTTTTCAAGTTAAGAGATCTATGTGACTGGGTGATCTGTAGTGTTTGTCAGCCATAGCTTCTTCTGTTATTATCTTTACCATTAAATAGTTGATTGAAAAGCAAAAGTTTTGACGGAATAGAGATTTTGACTTCTCTTGATTTAGCCATGAGAACATAAAAATAACAATAATTCAAAATAAGCATGAAGCAACATTCATCACTTAATGGAAGCAATAAGACATCTGTTTGTTTAGCAGGTGTCACAAAAGCAGATGCAGTTATGATCTTCTTCATCCTTTTTTGACGTCTACTTAGAGGAGATTAATAAAAAAAAAAAGAGGGCTTTGTGTTTTCTTTTCGTCACATGTTTACTCAGTTCCCCTTACTGTTCTTGTTAAATTTGTTGAGGAGCAAAGACACGAACGGAAAAGTACAAGAGATAATGGGGACATTTTGTGAGATATGAAAATATATTAATGGGGGGGATTTATTGGGCTTTCAATCATGGCACAATGCATTCCAGAGATGTTTGCGCGATTTGGCTGTGGCCTGTAACAGTGGGGGCCCCCCGTCTAACTGATGGGTGCCCTAATCTGCAAATGCTAATCTCAACAAACGAGTGGAGGTGTCTTCGAGCGGCTGGTTTATCTGACGAGCCAAACGGCTCGACTCGCCGCTCCCTAATGATGGCCAATAAAATTAAAGAGCTTGTGTGTTCCCGGGCAGCAGAGGAAGACAACAGAGGAAATTAGAGATAGATAAACAAATAGAATCATAAAAAGGCAGGGCGCTGGTGAAGTGGTAATTCAGTGGGACTTCATTAGAGGAGAGATGGAGGAATGAGGAGTGTAGGACTAAACTGTGGATGACATTACCTCTAATGTGGCTCCCCTGCAGAGTTTTGTGATAGGATGGCCACTCTTGGTGAAAATAGTTTTTAGTATGACGCTATCCTCAAAAAAACAAACTCCCACTAAATAGGATTTTTTTGTTGTAAACATTGTACTATTTTAGTTCCAAAAACATCTCCAAATGGGGTTTTCAGATGTGTTCAGGCTTACAGCCAAGTTGAGACAGCGTGGTCAAATGAGTTTTGTGGTGTAGTAAATCTTTGAGCTGGTGCTACAGTGTTTGGACCAAAGACCCTAAAGCTACTATAAGATCAGAACACTCACCGCTTACTTTCTATCAGTTATACGGTCTAATATGAGAGGGCGGTTGTTATCTCAATAATATGAAGAGCATGAAAACTTAGTGACCAATTTAACCCAGCCGCTATTTTTGAAAATGATGAAATACTTGTTTTTCATTTTATATTTCATGTGAATGAACATAATTTAATCTCTTAAAGTCAGTTCAGTTTTTTTCAAAACAAACAAAAAAAATCACCAAAGTTCATCTGTGTTCATCTACGATTTGTTTACTGATTTGTTTTTTTTCCTATTAGATTTAGATTTTTTTCGAGACCTGTGCCAACACCCCACTAATTGCACAGATCAACTTCAATACCACACTGACAGATGAAGTCAATACTGATTGTGTGCATGCAAATATTGGGTCCTGGCATTTATGTGGAAACATGCTACCCACCTATTCATTGTTGAAGATTACATACTTTACATTGGCCTCCTGCTCAGCACCCTCTCAAGAAAGATCAAAAAGAGCTTTAGGTGTTTAGCTCTCAAATCTCCCTGATTCATAATCTGACAAAATATGGTGAATCTGCAGATTCTCATCCTATAACCTATATCCAAGACTTGCTGCTGATGTCCCTGTGGCAAACTGCAGGACATGGCTAAGAGAAGTTTAGCAGCATGAGGAGGCCTTGCACAACATATCTATGTTTTCAGATATTGTGACTAACTGGTATATTTCCACATGATTTGTGTTACATATTGCACTTACTCTTACACAACCTGAACCACAAAGTCTTGTCACTGCTATTTTTTAATTGAATGTTGACTTGTCCTGCTGGGGGAGTTTACTGCCATCAGGGAGCGCTGTTGCCTTGTGTGGGAATGCTTGGTCTGGTCTGCAACAATGGTTAAGTAGGTGGTATGTGTCACAGGAACACACCCATGACTACCAGGACCTATAAGATCATGGTTTGTGACAAAAGCCAATGATCTACATTATTACCACCATCTGTCAGCAGTTTTAGTCGTGTGGCTGATAATGTTAGTACTGTACTAACTCCAAATAAGTGTAATAAGCGTAGAGAAAATACAGTCTGCTGAAACTTTATTACTGTATTATACATCTTCCCTGCTATTCCTATCATGGCTACATAAGCAACCAATTGTATTTAGTTTTTTTCAGAGTGCTTGGATGTTTACGAATATGGAGGCTGTGTTCTGTGAGTATACATTTGTGTGTATGTGCTGTTCATATCTCATTGTGCTTTAATTTTGCCTTGAGCATAGTGTGTTTGAGGCTGTGTGTATGTAAAATAGAGTTGCTTATTCCTATCTCTCTATTTCCCTTTTTTGTAGTTTTTAAAACTGGCGTCTCTTCTGCTCTCCTTTCTTCTGTCACTGCCTGTAATCCAGGACTTTAATGTAGATATAATTGCTCAGATAGAACAGGCGTTCAGAACATTGTCAATGTAAATGCTGCTCCGTGGTGGTTGCTGACTTAATGAACAGCAGGGCTCACAGCCCTCTAGCTGCACTTAAGCTTTAAAATATCTATTACTGAGATGTAAAAAAAAAAAGAAAAAGAAACATAGTGACCTCTGTCTCTCATCCCTTTCCTTTTACATCTTGAACCACAATGACAGAGAGGCTGATGTTAAAAGATAAAAGCGCTACAAGTGTTTTTTTTCTTTCGAGTCTCGCCTGTGATAAATGAATATACAGTATTGTTTATTCATGTAAATTAAGGCTGTCAAATTTAACACAAAACTGTGCTTTAACAAAATTCCATTTTAACAGTATTTAAATGATGTGTGTAGTTTGGCTTGTAGCTGATAACATGCTTTTGCTCTCTAGACTCACTCTGTATTTAGGAGAAGAGACAAAATGGTAGTTTAGCTCCAACCATTTATTTATTCCTAAATGTCTGAGACACTGAACATACAACATTTATGGGACAATTACAATCGAACCTAGTCTTTCTTGATTATTGGCATATTATAAATGATCTAATCCCCTTATAGAATCACCTGTGCATTTCTAAGCTACAGCAAGGTTCTGCCTCGTCCCTCCAGCTGATTCTATCTGCCATTATATACAATCACTTACTCAAACGTAACATACAGTATGTCACACCCAGGATATGTATGAGGTGAGCCATAGTCAAATTGCCTGATCTACAGCCACCATTTATTTTCAGTTAATCGGGGAATTAGATTTAAGTAAAAAAAAAAAAATAATCCATCCATCTTCTGCTATGAATGTAGGACCAAACTGCGGGGACAATAGTTTGAGCTAAAATCCCCAGATATCTCTTTCCCTAGTCACCTCCCCTAGCCCTTATGGGGGGACATGAGGCATTCACAGGCAAGCCGAGAGATATAATATCTTCATTAAGTCCTGGGTCTTCCCAGAAGCTTCCACCTGATAGGACATGTCTGAAACAACTCCCTGGGAGGTATCTTGACAACTCTGAGTGAGTGTCTTGGTCAGAAAAGCAACCTACAAGCCAATGATTGCGCAAATTGCACAACAATACTCTTTACTACACTCAGTTGGGCATAGATGCTCTTTACATTCTCGAAAGTTCCATTTTTTTTTGCATCTTTTTTGAAAAAAAACAATAAAGTCCAAGTGTATTTTAATACAGCCAAATTCCCAATAAAGCTGCTGTCATTTCTTTGAAATAGCTGTCAGAGACTGACTGAAAAATTAACCCATTAATAGTACTTGTCATCCTGCAATCATTTAAAGCATTCACACACTGTCACCCTGCTTTCTTAAAATCCTGACTTCATGATCTCAGAATCATCTGACAGAACCACCATTAAAGACCTTAACTTTACAGTAAATTTGGCCATATGTACATTGATCCTCCACAGATAAAGTTACAAGCGGTAGAATGTCTTGAATGTTTTTTTCCACAACATCTGCCTGCGTGAACACTTGAACTAGGTTCCTGATCCAAATCAACCTGTAACCGTTTGACTCAACTCTGCATTTTAAACATACTGATTAAGACACATGGTACCTTTGTGAAAAGGGGAACAATCATTTTGGCAGTACTCCATACCTAACCCTAATCCAGAAGGATTTTTTCCAAAAGACATTTAAATGAACTTCCACCTGAATTGTTGAAAGTATAAAAAACTGAATACAATAGCATTATTATAGGTCCACGTACATACGACCTAGTGTAATATATTTGGCATTTATTGTTTCCTTTTTTTAGCTGGGCTTTCCTGAACATACAGTTAGAACCTATTGAATATATGAAAGTATGGCTTAATTATATCTATATCAAAAGTGTTCTTTGATCCTGAGATAGGGACACGGCCAGAATGCAGATAGATCACATTCTTTGAATGAAGGGAAGGTAGTCATATTCTGAGCAATTTTAAAGGTGCGAGTTTTCCCTGGAAAAATATGTTCAACTTGAAAGTATGATGAGATTTTAGTGGATTTAAAACTGCCAGAGAGAGATGAATTTTCCTCTCATGCTTAAGAAAATCACAACTTAATTAATAGGCAGACAGACTAACATGTACAATAGCTACAAAGGTGAGAGGGCAATTAGCTAACTAAAGATAATGAAATATCTAAGGGCTTGTAAAATTTGATTTTACATCTTACACCTGATCACTTTCCATCAAGACCCCATTAAGATAGCAACTGTCTGATATTTATTTAAACTAACTGAAGACCAATGATTAGTTTACAATGTAAATTCTTTGCATTGTTCTCAAACAGAAAATATCAAAGATTCTGTGGTGTTAATAGCTATTCACTGTATTTAGAACAGAATATATAAAAGCAGTAGGCACATATTAAACCACTGTAACCCTTGGTTTAGACCCTAACACTGAAATAAGCTTGTGTTGTATGTAAATACAACCAGTGGTTGCAGATGAAGTCAGAGGTAGCCTAATACTAACCCATCTGTGTCTTTCTTTGAGAATACAGATTCAAAAGGCCATCACACTTAATCACCTCCACCATGCACAGTGTCATTACTATCCCTGCTGTGTCAAGTGTCTTATTTCTGTATAATAACAGGAGAGATAAGTGTGTGTTTATGTTAGTGAGCAAACTTATGGCTATTGCACTAACAACTATGTGCTTATGTGTGTGTGAGACAAAGAGTGAAAATAAGTACAAGAGGTTAGCTGTGAGTGTGAGTGGGCCTTGCTCTGCTCTGGACGCACTTATCTCTCATGGTGTGTAATGGATCCTACTGGATATTTGCATAAGGGATGGAGGTGATGTCATTTAGTGCGCAGAGCTGCTTTTCAATGATGGTTGACTCTTAGCAAAGTGGAAAGAATCTGAATAACCTTCTCCATTTAATTTCCCTCTGTTCAAACTTTCATAGACAACTTCAACTGATTAAAAGTGATATAAATGCCAATTCTTGTCAAACGGAGTTTGAAGAGCGACAGTTTTTCAAGAGAAAGTGAAGGCAAGCAGCACTTTTATACTTTAAAAATACACAGACAGTCCAAATCAAAATCCCTCATTTTCAATTCCCCCTGTTCTTGCTTCAGGAGTCGTTGTCAGTGGATAATACATCTGAGGTTGGTGAATTGGTGGCCTTATACCAAAGGACATCCTCTGAGTATCTAAGAGAGACCAGCGCCTTTGAACAAATATAAAAAAAAAGTTTTTTTTTTTTTTAAAACTTGGTCCCATCTCCCTTTAGGTGATGGGACCCCATACACAGAGGCGGAAGTCCTTGCTGAAGCCATTTGTATACCCATTTGCTTCATACCACTTCTTCAAATTTTCTGTCACTCATTTGTCACTATCAAAGGCAAAAAAAATAGTCTTTTTAATGCCAATAAGTCACCGTATTTTAAGCGGAAGGACATCAAACATCGGAATGAGTCACAATGAATTACAAGATGGTTATGGCTGATATGTGCATTTATATTCATGTGGGAGCATGTCATAAAGTTCAGCAATGTTTCTCACCAATGTAGTTTTGGCAGTTTTTAGATGGACATTCAAATACATAATAAAATAATAAAAAAAATAATAATCAGGTTTTGTATCCACACATCATTCAGTTTTGCACTGAGGAAAATTTCTGAGAAAAGAGGTAATTTTCTCATGGACAGTAAGAGGGCACATAGAATGAATTTATCACTCCAGATTTATCACTCATTGAGTCATGACATACCCCCCCCCACTTGACCCTATATTCCAGACATGTTTAGCACAGCTAAAAAGGATTTTTTTTTTGTGCCATCCACTACAAGGTACTGAGTTTAATAATTTATGTACAGTCATGTTACATAGTTTGTCACTGTATGTTGCAGATAATGTGAATATTGGACTTTATATCTGTATTCACAGACAATAAATCCTAAAGGACTCAGATCTATGTCAGACATAGGACCTTCCTTCACTGGCGTGTTTGAACAAATTTCTTATTTATTTCCAACCCTAAAACATTTGTTAAAAAGTGCCTGTGGGGCCTTATAAAGCCTTTTGGCCTTTGCTCTGGATTACAGTTGATGATACCCTTGTTGATGAACTGTGCCCCTATATTTGTAGATCTGATTTTTTTTTTTGTGATATACCAGGTATCTTAAATGAACGAATTTAACAAAGCAAAGCCATCCTCTTATTTTCAAGTTAAAGAGCCAACATTTTGTTTTTGGTCAAAACACCTGCATTTCAATCATCTGGCACCAGGAAGAAAACTTTTGTTTGTTAAGTTAGCATCTCATAAACCATTTAAAACATAAAAATGTTGTAGCGGTATACAATATAAGATACATAAAGGTTAGTAATTCACTTTCTGTTAAGAACAGAATGAGACAAATCCTCTCTTTCATGCTTTACAGTATTTGTGTCAATGTCATCATTCAAATGTCAGTGAAAGTCTAGAAACTTTCATGAATATGTTAAATAGTTCAGACTGCACAAAGGTTGCATCCAATCAATTTAATAGTACTACAGTACCTGGAGGTGTCTTACAAGACATCTGCTAAAGGATGGTAAGCTTCTCAGTAATAGGTGTTGTCTTTGTGCCCTGGTCGAGTATTTTACTAATGTTGTCTGCAAAATTCTAGTGGTGGTAATGAAGGATGCCCAGCATTATTTACATCCTTGTGTGTTGAGTGTTTTGTCAAAAGTAGGCAAATTTTGCTTGCCTGGTAGATTTGTGTGCTCCTCCAGGAGCCATGGCCCAGTAAGAGACAGCAGTTGCTCGACATAATTATATTAATGAGTTTACAAAGACCTTCTCGATCTATCACCCAGACTAAAATGGCTGGTTCACCCTGACAAATGAATTTGGGGAGATTTTGTGGAAAAATGGTGCACAAAAAGTAAAAATGGTAAGGTAACTGCAGAGATGGTTTGCAAGTGGTATAAGTTTATGGCAATGTAAACAGTGCTTATGGCTTTAAATGAAAAAAAGAGCTCATAAGTTGTATGTATTTGTGTTATTCCTGTGCATTGTAACATAATACAATAAGCCTAACTAAAAACTCAAAGTACACCTTATATTTTTCCCAAAGATAAGAGTTTCAACCTTTGTAGGCTAGTTCTGATCAAAATATTATGTTGAAATCTAGATTTTTCCGATAAACCGAGTTTTGTTTAGTTATAACATGTATAAAAAGGGCCTGTGATGTCGTGATTGACAGCTATTATTAAGACCTGCCCTCTGTCACATACTTAGCTCTATACCATAGGCTGTAGCTACAGCAGCAAACTTTAAGAATGTTGAGGTGACATGAAGCATTAACTAATACTGTCCATAACTGTGATTGGGTGCTTTAAACCAACAAAAACTGCTATATATTACCAACTTGAAGATTCACTAAAGAGCCTTTTAAGAAAAAAAAATATATATATTTTTTTTGTGTGTGTCGGTAAATTGAAATTATAATCTTTAGGCTAATCACTAATTCAAAACTATTATCTAACCAGCTAAGAAAACAATCAATCTGTGTGAGGCAATTAAAGCAGATTGTTAGTTGGCAATAAATTATGTCATATTTTGACTTAAATTAATTTTTAATGGGTAATAAATACTTATTCAGTGTTTGAATTACTCTGATTGAACTGTGTAGAAGGATTTCAAGATGTCCAGGAATCATATGAGAATCTGAAACAGAAAAGTACGGAAACCCTGAGAGGCAAGAGATTAAAAAACTTCTGGGGACCCATTTTATAAGTCTGACCAAATTAAGTTTTTTTCCTCACTTTAAGAGCCCTGAAAAACAAGCAGTGAAAGAAAATCACTCTATTATTCCTAAAAAGCAAAAAAAGCAAATATTAAAAAAAAAAAATTAATACATTTTCTAAGTCTGATTTTTTTTTCCTCCTCACTTTGGGAGCCCTAAAAGGCCACCAGCAAGTCATCCGAATTTTTTATTTTTTTCACTCCATAAGCCGTGAGAGGCAAAAGGAAAAACTAAACAAAAAAACAAATGAATGAAAACCGAGGCTGATTTTACTAAGTATTTGTCTTTGTAGAACTCTTGTTTTGTAGTACTCATACTTAAAGGGGAAGTTCAGTTTTTTTTCAAACCTGGCATAAAATACGTTAATCTACTCACCAATAACAGTTTGGTGAAAGTCGGCGTCCTTCGGACGCTATGAAGATCACTCGAGATATATATCCATATAACGGGAGTGAACGGGGCATAGACAATTGTTAGAAAAATTATATAGTTATACTATGAGAACAGCTGCAAGAATAAGAGTTTCTGTGACGTGGGGAGGCCTCCTCCTGTCTTTTGGTTCTTATAATACTATGTAGCAAACAAAAGTGTTTCGACTGTCTGAACTCGTCTTCCCATAACATTAAATGGCTAGTAATGCCTTTTCCCATAACACTGAATGTCTCTTTCCCATAACATTGTGTGGCCAGCAAACATAAACAATATAGATAGCAATAGCACCATTTTGTTAGCAGACAACTCGGAGCCAGCTTCCTGACAGGTTGTGCGGACTTGTCACTTTCTTGCAAGAAATAAATGTTTTGTGTTAATCGTATCCAGCGACTCTGAGCCTAATTTTGAGAGAATTTTTCAAACAACAATACAGCCTCTAAATAATGCATTCTGTCTTTATTTCACCAATACTTTAAGACGAATTCTGAACAAAAGTTACATACACTGTTTGTCAGGATGTAATGTAACATTACTGTGATGTCTTACTTTTGGCTTGAAATGTATTTCAGCAGGTGAGGTGGCTATGAGCATGGATTGCTTTGGTGCTGATGAGAGCAAAGGCTCATCGGAACAAACATTGAAATCATTAGTTAAGTAGTAGCTGTAATTGTTACAGCACTTGAGTTTAATATGGACTTTGATTGTAATGAACATGTGGTGTGGTTTAACAGCATTTCTGTGGCCAAGAGCAGTTTAGATAACTTGGCATAAGCCACAATGAGTTCCTATGGAACAAAGTGTGGTGTGACTTCCTCTTGTAGTACACAAGAGTATCACAAAAACAGTTTTTCAGGAGTGAGAGTGAAAAAATATTTGACAGACTTAGAATAAGAATTCCCACCAACCAAAAACATGCATGTCAGTTTAATTGTGACTCCAAATTGTCCCTAAGAGTGAGTGTGAGCGTGCATGGTTATGTGTCTGTGTGGCCCTTTGAAGGACTGGTGATCTGTCCAGGGTCCACCCTGCCTCTTGCAGGGTACATGACAATAAAATCTGATCTTAAATCTTAAATCTCTTATGTCTTAAATATCAACATCTGTAAAACAAAATTTGATTTCCTAAAAAAGTATGCTCATTGCGTAATATCAGTGTGCAAATCAGTGCTTGGTACATGCATAAAAGTGCATACACAGTACCACTGGACTCTTTTATCTGCAGTAGAAATTGTTGAACATACATAAATTTCACAGGAACGCCAGTGAACAGACAGGAAATGGACATTGAGGTGGTCAAATCTGGTAAAGTACCTGGGTGTTCACCTGAACAATAGACTAGACTTGACTGATAATACTGTACCTGACTGATAATACTCTACCTTATTAGACAGAGCTGAGTAAACTCAATCTACTCAGAAGATTCGGGGCCTTTGGAGTGCAGGGGCCACTGCTAAGGAGCTTTTATGACACTGTTGTGGCATCAGCAATTTTCTTTGGCGTGGCTGCAGCTGCAGACAGGAAGAAACTGAACGAACAGTTAAAAAAAGGCCAGTTATGTTCTGGGATCCCTTGACACGCTGGAGGTGGTAAGTGAAAGGAGGACAAGAACAAAGTTCTCACCCCTGAGGATGAATGAGCTCCACCCTCTGTAGGACAGCCTGAGATCACTGACCAGCTCCCTCAGTGATAGGCTCTGTCAACCAAAATGTCACAAGTCCCTTGTTCCTGCTGCAATCAGACTGTACAATCAGGTCTCCCCCTCCCCCTAAACTTGAACTCACTCATTATCTAACGGCACTTTACAGAGATACATATACTGTTCATACACATACGGTTGACACAATTGCAAATACTCCTTGTATATATTGTAGTTTATTTTGTATATATTGTAGTATTGCCTATTCTCTGCTGATGCTGCAACAATGTGAATTTCCCCGCTCTAGGATTAATAAAGGTTTATCTTATCTTATGTCTGTGTGAATGGAATGGAAAATGTACAGTACAGGAGTGGAACATTACATTCTCATTGCATCCATAATTTTTAGATATGGTCGTTCAACAAAATCCCCTAAAAGACAGGGTCATCATAGAATGCCCTGTTACTGCAGTTAAGTCCCTTGGGCGCACCTACATATTTTTCTATCCTCACTCAGTGGACATTATTAAGCAGATTAAAAACATTCAATGCACAATGGGAAACTTTTTTCTCATTCACTTAGTTAATTAATACCCATTGTTTCTGCTAAACTGAGGATGTCCTGAAGTCTGCCTCCCAGTGTGTGTGTATGAATGGGCTGCACATGAAAAAGTTTCAGTGGAATACTACAGCCCAAAAGTTACATGTCCTTTCAATAACCTTGGGTCTTAGTTGTTTCAATTAATGCAAAACACATTTCTAATCTGCAGTTTGCTAAACAGTTCTGTAACTCATTCTACTGCTGTGACAGTACATGTGTGTATATTACTGTTACTCTTACTGCCTTCGGTTCCCTCTGCCTAGCTCCCTAATTACTCCCCAAAACAGGCGTCCAGGCTCTTCATATGTGCAATCATCATTTTAAATTTATTTTGATTGATTTGTGTCAGCTTTAACTATGCTTTAGGCTGAGGTCGATAAATAAAGATCAATACTTTAATGTTTTTCTCTGAACCTTCATTAAAAAATAGATTGGCTATAAAGAGGTCTGAATTACAAGGAGTGCCTACTTCCAATGCATGTCAACTGCAATCTAATTCAATTCCAGACAAACTTCTACTGGTTCAGTGTTGTTTGACTGAAGTTCTCACAGGGAATATGCGCTGTAGGAGGCCTGGATCTGCAGAGGAAAGCAGGACTGAGACATTGCTGCTAAGCAATATAAGAGAGAGAAAAAAGAAAAGTTGAGAGTTGTTTGGTTCATCTGAACACTAAAATGGTGTAGATCTTCAGTACTTTATATCAGCAGTGGTCACTAGTTAACAACAGACACTTGTTAACAAAAATCAAGATGGTTAAATTAACCAATATTTTTCTGCACTCAGGAATAAGTGAACAGTACAAATGAATAAAGGAAAGATCAAAAGTAGAACAGCTGCAAAAGGTTTTGGTGCATGACTACTTCTTGTTTGAGATTCCAGGTTATCTTTGACTTCTTTCAGGTATTAAGTGGTATAAAAAGTGGTGTATTGGGGATGGTCACCTTCAAACAGCCTATGTGTAGATGATGCAGGAAGAAGTCTGCTGACACAGACTTGGTCGAACACAGAAACCTTTATTGCCAGCCAGGTCAGTATCAGAATTACAGAATGATGCATCAAGTCTGGAGAGATGTGTCAAGCCCAGATTCCCCAAAATCTCTGACTTATGGTCTTTTGACTTGCGGTCTTCTTTAAGTAGAATCTGTCTGTTCTTAGTGACCTTGAAGATGTTGCATGTTCCCATCACTAAGCACAAAGCCCGGACATGGTGTGTGCGTAATTTTGAGCCTATTCTTGGACAAACTTACTGGGGAGTATGTTATTCTCAAAATGTCGGATTTATACCCATAACTCCCTTACACAGATGGCAATTAACAGACTTCTTATCATTTTCCCAAGGCAACTTTGTACAGGTGGTAAACATCAGACACTACAAAAACTGTTGCACTTCACCTTGCAATTAATGACCAGGGGTTATCTATACCTAAAAATGCAATGTTTTGGATCTCTGGGCTTATAATATTTTTTTTATTCTTATAAAGATGTGCCCTCATCAAGGATGACAAGTCTTGAGCAGTCTGCATGAATAAAGTAAGAAAATTTGGCCGTTCTGAAATTTCCCATAAAAGCAAAGGTTTGCCATAAACACTTCCAAAAGGCTCTACTTTGTCTGAAGTAATTATTGTTAGTCATTGGTTTTTGTTTAGTCAATCCACCACGTCTCCCCTACTGCTACACTTCCAACCTCAACAGCGCTCCAACAGAAAAGTAAACGCTGAGTTTATTCAAAGCAAAGGTAGTTGAAGCATACAGTTCCTCCAATCAGACCACAATCTTGATCTCCTCACTTACAGCTAAACACATTTTGTTCAGCAGTAACCTGTGAGCATATGAACTTTGAAGAAATGCTCTCAGAAAGCTCAACATGCTTTGAGGCTGCAGACTGGAGTGCTGTCTGTAAACCTCATGGATATAATATCAATGTCATGATTGAGTGTGTGACAGATTGCATAAACCTCTGTGTTGAGAGTACTAGTCCCACAAGGACAATGTTATGCTTCCCCACTACCAAACCCTAGCAAGTAGCTGTAGCTGTAGCAGGAAAAAAAGAGCTGGAACGCAAGTTCCAGCAGAATAATGTGACAGATGTGTAGTCAGGGATGAGAACAATCACAGGCTTTAAAGTGAAAGAAGATCAAACTTGTTGAAGCATAGATGTTTATTTGTAGAGCACAATTTGTACACAAGGCAATTCAAAGTGCTTTATAGCTACATAAAATCACAAGAAGGCAAATAAAATCATTCCATAAAACACAAAAAATTATAATTAATTAATTAAATTAAAAGTGAAGAGTACAGAGCCTATGTGTTGAAAATGTTTTTCAGTAAGCTGAGTTCAGATCAACACTAAGCATCCTCTTCGCCTGGCTCCAGCAACACAGACCTCACAATCAACATGCACCCTGTCACCACTCCAAAATGTCACCCTGCACCTCCGTCATTGATCTTAACACAGCCTCCCCCTTCAGCATGTTGGTCTCCAGCCGTCAGGTTAAGAAACAGCTGGAGAGCCTGAACTGGAACAAGACTGCAGGTCCAGATGGTGTCAGCTCCAGGATCCCAAAAGCCTGTGCTTAACATATATAGGAGTCTACAGCACTTCGATCTTAACCAAAAGTGGAGGCGGGCAAAAATTCCAGTGCTATGCAAGACATCCTGCCTTGTACACGTACCTAAAATCTCACCGATATGCTATCATTGACTACAGAAAGATTGGCTTAAAGTCCTAGAGAGACTGTTATTGGCTCACCTCAATAGACAAGTATACACCTTTCAGGACCCACTACAGTTTGCTTATAGCCTTGGGTTTGGTGTTGAATATACCATAATGTACATGCTAAGTAAGTAGCACGGTGAGCATCATATTCTTCAATTTCTCCACTGATTTTAATACAATTCAGCCTCTAAAATTATGCAAGAAGCTGTTGAAAATACAGGTGGATGCGTCTACATCCACCTTATTGACTACTGTACAAATAGACCACAGTTTATGAGACTGAGAGGGTGATCAGAAGTATTGAAGGCACCAAGGGGACTTTACTCTCACTGTTTCTCTTCACTCTGTACACCTCAGACTTCCAGTTCAACTCAGGGTTCTTTTATTTTCAGAAATACTCAGATGACTTTGCAGTCATGGAGTGTATCAGTGATGGACAAGAGGCTGAGTACAAGGAACTGGCTTGATCATTTGTTGGCGTGGTTAGGGAATAATAACCTCATCCTAGATCTGTATAAAGCAAAAAAGAGATTATTGCGGATTTAAGGAGGATCAGGAATAAGCCCAACTATATCATCAACCTGGGACAAGAGGTGGAGGTGGTGGATGTCTACAGATGCCTAGGAGTTTACCTGCACAACAGACTGGAAATACAACACTGAGGCTGTCTACAAAAGTGACAGAACAGACTATATTTAAAAGTCTATATATAAAAAAAAATACTGCAACATTATAATTTCTCTGTCTGACTGATAAAGTATATTTTAATTTTTGTTAGATAAGGTACCAGTCAAATGCAGTGACTGGTCGGTGAAGTGTGTTAGTTTCTGTCAAGCCAAGCAGGGAGAATGCAATGGTCCTGCTCTGTAGCAATTGCTCTGATGAGAACAGGGGAGACCAATACACCAGATGGACTAAACCATCTAATCCGTCTCCATGTGGAGGGAGGTTCATATCGACACAATGGAGCCAGTACAAAGAACTTTTGCACAGGCAGTGATGTAGCTGCTTCATTTCAATAGATAAATTCAATTGAGAGATATTCATCTGATCTAACATTTTGCTAATAAAATTAATCAATTGACTTACCTCCCTAGTCTATTGTGTTTGGTTTTGTAAATCAAACTAGGTTAATTAAAGTAAATTAAAGTCTATGTGCATCCAAGGACATTTATATCCAAGTAATTTTTTTGCTTGATCAGACAGACCTATTTTGTAGATTAAAAAAGGAAAATGAGAACCCTTTTTTTCCTGATCACACTACAAAAATATCTGAGCTAATTCCCGTGCTTGACATTGCACAACCTGCAATGTGACATTTACCCATACACACATTGCAATATTGTTGATGAAATAATATATATTTTGTAAACCTATGCTAACGAATAATTTCATTTTCCTAAAACTGTGCATACCAAATAAGTGACCGAGCACAATAAGCTTTTTTCCCCCTCATCGCCGTGAGGTAGGGATCAAAGAAAAGGTTCTGCTACTGTACAGCACTGGAGGAGTTCAAGACTGCATGACTTGTTCAGTGACACTACAAAAGAGTATTTCAGATTTCACCCACCAGTCACTGAGGAGTGAAAATGTTTGTCGTTTACATACTACACTGTCTGAGGTCTTGCATGGATACAAACATCTGATATATTCTGTTCATTAAGGAAATTTTGGCCAAACTGATACATTACACAAATGACCCACGTCAATAAACTACAAGTCGGGTACAGCTGTAAAAAAATTAAAAAAGAATAAAACACTGTCAAAAGAAAATAAACAAGCAAGCAAACAAAAAAAACAAGGCTGAAAAAAGCTATGTTGATGGGGTGGCCCACCAGGGCAGTGAGGCGGGATCGGATTAGAATGCCATTGTTATTTGTTTCACTGGAATCAGACAAACGAAAAGAGAGAACACACTGTTCTGTCATACATCAGCCGTGTTTTCAGTCCAAATTATGATTAATCTTTTGTATAGTACACAGATTATGGCCTAAATGTGATCTGCTTACAGACACTCATGGATGCTTCTTTTGTGCTTAGTATGAGTTATCTTGTGGCATTAAGTTGCCATAGTATATTAGTTAAGTAACATTTCACTTAGAAGAAAATATATTTTCTTCTCTTTGTCCTATTGGTAATATTATAAAACATTATTTGTGAATACTTATGATGTAGTGTATTGTTGACATGTATAGGGTTTAAAAAAAAAAAAAAAAAGCTTATTTTCAACCTATAGTTGAATACATCTTCTCATTGTGAATACCATTTGATCAGCAAAAAACAAGACATACTGGAAACATGAGTTATTGTATAGTACTTATACAAAATAGTTTGCCCCACACATTTTCATTGTATCTTTTTTCACATGTCCTTGGAGTCTCCCAGATGCATTCTAGTTTTTCCAAAATTCAGTTTGGTTGGATGTAACACTCAAAATTGTCCTATAGACAGGCACTCCATTCCATGCTGTGGTGCTCCTTTACTTTTATTACTTTTGGCCACTATGTTACCTGGTTAGTGAGCTTTGGTAGTCTGCCTTTCCTTTGTGGTGTCGTGTGCTCAGTGACTACTGGACAGGGGGGAGACCCAAGAAACCCTTTTCGCTTTGATCTGTTAGTAGTGGTTTCAAAACAACAAAACAACAAATTTACAATCATGTGAAAAGGGGTGAAAAAACATTCCAACCAATGACCTTCCACCTTTGCAAGATTCTGGAGTCAGATTAACATCTGCTCGGCCAGCCAGAGCTGAGTTGGATAAACAAAGACTCACCTTTTGGTACCAAATGGGTGAGTGGGGTGCCACACAGACGAAACACAGACCATTTTTTTTGGAAATAAGAAAAGTCTTCAGAGCCTACTCCAGACGTATTAATGAATCTGTGACAAACATCATAACTACCTACTAACTGTGAAACATGAAAAAGGATAGCCCAAGCTTCATTTTAAGACTTGTCATGATGTTGTAAGTAAAAGTCTCAGCTGTCGTGTTGTGGAACCACACTGCCACCTACTGATCGGTGGCACCAAACCTCTGACTTAGAATCATTCTGCATTTGAATAATCCTGTGACTGCTGTATAAATACAAATGAAATGTGTGTGTGTTACAATACTCCAGAGGTCCAACCGACGGAATAACATTCAGTTGTGTGTAATACATCTCCACTGTAATTGATACGACTCACCATAATCAATTGTCTGTTCTTATATGAACGCTGTGAACTAGTTCCGGTTTACCATGATTGTGTGATAAGTATTGTATTAATGTATTCTTTGAATGTGCAGGGATAAGAGATCAATTTTTCTTTTATAAAAGTTCATTTAAGAATGAAGCCATTCTGTTACGCCCAAAACAAGTCAGACATCTCACTGGTTGAAAGCTAGAACGAAATTCCGCCCTCGCCAGTGAAAACCAAGCGCGCAGATATTCAAAGCACACTTTTTCCCCTTTTTACTTTCTTTTCAATTTAATTTATAATTTTATGCTCTCTGCTCTGTTATTCTCTTGGAACCTATCTTCTGTCTTGTAAATGTCTTTAGGCTTAGACTTGTTTTTTTTTTCCTTTTTAATTATTATTTTAAACTTCGCCCTGACTTTGCTTATTTAGTTTTCGTTAAATTTTGGAAGCTTATATCCCAAAGAAACTCCACGGGGCAGACTCAATCAATCTAATTCCCTTTTGAAAAAGTTTATTTAAACATTATATTTGGTTATTTTGACTCGACACCGTTCCAAAGCTACTCTGCCACAGACCCGCACCTTCAACCAAAAGGGAGACGGGACTGCACGCATCAAGTGTCGTCCAACTGAGCCAGAACCATGGACGGGACCACACGCTCCAAGGGTCCTCCGACTGATCCATAGTCAACCACTTCACCGAAGAAAGATAATCCACAAGTACCAGCTTGGGGATTCGCTTGCCAGATGGCCTGAGAATAACTGGAGCAGTGTTCTTCAACCCTGGTCCTCGGGACCAACTGCCCTGCATGTTTTCGATGAACTAGAGGATGCTGGCGAATGACTCTGTGAACCTGCTCAAAGTGAGATCGACCCACGTCTAGCTCCCTAAGAATCCTGGGCTGTGGTTTGGTGATAAATAGGGCCCAGTTAAAATAACCAAGTTTTCCATGCAACAAACATAAGAAAAAATAAGTCCCATATCTCTCTTATCCTTGGCTATTTAACGGAAACTGTGGTGTTAAGTCATTATTACTATATGTCCTGAGCGAATCTTAAGGTTGCTGTTTTATGTCAATGTGAAATAAATAACCATATATAATCACGATCTGTTTTTCATGTTTCTTAAGTAATTCCGGTCAATTCAGACGAGATCTCTATCCTTCAGTAACGACTCTTAGTTGAGAAATTTTGATACGTTCCTCCTCCTCCTAATGTGAATGGGGGGGTGCCCTGAGGTTAAAAATGATTAATTAATTTCATATCTAGAACGCTACAGTAGCTTTGTTAATAGTATGGTGCCAGATTATTTCAGTGCTCTTTTTAAAACCTAACTCTAACTTTTCTTTCTGCAGAACTTTGTCCCAAACAAATTTTGACTGTGTAACTTGCATGGTGGCTTCCATGCTTGTATGGCAGACTCTTTGCATTTAGCAATAAGTGTATACTGTATTTTAATAGGGTATGTATGAAGTACTTGTATTCGTTGGGAAGATTCTGAAAAGCAACTGAAAAGGTACAATATTTAAAAGAAATACTAATACAATATAAACAATACAAATAAAATAATATATATTTTCCCTGAAAAACTGATGTTTGCATCACGTTACAAACTACGTGCTGTCCTATTGAATTAAACAATTTCACAGGAAGCTTATTTCTGTTTCATAAAACAGTCTCATAAAACTGAGGATCACTGGGTTGAGCATGTTAATTGAAATGCATTTATTCACATAAATGCACGAATGACTCTGTAAAAAACAAGCAGTCATTCATTTACAGTAATTTGAAACCTTCAACGGGGATACAGAGCTGAGAAGACATGATCTGTAGCTGAAAGCTGCCCAGTAAAACTATATAGAAATCTTTTGGACTAGTCAATCAGTGTTGAGAAATGCTTAGAAGTTGGTCTGACATTATGAAACCACATTTCATCAGTGTTTCATCTAGTTGGGCCCACAACACCTCCAGGAGGCTAGACAGTAATCTCTGAGTCACTCCCCTAATGCCAGCCATTACTGCTCCTCACACCACAACAACCACCTTTTTCCTCAAGCAGCATTATTGTCAGCTACCCTAGCCTCTCACCAAGTGCACATCAGTCATAACGGGGTGGGGATGCAAACCCTGGTTCAGGTAGGGGGTAGAAATAGAAGAGGTAAGGTAAGTAGGAATGGGATTCAAACCCAGGTTCGGATAAGGGGTAATGAAAGTAAAGACAGTGCCAGAGGTGGAGGCAGTACAAGACACACAAGCAGATTAAGCAGACAAACTCACCTAAATAGTCCTATAGTCACTGAAGATGCCAGCAAAAACAAGGCCATAAAGGCCAACTTACGTGAAATGGCTGCCTGGTTTCAAAAGGCTCACATGGGTCACACCCTGCACTTAAATATATCCTGGATTTCTTCCTTGCTTCTCCCAAGAGTCTATTTACTCTAAGTGCTCCCCCTGCTGGGCCCCCAGCTACTATTGTTTCTTCTAATGCAAATCCACTGACTGGATCTTATTGCCTCATCTGACATTTCCTTCATGACCATTTTCCTCACACTCTGTTCACTTACACCCATATATATATATATATATATATATATACACACACACATTTTCGACACATCTTTACATTACACAGCACTATGTTAATATCTACATTCTTAGTTGTTTCCATCACTTTCCTTATTTTTTTTACATCTCTCTATCTGTTATGTGGAATGTAATGTCCTTATTCTGGTTGTTGGTCTGTTAAGCAGTACTGTGTAATAATAGTAAATCTTCAAAGAACATTCATGTCGAAAACTTATCTGGTTCCTTAGCCTTTGAATGCTCTTCTGTGTTCACTATTTACATGCTCTTTTTATCGGACTGCGATTTTAGGCTAGTCGTGTCATCTGTATGTCATTGAAGCTTTAATTGTAGTTGCTGCTGGGATATGGTTAAGTGCTGAGAGAGAATACCTGTAAAAATACTTTTTTTAATTTATTTTTTTATAAAATATGACAAAATATCCTGGGTTTAACAAATAAGTTATAAGGTGATTTGGCATAAAATCAAAAGTTTTATATATATATACATATTAGAGCTGTAATTAAGATGCATGAATTAAAGGGACTTGTCAAAAATTACTTTGTGTGACTAATCAGTTTGTGCTTAGTATGAGTTATCTTGTGGCATTAAGTTGCCATAGTACATTAGTTAAGTAACATTTCACTTAACCATATATTAACATAAATATATGGTTATTTATTTCATATAAATAACCATATATAATCACGATCTGTTTTTCATGTTTCTTAAGGAATTCTGGTCAATTCAGATGAGATATCTATCCTTCAGTAACGACTCTTAGTTGAGAAATTTTGATACGTTCCACCTAATGTGAATGGGGAGGGGGTGCCCTGAGGTTAAAAATGATTAATTAATTTCATATCTAGAACGCTACAGTAGCTTTGTTAATAGTATGGTGCCAGATTATTTCAGTGCTCTTTTTAAAACCTAACTCTAACTTTTCTTTCTGCAGAACTTTGTCCCAAACAAATTTTGACTGTGTAACTTGCATGGTGGCTTCCATGCTTGTATGGCTGACTCTCTGCACTCACTGTCTCACAGATAACACAAGTCATGTAGAATAAATAATGTATGTAGAAAAATAGTCTTAATGGAATGGACCTGTTGTCTTTCACATGATCCATTAAATGAGCCAATTCCAAACAGCCAGTATTACTCACCTTACCTCCAAATTAAATATATTTTCGGAATAATTTGTCAATTGCTGATTGACATTTTGTCTGATGTGTATCCTGGCTGGAGCATGAAGTTCACTGGCCACCACAAGAAATGTCCTTTCCCCCAACAGAGGACATGTCAGGATGGGGCCAGGACGATCCAGATGGGCCTATCTCCAATCAATGTTGTCTCATCTGAAATGTGATCACTTAAGACAGACAGACACACACATAAATGTGCATACATATACACAAATAGGATGGCCAAGTCTTAGTTGATGGGCCCCTGGGCTGGTCTGAAAAGGCGTCACATCTGAGAAGCATGTCATTCCAGCCTGATGAGCAATCTGCCTCATCAAAAGACCTTTATTCCAATCAATATGGCTTTCGGCAAGGGAGCTCTGCACTTCCTGTCCACAGGTCCCGCCATTGTGTTTCTGTGTGTGCACTCAGCAGAGGATATGTTGGTGTGTGTACATTGTGCATGACAGATGCAAAGTTTTGTTTTGAGTCTGTACACTAATAAGGCTGGATGTAATTTTTTTTCAGTGTTTGGTATGTTTTTGCATATACTTTAACTTCGCTATGTTGGCTCCCTGTCAAATTCAGAATAGAAGTTAAAATTCTTCTCCTCACACAAAGTGTGCTGCACGATGGTGTGGTGGTTAGCACTGTCACCTTACAGCAAGAGGTTTCCTGGTTCAAATCCCAGCAGGGGGCTCCTTGTGTATGTCTGGGTTCTCACCAGGTACTTCCAGCTTCCTCCCACTACCCCAAACCATGCTTGTTAGGTTAACTGGCCTCTCTAAATTGAGGAGTGAGTGTGAGTGTGCATGATTGTTTGTCTCTATGAGGCCCTGTGATGGACTAGTGACCTGTCCAGAGTGTACCCTGCCTATTGCCCAATGACAACTGCAATAGGCTCCAGACTCCATATGACCCAGAGTTGGATTAAACAGGTATTTTAAAAAAACAGATAATTAAAATAATAATAATTTGGATGGCTGGAAGGACATATAAACATAAACATAATAAACATAAATGACCAAGCTCCATCATACCTGAAAGTAATATTTTCCATACAGAGCACTTCGCTCTCAGACCGCAGGTCTACATTGAGTCACTCTGTCATTCTTTGTCCATGGATTTTTTTTAGGCTTACTTTCTATTTCCACAAATATACAAACCAGTTTGTTAGGATTACATACCTGTTGTTGGTCACAGTGGCAGTTTGGGCCAAATATATCAACATGAACTATATAAGGTAAACACTGAGTTTGTATAATTCTACATAGATTGAAAGTCAGCATTTGGTATGACCACCATTCTTAAACACAATCTGAGCCCTTCTAGAAAAGCCATATGTGTGTAATTTCATGAATTAGTCTTTGAGAATAGTTCTCAAAGGCTCTTGAGGGAAATTCCAAAGCTTTTCTTTGTATATTAGACCAGGCATTGGGGAGGATTCAGCACTGCTGATTTTCAGTCTATTTTGTTTGTAATCTGGTCTACCTCAGGCTCCCATAATTACGAATGTTTTTGACAGCCACCCTTCAATACAGGCCATTTCTGATGAGGCACTCTTTGAGAATTGCTTTGAGTACAAAAATACTGTTATGCCTGTAACACTGTCACGTTTGCAGGTGAGGGGAGAAACACAGGTGACGTAAGTGAAGCTGAAGGCAGGGCAGAAGAAATTGTGTCAAAGACAACGCACAGAAAATGACAGTGTCAAACATTAAGAGAGGAGTTGTGGAGTCCAATAAAACATGAACGTTAAAGTGTAAACAGCAGAAGTGTGTACTATGTATGGCAGTATAGGGAACATCTTATGGTTTGGGTAAAGGGGCAAGATTCAAGATTCAAGAAGCTTTATTTATCCTGAGGGAAATTGCTGTGCAACAGTTATGATACAAGAGGGAAAGTAATAAAATAGAACAAACATAAAATAAAGCTAACATAAAATGACATAAGTAACTGAATACAATTTGTGCAGTGTGCAATTTAGCAGCCTCAATAAAAAACAATATATACAAACATACAAACAAGTGATTTCGAAAAAGTGTAGTATAAGTGGTAGTATAAAGTGGCATTGGGTAAAGTGACATTTGGCATTTGGCCTCAGAACACAATGTTTCAACTGACCCTCTCCCAACCTGAGGTAAATTAATTAAACAGTCTGATGGCCACAGGAAGAAAGGACTTCCTCTGGCATTCTGTCTTACACAGGGGTGGAATGAGTCTGCTACTGAAGGTGCTTCTGTGCGAGGTAAGCACCTGTTGGAGAGGGTGAGTGTTGTTGTCAAGGATACTATGCAGTTTACACAGCATCCTCCTCTCAGACATCACCAACAAAAAGTCGAGCTGGATGATGATCTTGTTGGTGCCTGCTGCCCCACCACACCAAACCAAAGAAGATGGTACTGGCTACCACCGACTGGTAGAACATCCTCTGCATGATTTTACACATGTCGAAAGACCAGAGCCTCCTCAGGAAATAGAGCTGGCTCTGATCTTGTACACAGGCTCCTTATTCTTGGCCCAGTTCAGTTTGTTGTCCAGGTGTATTCCGAGGTATTTGTGAACCCGGACCACTTCCACAGTCTCACCGTTGATGGAAATGGGTGTGGGGCCAGATTTCCTCCTGCAGAAATCCACCACCAGCTCCAGAAGAAGATGGTAGACTTTACTTTGGTTGGCACTTAGCCCAGTTAACAACAACAACAGAACATCACTCTGATTCAAATGGGGGGGGGGCGTTCCTCCCAATCATGCCCTTCCAGGTCTCAGTCAGTGGGTCTACATAATGAGATTAACTCGATTATAGCTGTAGTTGGGTTATGCTCCTTATCTGAGCAAGGGTAATTATCCTTGGATATATGGCGATGAATGAAATCGAATCACTGGCACAAAGTATGTCATACCCCAGTACGATAGGTGGCACTGTACCCATTTTAACTATCAATAATAGAGCCACTTCCGGTTGACGTCTTCACCACCACCAACAACAACAAAACTCAGGCATTCGAGGGTACTCTAAACTGCTGTTTGGTGCCTAAGCTCAAACAACAGTTAAGACCCACCCCACATCCAAAGCCAGCTTCAGTAGTCGAGGATCAGACCACCAAGGTCTCCGTCTTTGGCTGCTACCCAGGTCACACTGTACCCTACCCCCTTGGCCCCTCCCACGGGTAGTGAGTCCGTTGGAAAGGGGACCAACGTCATCTCTTTGGGCTGTGCCCGACCGAGCCCCATGGAAATAGGCCCGGCCCCCGGGATATGTGCATAGGATGTGCAAAAAGATAAGAATATTATATAAATATGATATATAATATCAATATGGTTATGTTAGCACATAACATATATGATATTAAATAAATGTTCCAGTATTTGAGGTACAGAGTGTAAATGAGTGCATGAGTGCGGCGGCCGTCGATCAGTGGTTAGAGTGGGTCGTCCAATAACTGGAAGGTTGGCGGTTCCCACTCCCACCACTCAAAGATTGGTGAACTGACAGTTGGAGGGGTGGCAGTCCACCTCCTTGCCACGGCCGTACCCTCATGCTCCCTGGGTACTGTGAATGGCTGCCCACCACTCCAGTGTATGGCATCTGTCTCCAGGAGTGTGTGACCCTGTGCATGTGCAGGTATGTGTTCAACAAGAGCCTGGATGAGTTAAATGCGGAGGAGATATTTCGTCCATCAGCTGGTTGTGGATGTAAACAATGCCGCGGGCATGGTTCCCAGTGATTCCAAGAGACCCAAGTGCAATTTAAAGTAGTAATAACTGTCCAATACGCTGTTGTGTGGTGCGATGATGCACAGGACAGTGCAAAAATAAAAGTATAAACAAACAAAAAGCATAACAAATACACGAAAAAAACAACAGTAATACTCGGAGCTACAACAACAGGCTCCCACGAAGATGGCTCCATATTGAAAAAAGGAAAAAAAGGCCCTTTCTTTTCTACCCTGCACGGAGGAGAACTGCTTCACTACTGGTTTCTATGCATAAAACCCCATTTCAAATGTCTTTGTGGATGATTCAAACCCTGAAAGAGATGGATACAATGATCTTGGTAGCTGGTCCTGCTCTATATGGATTTTTGGGAGTTTCCCTTTCAGAGTACAAAATTCAGGGAGGAGAACATCTAAATAAATCTTTCTAAGTGATTTACTAAGCTTTTCTCTTCCAGTTAACCGCTGATTACACCATTATGAAAAACGCTTACATGTCCCAAATTTTGTGTTGATGTTGGAGTAATAGTTGCTTTGAAGAGGAGGTAAAGATGTTATTTTTGGGGACCTCAGAACTGGATACTCCCATAGGTACTATTTATAATTTGAGACACGAACTTCCCTGGTCTGTTATATCTGGCGCCATGATTTTCATTTAACACTATCCCTTACTAAACAGCTAGCTTGTTTTTACCCTCTTTGTGTAAGGTACAGTACAGTCTTACTTAGATAGATTTTAAAATCTCTAAAGAAATGTAATTATAATCTAATCATAAATTAATTACAATTCCAAAGGCAGTCACATTCTTTAAATGTGGATGAAATGAAAATCTAAATGCTTATTTGTGTCCTTTTGTTACCTCCCAAGAGGATTACTTTTTACTTCTTTTTTTCCCACGTTTTTGCCATTGGTAGAAATGAACTTGTTGGATTCACAAAAAGCATTTGTTACAGCTCTTTAGTCAAGGTGCGACTGACCAACAGTAATGTTAAAATATTATTCTTTAATTACAAAAAGAAAGCAGGAAAATATTAATTTTTCTCATATTAAAATAAAAAAAAAAAGTGTACCAACATTTCATCTTGTTAAATTATATAATATGCAAACGGAAGATTTGTGATTTTAGAGCAACTTATGTTGATACACATGGATTTACTTATGATTTCTTGAAGTTTTACTAAAAAGTGTCCTTTTGTGAAACCTTTCCCCCCCTTTTGACAACCACAACAGTGTTTTATTTCACATCATTCCAAACAGAATACAACAGAATAGCTCTTTAATAAATGTACAGCGCATTCACATGTTTTTAGGCAGCAGCCTTGAACTCAAGGTGATTGGCAGTTCTTTGGTCTGTCTCTGTTAACCTTTTGACCTCTCCTCCACTGAGATTTACTCATGTACCAGAGGAGTTTCAAGCAATTTGTCAACAATACATAAAATATTAATTCCAAGGGTAGCTGCACTTGTGCCACTCGATCCTACAACTCCTCATAAAAAATAAAGCTTGTCTGTAGCAAAGTGTTGTCATTTTAGAAATAAAAGTGCCTAAATAGGGGCTAATATTTTTCACCTTCTGCGTGTTACATTAATTCTGTTCTTCAAATGCGGATCGATTTATGGTATCTCACAGCAAGTACACTGTATGTACTTTTTTGTCTGTAATACTGCATGATTGTGCATGCACATGCATTTTATATGTGTGAAAGCCAAACCAGCATAAGCTATCTTCAAATCAAGGCTGAAAATACTCATCATTTGTCTGATATGCAGTTAGTCTGAAATACTTTATTCATCCCCCAGTGGGGGAAATTCAAATTTGTAAAGTAGCTAAAAAAAATTATAAAAAAATTATACATTTTTACAATGATTGTATATTAGACAACAACAACAATACTACTACTAATAATAATAATAATCAATGACTAAATAAATAAAAAAATAAATTTGAGAAGAACATGTCAGCATTAACTGTGAAACAGCCTTGTGGCTGTGGGGACAAAGGACCTCCTGAACCCATCAGTCCTTCAGCGCAGTGAGATAAGCCTCTCATTGCAGCTGCTCCTCTGTCCTGCTCGGATGCTGTTGAGAGGATGTTTATTATTCTCCAAAACAGAATATAATTTCCTCCTCGTCCGTAGCTCCACCACAGCAATTAGAGGGTCTAGCCTTCTGCCTACAACAGAACCGGCCTTTTTCACCAGTTTGTCCATGTACCTACAGTTTTTGTCTGTAGTGCAACTCCCCCAGCAGACAACAGCATTGAACAGTGCACTCTAAATGATAGTGTGATAAAACAAGCATATCATATCACTACAGACATTGAAGGACCTGAGCCGTCTCAGGAAGAAGAGACGACTCTGTCCCCTCCTGTTCTTTGTTGGCAGACAACTCCAGTTTATTATCCAGCACCAACCCCAGGTATTTGCAGGTCTGAACAGTCTTTGTCTCCCCTCCATCAATACTGACTGGTATGGAATTTTAGATCTCCTGAAGTCCACCACCAGCTCTTTGGTCTTGGTACTGTTCAGGAGCAAACAGTTCTTTTTGGTCCAGCCATAGAAGGACTCCACAAGGTCCCTGTACTCCTTCTCCTGTCTACTGCGCACACATGCCACAACAGCCATATCATCAGAATAATTCTGTATGTGGCAGGACTCTGAGTTGTACCTCAGTGTCCGATGTGTACAGGGTGAAAAGAAAAGGAGCCAAAACAGTACCCAATACTGCATTCCAGTGTTCCAGAAACACACCTCCCCATCCTGACATACTGTGGTCTGGCAGTCAGATAGTCTATAATCCATGATATCAGGGAGGGAGCCTGTTACCTTCTTAACCCCCTGCCTCCGAACCGTAGTAAGGAGCTGGTCTTTATTTTCTGGCTCGTTACCGGTAACTGGCAGTCGTAGGGTCCGGGCCAAAGTGTGGGGCGAAATGAGGACGGAGTTGAGCCTTTTTGTGCGAAACGCAGGTTTTAATGTTTTTATCGACTCTCTCTGCACACGCACGTCACACACAGACACCGTCTTAAAGGGGCAGGGCTGGACGGTGACAGAGCCACCCCATACCTAAAAGCTTATCTTTCAATATGGGAGGCTGTATGGTGTTGAAGGCACTGGAGAAGTCAAATAACATGATTCTCACATATGAACCAGGCACATCCAGATAAGCATATGCCCGATGCAGCTTGTACAGAATCGTGTCTTCCACTCCTATGTGTTTCTGGTAGGCAAACTGGAGGGGGTCAAGATCCTCAGCAACCTGCAATCTCATGTGGCGAACAAGGAGTCTTTCAAAGGTTTTCATGATATGAGATGTCAAAGCCTCATATCTTTAGTCATTTCTGGGACTTTCTCCATCTGAAGGCTCATATTAAAGAGCCTATGAAGAGGGACTGCTGGTTGACCAGCACAATCCCTCAGAAGCCTTGGACAGACTCCATCTGGGCATTCAGGCCTCCCCAATTGCGGTCTCCAGAGGCAACCTGTTGGTGAGAGTTGCTGCAGAGGTGGAGGTGCAGTCAGGCGGAGGAGGAGGCCTGGTGATGCGAGTTGCCATTGAGGTGGAAGTACAGTGTTATGGAAGTTTTCAACCGCTTCCTTCCTAATACCTCTGATGAGCAATGAAATAGAGAAACTTACTTTTTCTGCCAGCCGGCTAAGTTTCTATTCTTCGTTGCAAGGAAAAAGATCAGTCCACACCATTCAGCGGCAATGGTATGAAGAGATACAAACAAAAGGAATACAGAGCATTTATACCTGAGGTGGGGGCTTTGTTCTTTAGATGTGTAACTACATCTCCAGAGGGGGGCAGGATGCAGTCTTGATGATAATTAAGAAACAGGAGGTTAAAACAATTATCTTGTCTGAGTGTTAATTAAGAGGTAAATAGTTTAAAACATTTAGCATGTCTGGGTGATACAAATGGTTAATGTGGATTGGAGAGTCTGTCAGTCCTGAGACATAAAATTTACCATCACAACAGCTGGGCAGAGGAAGCAGCATAGAGGAAGCAGCTATGGGGATGGAGGGAGCAGCAGAGGTGGAAAAAGCCACACTATCAAACCTGTTGTGATATTGGTTAAAAGCATTGGCTCTGTCCACATCACCTTCCACAGACTTAGTTTTCCAGTCCGTATCCAGTGATGGTCCTCATGCACCTCCTTGGTGTTATTGTTCTCCAGCTATCTGTCTACCTTTTTCTTGTACTCAACCTTAGCTCGACGTAGTGTCTTTTTAAGCTCCTGTTGTACATTCCTCTGCCTTTCTCCATCCCCATTCTGGAATGCCCTCTTTTCCTGGTTCAGCAGGTATTTGATGTCACTGGTGATAAATGTTTTATTTGGATAGCACCTTACAGTCCTCACTGGAATCACATACAGAAGTTAATGTAGTCAGTGATGGTGCTGACTCTCCTGTCCATGTCAATGTCCATTTCGTCTTCCTCCAGCAGTACAGCCCAGTCTGTGACATCAAAGCAGTCTCTCAATGCATCACTCACCTTTGGTGACCACTTCCTGAAAGATCTGGTAATAACAGGAAGTCTTTGTACAGAAGGTCTGTATGTGGGTTGTAGATAGATCATGCTGTGATCAGATCTACCCAGTGGTGGAAAAGACACCACTGATTGATGCGCTCTAAAATATCTGTACTTGGAGAAAGCACAAGACAGCCAAAAGGGTGTGGGTTCAGAAAATTCTACAAAGATGTGAGCAGTTAGAAAAATATAACAGTCCAGACAGGTTTTATAAAGGGTAGACACTCATCCACTAACACACACTGTCATGATCCGACTTGGTTTGGAGGTGTGTTTTGAGTTTCAGGCTGGGTGAGCAGGTTTCCCCGGTTACCTGGGTGGAGTCTGGTGGCTGCCTGCTGTCACACCTGTTGTGCATCTACCACCATCAAGAGCCCTTCCTAAGGAGCAGCAGGAGCACCAGTCTCTGCCAGATTGTTTTGCCATCTTTGTGGTAACTTTGCCAGCTCCCACCAGAGTTTTGATGATCAAAGAAAAGAATTGTGCACTTACCTCGTCTCCTTGTTCCAGCCTCATCCCAGCCTTGTTCCTCCCGAGTCTGACGGATCCCCTGGCTTCCCTTCTCATCTCACCCACTTTTTTGCCTTACCTGGATCTGCCTCATCACCTGCCTGCTCACCTGCTGCAACTCTGGAAAACACCCTCCAGCCTGTCAGTCACTACCTCTCCCTCCAGTCATGTTTTCATCTGATCACAGTAAGGCAACCTCGTAATTACATCTTGGAACATTTACTCACTTGGACTCTCCTGCTGAATAACCTCTCTACATCCAGTTGCTCCTGCCACCCGGACCCTTGTGCTTACCTGTTTTCTCCAGCGTTTCCCAGGCCACGGATTCAGCGCTGATTATCAAGATTCCACTTCTGTCAAAGTAAAATATTGAGGGCGCTAATTTTGCTGAATTTTGGAAAAGTTATTTTTTTGGCACCTTATATCTACAAAAAAACCCCCGACAAATCGCCTGAGTTATTTGCTTTCATTAATGCCCTACAATTTGTGAAAATTTGAGTTCACCGCAGGGGCCTCCACAACCGGGCCCAAAGCCTCAAGCTCAAGTGACTCGCCTCCTGGATCTAGCACACCTCAATGGACCAAATGGACGTCGTGGACCTGAAGGCAGAATCCTCATGGTGTTGAAAGCAGATATAGCTATGCTGATCAGGTCGGAACTCAAGAACGCTCTGGCTGACGATTTTGATAATATCAAATCCGAGCTGCAGGCAGTAAAGACGGAGCTGGCTAACAACACTGCCGCGATCCGCTCTGACGTGGAGACGATGAAAGCAACAGTATCGCACATGGAGCAGGGGCTCTCATCCTGTTCAGAGGACGTGTCCTCGTTACTAATGAAAGTGGGCCAACTGGAGACGGAGGTCGGTAACTTGCAGGAAAAATTTAACGATATGGAAGGAAGAATGAGACGTTCCAACATCCGACTATTAAAATGTTCCAGAGACCCCAGGCTCAAGCACATTGACTGCTGTCTCCAAACTTTTAAGAGGTGCTGAAAATGGATAAAGATGTCCTGATCAACCGGCCTCACAGAGGTCTGCAGCCAAGACGGCAAGCCCCGGGTCATCGTGGCGAAAGTCCACTACTACCAAGATTGTGCCGACATCCTTCGCTGCGCCAAAGAGTCCGGACCGCTCCGGTTTAAAGGGACTGACATCTCCATCTTCCCGGACTATCCCCCGAGTGTCATGCAGGCCAGATCAGCTTTCAGTGAGGTGAGACGACTGCTCCGCGGATGAGACGGTGTTAAATACGGTCTTCTCTACCCAGCACGGCTCCGGATCACTTATAATGGAGCTGAGAAACAGTTTCAAGACCCAGGAGAAGCCATGACATACGTGAAAGCCAAAATCCTACCGGACTCTTCAAAAGACTGACCATGACTCGAAAGGAGTGAGAATAGCTTATTTCTACGTTTGAATAAGGTTGGTGCTTTTCATTCTCACTTAAAGAGATCACCTTGACTGAAACACTCTACAGAGCTATATGGCTCCAGTCTGTTCCAGATGAAGAAACACAGAGCGCCTACAGAGTCAGAACTGCGGTTTCTCACTCTTTTATTTTGTTTACAACAGATATAATAATCTGACTGGTCAGAATACTGTAGCGTGTCTCTATTATCATTATTTCATTTTCTACCTATGCTCAATGCTTAGACAACAGAAAAATAATGTTTGTCTTAGGCTGTTCTCTTAGGTGCCTTATGTAAAAGTGTGTTCTATATAAAGCAGAGTTTGTTCAATCAAAGCTAGCATATCCTCACAAAAGCACTTAAATGTGTAGACATTTTTGCGAGGGGTTTTTTTTTGGTTCAGGCTTACTTATTTTTTTTTTAAAGGTCCTTTTCAACATTTCAAAAAATATAAATGCAGGCAGGTCAAACAGATAATTTTTCTCCGTCTTGAATATAGTTACGACTAATACAGGTTTTTCAAACAGATCAGCTCATTGTGATGTGACCTTTGTAAGCTGGAATGTAAAATCCTTGAATCATCCCACCAAACGAAAGTAAGTATTGACTCACTTGAGTAAATTAAAGGCGGGAATTGCCTTTCTTCAGGAGACAAATCTCCGAACCTTTCCGACTCAGGGGAGGATGGATCGGACAATCATATCATTCAAATTTTCATTCCAAATCTAGAGGTGTGGCCATCCTCATTAATAAGAACATCCCTTTTGTTATGTCAAAGATTGAAACAGACTCTACTGGCCACTACGTAATTGACTAAGTCAATACCCACATCACTTATGGGGAGAGTTGCAACCATTAAAATGACACTACCAAAAGTTAATTACTTGTTTTCGATGATTCTCATAAAACCATCCACTACTTGGTTTAAGTCACTAGATTCATGTATCTCAAAATTTCTGTAGAAAGACAAACCACCACGTACTAGTTTAAAAACTATAATTAGATTTACCCAATTTTCAATACTATTTCTTAGCCAATAGGTTACAATATATATCAAAATGTCTTAAACCTAGCCCACTAGATGAACCATGGATAAATATAGAACAAGCATTGTGTGATAATCTGGAAATCTTGGCCCTGCAACTTATTTGTTCAAAAGCATTAACACCAGCACCTCCCTGATAGCCTGGTAGGAATTTCTTAAAATTACAAAGTCTTCACTTCTCTCGTGTAAGCTTACACCCATCTGGAATAACCCTGACATCCTGCAAAACAAAAAAAATGTTAAACTTTACTCTGTGGAAGAACAAAGGAATAAAACATTTGGAACATATTTCACCTTTATTAATTCAGGGAGGGCCAATTGAGAGCAAGCTCTCATTTCCAATGGCGCCCTGATTACAGCACAAATACAAATCAAACACATTACTGTCACGATCCGTGAAAGCACTGGACGCAGATGCAGGGTAGAATCAATAATCAGATTTTATTTATATAATGATAGTCACTTGAAGAGCAAAGTAACAGATTATAAATTCCTAACTCACTCTTCTCGATACCTATGTGGAGAAGAGTGAGACTATAAAACTTATCAAAAGAAAACTCTCTCCACGCTAGGAGGAACAAACAAAAGGTTATATAAATCTTACAAATAAACTTATCCCTCTCCGAACCGTCGGAGATACTACTGAATAAACGACAAGACAAACAAAACTTCACTTTGCTAAATCGATGGCAAAACTTACAACAGAAAATCACTCTCAATGAGGAAATCATTAATAAACAAGATCTTTGGAATACTTAGGCTTGGAACACTTTGGAGGCTAGCGGGCGAACGCTCGAAAGACAATTCAACACACTGGCAATGAGACAAGGGAAGACACAGACTAAATACACATGAGGGACCAAGGAGAACAGGTGGAAACACTTGGGAATCAGGGAAGACAATGAGACGCCTGACACGGGAGGAAAAGCAAGTTATCTGAAACGAGAGGAGTTGTTAATCTCAAAATAAAACAGGAAGTGACAAGACAAGATACAAAAACCTAAGAGCATCTGTGAGACCTGATAATTACAATACATATACGTCATAATATACACTCAACGGAGGCACATAATGAAATTCAAAAAGCACATGTACATTCAGAAATCATGTGATCAACAAGCATGTATTTAAAATGATTAAAAGGAATCAGTGAATCCAACTGAAGCTGATATAGTAGATCATTCCATTTAAAAGGAACAAAATAAACAAAAGCAAATTTCCCTATCTCCGTTTTAACAGCTGGGATATTAAGAGTCATGAACGAGTAGAAGGATAATATATGGAAAGGTACCAACGTTTAGCTCTGTGTAAGGACGAGTCAGGCGTTAGGGTCATGGAAAGTACCTAAGGTCAGTGTCGAGTCACGCATCAATGCAAACATTGTAAAACAGGAAAAAATGGATGTAGAGGGGAAGTCAGGAGTAGGGAGAAGGACTATTGCATGAATAAAGGTTTTAAAAAAGACATGACTAAGGGCCCTGCCACGGGTAAGCTAATTGATTAAAACATAACGGTGGAAGATTGGGGAAAACACGCCATACGAAAGGAGGGGCCCGGGGAGGAGCGTCCACAGGCCCAACTTGTATAAAAGCAGGGACTTTCAGAAGAGTTTTCAGACTTAGCCCGGGCTACTTCTCATGTATGGTCGAATTGTAACTCTGCAATAAAACCATCATTGGACCGCGAACCAGCTGAATCTGTCTCATCTTTGACACTCCGTGACTTCTCATCTTTAACTACTGAGTATAGCACATTAGGTAATTTGGACTCCACAAAAGTCACAACACCTTCTTAGAGCCAGGGAAGTCCAACCTACATTCTGATAGAGATGGTAATGATGGGTCATGAACCCATCACTAGTAATAAATCTAATAGCAGAATGATCAGTTGTATCAAGTGGTTTAAGAACAGAGGGGGAAGCATGGATATTAATAATGTCACCATAATCTAAAATGGATAGAAATGTAGCTTGCACTATTTGCCTTCTACAGTGCTGAGGAAGACAGGAATTATTTCTATTAAAAAAATGCCAGTAAAGGCTTCAGCTTCTTTAACAGTTCTACAACATGTAAATTAAAAGACAATTTGTCACCCAACCAAATATCCAATTATTTATAACAAGAGTGAGACCCATCTTCTGTGATGAAAGTAAACTTATTTAAGTCAACAGTACGTCTTTTTTGTAAAAATCATGTTTTTCTTTCAACCAATTTAAGGTTAGACAGTTAGTTCTTTGGATAATGCAGAAATCATCTTGAAGATTATTTGTAGCTTGTTCAAAAGCAAAAGAATATATGATTGAATCATCAGCACAAAGATGAATTAAGTTATTTGTGACACCACAATTAAAATCATTGATATAAATAGAAAAAAGCAAAGGTCCTAAAACTGAACCCTGTAGTACCCCTTTGTATATGTTTAAAAATTCAGATATAAAACCATCCTCAGTCACAGCTTGGGATCGATCAGATAAATAATTCTCAATCCATTTACAAGAGTTGTAATCAAAACCAATGTTATGCAAACGCTCAACAAGGATGGTATGGTCAACCGTCTCAAAAGCCTTAGAGAGGTCTATAAAAAGGGCAATGGAGTCAAGTTTGCTGTCTAATGCTTCAGCTATATCATTCACAACCTTAGAAGTAGCTGTAACAGTGCTATACCCAGGCCTAAAACCAGACTAATAAACATTTAAAACTGAAAATTCAGATAAAAAACATCTAATTTGGTTGCTAATCAAGCTTTCTAACATTTTCGCCAAGCAGAGTAATTTTGAGATTGGACGGTAATTATTAAATTAATAATAATTAAAAGGGTCAGATTAAAAATGTGAAAAAGGATGTCAACAATAAAGGGTGCAGCTAGTATCAGAAGTCGAGTATTCAAGTGGTCAGGCCCAGTAGGCCTCCTAGAATCAATACTATACAGAGCACTGAGAACTTCTGATCTAGTAAAGGGCCTAAAAGAAAAACTATGGAGACTAGTATTTGCAAGAGTAGGATTAGAATTACTTACCGGACTGGTGGTGTGAAAGATATCACCTGCAGCAATAAAATGTCTGTTAAAAAGATCACATTGTTCATTTTTAGTCAGAAATGGGGATGGAGCCCTGAGAAATCCGAGTGGGTAAAGATGAGGTCAGCCAACTTGAGAGCGTTTTGGCCGTTTTTTTTACAAAAAAATTCCAATTCACGATTTAAATCGATTGTCCCCCCTCCACTTAAAATCAATTTGCAGATGACGGAGGAGTTGTTGAAAACAAGTTTTAATTCTTTTTTTTTTTATTTTCCCCTCTGGGGTTAAAGGGAAATCATAAACAAGCCAAAAAAAAAAAAGAGATGGCACTTTTGACCAAGACAAGGTGGTCAAAGACAAGATGGCACTTTTAACAATGGCAGGCAGGGGCCTGCCATTGTTAAAAGTGACAATGTAACTTTCAGTAAGTTTTATCTGGTTTCAAACAGACTCAATACACCTTCAAAGTAACTTAAATAAATAAGTAAAACATAAAATTACAAGACCTTTTTTTAGGTTGATAAAATAACGTGCAAACAAAACATTTACTTGAACATGTTTTGCATAGTAAAAAGGTGCCTGTGGTATACGAAAAGTATTTGGTCACTATTTTTGATTCCCTGAATCATGTAAATATCAAATTAAATTAAACATAAAATTAAATAGTAGCCTTCCATTGTAAAAAACTGTGAAAATATAACTTTTCACAGTAAGCTTTTCTAACTGAAAGTGATACAAACATAGCATTAAATAAAATGTGTGACATACCTTAATATATTTTGCGCAGTAAACAAGTCTGTAAAGCCTGTAAACAAAATTAAGCATCTACGTTCACAGCATAATCAACAGTATCAAATAGGTGTGCATGTTTTTTCTAAACATTTTTAGCCAGGAATACAAGCCTGTCTACTACCTCTGGCTTGAGGCATGCACAGTGACATGTAACAATGCCCATCCTCACACTGAAAATCCTGTCAGAGGTACTTGTAGCTGGGACCGAGAGGTATTTCTTTGTTAAAGTACTTAGCCTTGGAAAGTTAGGTTGATGGCGCTTCCACCAGTCAAGTGGATTGGTGTCCAGGTCAATCTCAGGGGTCAATAAGTAAGTTGTCAGCTGCCTCTGACTGGTTGGGAGATGACACAGGTGCATTCTTCTTGAAGAGGGCAGCTAAAGTCATTTTTTTTCTTCGGTGGAGGCTGTTCTCCTTCGCACACCTGCATAGCTGTAGCAGGCTGCTGTGGTGTATTCTTGTCAGCAGGAGCAGGTAGAGACATGAGTTCAGCGACAGCCTTTATAAAATTTTTATTTATTTTTTTTATATAAAACTTGTTCCACCTTGTCTTGGTCAATATAGGTTGTACGGAACCTTGGGTCCATCAGTGAGGACATGTCCAAGAGTTGATCCTGCACAGCGTTGCTGTATTTATCATTGAAGTACTGCATTATGTTTCTTTTTATTGTTGCAGTGAGCTCTGTGTCTTTTGCCTCTGGCAACCAGTCTCCTCTAGGAGACAGCTCAGCCTGTATTTCAGCCATCTCTTTTCTTTTTTTCCAGCTGTAAGAAAAGGCAGACACCGCCTTTTTGCAAACCCCAATGGTACGATTGACCCATGGGTCCTTCACACCATTCTCTTAATAGGAAAAAAAAAATTTGCAAGCAAAATATTTCAGTGTAACATGACCTACAGGTTTTCGTTCGTCACATATCTGCATTTTAGTAATGTACACAAAGAGCATGCACACAAGAATAATTATAGTTTAGTATTTTTCCATTAGTTTTCATTTTTATTTCAATTCAGTTTAGTTTCCGGAGTCTCTTGCCTTGTTTCAGTTTAGTTTTTTATCGTTTAATAATGTGTTTTATTATGCACACACAGTATGGAGCATGTACTATATGTAATTATGATTAATCATGTAGATTTTGTGGAAATATTGGTATAATGCATCAATTACATCATACAGCTGTTAATATCACTTGATTATCTATAGCACAGTTCAATCTGTGCCCAAAGCATTGAAGGCTGGGCCACCCATTGTCTTTCAGAGCTTTGAGCATGTTGGTGCCGCTGTCTGTCGTCATACAGGTGAGTCGGTCCTCAGCAAGATTCCACTCAAAGCGTCTTTTAGCCCCATGGCAATTATTTCGTCTTTGTGCTCATTGGGAAAGTAAGCCATTTGGAGGCAAACGCTTCACAGAGTCCAGTTGTCGTTAACGAAATGCACCATTAAACTTAGATAGGACTGCATCACTGTGCTGGACCACAGGTCGGTTGTTGCGGAGTAGAACGACAACCCTTCCAGCTCCATAGTGATCCTTTGGCATGTACTGTTATACAGCTGAGGAGAGGCAATTTCAGAAAAATGTTTGCGGCTTGGTAGCACGTACCTGGGGTCCAAAGCTTTCAGCAGGTGAATAAACCCCGGCTTTTCCACAATGTATATGGGCACCATATGTTTTGCAATATACATCGCGACTGCATCCATGGTCACTTTCCACCGGGAACCCTTCTTATCACATGGGATACAGTTTGTGATTGTTTCCAAGACGCTAGGTTGTTTTGGGGTGGCGGTGCTTGGGCTGTCGCGGTCTTGTTTGTATTGGTCGTACTGCTTCCTTTGGTAGCAACAGCCTTTAAACAAACTTTGCAGCGAGGTGCTGTTTGTTCAGTGTCCAACGCCACAAACCCAAACCAATTCCAGATAACCGAAGACACCTTTCCTTTCTTAGGAATGAGAACTTCACTGCTCGCCGCCATTATGTTTGTTTATCAAGCGTGCCGCACATGGGGGATGTGCAGATTCTGAACTACGGGAGCCCAGCGGGGTAAAATCGATTTTCATTAAAACAAATCGACATAAAGTACAAATTGAAATTAATCGATAAACTCGATTTATCGCCCAGCCCTATCCAGAACTTAGAAGGGTTACCAGAACAATCTGATGAGGATATAACATAATAATGAGATTTAGCATTACGTATAGATACAAGACATTTATTACGAAGATGACGAAAATATTTCCAATCACTATTTGAACCTTGTTCCAAGCAGTGTCCCTAGCATGCAATAATTCAGCGATTTCTTGTGAGAACCAGGGGTTGCATCTGTTTTTCATTCTCAATTTCTTAAAAGGGGCATGTCAATCCGCTACTGAATTAAAAGCTATAATAGATTTATTTAAAGCAAGGGTAGGATCAGAAATGTCAGTTATGAAAGATATATCAAGAGAAGAAATATCAGTTAAAAAAATCCTGGTCCACAAACTTTTTAAAATTCCTCTTAACGATTAAACGACGCTTTGATTTTACCTGTTTAACATCTCTGATTCAAGCAATTGGACAATGGTCACTAAAATCAAGTGGGAGAACCCCAGAGGATTTAAAATGATGTGGTCTATTAGCTAATATAAGATCCAATAATGTAGATTTCCCGAGAATTGATGGGTCGGGTCTTGTAGGAGCAGATATCAATTGAGAGAGATTTAAGCCAGTGCACAGATCTTTTAGACCATCAGAAGCATTACTAAGCCAATCAAGGTTTAGGTCACCCATTAATATGACTTCGGAGGAGATCAGATGAACCAAATCATAAATTGCTGTTGATGGTGCTGACGGGGGACGATAGACACCCAAGACAGTTTCCAACATTAGCACTGTTACATAAGGAAACACTTAAGGCCAAATATTCGAAGCATTTTGGGATGGCCACAGAGTCAACAACATTTACAGGAAAATTCTTCTTAACAAAAATGGCCACACCACCACCTGTAGGCCTGCATCTATCTGTTCTGAAAACATTATAACCATCAAGAGCAATTTCATTATCACCTACTTGATCAGTTAGCCGAGTTTCAGAAAATATAAAAATATCTGCCTTTGTTTGTAAAGCCCAGATGTTAATGTAATCCATTTTAGAAATAAGACTGCACACATTCATATGAATAAAACTCAATCCATTTTGCGCCCTAAAATCTGCCAGAGATTTGAGGACAGATTTAGAAGATACCTGATGAAAATTGCAGCACTGATTAGGTATCATTTTAATCTTAATTAAATTGGAAGGGTTTCTCAACGGAATCTGATTTATTTGGTTACCAAACCACTTGGAGCTCGACTTTGGCATATGTAGACAGTGGAGTAAAAACAAGCTCAGGCCTTTTAGAAATCCTCGCAGGAATGAGGGAGTCAGGCATGGGGAGAGCAACACCATTATATATAGCATTTTTTACAATAGCAGCAACAAGACCCGCACTGTCAGGGACATGGCTGTGAGATGAGCAGATTGGCAACTGGGCAGGGTCTTGCTGAATACAGCATCAATGTGAACTAAAGGCAATGAAATTCATAAAGTTGTGAGTCATCTTTTCAGTCCTCATCTTGTTCAAATGTAGAGCATCGAGTTTGAACAAGTCACGCTCAGTCCAGAAATAATCAAAACTGCTTATGAAGTCAAGTCCAGTGGCAGTGGTAAAGTTATGCATTCAGTGATGTAGACTGTAAAGATGATTGAAATGCTCTGAGCTTTTGGATAGTGTTGGTATTGGGCCAGGCAAAACACAAATCTTCCAAGAATAAAAGGAAGACTTTCAACTGTAATGACTAGTGATTCCAGATCGTCAAGGAGTTTAAGAGACTGTCTAATTTCTACCCATGTGTAACAGGACATGATGAACAGAGGGGTGGAGATCAATAATGTCAGGAATTATCTCTATATAGTCAGTTGTTTTCCCACTGGAGAGACAGTAAGTGATGGAGCCTGGGAGATGGACAATTCTAATGATGGAGTCACCAATTACAAGAATTTCTGGAAGTTGGTTTTTACAGCCTTTATCATACACGGACAATCTAGGCGGAAGGAATACATCGGCGATGACTGTGACATCTGGAGTAGTAGAAGAAGAGTTAAAGTCACCTGCACGGATGACGTCTTCACTCACCTTTCCGGTCGGTGACTGACTGTCTCCATGAATGCCGGAGGGAGCAAGGACTGTGGGCAGGGAGAGGGGGCCAGGAGTCAGCGTTGGTTAATGGTGAAGGTGGTGAACATCTAGCCCGTTTACCATGGGACATCGGTGGAGTAATTGGAGGAGTACAATGCTTTCTGCTCCGGAGGTGAAGTGCGGCTGAGAGTTCTGTCGGGATGTTTAAGCATGTAGCCGGTAGCGTTAACTCAGCTAGCAGAGCAAAGAAGTTTGAGGGCAGAATGAGACCATCATCATCATCTTCTGTATCAGACGTAAACAGGGGGAGAGCGACCCGTTTTCGTGTCTTATCAACAGACAACCATGAGGAAGAGTGAGCGTCCGATGTGCTGGGGACATCAGGTTTGGCAGATGCGGCAAAGACATCTTCAGGAGCCGCCACTGCCAAAGACCACTCAATATCCAGAGCTTTGAGGTTTGCCAAGCGGGAGCACAGCTCGGACTGTCGCTGGAGGAGCTCATCAATGAGGCATTCTATGTACTGGAGTTACCCTTTTAGGACCGTGAACTCTTTTTTGGAGTGGGGTTTGGAATTCTTTCTCTGCGCCATTTCCTTGACCGAAGACACTGTACACTTTTAACATGACCACCACGAGTTACCTGTGAAATTTGGCAAGTATATTTGTACCTTAAAATCCAGATTACTCTTATGGCGGATGACAGAATTCATTGTTTTGCTCTGCAGTGTCAGCAATACAACATTTGTCTCATGTCTCTATCCAAGTTCAAAATGGAAATTTTATTTAATTTGCTGCGCTCATATCACAACATGCAATAGGCAGCAATAAATTCCTAGAATATCAACAACTTAAGTCTATAATAACTAAGAAATATATCCTTCACCAATCAGACTTACAACTCCCCATTGTGGTAGCAGAATTTTTAAGCATCGACACCCTAATCTATCAGAAAATATATAAATTATTGTCGAACATAGATGACACAATGTCTCTACCATCATCAAAATGGGAGGCAGCTCTATCCATCAGTTCTAATCATAACTTCTGGCCACAAAGATGTGTGAACACCTTCAGAAGGACTTCAAATCCTAATTTGCAGCTCATACAATACAAAATTATTCACAGAACACATTATACAGGACAAAGGATGTTCAGGATGGGTCTTACACACTCAAATATCTCCTCACATTGCACAGATAACAGACCTGATGATTATGCACACACTTTGTGGTTTTGTGCGCCTGTCCAAAGTTCTGGCTTGAGGTCTGTGAGGACCTATCAACATGGCTTAATTGTAGTATTCCTGCATACAAGACAGGACAAGGGGGAAAAAAAGAAAAATATAACAGTCTGTCATGAAAGCTGCTGCTGTCATTCAAGCTGCATTATCCACTCCTTCGTCTACTTGTATTATAAAAATAAGACAGTTATTTGTTTAATATTCAAGGTAGTGGACTGCACTGCAAATTATTTTTTCACATTTTTGTCTACATTAAACAGTAACAGACATCTAATATCGGCTAAGATCAAAATTTCAAAATTACACTGATCAGTTTCTAAAATGCGGTCTTATTCATGCCAGTGATCTGAGGCCTGTTTTTGAGGTCATAGGTTTAGCCGGGACGTGACCACCGCTCACTCTGCTGTCACTGTGGTTTAGGCTGCAGGAACTGCTGTTTTGCCCTACCTCACTTATTCTTCGTGTTTTGCACTTCTGTCATTTTTATGTTAGCCTTTCGACTATATTATAATTCTGTTCTGCTTTTAGCATTCTGTGATCAAGTTAGTGTGGGTTTTGCTCAGTAAATTGCTCATGCACTTGAGTATGGTGTTATATTTGTGCCTTCTTCCTGCGCAAGCAGTGGGACATTCTGAGCGAAGACAAAATGTATTTTGTGAGCATATCAGCTGTATTGTGAGCAGAAAATATTCTCACGCAAAGAATAACTTAATCTGAGTGAACAAAAATCAATCTGAGCACATTAAATACATTTTCGTGTTTGCTTCTCTCTCTGAAGAAACAACAATATAATTTCCTCCCAGTTTTATTCATATGCTCTTTCACTGATTTCTTCTCTGTGCGCTGCTCAGAGGAAGTCAACCTGATTGGCTGTTTCTGGCTGCGTCCCGCTAACTATAAAAAAACTACATCTACGAGTTTTGCATTTCAGTCAAGAATACATACATTGGTTGGTATTTGTCACATTTCCTTATCATTAAGTAAAATGACAGCTTCATTTAATAAATAAACTAATCACATCATTTTTGCGATTTTGGATGACATACAAGGAAATTGTTCCTCATTGTTTGATGCATTTGGAGAAGAGATCAGTGAGAAAGCATATATAATACTGAGAGGAAATTATATTTTGAATTTCCCCCACAGGGGATGGATAAAATATTTTCTTTTCTATGATTATATATATATATATATATATATATATATATATATATATATATATATTACTGCTTGTAGAATAAAAGCATTTTGAGTGGTTAAGTAGACATAAATACAGTCAGAAAACTGTAAATGGTGCTCAGAGTAGTTGGCTCAACTATGGCATGGATAACCACGCACCGCATTAATGCAATGAGAGCCTTGTCTGCTGTGGGTTGTTAGAATTTGCGGAACATGACTGTTAAAACAGAAAGTGTTCAGTTAAAGTAATGGCCTAATGATCTTTTAAAAAGTAACACTTCTAACTTCTTGACAATTTGTACATAAACTTAATTATCTAAAATGTTGGTGTTAGCTAGTATAGCAAAAACATTTGATGGACAACAATCCTAGCCATATTTCTTAAATAATTATACTTCCTTTGCCTAATGTTTGAACTAATCCCTCTGAGGCACAATGTGTTCGCAGGTCCAGCATGGAACAGGCCCAAGACTGTTTCATAGTCTGATGAAAAGTTAGTTCCACATGCACAAACCTTTATCAACTCTTCCTGGAACATTACAGCTGTCACGGCTAAGTGTCTAGCCGCATAACAAAACATGGAACTCCGAGAGGGGAGGGAGATGATTAGTGAGTTTCCGAATAAGGAATTTGTCTAGACAGAGTATGTCTAGTCCTTACTTGATCCAGGAATGAATCCAAATTGGAGGGGAGGGTGCTAGCTGTGGTGCAGAGGTTCTGAGTCGGTGGCAGGGCAAGCAGGCAGGTATGTGGAACAGGCTCGTAGGAGGAGGGTAACCATAGATGCCAAGGCTTGGAGAGTGGATGAAGGACACGGCGCTGAAGGAAACAAGAAGGCAAGGCCAGAGCTAGGAGTTTAACTTGCACTACAACAAAGGAGTCGGCCTAATTACCACTAGAGTGGTGAGATAATCTGGCGAAGATTGATAGATACTGCAGTTCCTAAAAGATGAGTTCATCAGTTCCTGATGAGGGCAGATGAGAAACAGGTGTGGAAGCAGTCCAATCAAGACTCTGCCACAGGCTCCCAGGAAACCTGCCCAGCCCCACCTAAGACTCAGAAACCACAGCAAAACAACACAGCCAAGCTTGATCGTGACCACCCTCAAATGTAAACTTTATGCATTTGGGCTATCATATCATCTAATGCTTCACTGTGAGATGCATGCTGTTCAGTACAGCTGACAACAGAACATTTCAGTGTGAAGCTTTCTTCATAATCCTACCATGTTGAATGCAAGCAGAGGTTAAGACCAAGCACTGGATAACTTCAATAATTATGCAACTTGACACTGAAAACGGGTGACTGAGTAGGATGCTTTCAAACTGAGGAGAACAAAACAAAGTATTATGTTTGTGTTTTTCAGTTGTTGACTTCAGACACCCAAATATGTGCACTCAAGGATGGTGATCTTTTTCATATTATTTCCCCTTTAAATTTACTAACCCTGGCTGTCTAAGAAAACCATACAGGTATTTGGCCCCCTGATAGCAGCTCTTTTTAGGTGGTTATCTAGCCTTGCTAATCATGTAGAATGGCCCAGGTGACTAATGTATGCCATGTTATTTAATGTAAATAAATTATGTAGATGCAGGTGTAACTCCCTCGAGTTGAAGCACGAACAAGGCGCTCTTTGTTTACTGGCATTTATTAGCATATTCATGCTGTAAGAACTAAATAAAATAAACAAAACGGACATTTAGCTCACTTGCTAACTGGAGATACTCTGGTCTCTGTCTGTATAAGCATTCCCAGCATGTGAAAGTGAATGCCGGACGTGGTACAGCATGACAGAGAGCCCATGCAGAACTGGATGTTTAAATCCATGTCTGTATGTCCAGTTCTGGTTAACAAAGAATTCAAATGTTAGTGTTTGACTTATGTTTAAGGTGCCACGTAAAACAAAAGGAGGATGGCTAGTTTGCATGCAAGATCAATACTAACATCAACTTGACTAAAATTAACCGTAATGTCTAAACACCCTTAACTCTTTCATGCATGAATTATGAAAGCCTCAGTCAGGATTTTTTTCCCCAAGTGTTTTTATTTATCTTTAGGCATAAAAAGAACAAATTATTATTATTTTATTTTTAGACCAATTATTTAAGGAATTACTGAAATGTCACATGGAATGGACGTCCACTTTAGTAGCCAATGTGCAACTTTGACAAAAAAAAAAAAAAGACATTTATTATGATAAAAAAAAATTCTATTTCTGTTCACTCAAGTGGATGTCGTGCATGAAAGGGTTATAAAAGATAACTCAACATAATGCACTTTCACTAATTGTTGTAAATGAGTGGTCTGCCAACACAGAAGCAGTGTACAGGAGGAGCTAGAGTCTCTTCTTTCTGAGACGGGTCAGGTCCTTCAATGTCTGCAGTGACATAATGTGAATTTTATCACACTGTCATTGAGAGTGCACTGTTCTATGCTATTGTCTGCTGCAGCTGCGCTACAGACAAAAATTGTAGGCGCCTGGACAAAGTAGGCAGAAGGCTAGACCCTCTCAGTTCTGTGGTGGAGCTACGAATGAGGAGGAAATTATATTCTTTTTTGGAGAACAATAAACATCCTCTCCACAGCATCCTGGCACAACAGAGGAGCAGATGCAGCAATGGGCTCATCTCACTGCGCTGCAGGACTGAAAGGTTCAGGAGGTCCTTTGTCCCCACAGCCATAAGACCATAATCCTTTGTGCTCGCTTAAAGAAAGGGCATACCTACATGAATAAATATACTAATGAGATAGCATGCTCTTTTAATCTGTTCCCGGTTTATTTTCCATCTAGACAGCTAATTAGTAACCTATTATTCTAAGAACATAAAATATTTTCAGATCAATAAAAGGAATCAATGCAGTCATCACATCACAAAGTGTTTGTGTTAAATGATTATAAATAATCCAATCCCAACATGTAATTCAAGATTGTTAAAGTATAGATGCCTAAGTACATATTCAGTACAAATGGGGATATAATCTTCGCTGCTCTTATTTGAAGTATGCAAGAGAAAACACAGTTTAATGAGCAGAATTTTAGAGCCACATTGACATTGATATATGGTAAGAGATCGCAAAAAAATATCAATGTCTGCTATATTTTTCTTGATCACATGCCTAATAAATGCAATATGAAACCAACCCTTTCTGGTCCATCTTGTCTTCCACAGCTCTATTTATTATTTTCATTTCAGTTATTATTACTTTTATTACAATTATTACTATTTCAGAGTTAAAATTAACAAAAGGACACTTTAAAATTAAATTTGAGAGGCCAATTTTGATTAAGACAGATTTGCAAAAATTTGATAAGACTTTCTTTTATTAAAATGACCTCCAAATTAAGTTTGGATGTGACTGACCTAATTCCAGATTTATTTGTTTAATTTGTTCATTTTTTTTCTAAAATATTATTATTACACACTCTAAACTTGTTCAGTCATTTAGGTAAAAAATGTAAACTGGCTGGAAACTTAATCATAATATTAATAATTATACAGAACTAAATGCTTTTTTGTCTTCAACTCATGATTAGCTTTGGTTTTGACATAATATCTGATCTTAATAAAACAAAATAAATATGAAAAGCAAATTCTGCTGATTTTCTCAGTTGTTGCCTTCTTGTCCTTTAATGTGGCTTTGCGTAAAAATGGTGGTATGAAGACATTTTCATCTGCATCCTGTCAGTATTTTGAGGGTATATTTCCTCCACTCTCCATCAGTCAGGTCATGTATGTGTATTGTAGTAAGTGCATCTGGATGTGTATTTCTGCAACTGCCCCCTCCCTTCCTCTTCTGTTCCCCCTCACTGACATAAACGCTCTCTCTGCCTGAGTCGCTCTCCATCTCTCTCTGATATACATAGCAATGACCCCTGTCTCAGTCATGTTGGCACCATGCTGTGAATTCCATCTAAGCAGAAAAACAAGTGGAGATTGTTATGCAAATTGATATGTGGTGGGCTGTGTACAGGAGGGAAAAAATAGCAATATTTGCAAGGGAAGAAAGGAGATACAGAAACAAAAGAAAAACCTGAAAGAGGAGAAAAACTAAAATTAAAACAGAAGAAAATAAAATGGGGTGGGGGGCGTAAACATAGGAAACACATTAAAGATGCAGAAAACAGACAGGGTGATAGGATATGATGATCTTTAGAGCATATGTTTACATGAAATAAATCTACCACTGGTGGATGTGTTTACCATGTAAGCTTATCTCACTGATCATCCAGGTGAAACAAACTGATATGTATGAAACTGTATGTGCATTATAGAAATAAGTCGCTTTTTGTGGGGTGTTAGTTTATTTTTGTATCATAAATCATATCTACATTTGTCTGTGTATGCTGACTCTTTTCCTCTTACTGTCAACATCTAGTATACACATTCACTCAAGCACCCTCACAGAAACATGCATGACATGGAAAGCTAAGGGATAATAAAGGGAAATAGTGGGTCAGTTACTGTTTAATTGTCATTGCATATCATTGTGAGTAGAATGCATTTGCACAAATGTACACACACGGTAGGCAATGTGGGGTTCAGTGTCTTGCCCAATGATGCTTTGACATGAGGCCTAGCGTTGAACCCGCAACCCTCCGGTTAGTAGGTGACTGCTCTTCCTCCATAGCTACAGCCACCCCAGTTCTTGTCCCCTTCCCCTTGAGATTAGAAGTGGTCTTCAAAGTAACAGGAGGATGATACAAACCAAAAGTGCTCCAAGCTGAGTTTCGATTGTTGGAAAAACCCTGTGATCAAGCATACAGTATATGGAGACAGATTTTAGATCACTCTGTTGAATTGAGAATATATTCAGGGTGATAACAAGTAGAATCTAATGAAACAAATTTTGAAGAACTTAATTTACCCCTAAAGAAGGGAAAACAGTGAGTCCACCATTTGACTTTAAAAACAAGTCCACAGACCAAATGTTCTGTTGAAATGTATTACCTTGAAAGTTGTGCTTAGTGGCATGAAAAAGAAAAAAAAAAAAGATTTTGTCTTCATCAACATGAATATATAGTTTTCTGTGTGGAGCGTATTTCACTTTGTCTTTTAAGACCGTATATAAAATTTACATTAAGGAGTAATATCACTATACCATGCAAACGACTGAAGGCTGTATTTAACTTCACATAATCTAAAGGTACAAAGCTATGTAATGTTTGACCAGACTGGAGGCACCAGTACATAACCATGTCCTTTCATATAACAGGGTTACAGTCAGAATATTAGATATTACTGTACTTACTGCAAGCACTAAGCGAAAGGAGACACACTGCGGGGATCTTGCAAGCAGCAGGCCAAATAGAGAAAAATTTAATGAAAAATGAAAGCACATAACATAATCACAGAGGAAACAAGAACTGAGGCCTATCACTGAAGGCGTAGAAGGCGTACAGTTTGTTTAATATTCTCTGGGAGATAAATAACAGACTGTAATGAAACTGGAAAACAAATTTAATATTAAACAGAACTTTGTTGAAAATATTACAGAGGCTATATGTATACATATCTGAATACTTGCTAAAAGGACGCCAAAGACTGAACAAACTCATCAGGAAAACAGAGTGTTGTTGTGTCAGACCTGGACTTTAAAGAGGACTCGGATGCGGAAAGATGAATGTTTAAAGGAGAACAATTATACTCCTTTTCCACCAGTTCACACATGTCTGTGAAATAATTTGGTCAAATTCGTACCAGATCAAGCACAGCAGCCCTCTCTGTAAACTGTCTGTCGCACTCGAGCGCTGCAGCGGCTACTCACTCCGCCCCCCTCTTCCACCCAACGTTTGGCATCAGGCTGCTATGACAACAGTTGAACACGAGCACTGGTCATGGCTGCCAACATACCATTGTAACCATATATGTTTGAGCCAGAGTCAGACCCTGAGAATGTATATACTCCAATATAACACAACTTGCTGTATAAATAATTTATTTCAGCATCATTTGTACCTGCATGAACTAGTGGTTAGCATTAGCTCGTGGTAATCGGACAAAAGATGGATGGTTGGTATCGATCCCACTTTGAGGAAAAGTTTTGCAGCCAGTACTGACCCAACTTGTGGAAGCAGTCCATGTCAAAATGTTTGGCACACACAGATAGGATTATGCCGACCGTGGCCGGAACTTCGCCGTCAAAAATAAACTTTATCCACTCACGTCATAGGTCCTCTGAGACTCGGGTCTTATGCAGGGTTTTGTGCTGGTCACTGCAGCTAACAACAGAGCAACTTACATGCAGCTCTCAAATTCGCCTTATTACCAACCGTTTTTCTTTGCTGCGATTAATGAAATATGGGCCCCTCATCTGAGCTTTGCTGTTTTATAACCTCTAAGGCGTGGTGGGTGGAGACTGGGGATGTTGGGAACTACTGGAGGAAGGGGGGCGGAATCTGAACACGTTGCCCAGACAAGAGGGATAAGAGAGTGAGTGGCCGCAGCAGCACACACGAAATGGACGCGGTTGTTGTTTTTAATCTGGGAGGTTTGTACGCACCCTGAATTCAATTATATTAGTGTAGAACACCTGGGAAAGTGTTTTTTCGGAAAGTGTTTTTTCGCATAATATTTGATATTAATAGATATTAAGCACTCTTAATATCTCCAACCTCCAACACTGAGTGACAAAATAAAAAGCTATGAAAATTTTTCTATATAATCTTTAAAATTTAATAACGCAAAAATAATCAGAAATAAATAATCTAATAAACAGGCAATCACTCTGCTAAGAGGAGCACTTATAACTATGAACTGTAAACTCAAACCACTCCCTTAAGCTTGTTGAATAGTTGAAGTGTCGCTCACAGTGACGTCAAAAAGACGTATATCCGCCTGGCGCGAGCCATGAAAAGGCAGAGTGGCGCGTAGTTGTGCACCACTCAAAATTTGTAACTTGACGCATGAGGAGAACGACAAACCGGATGGACCAATTCGAAAACAGGCTCAGTGAGGAAGTGCGTCTGTACAGGCACCTGTACAACACTGCACTGAAACAATATAGTGACCATGTCAACTCCCATAACTCATGGATGGAGATTGGCAATACTTTGGGGAAAGAGAGAGTTCTGTAAGAGTGCGTGGAAGAAGCTACGGGACAGATACGTGAAAGCCTGAAAGGCAACGATAATTTTGAAGTGTGTCCATTGAAGCACACTATTTCATAAAAAACAAACAAAGAAAATGTGACACAATACACTTAAAAGTCCTATAACAATATTCTAAGTACTATATCAGACTATAATGGTGATAACACACCTATTGAAATTTCAACTTCTGCAACTTCTTCCACTTTCGTCATTGTAGAGTAGTTAGCGGTAACCTTCACATAGCAGCAACACCTCTGTGACGAGAAGACTGCAACTACTGGCGCATCGGAAATTATGATTAATTGGTCTATCAACGTCGCCAAATTTAACGGCGGAGGGGCGCTGGAGATTTAGTCCTAACTGCTATGTAAAATGCGTGAAGGTTTAGGATTGCTAAAGCTGCATGAGGAGCCAGCGATAGTTTTTATTTCGTAGTGCGTCTCCCAGACTCTGTCCGACGCTACAGGGGGAAAAAAATATGTGCAACGACGAAGAGAGATGATAGCGATAGCGATGACAACCGGAGTTCAAGAGCAGCTTCCACCAAATTCAGTGAAATCATGATTAATGTACTCTTTTGCGAGACGGATGGAGGATGGGACCCGACAAGCCTCAAAAATCAACATTTCCCAGAAAATCAAGCTGAAAGATAAATGTTACAAACAGAGTTTTTGTCGGAGCTTGTTCAACTGTAAGACGTGGCTTGTAGGTTGTGGAGCAGCCAAGGCACTTTCCTGTTTCCCGTCCTCTTCAGAAGTGACAAATGTGATTCAACTTGGACAAAGACTGGACTAACTGACTTAAAAGCACCTCTCCGAACGGAACAAGAAGCATCATAGATCTAAAGTTCACATGGAAAACTGTGTAAAGCTAGCTGTGTTCGGAAAGATTAGTATTAGTATAGATTTGATGATGGGCACCGCATTGCTGTAAGAAGGCACAATGAAGAGGTAGATAATGTATATGCTACATTTTAATTGGAAAAGTTCTGTTTCATTCTCCCTTCTCAACACACACTCACCTTAGACACTCATTCACTCACTCACTGTTGATTTGTATAGATTCAGCTGAAATCATACACTTGTGAATTTATCCCTTGATTGTATTCTTTTTGTTTTGTAATCTTCAAAACAAAGAATACATGCCATGATGCGTTCAGGGTCCCTGCTATAGTAGTCTTACTACTGACAGCTGTTCTGAGAACATGCTGGGACACAGTAGGATTCCTGCATTAGTTAGTAAAAGAAGGAATCGAAAACAGTCAACTTGCTGGGTAAATCTATCTAATCTGTTAACGGTACCACATACAACTCAGAATACAATAGAGACCAGTGTAAACTCCACAAAGCTAGCTTTACTTAATATTAGATCTCTGTCCAATAAGTCACTGTTAGTTAATGACTTCATACTTTCAAACAATTTAGATTTTCTTTTCTGACAGAAACAGGGTTAACAGAAAGCACAAGTGCTACTGTTCTTAATGAAACAGCATGAAATTTTAGTTTCATGGATAAATGCCGAAATGGGAGAAAAGGTGGGGGAGAAGCTGCCTTATTTAAATATACATTCCAGTGTAAAGAGATCTCATTTGGTGATTTCACTTCTTTTGAATATCTTAGTTTTATTTTAAAGGGTGTTCCTAAAATTCTGTCCTTAATCATTTACAGATCTCCATGATACTGTGCAAGTTTTATTGATGAATTGTCTGAATTATTATCCGTTATCTTGACTGATTTTCACCATTTTATCTTGACTGTGGATTTTAACATTCACATAGATAATATGACGGATGGTAATGCCAAATAATTTTCTTCTGTGCTGGACATGTTTGGTTCGTGGCAACATGTAACAGAACTGACCCACTTTCGAGGTCACACTGGATCTGGTCATTTCTAAAGGTGTTGATATTTCTTCTGTTGTGGTTATTGATTGGCCCTTATCTGACCATTTCTGAGTTTTATTTTATTTCTTGATTACTCAGAATGTTAAAACAACCAGCTTCTCAGTTAAGAAGAGGTACATTAATGAGAGAAAAAGTGCTCAGTTTAGGGAGGCCATAGCTAGCGCACAGTCGGTTGACGGACTGCTGGATCATTTCAACTTGAAAACTTGAATGTAATGGAAGCTGTTGCACTGATAAGAATCAAGAGCACCTTAAGCAAACAGAAAACACCATGGCGAAACACCACAACGGTCTAAAACCTGAAAAGAGAATGCAGGAAAGCTGAATGTAAGTGGAGGAAAACAAACCTTCAGATTAACTATGAGCTGTACAAACAAAGTCTGTGTCGTTATAACAATGAGCTGTGCAAGGCCAGAGAGCTGCATTTATCTGAACTGATTGATAAGAGTGTCAACAATTCTCGAACTCTGTTTGCTATGGTTGAAAAACTCACAAATCCTCCTAAACAGTTAAACCCAGACCTCCTCTCCACTGAGAAATGCAATGAATTTGCCAATCTTTTTAGCCACAAAATCTGTCTATGTTAGAAAAATTCACTCACAGACAACGTTATGAAACCAAGAAATCCCTCCAAGGCCTCAGTATTTTACTTGCAAGGGGAGAACAACACACAAACCTTCTCTCTGCAGATTCACAAGAGTTCTCCAACGAGTGGTTGCCTCCCTTGCTCTTTTATTAGGTTACACACACACACACACATACTCTATGTGCTTTCATGTGCCCAGGTCTGGTATATCTCCTGAGTTTGGAGGCATCTCTTTATTTTGGGAGCTATAAAGATAACGATCAGTGGGGAGACAACATGCCTTCTTAAAACACAGTTCTCTTTGTCTCCAAACTTCTCCTTGATAAGTTTTGATATATATAATGGCCTCTCTGGCCTCTTTGTATATTTATAATAAGCAAACTATTCAGACAGTCTAAAACCTAGAAATCTTGTTATGTCATCATTTAATATTGTTGATTTAGAGAAAACAGTTCGGCATCTGAAATCAAAAACTTGCACTCTGGACAGGATACCATCTGACTTTTCAAAAACTGTTTTTACCTCAGTAGAAAGTGATCTTATACAAATAGTTAACAGCTCACTGGCATCAGGCATTTTTCCCAAGTCACTAAAGACAGCTGCCATTAAGCCACTCCTAAAGAAGAGAACTCTAGATGCCTCTGTGATGAACAACTACAGACATGTCTCCAATCTCAAGATTATTCAAGATTATTGAGAAAATTAAGAAAGTTGTATTTAACCAGCTCAACGACTTTCTGAATGAAAGTGGAAGTCTCAATAACTTAAGCCAAGTTCTGTTAGATCTCAGCGCTGCATTTGATACTGTAGCTCACAGAATCCTGTTGCACAGGCTGGAAAACTGGGTTAGACTTTCTGGAGCGGTCCTTAACTGGTTCAGGTCCTATTTAGAAGGCCGGAGTTACTTTGTCACGATTGGCAGCTATGAATCTGAGCGAGTGGCCATGACTTGTGGAGTCCCACAGGGGTCAATTCTTGGACTTCTTCTAATTAACTTATATATGCTACCTTTGGGTCAGACATTGCAGAACTTTAACATCAATTATCACAGTTATGCAGACGATACACAACTTTATGCATCTCTGTCACCAGACGGCTGCAGTCCAGCAGATGTACTGTGTCAGTGTCTGGAGGAAATAAACTCCTGGATGAGAGAGAATTTTCTACAATTAAATGAAGACAAAACTGAGATCATTCTGTTTGGTAGCAAAGAGAAGAGGGTCAGCATTGGTAAATACCTTGAGACTCGGGCCCTTACAATCACTGACCAAGTTCGTAACCTTGGAGTGTTGATTTAGGCCCAAAATACATCTGTGATATGTTCAGATAATATAAACCCAGCAGAGCTCTTAGATCCAAGGACCCAGGTCAGCTGGTCCAGTCCAGACTAAACATGGAGAAGCAGCATTTAGCTGTTATGCTGCAAAGAAGTGGAACAAACTGCCAGAGGAGATTAAACTGTCACTAAATGTAGACATTTTTAAATCCAGGTTAAAAAAAATGTTCTTGTGTCTATGCATGAAATCTGCACAGTATATTTTAACTTATCTTGACTGTTGCTTGTTTTTATTAATTTTATTTCTATTTATATTCTTTTACATATTTCTAATGCTTTTTCTGCTCTCTGCTGCAATGCTTTTATTTTATGTAAATCACTTTGAATTGTTTTGTACATGAAATGTTTTATTTTAAACCTTTATTTCATCAGGCAAGCAATTTCAGAACAGGTTCTTATTTACAAAAGCGGCCTGAGGCCAAAGAGCAAAGGCTCTTTGAAGGGGAGAGGGGGTCCTACAACATAAAACAAGTTACAATAACAGACAACAATTAAAAGTAAATACAATAAAACATTAAACGATGAGGCACAGCAAGTAGACATGTTCAACAGGTGCAGGAGTCTGCTATTATATGTAATATATTTTGTTTGAAATCAGTGAAAGAGGTGAAGACAGTGAGCTTGAGAGTGTTTTGTAAATTGTTCCAGTCATTGGCTGCAGCAAAATGGAAGGCACTACGTCCGAAGCTGGTACGGATTTTGGGGACAGCAAGTTTGACAAATTTGCTAGACCGTAGGTTGAAAACAGAGTGAGAGAAAAATGCAAAGGGAAGAAAGATAAGAGGGTGATAAGCCAAGTATGGATTTGTAGATGAGTTGTGCTATACATATATATTTGACTTTGACTATAGTATTTGATAGCATGAAGTCTAATATAACTGTACATTGTTACTTTTTCTGTGAAACTGGAAACTGAAATGAAATTAAACACTGTGCCAGCAGAGGAGGCTATCAAAATGGCTATGAATCTCAAGACTATTCTATGAAAATTACAAACAAAAAAAAAATCACTTGCAAAAAGGCAAAAGAATTCTGGCTTAAGGATCTAGAACGAGCAAGGCAAGGAAAACTATGCGTGTGGTGGTAGGCTTGGGTGAATGACAGATCGAAACACTCACACAAAACAAAGGGAGAGGCAGACATGTGACGCAATGGGAAATAGGTGGACACAATCAGGAATCAGGGAAGACAATTCGACTGGTGACACATGAGGAAGGGCAAGTGACCTGTAACGAGTTAATCTTTCAAAATAAAACAGGAAATGATAAGACAGAGACAGAAGTCAAAATTAATTAGAATACAGTATATTATAGTTGATAAATGCCCATCATACTGTAAAATAACATGTATATTGTGTCAAAAAACATTAAAATAAGATAAATTTAAGATTAATCTCTGTAAATTCACGGTATACATTATTTATTTAAGGAAACAGCCCAGGCCATCTACAGTAATTTCATGTTAAAATATTATTTCTTCCATGAATGATAACAAAGTTGTAACAGAAAAATGAACTAGGTTCATAAAATTAAAGGTAAATGCCTGCAAATTTACAGTATTAATCTGTCATTTCAGATAATTAGTATATTAAAAAACAACCATTAGACAGTGGAACAGCAAGCTAAATACATTACAAATACATAAGAAATAGCTACATTTCGGCCAGTCCCTGTAAATTAAGGGTATTTTAGTATTTTTTTTATGGAATGGCCTCATCTATCCAGAGTAATTTCCTGTATAAATATTGTTCTTTCATGTACAATGACTGTGAAATAATGTGTAAAAATGCCACAAATGCATTAAACCAACGATAAATGTCTGCCCATTTACAGTATGAATCTGTAATTTTAAAAATTAAAAAATGTTCATTGGACAGTGGGAAAAAAAGCGGAGTAAATAACAAATACATCAAAAATAGCTCCATTTAAAGGTAAATTCCTGTAAATCGAGGACATTTTGTAGTAATTTCATGAAACCGTCTTGTACATCAACTGTCACAGTTTAGTCATCCAACCATCAGTAATTTTCCATTGATCCTGCTTCTGCCCCACTCAGCCTGTCAGTCACACACACCTCATCAGTTAACTCCACTCACCTGTGCACACAGTTGCCTCTCATCACATGCAATCAGCCCAGCATATAGTCACCAGCTCCACACTCTATCCTTTGCCAGATTGTTCTTTGCCATGCAAGTCTTTCCAGCGTTCTCCTGCCAGCTTTACCGGTACCGACCTCGCCTGTCCCTGATTCCCTGCTTCGTCTGCCTCCTGGTAATTCGACCCAGCCTTCTGTCCCTGACCAAGAACTTTGCCTCTCCTCTCCTGATTCCTGTTTGCCGGTTTCTAAACCGTTTGTCTGTCTGCCAGAGTTTCATTAAAGCCTTGAACTTTTTACCACTGTCTTCTGACTCCTTTGTACTGCAATTGGGTCCATACACCACCCGTTACATCAACACTGATTTGCTGCATAATTGTGCTTTCCTCAAGTAAAACAACAATGACACAATGTATAAACAAAATATGAACCTTTAATCAAATAGGATTTTCTGCACATTTACACTATTAGTTATTCTAGTGAATTGGACAATGGAAAAGTAAACACTGTACACCAATAGGTATATTTAAAGATAATGACTGTAAATTTATGGTATTAATAAATGCATTAATAGCTTAGTGCTAACGAAGCTGAACAAACAACAGACCCTTTCAGGAGAGTATTGGGGAAAACCAGAACAGGACCCTTCTGACCTTATAGGGTTCAAAGTAAACAATGGTAACAGTTTGCCCTGACTCTGACTCAAGCCAGAGACAGTCGAGGCATGGACCTCTCAAAAGGATCTCCCCCAGAATCACTTTTTAGCTGAATTTTGAAACTGTATTAAATGTGCTTTATATCTTTGTACAAGTTCTTTCATGTTCTCAGTGATATCACAAGCTGCATTTTAATACCCTTTTCATGATCGTACGTGGAACGATACGAAAGATATTATTATTTTGGAAAATGACTACTCAGCTTATGGAGCCACATTGCCCCCAAGTGGTTCATAGTACTGAATAGTTAAACCCAAAACTAAGTCAACAACTTGCATATGACATGTGACATTTATATGAAATAATGCAACTGTTAACCAAAGCTGTTTGTTATTGTATTCTGTGTTTAACACAGGAAAATAACATTGGTTGGTTCGTTATTCATACGTCATAACTTTAGAGATATCCATCTGAATTTTGACATTCATAACCATCATGTTATGTTATGTTATGTGTAGCCTGGCTAAATGGGCTCAGGACACAGAAATCTTATTTTGGGGTCTTTATTCTGAGCAGAAAAATTGGTGTTCACTTTACATTAAAAAAAATCAAATAAAATACAACTCACAGTTGTTTTCAATAATATCTGGTATAATCCTTACCACAGACCGCCACACCAGACACTGCAGAGACGAGGCTCTCTGCCATTATGGGAAACAGACCCATGAATCCGCTATGCATCAACGAAATACAGAGACATCAGTACAAAATACTTTACAAAAACGTGGTCATGAGTTATTTCTAACTGGCCAACAGCTATTATTTCATGCCACTTGTTGTACTTAGAAACCTATTTTACCTTAAACAACAGCTCACTCCATCCACAACCAAACCCACATGTCTGTGTTGTTCTAATCAATATGGCGTTTCACATCCGGTTCTTCTTCGGGGCTGTAAACGAAATACCACAGCCCATGGTGGGACTCCTTAATTGAGACAGCGCCATCTAGTGGTGTAGCCGTCTATTTCTTTATTTCCCACCTGGCTACATATGTTATGTTGTTTTTTATGTCTTTATATCCTAAGTTTATGCTATATCTTTACCCTTTTTATCTTAACAAGTTATGGTGTTTTTAAAATCCTCTGAACAAATGTTCATGAGACGGAGGAATGCAGGAGTCGAGTTCCTTTGTTGCACCCTCCTTGCAGGTCCCCTAACAAAATACGCCCAGGCAGACATCACAACAGTTTCAGGCATACCATTGGCTGAAAGTGTAGCGTAGGCCTACATCATGCCCCGCCTCTGCGAATCAAACTCCGGAAACCGCAAGGAAAAGTCAGAATATTGAATAGAGAATAAAGAATAGAGATGAGAAGATGAAGAGCAGAGAGTTTTAAGTTGGATGGAATGAGAGTCTGGCGGAGAGTCTTTGAAAATGTCAGGAGAGGAAGATGAGATGGAAGAAGAAGGTCCGAACAAAGACAGAAAGAGAAGAATGTAGTAGAAAGATATGTTTTGCATTTTTGTTCGTCCGTCATCCTGTCTCCTCTCTATAGAGCATTTTAAACTCTGTTGCTGCAGCATCCTCACCTATTTTTGATCACCAAAAGGAGCCAGCTTTCAGCTTGTCAACCTTTTTGTCAATCTTTGGTGAATTTAAGTTCACCTCATCAGAGTTGGTCAGCAACCAAAACCAACTCGACCCTTGGACAATTTTGTCATTTGCGGTGAATTCCGACACACCACCCGCTCACGACGCTCACAACCCGCCGCTTGTACTTCTTCTGCTGCCGGAAGCGGCCAGAGAAGCCGGAAGCGGCCAAAGGGGCGGGGCTTATAGGTATAGAAACTAGCATATATATATATATATATATATATATATATATAATAATCTATCCATACATCGGTTCCCTCTTTCACCATGGATCGTACTCTTGGCAGCCTTCTTTGTGTTTGCGCTCTGCCGTTTTCCGCCCTTTTCCACCTTTTTTCCGCCTTCAGAATCCAGATCGGCCCTAATTGGCTGTCGTCGCGTCGCGTCACTGCTCATTTGCTTAAAGTTGAGCCTTTCTCAACTCTTGAAGCTCACGACGCTCACAACGCGCCGCTCACAACGTCAGCCGCTCATCGACGCCAGCTTACATTGAAAATGAATGGCAGCTGGCCGCTCACGACGCTTTTGGTGTGAGCCTCCGGTCATGCAGGACGAGCGGGACATTACACAGAGCAGCATACAGTAGTTTGACCACATTCAAATCGTGGATAACAACTTTCTGAACATACATCAGCAGAGAGCAGCACAATTACGACTAACCTTACGGCCATGTTAGAAAAGGCTTTGACCAAAAGCGCGTTAACAATTAATACTTAAGCTGTAAAATAAAATGACCTGGTTGCCATCATTCACTTAGTCTCAAAACTATACAAAACGATAGTTATCTGCTAAGAGCTAATAGCTTATGTAATGGTAAGAATTTATTAGAGGGATGCTAACGTTAGCGTCAAGGCTGTCCACTCGAGGAATGAAAATTAATTAAAATATCATTCACATGCGTTATCTGGGACACTTACCTATAAGGGTTTTTGGTTGACAATGGCCGTCCGTTGTGGCTGTCTCATACATCCTCCTTGAAGATCATGCGCCCAGCGCCCATGAGGGCACATCTTGAACGTTGTTGACTCATGACATGCCCACTACTAGCCTGAAGTACACTGGCATTGTCGTTCTTCAAACTTAGAAATAGGCACTTTGAAATTTGAATCTGCATAGTTTGATTGGGTGAAGTCAATGAAGTGCATTTCTAATTAAAACACATAGATTAATAAAAATATTATATTTTTATTATATTATATACTCACACACACACATATATATATATATATACATACATATGTGTGTGTGTGTATTAATAAATAAATAAATATTGGAAATACTGGAAAGAGCAAAAATGTAGATCTAAAATTAAAAAAACTTTTTGCAGAATGAATTTGTCATTTATTTTTTTTAGTTATTTTGAAAAATAATAATTTTGGAAGGATTTTAAGTTAATTCTGTGTTAGTTTCTGATGGTGTTGATGCTCATAGAATAAGGGTTTTCAAATTGTAGGCCCTTGGACAAACCCTGCCTTTTTTTGTGAAGATTTGACTTTGTTAAATAATAATAATGAGCCTGTCTGACTTTTCCTGTTCTGCTGTTGTAGATGGTGCGTCTTTTGGAGAGACATAAGTTAGAGCAGCTTCTCTCTGTTAGCATTACATTAGATATCGCAGTTAGTCCAGATAGTTTCAGCCGCAGGCTTGATAGCGGACCTGCTAAGTTGGCATCACTGATGTCAGATAGATAGAAAGAATGAATGAATAACATCTTTATTATGGTCCTGCATATTAATGTTCCCAGTCCCCATCGGACACCATACGTCCAGATTTATAAACCAAAAAGGAAACTGATATATCTCATCACATCCGTCAAATCATTTTCACCAGTAATGGTAATGAAAACAACACCAATAATCCCACTGTACTTCACAGATACATAATGCTCTAGTACTTTCTGCAATATATATATATATTTCTTACACTAGTTAAGTGAATTACTTTTATGTATGTTGCACGTATGTTTTATTTATACCATTAATTACCCTGTAAAAAAAACACTTTAAACACACAATTAATTACCCACAATTTTAAGGAAAACACTTTGAATGACTTGATTCTGCAATTGTGTATGTCTTCATCATCATGGACAGCAATCTGTAAATTAATACCTCACATTTAATGTAGAATGACAGTCAGATCTTTACAAATATGATAAATTGCCATTGAAAACATTATATTAACATACTCTTAAATCATGATAAATTACCTGGAATTTTAATGGGGATTTTCTAAAGGGAATTCATTGTTTTTTTGAAAGTCAAAACCAAAAAACAATAAAGTTAAAACCTGTAAGAATACAAAATACTTTCTGTAAAACTTATTTAAAGTGCACATGCCCTTATTTAAAGTGTAAAAATGGTCTTTATACAGTAATGTACAGTTAAGAAACATGAAATCACTTCAGCCACGCATACTAAATAACCTACAATTTTGTGGAAATACTAACAGATTTCTGTGATTTTATATACATTTCTTCGTTGCAATTATTAGGAAAGATCTGTAAAATTACATCAAATTTTATGTGAAATGACATTTGAATATGACATAAACATGTTAAATTACCTTTAAAAAACAGAAATAATGTAAATTATATTATTGGTAATTACATGTTATTCTAAAGGTAACCGTTTGAATTACTGCTAGTATCTGTTAATTTACAGTTTTATGGGAAATAGTGATAAACCTGTAAAAACATACAGAAAATAGTATATAAAATTAGAGTCAAAGATGTACAAATACAATAAATTGTCATTAAAAAACATAATATTAATGTAATCTTACATTATGATTAATTAACTGTAATTTTAAGCATAAAACTTAAAATAACTAAAAATATCTGTAAATCTACTTGTATTTCATTGTTTTATTGGAAAACTGGAAAAATCTGTGAAAAGTTACAGAACATTTCCTGTAAAATGATTTTATTTTTTTTTTACTGTGCAGCAACCTCACAGCTAGCTGTAGACATCCACGGCTGGCAGAGGAACTTAATTGTTTCTTTGCTCTCTTTGAGGTGCAAACAACAGAGGCAGCAAAAATACCCAACCAATCCACTGTGACCACTTACTCAGAATGCAGTAATAAGAGGTAACACGAACCCTTTGGGCAATAAACTCAAGGACGGCTGGACCCGATGGGGTGACCGCTCTGATCTGTTCACAGATCAGCTTTCTGATATCTTAAACCAGTCCCTTTGACAATCTACATACATCCCCTGCTTGAAATCACCCACAAAATAGACCCATCCCATGCTAGACACTCCTTGTTCGAAACAACTGACTTCTGGGAGGCATTAGAGGACCCTTAAATTGTGCAAAAACAGAGGAGCAGTTTCTACACAAAGGCTATGATGGCACTCAGCTCTGTCAAACCCTAAAAAAAGCAATGCAAACAAATACATTTTTACATGTATTATGTAACACTTTCACAGAGCTTTGGCATATCAAGTGTTGTTTTAAAAAGCATCAGGGAAACATGTGCTATGGACACCAAATTTGATACTTCACACTCTTCACATTCTACTCTCTTCCTCCCTCACCCCAGTACTTGTGCAAAAACACACACGCTTGATCATTATCCACCAATATCATTAATTACTAGGTGTGGTTTATGAAACCACAGAGCAACCTACCATCAAGCACTTTGTGAATGCTGCTGTTCATAATAGACACTCTTCAATTTTTTATTTTTTGGTTGCTTTGTCTTGACTGAAGGTTGCATCATTTTACATCAACAACAGACACAGTGGCAGACTGGACCTCCCCAAGCCCTCCAAATAACCCATCTACACCAGCTATTAGGGTGGCCTCAACACACAGAACTCTACATTAAAACTTTATACAGCTGCGAACACTAAATGGTGAAACTAATTTAGATTTCACTCTACTTATAACCTTGTGTGAGGTCCTCAGGCTACTTTCTGTGAAGATTTGGCTTAGACGAACAAATATTGGCCAAATATTTGTGGCACAGAAGCAGTAAGTATGTAGTGTTGTTAGTATTGTTAGATTTCAGAGTACTCTAATTCAAGACAAAATTTTTTTAAATATTTGGCCCAAATTAATACAATATAGATTTTATTTTCACCCAACTCTTATAGATATATGAAACCAAGTATATGAATCAGGGCTCAGTTGAAGAGATCCCATTAATGTTTCTACTTACTTTTACATTAAAATCTTTTATTAATTTCTGGGAAGGAACTCATTTAAGGGTGTTGCACAGAATCTGGTGTCATTTTTTTTTTTTTTAAATTCACATTTACTAGACAACACATTTACTTACAATAAAATTCTACAATTTCCTTGTAATACACTTGGCATAGTCGTTTTTGATGGAACTGTTGTCAGTTCACAAAATCAGCAGACAGATGATTTTAAAGAAATTTCAGAAGAAAATAAGTATTTGTTGTGTTTCTTTACCAAGTATGTTGTAGTGGGGGCAGACACTTCCTGATGAACCAGCCATTCAATTTGTGTGCTTCACTTATAAAGCCCACCAACAAAGAGGAAAATGGTTCTCAGTAGCAAAGTGAAGTGTCATAGCTAACCAAAACTTTGAGTAAAACAGTAACAGCTCATCATGAAAGTTTCTATGGAAACTGTACTCCTTGTGTTCATTCAGTATTATATTCACAACACACAACACTTATCTTGGCAAGCTCAGTAAATGCTATGACTCTGAGATTTCAGGGGCTGTCCCAAGGAACAGGTAACTCGCACAAGATATATAAGCTCTTTTTACTCATAGATATTGTTGGGCAAAAGCAAGCTTTGGCCCAGTAGTGTCTAAAATATACTGAGGTAAATTCTTTCAAAGTCTGCCATCGACTAGCTCTTGACATTGCTGATCTTTCAGCATTTTTCTATATGCTTCTCTTCTGAGTAAACTTTTACATCCCTAAAAAATTTATAATTATTGTTGTGATAAAACTACAAGTTGCCGGAGTCGCGGCCACCGTGACATCATCAAGAGGCATTTACGGAGTATGTTATGTGTACGTGTCTGGTTATGCTCGTTTAGCGGTAGCTACTAAAAGTCAGTTAATACCCCAGCTCATTCTCAGCAAGACAACTTGTTTTCTCCTCTTTTAAACATCGACACATAACATGGAAGTGGCCAACTTCACGCTCATAAAGTAAGGCATGGCAAAGCTCGGACCTCCGGAATCGTTTGACTTCACTCGCCCAGCCGAATGGCCGATGTGGCGCCGACGCTTCGACAGCTTTTGGGTGGCGTCGAAGTTGGACAGAGATAGCGGGGAAGTTCAAGTAAACACGCTTCCCTCCGCTATGGGGAGAGAGGCGGAAGCGATTTACAAATCCTTTGTGTACGATGACGGCGAGGTGGACAGCGAGGAGGAGAGAGGCAGACTATGACACGGTGATAGCCAAATTCTGCGACCATTTTGTGCCCAAGAGAAATGTGATCCATGAAAGAGCATGTTTTCACAAGAGAGCGCTAAAGCCCGGTGAATCAGTTGAGGCTTTTGTGAAGAGTTTATACGAAATGGCACAGTACTGTGAGTTTGGGCACACTAAAGATGAGCATATCTGACAACGATGTATCACAGAAGTTACAGCTCGATCCGGAACTCTCTCTTGAAAGAGCTATTTAAATAGCACGCCAGAGCGAACAAATAAGCAACAGAATGTGAGCCTGTGCTCAGAGTGTGCAGTGGATGCTATGAGACAGGGGAGGCGGCAGTTCCATGGCAGAAGGAGCAGCAACGATGGACAATGGCAGAAAAAACAGGAACACAGTGAGTCAAAACAGCATCCTACATGTTCCTGCTGTAACAGACAACATGGTAAAACACATCCCTGCCCAACCAAGACTAAAAAGTGCAGAAGGTGCAATAAAATTGGACATTTTGAGGCAGCTTGTCAGACGAAGATGCTGGAAGAGGTGGCTACAACGCCCAGCAGCACCATTAACACAGATGAGATGTTTTTCTTTGGAGAAGTTACTGAACATGTGTCAACCTGATTCAGAAAATGAGTGGCTTGTTGACTTAACTGTTAATAGCAGAACTGTGGAATTTAAAATTTACACTGGGGCAGACATCAGTGTAATGTCACAGGCTGCATTCAAGAAACTGCCACAGCGCTCACACCTGGTCACTGCAAGGAGGGGACCCATCACCAGCCCCGGCGGCGAAGTTAAGAGTATTGGCAAGTTCCTAGCAACAAGTTTGACAAATGTTGTTGACAAAAGAAAAATGTACAGATTCTGGATAATTGTAATTTAAGGGCCACACTCTCACAACCTCCTGGGACGAAGTGTTGCCACAAGAATGGGACTGGTCATGAGAGTTTATGGCAGGGGTGCTCACACTTTTTCAGCATGCAAGCTACTTATAAAATGACCAAGGCAAAATGATCTACCTACTATAGAAATGCAAATTTATTTATAAATATATTGAGGATTTTTTGTACAATGTATGTTGATGTACCTTGCAGAACCACATGAGCCAATCTTGCACAACACAATTAACTATGCACATTTTTTGTCATTGCCTGAGTTTACTCTGATGACTTGCACTGAATTGAATCAGCCAGGGATGCGTAGTCCGGACAGTAGCTGCTGACAGACAGCCTCAAGCACACTTCCAAATGATCGTCAGTCATGGTTGAGTGGTACTTGGACTTAATGATCTTCATGTGAGAAAAGGCTGACTCACATAAATAAGTGGAGCCGAATAATGCAGTCAAGGAGGTAGCACATTTCCTCATGTTGGGGTACTTTACCTCTGAGTAAGTTCCAGAACTGTCCATGAGCTCTGGACTTCAGCTCAATGTCGGCTTGCAGTGTCAAAATCTCATCCTCCACTCCAGAAGAGTTCAGGTGAAACAGTACAATTTTTGATGCGAGTAAATCCACCTCGGCATCATCCCGAAAAGGATAGCACATGAATGTAGCGACTGGCTCGAGCAAAGATAAGTCTTGAAAGCGTTTGTCAAACTCTGACAGAAGATTGTCAATCTGCTCTGTGTAGCTTGCACTATCAAGTTTCACACAGGCCTTCCCTTGCATCTCCAGCTCTGACGCCAGGTTCTGGAAGTTTGCCAAATCATGGCGCTGCAGCTTTGAGAAGAGATGTCCCATCTTTCGCTTGAAAGCATTAACTGAGCTGATCATATTGATCACTGTTTTGTCTTTTCCTTGCAGCTCCAGATTGAGGTCATTCAACATGTTTGTAAAATCGGTTAAAAATGCCAAGTCTAACAGCCACTGACCGTCACTTAGTTGCTTGTATTCTGCATGGCCAGCTACACGGAAAAACTCCTTAATCTCCGGACAGAGCTCTCGAAATCTTTGCAGGAATTTGCCTCGACTAAGCCATCTCACGTCAGTGTGCAGCAACAACTCAGAGTGGTCGCAGTTAGCCTTCTCCAGATGTGCACGGAATAACCGTCTTTGAAGAGCTCTGGCACGAATAGAACAGGCGATCTTCGTTGTCACATCCATAATCTCTTTCATGTTGAGCATTTTAGCGCATAACGATTGTTGGTGGATTATGCAATGGTAATTCAAAAAGTCAGGGAAAGCATCGTCCTGCCTGAACTTGGCAATAAATCCATTCAAGCGGCCAACCATTGCAGGTGCGCCATCCGTGGTGATAGACACCAATTTGTACACTGGGAGCTGGGTTTTATCAAAGTTTTTTAACGACTAAAATATGTCCTCTCCTTGCGTCTGTTCTTTCATGGACAGTACTGTTAATAGCTCCCCTTTTGCAGTGATATCAGAAAACACCATACGAATGAAAATGCACATCTGTGCTGTGTCACTCACGTCCGTAGACTCGTCCAACTGCAGTGAGAAACACTCACAGTCTGCGATGTCTTTCCAAAGTTGCCCGGTCAAATCCTCCGCCATGGTTTCACAACGCCGTGTAACTGTACTCCTTGACAGCTGGAGAGCATCGATCGAAGATACTATTTCTGTCTTGTTTTTAAAGTCTCGAAACAATGAGTCAGCTGCTTCAACGAATGCCTCCTTTACCATTTCTCCGTCTTGGAAGGATTTCTTGTTTTTAACGATTAGATGACTCACCCGGAACGATGCCTTGGTGGCGGCTTTCGCTTTTGAAGTAAGTTGTGTGAAGAATGACTGCTGTCCTGACAACTGGCGTTTTAATTCCTTCACCTTTCTCTTCCTCAGCTCGCTTTTCGGCGGAAAGTCGGTATAATATTTTCCATGACCAGTCCGAAAATGCCGCTCCACATTTCCCTTCTTTGGTATTGCGATGGTAGACTGGCAGATGAGGCAAACGCACTTCGAAAATGTCATCGTGAAAAAAAACTCCTCCTCCCATTCTGTATGAAAGTGATACGTTTTTGTCTTCTTACTTGGTCCAGCACCCCCACCCATGTTTATACCCCCCTTGAGTTCAAGAGAATAAAACGAGGGCTTAAAATTGGAGGTAACCAACTCGCTAGCTTGTTAGTTGTACTGCACTTAGCACCGTTGTTTGCGCATGCGTGGTGACCTATGTGTCACAAAAAAATCAGGTGTCATCTGACTGGGTGCCCTGTATCAATCAAATTACGGATAATGATAGGCTGACGTCTATTTTTTAATGTCATGCGATCTACCCATACTACCTTTGCAATCGACTGGTAGATCGCGATCGACGTAATGAGCACCCCTGGTTTATGGCATGGACACTGTAATGTTAAGTGATGTTTTTGGGGATATTGGTCTGCTCAAGTGTGACGCTGTAAAATTGTAACTTAAAGCTGACTGTGAGCCCTACTCACTGACGGCGCCACGTCGCATTCCGTTCCCCCTCCTGCCTAAACTTAAGGCTGAACTCAAACGCATGCTGGCCCTGGGCATGATTGAGGAGGTTACAGTGCCCTCCGACTGGTATGCCCCAATGGTTCCAGTGGAGAAGAAGAACAAAGAGCGGATGCGAGTGTATGTCGATCTAAAACACTTGAACAAGGCAGTTAAGCGAGAGAGGTACATCCTGCCAACATTGGAGGATATCGCTCCCAAGCTGGCTGGAGCTAAAGTGTTCTCTACCCTTGATGCTTCCTGCGGATTCTGGCAGATCCCCTTGGATGCTGCCAGCCAAAAGCTGACTACCTTCATCACCACGATGGGGAGATTTTGTTTCCGACGACTGCCATTCGGGATTACATCGGCTCCAGAAATCTTCCAAAGACCTTATTTCTCCCTATGATTTACACATCTTGCATAGTTAACTCTATCACATACTTGTTATAGTCTAACACTCACTCTTACAGATCTTTAGTATTTATTATTCACTTTTTAGCGGTGTGTCGGGTTCTCTAGCTTAGCATGGCTGTGTCAGATGTTTAGTTAGATGTTTAGTTAGGTGTTTAGTCTGCCTCCTTTAGTGGTAATGGTACGTGTAACAAATGTAGTTTTGGAGGCAAGGTTATCTGAATTGGAAACTTGGCTCTGCACTGTTGAAAACCACCCGATAGCGAGCCAGGCCCCTTTAGCCAGTACGGAGCCAACTAGCCTAGTTAGTTCTATTAGTCGTCCCCTAGCAGATCCCGAGCAGCTGGGACTTAAGAGTGGCTGGGTGACTGTCAGGAAGAGGAGTCGTAGTCCGAAAGTCAAGCCCATAGTTCAACATCAACCTGTCCACGTTTCAAATAGATTTTCCCCACTCAGCGACACACTCGCTGAGGACAAAACCCTGGTAATTGGCAGCTCTATAGTCAGAAACGTGGCATTAGCAACACCAGCGACCATAGTCAAATGTATTCCAGGGGCCAGAGCGGGCGACATAGAATCCTATTTAAAACTGCTGGCTAAAGGTAAGCGTAAATACAGTAAAATATTTATTCACGCCGGCGGAAAAACACCCAGTTACGCCAATTGGAGGTAACTAAAATTAATGTTGCATCTGTGTGTAATTTTGCCAAAACAATGTCGGACACCGTAGTTTCCTCTGGACCCCTGCCAAATCTGACCAGTGATGACATGTTTAGCCATATGTCCTCATTCAATCGCTGGTTGTCAAGATGGTGTCCAGCAAACAACGTGGGCTACATAGATAATTGGCAATCTTTCTGGAGAAAATCTGGTGTGATGAGGAGAGATGGCATCCATCCCACTTTGGAAGGAGTGGCTCTCATTTCTAGAAATATGGACGAATTTATTAGTCATCCAAAAAGCCCAGGGTTGAGACCAGGCTGCAGAGTGTTAGTCTAACACACTTCTCTGTGGCTTCCCACCTGATGCTATTATTCAGAGTTTCTGTCTGAATTCTCAGTTTTTATCACAGTTAGTGCTGAGTACAGATAAAGTCATTGTAGTGGGTGACTTTAATATTCATGTAGATGTTGAAAATGACAGCCTAAATATTAACTTTAATTCTATATTAGACTCTATTGGATTTTCTCAAAGTGTTCACAGACCTACTCACTGCCTTAATCATACCCTTGACCTTGTGCTGACTTATGGCATTGAGAGTGAACAGTTAACAGTGTTCCCTCATAACCCTGTCTTGTCTGACCATTTTTAATAACTTTTGAATTTACATTACTTGACTATACGGCTTCTGAGAAAAATTTTACATATAGGTGTCTATCAGAGAATGCTGTAACCAGATTTAAAGAGTTGATTTCATCATCCTTTTCTTCACTGCTATGTGCAAATATGACAGAGGACAGCTACCTAAATTTTACTCCAGTAGAACTTGACTCTCTTCTTGACAGCTCTATAGTTTCAATGCGTACAACACTGGACAATGTTGCCCCTCTGAAAAGGAATGTAATCAGTCAGAAGAGGTTGGCTCTTTGGTATAATTCACAGCTGCGTGCATTAAAGCAGACTGCAAGAAAGCTGGAGAGACAGTGGCGTTCCTCTAACTTAGAAGAGTCTCAATTAGTCTGGAAAGATAGTTTGTTAACATATAAGAAAGCCCTTCGTAAAGCTAGAACTGCTTATTATTCACCATTGATAGAAGAGAATAAAAATAATCCCAGGTTTCTTTTCAGCACTGTTGCCAGGCTGACAAAGAGTCCAATCTCTGTTGAGCCATGTATTCCTTTAACTCTCAGAAGTGATGATTTCATGAGATTCTTCATCAATAAAATTGTTTCTATCAGAGAGAGGATTAATGGAATCCTTCGCACTATTATCACTGATGTATAATCAATTAGAGCAGCTATAGAAGTATCTTTAGAACGTGATTTGTATTTAAATGACAGCAATAGTCTCTTCTAAACCATCAACTTGTGTTTTAGACCCAATCCCAACCAGACTGTTCAAGGAGGTTTTCCCCTTAATTGACACTTCCATATTGGATTTGATCAATCGGTCTTTGTTGACAGGATATGTACCTCAGACATTTAAGGTTGCTGTAATTAAACCTTTACTTAAAAAACCTACTCTTGATTCAGAAGTGTTGGCTAATTATTGACCTGTATCCAATCTCCCTTTTTTGTCTAAACTTTTTGAAAAAATAGTTGCAGCTCAACTTTGTGATCATTTACACATAAATAATCTGTTTGAAGAGTTTCAGTCAGGATTCAGAGTGCATCATAGCACAGAAACAGCACTGGTGAAAGTTACCAATGATCTCCTCTTAGCCTCTGATAGCGGACTTGTTTCTGTGTTTGTCCTGTTGGATCTCAGTGCTGCATTTGATACGATCGATCACAGCATTCTGTTACAGAGACTTGAACATGTTATTTGGATTAAAGGAACTGCATTGGACTGGTTTAAGTCATGTTTATCTGATAGATTCCAGTTCTTGTAAATGAAGAATCTTCCTCACACATCGGAGTAAGTCATGGAGTTCCTCAGGGTTCTGTGCTTGGACCAATTATTTTTACGTTATACATGCTTCCATTAGGTAACATTATTAGACAGTTGTTATGCTGATGATACTCAGCTGTACTTATCTATGAAACCAGATGAAACCAGACTACAAGCATGTCTTAAAGACATAAAGACCTGGATGACTCAGAACTGTCTGCTTTTAAATTCAGACAAAACTGAAGTTTTTCTCTTTGGACGTGAGCGCTTCAGGAAGAAATTGTCTAGTTATATAGTTACTCTAGATGGTATTTCCTTGGCTTCTAGTTCTACAGTGAGGAACCTTGGAGTTATTTTTGACCAGAATTTATCATTTGATGCACATATAAAAATGGTTTCTAGGACTGCCTTCTTTCACCTTCGTAATATTGCTATCAATCAAATCAAGAACATCCTGTCTCAGGGTGATGCAAAGAAACTAGTCCATGCATTTGTTACTTCAAGACTGGACTACTGTAATTCTTTATTATTGGGCTGACCCACATATTCTCTGAAAAGCCTCCAGCTGATCCAAAATTCTGCAGCCAGAGTTCTAATGAGAACTAACTGGAGAGATCATGATTCTCCAGTTTTAGCTTCTCTTCATTGGATTCACCTATTCTGAATCTGTTAAATCTGTTAAATTCAGAATAGTATTTAAGATTCTTCTCCTCACATATAAAGCGCTTAATGACCGAGCTCCATCATATCTTAAAGATCTCATTGTAAGGTATTTTCCTAACAGAGCACTTTGTTCCCAAACTGCAGGTTTACTTGTTGTTCCCAGAGTTTCTAAAAGTAGAATAGGAGGCAGAGCCTTCAGTTATCAGGCCCCTCTCTTATGGATCAAGATGCCAGTAAATGTCCGGGAAGCAGACACCCTTTCCACTTTTAAGATTAGGCTTAAAACTTTCCTTTTTGATAAAACTTATAGTTCGGGATGGCTCAGGTAATCCTGAAACATCCCATAGTTAAGCTGCTGCAGGCTTAGACTGCTGGGGGACCTCATCTGTCACACCTTTCCTCACTTTGCTCTCTTTTTCCCCCTGTTTAATGTCTCAAATTATATTATGTACATGTGACATTATTTTGGTTATTAACTTGTGTTTCTCTGTTCCAACAGGTATCCTTTGAATGGTGTTATTGTGTCTTTTCTGTCTTCTAAAACCCCAGCTGGTCTAGGCGGAAGGCCACCCTTCCTGAGTCTGGTTCTGCCAGAGGTTTCGTCCTGTTAAAAGGGAGTCGTTCCTTTCCACAGTCACCACAGGCACGCTCAGGACGGGAGATTGGACTGAAGACAAGTTTCGGTGCAATCTGTTGGTTACCTTAGCTAGGATATTGTTTTTTTTAATTGGCTCTATATGAATGAATTGGATTATTTTGAAATTAATTAATTGGATTTCATTGGATTATGATTACAATTAATTGAATTCCAATTGGCTTGAATTGGACTACATTATTTAAGCGCCTTGAGATGACAATTGTTGTAATTTGGAGCTATATAAATAAAACTGAATTGAATTGAATTGTTAAAGGATCATGATGACGTTGTCGTAGTAATGGATGACATACTTGTTTATGGAGTAATTCGGAAAGAACACGACACCCGTCTTGATGTGGGGCTGAAGACCATAAAGGACGGTGGTTTAAAGTTGAACAAGGCCAAGTGTCATTTTGGAGAAATGGAAAAACCGTACTTTGGCCACATCATAAGTGCAGAAGGCATGAGACCTGACACTGACAAAGTTAAAGCCATCACACAAATGCCAAGCCCAACCAATGTTACAGAGCTTAAACAGGTCCTTGGTCTTGTCAACTATGTCAGAAAGTTCCTGCCTGTTCTCTCCTCAGAGCTGCATTCCATCACTGCCCTGCTCAGGAAAGAAAGTGAGTGGGTGTGGACTGATGCTCAAGAAGCGGCGGCGTTTGAGAAAGTAAAAGCTATGCTTGTGTCGGCTCCAGCACTTGCATATTATGATGTCAACCGGAAGACTGTCATCAGCGCTGATGCAAGTAGCTACGGATTAGGAGCAGCATTGTTGCAGGAACAAGAGGGTGAGTTAAAGCCAGTGGCATTCTGCACCCGCACGCTGTCAGATGCAGAGAAGAGATACTCCCAAATCGAAAAGGAGTGTATTGCAGGTGTGTGGGCATGTGAGCGGACAAACGGACCACAAAACCACTGGTACCCCTCATAAATACATACGAACTGGACAAAGTCCCTCCAAAAACTACTAATGCGCCTACTGAGATTCAACGTGGTGGCTGAGCATGTCCCAGGGAAGCAGCTTGTTGTAGCTGATGCTCTCTCTAGGAGCCACAGTGGTGATGAACACACAGACCAGGAAGTACAAGCTTATGTGGAATCAGTGGTAGCAAATGTGCCTGTTTATCACAGAAACTTGACAAAATCCGCTCAGCCACACTACGGGATGAATAGCTGCAAAAGATAGTGCAGTTCATTAGGAACGGATGGCCACCAAAGACATTGCTGTTTCCGTCCCTGTATGGATATTATTCTGCCACAGATCACCTCTCTGAGACTGATGGACTGGTGCTGTATCAAGGTAGACTAGTTATCCCAGCTGCACTTAGATCAGAAGTGCTCAAAGAGCTACTCAAGGTAGCATTCGAGCTAGGATTTCAGTATGATGGCCTCATATCAGTACAGAGATCACAAAGACACGTGTCAGACATGCAAGACATGCATGTTCTGCATTGGAAACAAACCCACACAAAGACGTGAACAGCTCCTCACCACACCTTTACCTGAGGGACCCTGGCAGCGCATTGCTGCTGATTTGTGTGAGCTAGAGAGACAGAATTATCTCATTGTGACTGATTATTATTCTAGGGATATTGAAATTGCCTACCTGTCTTCAACGTCCAGCCACCAGGTCATTACCAGGCTCAAAAGCATGTTTGCAAGATGGGGGAACTGGTACCGCTGGAACTGTTGAGCGACAACGCCACACAATTCACCTCGGTGGAGTTTCAAGACTTCTGCCAAAGCTATGGGTTTGCACACAGAACTACCAGCCCTCATTACCCCCAAGCAAATGGTGCTGTCGAGCGAGCTGTGCAGACTGCTAAGCGAATCTTAAAGCAGCCTGATCCATATCTTGCTCTGATGTGCTACAGAGCCACCCAAAGTGCTGCTACGGGGGTGAGCCCAGCTTTACTTATGGCTGGAAAAGACATTAGGATCACACTTCCTATGTTGGAAGAAAAACTACAAGCTTCTCCTGTGGACAGACATCTCTCCATTGCTTCTGAGGCTTGGCACAGATGCAGAGACCCTGCTTCTGTCCAGAGACTGAATGATCCACCTGTGGTGTGTTCACCACACCAGTTGTCCCTACATATGGCTGTTCAAGTGACATCCAGAGGTCGCGAGGTCAGGGTACCTCTCAGATATAGAGACACTTGAAAACTTTAATGACACTCATCTTCCCACTGTTTCCTAAGCAATTCTGTTGTGAGAGATAAGTATGGGGGAAAATAACATTACATATGTTCCTCAGTTAAAGTTATGTTCTATATGAATAGAGTGTCATGTTTTGGGTAAGATCTGATAATTGACAGGTTAAATAGCAATCACGTCAACCACCCAGAGACCTGAAACCTGTTCACACATAGAAACGGCAACTATCGGGGGCAGAATAAACCCTCCGTTGCTGTGGACGGCGGACAGTCTACCCCAAAGTCCTAAAGTGAGACTGTTATGTTCATGTTTATCTTTACTTGATGTGCTGTACATCTTGTTTAGTAGTTTGAGCTTGAACCTTTGAAAAAGGGGAGGTTGTTGTGATAAAACTACAAGTTGCCGGAGTCGCAGCCACCGTGACATCATCAAGAGGCTTTTACGGAGTATGTTATGTGTACGTGCCTGGTTATGCTCGTTTAGCGGTAGCTACTAAAAGTCAGTTAATAAACCAGCTCATTCTCAGCAAGACAACTTATTTCCTCCTCTTTTAAACATCGACACTTGACAATTATCAAAATTGTTAAAATGATGACTATGGTAATAGCATAGAAGACACACTCTTACTAGACAGAGGAGACAAAGCGGATAAAATATATTTGACCGACATTGTAATGAAGACCCTGACTTGTAGCGGATTGATGAAAAAAAAGCTATAATCTAAATTTCAACCTTCATCAAATTTCCATCACAATTATGTCAACATCCCTCCAAATGCAAACACTTCTATTCGTGACAGAAAGTAATATGGTGAAAGGCCATTAAAAATTAATCCCCCCCCATGCCTGTGCACACATATGCATGGCAATCACCTCCCAACATGCCACCCACCACAACCACATGCACACACTCGCCACCAAATAAAACTTTTGGCAGGCCTATGCTGTTATAATTGGCAGACGGTTTGCCATACTGATAGACTGCCCCCAGTCCTATGGGTCAAGAGTAATTTCCTGAGCAACTAAATGCCACTACTTTCTCTCCATTTCTCTCTTTTTACTCAGTCCAATCCCCCACATCATCCACCTCTTCCTCACATTCCTCCAGCATCCATATTGGAATTCCCATCCAGGCTGTATTACATGCTGAGATGATGGCTTAATCCCTTGTTAATTAGGGACAACATCTCCAGCAGCTGAGGCTCAAGCGAAGAATGAAAAAGGCTCGAGAGACATGAGGGCTCTGGCCGAGTTTACAGCCAAGTCAGGAGAACCTGGCTCATGCTCAGAGAGCTGGCAAGGGATAGAGATAAGAAGGAGGGGGAGAAGACTTGGATGATTGAAAGGGCCTGCTGCCTAATTCCCAATTGATAGCTCTTCTAGGCTAATAGAGCCTTGACAACTGGGCAACTGAATGCTGCTGTTGGCTCTGCATTTGCTTACTTCACTTCAGATGGGTCAGGAATATTGTGGTTTCACTTGTTGTTTACAGGGGGAGTTTTGTTACAGGCCCCTTACATTCAGTTGTGAAATGAATTCTACACAAAATGTTTTTTTACATACTCACATTGTAAGGTATTTCAGGTCCCTGTCTGTGGATGGTTATGTGTGTGAATTTATGAGTGTGAACACTTCATCTACTTTTCTTCACCTATGGATCATATTTCCCATGGTGCATACAGAGCCTCAGTCCAATGTAGACACAATCAGTATAGTGTCTACATTGTGTTTTCTTGAGTTAAACTGTTTCGCTTAAAAAATTGCAAGGCTTTAAGGGAGAAGCAGCCAGGGGGAGAGGAAGGAACAGAACCTGTAGGTTATCACTGAAAGTCAGCAGCATGAACAATGAGGGGTAAAAAGACAAATTAAAGCAGATGGAAGCAAAACCTGATTTATTTAGGCCTACATTTCCACTAGCTAATTGTTAGAGTTTACTGTTGGGAGAGTGCATTATAAATACACAGTGCCTTGTCGCTGTCCCCAGAAGGCCCAGGCTCCTGGGAAGTTCCTAACAGTAGCTAATTATCCAGCACTACACCACCTGCTGCTTCACTACCTGTGTGTCCAGCGCCACAAGAGAGAGGAATGGATGGAGGGGGTGGGGGAGAGCAAAATTGAGAGGGATCAATGCCGAAGGATTTTAATTGAGAAGGTATGTTTGAATACAGAAAGCAAAGCTTTGCTAATATAGAAAACATGGAGCTTGTCTGCAAGATGCCTGATATGGATTAAAAGGAAATATATGATGCCTATTTTAAAGATGTTAGGATTATTGTTGAACCAAAATGCAGAAGTAGATTGGAGATCTCAATGTTTTATTTGGACGTTAAGGTCTGGGGGCTGGAGCCAAGGCAAGAAGTTATAGTCAGAGAACAGTACTGGGAGCTTTTGTGCAGGTGAAAGGTTGCTGGGCTATGGAATCTATGACACAAGAGAGCAGGGATAGACAAGTGATTGACTAAATTAGGCAAACTTACAAGCCAGAATTGAAACAGAGTATACAAACCGGTGGCAAGATGAGACTAGAGGTCATTATGTGTAACTGGGCTGGTTAGGAAACAGGAAACACATGGAAACAGACTCCAGAAATTCAGGACTGTATCTGTAATTCAAGGGGATGGGATGGAAAAGAAGGAGAGCTCCATGTATGAAGCAGTGGGCATGATAAAAGGTATCAAACACAAGATTTAACCTTTGATTGTATATGAGTCAACACATGTATAGTAGTATTTTTAAAAAATAGATGGAAAATGCAGTATTTGGAATAATAACTTTATGACCAACTTTTTCCAGGAAATCAAATACAGGTTCTTTAATGTTTTCAGTGATATCCAAAGCTGCATTTTGATACCTTTTTAAATATCGTACTTGGTATAATAAGGAAGAAATCATTATTTAGGAAAATTACTAACTTTTGTATGGAACCACATTACCACCTAGTGGTCTGTAGCACAGACTAGTTAAACATCAATTAATTAAGTAACCAGACATTTATATGAAGTAACTCAGTTGTTAACTGATTATCCCTGTGGTTTCTTTTTGTGCTCCATTGTTAAACACAGGAAGATAACATTGTTTGGTTCTTAATTCATATGTCAAAACTTTACAGATATCCATCTGAATTTGAGACGTATTCCAGATCCAGACCCGTAATTCAACTTTCAACAAAGTTTGTTGTTTATTTCTTGTATTTTTATTTAACTTCTTGATTTCATGTCTTTATTTTTATATCCTAATAAGGTATGGTGTTTTCAGAACCCTCTGACCAAATGTATGTTCAGACAAGAGAATTTAGTTTTCTTTGTTTTATTTATTTTTTAAAACTTTTATTTTACACGCTCAGGCAAATGCCAAAACCTTGTCAGGAATATTATTTGGCCTAACCTGTGTCATGCCTCGCCTCTGCAAATCAAATTCAGAAAACCGCCAGAGTAAGAAAGAGTCAGAAAGAGAAAATTAAAAAAGAAGAAAGCAGAATGAAATAATAGAAAGATATATGTTTAATTTTTTCGTTTGTCCGTTATTTTATGTCGTTGAAATGTCTATTCTTCGTCACTCGTTTTAACCTCTGCTGGTTGTCAACATTTTTGTTAACCTTAAATAATTTTTGTGAAATGAGGTTCACCTCACCAGAGTTGGTTATTTGACCAAACAAACAAACCATTTCCAAGACTCAGGTGAATGCATCTACAATTGTGTTAATTTTTGATGGTGAAGTCTCCATGGCAACGAGAAGCCCCCAGTGTTGAAGAGAGACCTATCACAACTTCCCAGGCACCTTCAAAGTCCATTGAAATTCATTTGTAACCAGCTGACTATCAAGAAAGGTCCAGAGATAGCAGACCTGAGAGAGACCCACTTGGATGCCGTTGGTCATTGACCTGGTGTGTTCGCAGATGACTAACTGGGCTATGTGCCAAACCAAAGTATGGTCTACCATCTTCTTCTCCTTTTCGGATGGTACGGTGATGTCGTGAGAATTCACTGTTAAAAATGATAAATGACTCCATAGTTGTTAGTTTTAAACTGTAAAGAATGACTAGAATTAAGACCAAATTTGAGCAATACCAGTATATTTCTCCATTCTCTAGCCCCTTTCCCAAACATAAGGTGTACCCTGTACCAACAAACATTGTCCATACATATCTCCTGTTTGTACTTTAAGGCTCATGTTTTTGATTACATCTTATTTACACTACTCGTGGTCTGACGTGACACTTGGGTGCCTCTCACCTCCGTTAAATGTGCCTGGAGTTGAGTGGCATTCATCATCCGGTTCCGCAGGGCAGAGTTCACAATGAAGCGATCATCAGTGTGGGATGTGGCCAAAGGACGTCCACTTCTATGCCTTTCTGTGAATTTTCCAGTTTCTCTGTTGCAACCTGTTGATGACACTCTGTGACACTCTAAGCTCAGTGGCCACACTGAGTGGCCTGTCTAAGAACATCCGTTTGTCGCCTCGCAATGGTGAGGTACTGTTGATCAATTGTTAGGTGTCGTCTTTGTCTCATGATTTCAAAATGTGAACAATATGATGAGGAGGACTGTTTAAATACCAATTCTAATTGAACCAGGGCATTTATTAGTCATGGATCAAACTCCTGTTGTGAATTTTTCCATTAAAGGGGACATATGCAAAAATCAAAATCACTTTCCCAGCTCTTCTACTCTAATACATTTGAAATCGGGTGCGTACCAATTCTGAATCTGAACTCCAGCAGTGGCCAACACCCAGTCTCCACTCAGCACGTCCTACAGGTTATAAAAAAGCAAAGCTCAGGTGAGGCGCCCATATTTCATTCATTGCAGCAAAGAAAAAATATTGGCAGTATGGCGAATTTGAGAGCTGCATGTAAGTTGCTCTGTTGTTGGCTGCAGTGACCAGCACAAGACCCTGCATAAGACCCCAGTCTCAGAGGACCTATGACGCAAGTGGATAAAGTTTATTTTTGACAGTGAAGTTCCGGCCACGGTCGGCATAAAGCTATCTGAGTGTGCCAAACATTTTGACATGGACTGCTTCCACAATTTGGGTCAGTACAATGCAGGACTGGCAGCCAAGGCCGTAACTACCATAGAGGACACTGAGGTCATGTCCTCTATTTTTAAAACTTTTTTTTTGCTTAAATTGTGGTGATTTTATATTTGAAGAGCCAAGAGTAGCGTGACTGTTTAATAAAACAGTAGCTCAGTTTGGGCATACGTGCTGCGCGTCATCAACAACATGCACTGTCTATGGTAACTAACACACACAAGTCGGACTTTGATGTCACCGCTACTGTTAGTGAGTCAGTCAGTCACACCAGTCACTGGAAGAGGAGCACATCAAGCTAAAAATGTATGTGGAGAGCAGTTTAAGTGGTAGATGACTGTGAGAAAAAAATGCATTTTAATGTGGAGATATTTTTATTGCAGCCCAGCGTACTACTCAGATAGCAAGGAAACATGAATCAAAGTTTAATTTTGGTTAACTCCGTCAGTACTGGTCGTCAATCAATTTCCACCGGTTGAGTCAACATTCATTTTGCGATTGAAATGTCAGCGACGTCTTCGATTGAAAATTAAACGTTTATTCAGTGTTGATTTCTCAATGTTGGATGCTAAACCTGTTACATATTTCTGCCGGATGCCGGAGCACAACGCAGCAACACTGCACAGAGCAGATCGTGCGGGACATGAAGTCGTGCGCAGACACAAAATAAAACACCCGGTTAATTTTCAAAATAATAATAATAATAAATCATTTTCTGTGGTACCTTGCCCTTACTTCATGAGTCACCATAATGGTCCTTCAAAAAGCCTCAGAATGCCCCATTTTTACCTCAAATTTCAAAATCTCTGCACTGCCCTCAAGGTTTTCTAAGATTTCTGACACGTCTGAAAACATGTTGAAATGTCGTATTGTTTTAATTTCTATCAGTTTAGTATTTGACTGTGTTTATAGATTCAAGAGTTTTATTTGTCACATACATAGTAAATGTGCAGTGAAATTTTCTTTTTACCTGCTACCAAGAATTAAGGATAAGAATTTAAATATAAATATGTCAAATAAAAAAACCTTGGCACAATAATTCCACACAAAATAAGAAAAATGCTTCAGTAAAAAAGTGTCAAGGGTAGGGTATTAAAATATAAGTGTAAATATTTTAAATATCAACAATATTGACGTTAGCATTAAGGTGCAGGTGAGTGAGATAGTCCAGTTTTTTTATATTCTTCACTAAAGGGAAAACAGGATAGGGAGGAAAATGCTGAGCCAAACCAAGCTCATCTTTGGGCCAAGCAGCAAGAAGAGGTGCAGTGAAGAGAGAGATGGAGGGAGAGCAGGTACTATAAAAGGAGGAGACTATGCCAGACCTGTATACGTTTTAAAAGTCAAATGTATAATGCATTATAATTGAAGTATTGTGTAAGATTATAATAGAAATGTGTTCAAAAGCTGGTTTTCCTTAACAATAGTGAACAGATTAGGCACTATCGTCAACATGATAGTGTAATAGGGCTTGGGTATCTACTTTAATACCGAAGGAAATATGAAGCATTTGTATATATTATCCCTCTGTACCAGGACAATTCATTCCTTTTTATTCCTAATCTATGACTTGATGAAATTCATTCTCCAGTTTTACAATGTAACTCACTTGCAAATCATTTAGGATGAGGCTGATGTTCTCTGAGAACAAACAAAACAAATAAACCTAAAAGTCATTATGATGTTGTTTTTGTTCCTTTGTTCCTTCCTTTCCTGACTCTGAAAATAGCCAGATTTAAATAACGGAATTAAAAAAATTTCCAGGGGAGCATGCCCCTGAACCTGACTAGAAGTTCTGACTCAGGACCTCAGTCATTTTTCGGCCCTCCGTACGGCCCTGCTGGCAGCAAAACTTTTCATTAAAGAGGGATTAATACAGACCATCTGTGGGGAAAGAACAGATGATGTAAGTGTGCTTTGTGTTTCTTTTGTCCGATTACCACAAGCTAATGCTAACCGCTATTCCATTCAGGTACAAACGATGCTAAAATAAATGATTTATACAGCAGGTTGTGTTATATTAGAGTACATACATTCTCAGGGTTTGACTCTGGCTCAAACATATATGGTTGAAACGGTATGTGGGAAGCCATGACCAGTGCTCGTGTTCAACTGTTGTCATAGCAGCCTGACGCCGAACGTTGGGCGGAAGACGGGGGCGGAGTGAGTAGCCGCAGCTGCCTCTGCAGTGGCAGGAAAGTCAACTGCCTCACCGGGCACTCACACCAAAAGCGTCGAGTGGCTGAGGCAGCCAGCTGCCATTAATTTTTAATTGAAGCTGGCGTCGATGAGCGGCCAACGTTGTGAGCGGCGCGTTGTAAGTTTCATGAGCTTCTTGAGCATCGTGATGCTCAACTTTGCAAATGAGCAGTGACTCGACATAGCCGATCTGGATTCTGAAGGTGGAAAAAGGGCGCAAAAGGGCAGAGCAAGAGGAAAACCATTGAGGAGAAACTTATTATTTCAGGAAATTATGTATAGATGTATTGTTATATATGCCTGCTATTTGAAAGCCCTGCCCCTTCGGCAGCAGAGGCAGCAGGGTGTGAGCGCCAGGTCAGTGCTCAAGTGCTACAGACAGATCCGTGACAAATTTGACCAAATGATTTCACGAACAGGTCATCAAGGTGCCTCGGACCTGTGTGAACTGGTGCAAAAGAATTATAATTGAACAGCTGGTCATAGGCATTCAAAAGTTTACAGAAGGTCACATTAAGTTCACCTGTGAAAGTTATAATGCATTTTAGGTTTTTCCTGAAATTTCACCCGAAAGCCGGATATCCCTAACTTTTTGTGAGAAGTTAGAAGCAATTGATGAGGTGTTGACTCCAATATGCAAAAAGAGATACCCTGAACAAGTGACGTGAACTTGGTGTTGATGTCTAGAAAAAACTAAGGATTTGTACAATGTGTGTGTCTACGTTTTGCAAGTGTTGCTTTTGTTTATGTCATGCTTAGACTTTGACAGTTTGCTCATCCCTCCAGATATCACCTTCCTACCTTTCTCTCCCTTCACCTCTCGTCAACATTTGTTTGATTAGTATGATCAAATGTGAGAGCTGTTGCCTCTGCTGCTATTAAAACACCACATATCTGAATTTACATTGCCTTTTCTTCTGCTCTGTTTTGTGTGCGTGCGTGTGGGTGTGTGTGTGTAGGTTGGAGATTGGTGGGATGAATAAGGTAGAAAACAGTAGTGGAATATTAGATATAGAATACCTCTACAAAACCTGTATTTACCAAGTCCCAACACACACTCATGGTATCCCCCTGGTACTCAAAGTATCCCCCTGATTATTACAGTATATTGTCTACACCAAGCATATGTCCAAACAGATTGTGCATGGTGTCACAACCTGGCTCTTTGGGCAATGACAAGATTGGAATTGCACTGTTTTAAGATGTTTTTTATTTAACATAAAACAATGAAAATTCCACAAACATTACAGATGGGATGTGAACGTCAGTATTATCAGTAGTGTAGGATGTCCATGAGTGTGGAGTGTAAGAGATGTGTGTTGTCAAATGCATCTAACTAAAAGGAAAAAGAAGAGTCAACATGGAGGCTGCCCTACCACACCACAGGACATCTGCTGGAGAGAGGGAGGGAATGAATGAACAATGGGTTTTGTAATCTCAAGGCACCGGACCCAGGTGCTTTCAATCACCAAACCCAGCCCACAAACCTAAATCCCACTGGAGGGCAGCTGCCTCAACAGCAGGGATCGCCACACCCTCCCCTTAAGACGTGGTCCCAACAGGGATCACCACAAACCCCACAAAAAATAAAAATAAAATAAAATTATAACTACAACCTTACCACCCTCCACATCGAAACTACGCCCCACCTCTGCAACCAGGTACCTAAAAGAGAAGCATTTTAAGAGAGAGACAAGAACAGAGGGAAGGACGACAGGAGTTACTTTTCAGAATCACAATATTAACCCTCACAACTACAATTCAGACTATTTAACCCACAGGGACATGAGAAAAAGCATCTCATGCCCCTGATATATACTGTCCAGCATTATATTGTCCTTGACTTTAATGTGTCTGACATCTAAATTATGACTTTGTAGAAACAAAGTCCACCGCATCAGACGCTGGTTTGGGCAGTTCAGCGAACTCAAAAATGTCAATGGGTTATAATCAGTATACACAACTACTGCTTTTCCCCCAGTACCAACATAAACGTCAAAATGCTGCAGCGCCAAAATAAGCACCAGTGCTTCCTTCTCTATTGTTGAATAGTTCCTCTGATATGAATTGAACTTCTTTGAGAAGTAACACAGGTTTATCAATTCCCCCCTCCTCCTGCAACAATACTGCCCCTGCGCCCACTTGACTGGCATCTGTCAGGATCTTAAACGACTCATTCAAACATGGTGCAGCCAGGACTGGAGCCAAGCACAGGAGGGATTTCACATTCTCAAATGCATTTTGACAGAGAGGAGACCACACAAATGTCACCTTGCCCTTCAACAGATCAGTTAGTGGTGCGTTTTTACAAAAACTTCTATAATAGACGACCAAGCCAAGGAAACACATCAACTCCTTTTTTTGTACCTGGAGCAGGAAACTGCATAACAGCTCTGATTTTTCCATCGACCAGATGCGCATGCCCCTATCCGACCACTCGCCCAAGATATGTCAATGTCGCCCTGGCAAACTCGTACTTTGCCTCAGCTAACAGACTGAACAAAGCACGGACACACTGGACATGAGCATCCCACCTGTCACTGAAGATGACTACATCGTCGAGATACACAGCACAGCCTTCAAGTCCTGCCACAACCATATTCATTAGGCACTGAAAAGTTGGAGGTGCATTCCGTAGCCCAAAACTCATCACAGTGTACTCATACAGTCCAGTAGGTGTTATGAATGCAGAAATCTCCCTAGCACGAGAAGATAGAGGAACTTGCCAGTACCCTTTCAGCAAGTCGAACTTGCAGACAAATTTTGCTGCACCAACCTGGTCTATTCAGTCCTCCATTCGCGGTAACAGGAATGAATCTGACTTAGTGACCTTGTTTACTTTTCGATAGTCAGTACAAAATCTAGGAGACATGTCAGATTTATCAACCAACAGACAGGGTGATGCCCAAGTGGATGACGATGGAACTGCAATATTGTTGTCCAGCATGTATTTGACCTCAGATGTCATTACTTTCTGTCTGTGTGGTGCACACCTATAGAAACGCTGTTTGATTGGTGTACTGTCCCCAACATTGATCTCATGTTCTATCAGGTGTGTGCATGATACTCCCTGATCACCTCCGTCAACTCACTGCTTTGAACATCAGATAAGTGAGCAAACAAACTCCTCAAATTACACAACGTCTCTGAATTTTTTAGTCTACCACACATCATAGGGTCATCAGGTGCTCGAACATCCACCTCCTCCCTGTCCACCATACCCGGAGCCTGCAAAGCTGAGGACACAGAACCAATAGTAAGTACCGGACTGTCACCCAAACTCTGTACACAGGACTCAGGAGCAACAGTAACATCACGTGAATAATAAGGCTTCAACAAGTTGACATGACAGTGGCGAGGGGACTTCCTACGCTTTGGAGTGGAAATGAAATCATTCTGTTCTGACTCTTGTCGCTCCACAGTGTACGGGCCTGAGAACTTCGCTTGAAAAGGTGAACTTACAACTGGAATGAGAGCCTCTATATCTGTGCAGTACGCACGCAACAAGGACTCTAATGTCTGATGAAAACACTCCAATGCTCCCTGACTCTGTGCATAGTAAGCATACACAAGGTTATGATTCACTTTCAACTGTTTCAACACTTGTCCAAACAAGTGCGATGTAAAGTTAGAACCTGGGTCGCTCTGAATCACACGTGGAACGCCAAAACTGGAAAGAAAATTGCGTCAACGCCTTACATATTGATCTTGCAGAAATCGAACACAAAGGATAAACTACAGGATATCTTGTTGTCTGGCATATCACAGACAGCAGATAAGAACAACCAGACTTTGAGGTTGGCAAAGGCCCCACACAATCTATAATCAAATGCTCAAATGGTTGACTAGTCGCTGGAATGGGACTGAGAGGTGCTGGCTCGATTGACTGACTCGACTTACCTGTAAGTTGACATGTATGACACGATTTCAAGTAGTTGGAGACATCATGCTTTAACTTCGGCCAAAAGAAATATCGCAAAACCCAGTCATAAGTTTTCCTCAAACCCTCAAAACAATTTGAAACACTGGCTCACCAACAAAGTCACCTTCACAAGGCACCCATTTCCTTACAAGCAACCCGTCCCGGAGAAAATAGCCAAGAGCCACATTTCCAACCTCACTTTCAGGCAAAATACTTGTTAACAAACCAGACAGAGACAGATCAACTTGCTGACTTTTAACTCACTCTGGCCGAGTGACGGATGGGCGATGATCAGGTAAAGGAATCACCACTTTCGTCTCATTTTGCTCTCCACTAACATCTGAAACAGTCGTAGCAGACTGGAAACACACCTGGATATCTCCAACCACACTCATCCGGCCCAGAAATCACCATTAACTCTGGAGTAACCACAGGAGATGGCGGCACACAAGCTCAGACTGCACCTCCAGCCAGGTCATTTCCTGGAATCATCTCCATCCCATCAATTGGCAATGCTGGACGGGCAATGCTCCGGATCCCTCTCATTGAATCTGGGCATTAAACGCAAATTAACCCCAACATTGAACATAACCTGCCCAGACTCAGAGAAACTTTCCTCTGACAAACTCTGTGAAAACTTATCGTCATGAATTAAACTCAATTTATACTGCTGCAAGTCTAGTTTCTTTTTTTCTGTTTGCTGCCGAACCTTTTCGATCTCAATTTGCCGCTCCGTTTCCACATTAAACCGGATTCTCTCCTATTCAAACTGCAACATCAACAGCTCCTTCTGCTACTCAGAAGTCAGCCTCGACATGGGTGCAGACACAGACCTGGGCGTTGGCACAGCTGCCACGTCCGACAAACCCTCCTCCGTCCTTAAAACACCCCTCTCTATATCAGAATCAGAAACAAGTTTATTGCCAAGTAGGTTTGCACTTAAAAGGAATTTGACTTGGTGTAGTTGGCGCAGACAATATAGATATATATACAGAATCTGGATTTATATATATACACCATAGATGTGCGTTAATGTAACGCAGAAGGTCTGGAGGGCGGAGGGAGAGAGTCAGTGTCAAGGGGGGCTCCGGGCCTTGTTGATAAGGCTAGTAGTGGATGCGAAGAAGCTGTTCTTGTGGCGTGAGGTTTTGGTCCTGATGAACTGCAGCCTCCTGCCAGAGGGGAGTGTCTGAAATAGTTTGTGACTGGGATGCGAGGGATCAGCCACAATCTTCCTTGCACGCCTCAGAGTCCTGGAGGTGTACAGGTCCTGGAGAGATGGAAGATTGCAGCCAATCACCTTCTCTGCAGACCGAATGACACGCTACAGTCTGCCCTTTTCAGTGGCAGCAGCGTACCAGATGGAATGGAAGAGGTGAGGATGGACTCAATGATGGAGGAGTAGAAGTGCACCATCATTGTCATTGGCAGGTTGAATTTTTTCAGCTGCCGTAGGAGGTACATCCTCTACTAGGCTTTCTTGATGAGGGAGCTGATGTTCAGCTCCCACTTTATGTCCTGGGACATGATAGTTCCCAGGAAGCGGAAAGACTCCACAGTGTCAATTGTGGAGTCACAGAGGGTGATGGGGGTAGCTGAGGCTGAGTTCTTCCTGAAGGTCCACAACCATCTCCACTCTTTTTAGAGAGTTGAGCTCCAGGTTGTTCTCCCTGCACCAGGTCACCAGATGGTCAGCCTCCCACCTGGAGGCGGACTCATCACCATCAGAGATAAGTTTATGTTTATGTATTTAGCAGATGCTTTTATCCAAAGCGACTTACAAATGAAGATATAACAAGCTACATAAAAAGCTAACAATGAACTACATAGAAGGAACCCACTAGTCCGACTCTGTCACAGGTGACAGAGTAGAGATAGTGTGCAGGCATAGAAGGAAGTGCAGAAAGATAAAGTGCAAAGATAGAGGGGGACGACAATCCTGGGACGAACGGAGGGACCGTAGCACTTTGTAGGCTAACATCAGTGACTTGAATTTCATGCGAGCGGCTAAGGGTAGCCAGTGGAGTTCAATGAACAGAGGGGTGACGTGTGTTCTTTTAGGCTGATCGAAGACCAAACGCACCGCCGCGTTCTGGACCATCTGCAGAGGTTTCATAGTACAGGCTGGGAGACCAGTTAGGAGAGCATTGCAGTAGTCAAGGCGGGAGATTACCATGGCCTGCACCAGGAGTTGGGTGGCCTGTTGGGTTAGGTGTGGTCTGATCTTTCTTATGTTTAGTAATGCAAAGCGGCATGAACGAGCAACCGAGGTAACGTGATCTTTGAAGGTTAGTTGGTCATTTATCATGACACCCAAGTTTCTAGCAACCTTTGATGGAGCAAGAGCTAGGGATTCAGTTTGGATGCAGATGCTGTGGTGTATGGTTGGTTTGACTGGGAAGACAAGCAGTTCAGTTTTTGGGAGGTTAAGTTGGAGGTGATGGGCTTTCATCCATGTTGATATGTCAGAGAGACAGTCTGAGATTCGTGCTGAGACCGTGTGGTCGTCAGGTGGGAATGACAGATAGAGCTGGGTATCATCAGCATAACATTGGTATGAGAAGCCATGTGATCGGATGATCTGTCCCAGTGAGTTGGTGTATATGGCAAAGAGAAGAGGTCCCAGTACTGAACCTTGGGGGACCCCTGTGGCGAGGTGGTGCACTGCAGAAGTGTGACCAAGCCAGGATACTTTGAAAGACCGACCAGTGAGGTATGATTCAAACCAGGAGTGATGCCCATGCTGGAGAGTATGGACAAAATGATACTGTGGTTGACAGTGTCAAATGAAGCTGATAAGTCGAGCAGGATAAGTACAGAGGACTTAGCTGTCGCTCTGGCTTCTTTTAAGGTTTCTGTCACAGCCAACAGAGCCGTTTCGGTGGAGTGTCCACTTTTAAACCCAGATTGGTTTGGGTCAAGGAGGTTGTTATGTGAGAGGTAATCAATGACCTGCTTATAGACCGCCCTTTCAATGATTTTAGACAGAAACGGGAGGAGAGAGACCCGCCGATAATTCTCCACATGAGTTGGAGGGAGGGAAGGTTTCTTGAGCAGCGGTGTAACCTGCTGCAGTTACAGTAGGAGCAATGGATTGGAGAAGATTAGTAGGGACGGGGTCCAACGGGCATGTAGTAGGACGGCTACATGTGAGAAGTTTAGACACACTGCTCTGAGCGAGAGGGGTAAATGAGGAAAATGATGCAGTAGGACTTCTGCATGCAGATTTTGTGGTACAAGGTTCGGTAAACTGTTTGCCTATAGCCACTTTGTCAGTAAAAAATTAGACGAAGGTGTCTGCTGTTAGATTGGTAGCAGGTGGAGGATTAAGTAGAGTTTTGAAGGTGGAAAAAAGTTTCCGGGTGTCAGTAGTACTATGAATCTTGTTGATGTAGAAAGACTTTTTTGCATCAGTAACACTGGATGCAAATGATGACAGTAGCATCTGGAGTTTAACTACATCTGCAGGATCTTTTGACTTGTGCCATTTCCTTTCGGCAGCTCTGAGATTGGTGCGCAACTCTCGGAGAGTATCATTAAGCCAGGGGTGAGACTGGGAGGATCGGGAGGGGTTAGTGGATAGAGGACACAGACTATCCAGAGATAAGCTCAGAGTAGAGCAAAGGGATTCCGTGGCATCATTAACCTGAAGGGAGGAGAATGTGCTGGACGTTGGAAGAGCGGAGGCAACAACGGAGGAGAAGCGGGTGGGCGAGAGGTTGCGAAGATTGCGACGGAAGGAAACCATAGGGGTAGAAGCAGATGGTCTTCTCGGGAGACTCACTCTGAACTAAATGAAATAGTGGTCAGAGAAATGCAGAGGTGTGACAGATAGGGCCTCTGTGGCACAGTTTCTTAAGAAAACGAGATCTAGCACTTTGCCAGCTTTATGGGTCGGAGGACTGCTGAGCAGTTGTAGCTCAAACGAGTGCATTATTGTCAGAAAATCAGAAGAGTTAGGACTGTCAAGGTGGATGTTCATGTCACCAAGGACAATTATGGGACAGTCATGCTCCGGGATAGAAGAGAGCAAGGTGTCTAGTTCATTTAGAAAGTCACCGAGTTGTCCTGGTGGGCAATATACAATAATCATATAGATTTTGACCGGTGCAGTTACAAAGATGAAATAGTATTCAAAGGTATTGTATTTAGCATCAGGTAGCAGTTGGGTATATTTCCATTTGTTGGAAATGAGCATGCCTGTTCCACCACCTCTCCCAGATGTACGAGAGGTATGGGAGAATGAGTGGTTGGTTGAAAGTGCAGCCGGGGTAGCTGTGTTTTCAGGCTTAATCCAGGTTTCAGTGAGAGCCAGGATGTCAAGAGACAGGTGGTTGGCATAAGCCATAATGAAATCTGCTTTGTTTATCACTGATTGGCAATTCCACAACCCCACAGACAAGGGTGTGTCACAGAGTGAAGTGGGCTTTAGAGAGCGGAGGTTGTTAAGGTTGCGGTGGCGTTTGGTTGTGGACACGTGCAGGTGGACACGCTAGTCTTTACCCAAAAATCTCTTCACACGAGAATGGCTGACGCTTCCACTGACGCTTCAGGCGCCACCCCTTACTTTATGTTGCGTGCACAATTGGATACAGCTGTTCATGTATTGGCTAATTGCACTAGGCTGAGACCACCCACCGAGAGTTAACCAACAAGCGTTTTCAGAGAGGGGAGTGACTGCCCGTTCACAGCCCCTGAATACTCTTTTTTTTTTTTTTCTCCCCCCTTGTCCTGTTCAGCATTATGGCAGCAGAATTGTAGTCTGAATACCTTTGATGCCAAATAGATTTGCTTTTCCAAGGGAAGTTTTATAAATGTAAAGCTCCCCTTGATGCCCATTTATTTATTTCTGTTTACAATATATGACATGTAATAGAACTGAACCGGACCGGGGGACAAGGAAAGAAGAAGAGGAAAGAGGGGGAAACAGAACAAAAATAGAAACAAAAATCAGACAACCAGTCGCTACACCTGTAAAAAACAAAACAGACAACAATCCATGGACTCTGAGGGGAATACAGCCTTAGTGCCACCAGGAGCACCTGAAAGCAGACAAGCAGAGAAAAAACAAACACACAACCAAACAAAAACAAGCACAAGAAGCGGTAATCGCATACAACACAGCTGTGGATATAGATGACCTGAGACGACATGATAATACATCAACTGCTTAGCGAGCATGCTACTGGGCTAATAAATGTGTGTGTGTGTGTGTGTGTGTGAGAACATGCAACACCCATGGCACAGGACCTACATGGTAACCGTGCTTAGTTATGAGTGTATAAGTGTACAGAGCCACAATCCACAGCCCCCCCCAGCAACCAGAAGCAGGCAGAGAGGGCCACAAGACCCAGGCCACCAGCAGCCCCCACGGAGCACAGAACCCAGGAAGCCCACCACAGGGACAACCACGCATCCACCCAGAAGACTGCAGAGGAAGCCCCCGGACAGAGCCCCCATAAGCATAGGGCAGAGGCCCTCCGGAAGCCAGGGGCAACAGCCCACCGACCCCGCCAGGCCCCAGCCGTCCAGACATGGGCCGTGCACTGGACCCGGGCCCCGGGAGCCCGAGCGCCCCCAAACCCCCCCGGCAGAGGCCCCACCCAATACCCAGGAGGGCCAAGCGCCCCAGACAGCCACACAGTGGGTCAGGGCCTGCCCCAGCGCCCCTGGCCAAGTGCCCTGGGAGTCAACACGTGCCCACAGGTGGGTGAAGTCGCGAGCAGCGGGGAGAGGCAACGCCGCCCCCCCATCGGGAGAAGCACAAGCAGGCCAGGCGACAGCAAGTCACAGATCCAGGCCCAATCATCACCACACACACTTTCACGTCCCATACATCCACACGTCCTCCCTCCCTCAACTCCGCTGGGGTGTAGCGCAGCGGGCACACCAGGGGGCCAGCAGCCCCCCAGCCACCACAGACCCCGAACCAGCAGAACAATTAATTAATCCTCTTGGCCCCTCCCGCCCCGAGCAGCAACCAGGAAGCAGGGGTGTGGGAAGAAGACCCCTCCCCTAACCCTTCTGGCTCTTCAATATTTTCTAATAGTGAGCGATTAAAATTGAGGGGCAGCCAAACTTGTAGAACTGGGAGCGCGGCCCTCTGGGCAGCCTACATACCCAAAGAGCCCCGCCCACCAGATGCCACTCAGTGTAACCACCCCCCAAGACCTAATGTGTGTGTGTGAGTGTGTTTGATAAGTAGTAATGTCTAAGGTGTAATTAAAACAGGGGCGGGGAACTGCAGAGTGCAACCAAAGGGGACCACCTACGTGGCCCCATCCACTACACCCCACCGAACACACACGCCCCCAAAACCCTTCATGTGTGAGTGTGTGCTGTGTACAGGAGCCAGAAGGTAGAAGGGTATGGGGATATACACCGGGGGAGCTACTCTCCCCCGGAGAGGGCAGCCAGGGACTGGCTGCAATAGGCATCCCCGCTACCTGGGAGCCAACCTAGGGCAGGAGCCCCTGAATACTCTGATTGCTTTGCGATGACCCAACCGAGGCTACTAGGCAACAGGTTTCACCCACAGATGGGTTTTGACTTTCTCAACAACAACAGATATTGAATTTGTCAAGAAGCTTCGAAAAAACTTACACTAGCAAGACACACAGTTTTTTCCGTGCAGCTCCGATACCTTCAGTGTGCTGTAGTGAGTTTTTTAATGCTCTAACCTTAGTGAGAGGAGATAAGTCCGATGAGAGTGGTGTCGTCTGCGAACTTCAGGAGCTTGACAGACTGATGACTGGAGGTGCAGCTGTTGGTGTACAGGGTACAGGGAGAAGAGCAGAGGAGAAAAAACACAGCCCTGGGGGGAACCAGTGCTGATGAGCTGTGAGTCGGAGACGTGTTTTCCCAACTTCGCATGCTGCTTCTTGTCAGACAGGAAGTCTGTAATCCACCTGCAGGTGGAGTCAGGCACACTCAGCTGGGAGAGCTTTTCCTAAAGCAGAGCCAGGATGATTGTGTTGAAGGCAGAGCTGAAATCCACAAACAGGATCCTGGCGTAGGTACCTGCGGAATCCAGGTGCTGGAGGATGTAGTGAAGGGCCAGGTTGACTGCATCGTCTACAGACCTGTTGGCTCTGTAGGCAAACAGTAAGGGGTCCAGGAGGGGGTCAGTGATTTCGTTCAGGTTTGAAAGGACAAGGCCCTCAAAGGACTTCATAACCACTAAGGTCAGGGCGACTGGTCTGAAGTCATTAAGTCCTGTGGACCTTGGCTTCTTGGGAACAGGAATGATAGTGGAGGTCTTGAAGCAGGTTGGCAAGTCACAGGTCTCCTGCGAGGTGTTAAACACATAATATATCTGTGAACACTGGAGCTGATCAGCGCAATGCTTCAAGGTGGATGGAGAGACAGAATCTGGTCCAGCAGCTTTCTGGGGGTTCTGTCTCCTGAAGAGTTTGTTGACGTCTCTTTCATGTATGGAAAGAGTCATCACTGGGGTGGGTGTAGGGCAGGAGGGGTGGGCCTTTAAGGTGGGTATTGATAGAGGTGCCCAGGCCCCTGCTGAGGTGGGGAAGGTGGATGTGATATGAAGCTGGAACTGTTGAGAGGTATCGCTGGGGATGGCTATAGGACTGTCCCTTTGTCTGTCGAAGCGACAGTAGAACTCATTCAGGTCACTGGCTAAGTGTTGGTCATTCATGGAGTGGGGGATTTAGGCTTGTAGTTGGTGATCTGCCTGAGCCCTTTGCAGACAGACGCAGAGTCGTTGGCTGAGAACTGGTGTTGGAGCTTCATTTAGTCTCTTTCACCACCTTGCTAAACCTGTACTTTGCCTCTTTGAATCTGTATTTGTCCCCACTCGCTAAGGCCTCTTCCTTATCCAACCTTAACCTTCTGAGTTTGGTTGTGAACCAGGGTTTGTCATTGTTGTAAGTAACCCTGGTGCGTGGTGGAACACAGCAGTCCTCACAGCTGATTTAGTTGATGTATGATGTCACAGCCTCTGTGCACTCATTCAGACTATTGGTAGCAGCCCTGAACACATCCCAGTCAGTAGAGTCCAAACACGCCTGGAGATCCTCCACTGCCTCACTGGTCCACTTCCTTGATGTCCTCACTACAGGTTTGCAGAGCTTTAGTTTCTGCCTGTAAACAGGAATCAGGTGAACCATGACGTGGTCGGAGTGGCCCAGTGCAGCACGGGGGACGACGTGATAATAACCTGCCACCCGACAACATGGAAACTTGTGTCAGGCATCACAGCGGATAAGATGAGTAAGCATGTGGCTCAGTACGTAAGAGGGTTCCAGATGGGAATTGGAGGGAGCTAACAGTAGAGAAGCTAAATGTCAGCTACTGGTCGACAAAAATGCCACTCAAGACTGTAAGATCAGCCATCAAAATCTGTGCACCAGCTGAACTGACTACAAGAAAGCCTACCACTCAATGCCACATATGGATACTGGAATGCTTGGTCTACAACATCAACAGGACACTCAGAGCCTTCATCAAGAACTCAGGACTGTGGAAGATGATCCCAGAGGCCAATTCCATGCCAACTGCACAAGTTAACATCAAGTGCAGTATCTAAAAGGGGATGCTCTGTCCCTGCTGCTGTTCTGCGTAGGCCTCAATTCCCTCAGCCACATCATTACAAAGAGTGGCTATAGATACCGGCTCCAAAGTGGACCCATCAGTCACCTCCTCTACAGGGACGATATCAAGCTGTATGCCAGAACTGAGCTAGACATTGACTCATGGATAAACCTCACTAAGATATACAGCAAGGACACTGGGATGCTATTTGGACTAGACAAATTTGGCCAAATGATACCTAAGAGGTATGTCGCACCCCCTCTTCGTTCAATAACAGTTTGTAAACACTTGTAAACTGAGGAAACCAGTTTTGGGAGAAGAATGTTGCCCAGGGGCGGAGTGGGACACAAAAATCTACCAGGACCATTCTGAATGCACCGGCCCACCACTGGCCCACAACAAGCCCACAACTGGCCCAACCCATCCCCTCCACCTCTCATATATCAACCACACAAACAAAATGTATGGACTAAACGGAAATATGACTAAGAACTCAGCTCAAATGTTATGCTAATTCGCAACAATGTGTCATGACAACTCACCTGCATCACTAGTTGACACCTGGTTGTTTTTGATGCACTCTCCTCCAGAATCCGCTTCTTCTTCATTCTGGCCTTTTCGGCCCCTCCTGTCTCCTTTCTCTTCTTTCCCTCTATCAGGTATAACACAGCAAAACTAACACGCAAATCCGATTCCTCTTCGACTGTAAGAAAATCTGCTACTTCAGCCTTGTCTGCTTTCTCTCTCTGACAGCTGCTTATTCATCTCCCTAAGGTTCATTGGATAAATGCAGAGCGATACGCAGGTCCCATTTCCCATGAGGCTTTGCTCTGATCGTTCTACATTAATTTATGAACAAAAAAAATAAATTTAATCGCTGGACAATTTATTTTTGTGGTCATGAAAGTTATATAACATCTAAATAAAAATAAATAGATTAAGATAGGAGGCTAAAGAAAAATCAGTAGGCTGGATTAATGAGAGTGAGTTTGACACTCCAGCAGCCGTGACTGAGATGTAGAGAGACAACAGGTTGGACTATTTTCTGACGTAACTGTTGGAGATCCTGGAGATTTTCATGGGAGCGTGCTTGTTTGATAACAGTCTTAAGTCAATGGGCCGCTCATGAACTTCACACGGCTGTGCACGGCAGTCTGCAGGTTGCTTCTCTTGAGCTCACTGGCCAGCCGGCCAGCTGACCAGGAGATTCTCCGGCTCTGATGGCCACTCTGCCCCTGATGTTGTCCCATTGTTGTGTAATATATGATTCTAACTGCTGAACAATCCTGGGACTTCTTTTGTGTGTTGTCTTGTGCAAGGCCTCCTCTATAAAACATGTTGTTTGGATGGGAGCATAACATGCCATCTGCATATGCAACTTGCCAGCTACATCGGCATTTGTGCACCACATATCATTAAAGATACCGGCTTTTCAACTGAGCACTGATCACAAACCAGATGGTTCCTCTGCTTCTTCATCCAGGGGTTACTATGTCCATAATTTCCAAAAAGAATTTCAAATTTCAGTTAATCGGATTTTAGAACAGATTTCTCCTTTTCCCTCAATCCATTTCAAATTATATTTGGCCCATAGAACACAGCACTGTTTCTTGACCATGTTTGTATATGGCTTCCTCTTTGCTTGACAGAGCTCTTTCCTGTTTTCTGATTACTCAGCAAAACTGCGTCCATTGACAGCGATTTCCAGAATTTGACCTCAAGCAATAATTACGATGAGAGAATCATGCCTGTCTGTCTCAGTCACTACTCCCAACATAATGAACTTGGCAGTTAATCTTTTTTGTGTAAAGGATGAAGTTTCCGACTTAGACTTCCTTGTCTTTTGTAGCACAGTCTTCTTCTGTTCTTCTCCTTTGTGTCTTAGCTCAGTTTATCTTTCTTTTCTTCCTGTCAGCTGGCTTGAATACTGATAGAGTTAATTCTGGATCTGATTAAGTCCCCCCGCTCTGCAAAATCAGACAGTAGACATAAATATCTAGGGGCATCTGAAATAGAAACAAGTTGGTTAAAGTGGACTGAGTGCAGATCATATTTCCACCCGATGAAAATTGATGCTACTTGACCGTTTGTAGAGTGACTCAACATGTCAGTTCTTAAGAGAGCAGCCATTATATCATTAAAACTAATTCAATCTTGCTCCACTTGATCTCCATTGTTATTCAGTCATTTAGTGAGTATGTGTATATAGATAATACACAAATGTCCATTGTTATAATTTTCATTGCGCTTCAGACACCAGAACCTGTGCTTTTGAATTGCAAATATGAACTATTTTTGTGGAGCTGATGATGGTTCTATTTTCAACTTAAATAAAAAAAAGTTTGAATTAAAAAGCTGTCGGTAGGTCACTATTCATGAGGCCAAGAGCAATGATATTGTCAGTCGCAGTAAGAGACAAAAATATGCCGAATGCGAAGAAAAGAACAGAGGTTTAACTAATTCTTTTTCTTCAGTCATATCCAAGAAAAATCAGTTATCGACTGATTTATTTAGGAATGCTAAGAACTCTGATTTTAGGGCATAATTACAGAGGATTTCATGTTGATATCGCAAGTTTTCTTGAAAGATGCTACAAGTTTCTAGTATTAAGAATCTCTTGAGAAATGCTTTTCAAAGCTACTGAAAAAAAATGCACATATGAAAAGAGAGGAATCCTAAAATTAAGGAAGGGATGAGGAGGAACTTGTAATGAACCTTTTCACAATGTTTGTAGACATTGTAAACAGTCCTGGTAATGTCTGTATGTAGACTGTTTAATTAATCACACTTCATTAACTGCTGAACAAAGTGGTCTATGAGTACATTCTTGCAAGTCCCTTCGCACTAGTTATTCACTGACTGTGAATATGTGAAATTCATTCTAAAGAGAATTTTTGTTTATATATGGCTGCCTTATTGACAACAACAACCTTGTCACTTTGTTTGGGGCTGCCTAGTTCTAATTTAGGGAGTCGTTTAGAAGTGCAGGGCCCTGCTTTGAGTAAATTTATCCAGCCTCCCCATCTTTATTACCACCCAACTTAAAATTCAGATCATACAGAGATATTGAAATAATTTTGCAATTGCATTTAGCTTTTCTTTTAACAGCAAATTCTTATCAGTGGTTGTATTCTCATAACTAAGAAATAAAGCCAGTAGTTTGATTGATGTTTTATATCCCGAATTGTTAGGATCTTGCAGTATCTCCCATTTCTTCTGTCTTTTCCCCTTTTCATATTGTCTCCAGTTTGTTTTTCCCTATCAGTTTTTGCTTCTCCAAAGCAGATCTGGTTGTGTAGCTTGCCAGTGCCTCACTCAGCACGTCTGGTTCATTTAACATCTTCAATACACAGTAGGCCAGTTGTCTGTTTTTTTGCTCCATGATTTTGTGAAACTCGTTTATATCTATGAGACTTAAACCAGCCTCATGAGGTTCCTTTAATCCCTATAACATGTTCAAGTCATGTTCAAGTTATAAAATGCTGTGATCGACTCTATCAAATGCAAATGCAGCACTGAGATCCAACAGGACAAGCACAGACACAAGTCCACTATAAGAGCCTAAGAGGAGATCATTGGTAACTTTCACCAAGTGCTGTTTCTGTTCTATGATGCACTCTGAATCCTGACTGAAACTCTTCAAACAGATTATTTCGATGTAAATGATCACAAAGTTGAGCTGCAACTATTATTTCAAGGGCTTTAAACAAAAAAGGTAGATTGTATATAGGTCAATAATTGGGTAACACTTCTGAATCATAAGTATTATCTATCGGGTTCCGGAGCCCAATGGATGATTCAGAAATCTCCAGGCACTTGGTTGTGATGCGGCAGCAGGGGTTGGAGGGGTAAGAAGCTGAAGGTGTGCAGGCACAAAAGCTAGTGGGAGAAGGAATTTGTCCAAATGGTGATCAGATTTTGGGGCAGATCTGTGGATCAATTACACTGGGAATAAAACAGAATGGTATCAGGTCAAGGATCCAAGCGAGATTGATCCACTGAACATCCAAGGGTAAACAAGTGGCAGAATCCAAAAAAACTTTAAACATCCAGAGATCCAAGAAAGATATTGTCACAATCTATGTACTTTTGTGTTTTTTCTGTTTAGTCTTGCCATTTCCTCAACTCTTTCTTCAGTTCCATCCTGCCAGTCACCAGTTCCACTCCCTTCACCTGTTTTCAGTTATCTTCATCTGCTGTCATTCACTAATCACTCTCCCCACAGTATTTAAACTCCCGGTTGTCTCCATTCTTTGTCAGACCCTCCGTCGTTGTACCCATGGTGCTTCCCCGTCAGTGTTGTTCCTGCTCCCTCGTATGTTACAATCTGGTTTTGTTATTTTCTCATGTGTTCTTTGTTTTTTCAAGTTTAACTTGATGTAGTTCCAGCCTTGCCATGCTTTGTGTTTTATGAAATAGTTTTCCAATCATTTTGCCTCCTGGCTCCTGCCCCATGTCTACACCTGGGTCCTCCTTCCTCGCATGCACTCTGAACCATGACAGAAGGATCTGACCACACTATGGACCCAGCAGACACACTCCCTCGTCATTCTCAAGTCTCTGTACTGTCCCTGTGAAATTATCAGGGGAGAAAATTATTTCCCTCAGGGGCTTTACCTGCCAGTTCCTGCGCCAGTGGGACTCCTTGGTGGCTCACCTCTGATTCCTGCTCCCACTTCGGAGGGAGCACAGCCAGGATCACCTCCTCCTGATCCTTCCCTGGAGCCTCCTACAGTTCCTGATCCTGCTCCGGAGAGAGCCCTGGGTGGCTCGCCTCTTTCTGATCCCGCTCCAGGAGGAGCTCAGTCGGGCTCGCCTTCTTCTGCGCCGGTTTTCAAGGGTGCTCCGGTGGACTTACCTCTAGCTCATCCCCCTGATCCTGTCCCCTGGGGAGTGAAGGTTGGCTCGTTTCCACTAGACCGTCTCCAGCTCCTTCGTCACTGGATGTCTGGCCACCCGCCAGACCATCTCCAGCTGCAGCTTCCTCGTCGCTGGACATCTGGCCACCCGCCTGACTGTCTCCAGTCCCTTTATTGCCGGAATATGGTCAACTGCCAGAGCGGCCTCCCGGCTTTTATCCGAAGTTGTTCATTCTTTCGGTTCCTTAGGTTTCGGGACTTCTAGTTTATTTTGTTTGACTGTTGCAGTAGTCACAGGTTTTTATCTGCTCTGGCTTGACACAACATTGATGAGAACACCCAGTGTATACATTCACAATTTTTAAGATGCTACAAAAAGAACATAGCTGCATAGAGAATGGAAGTTGAAATGGATAAAAATATGCTCAATAGAGGGAAAAAAAATCAACAGTTCTAGACTTTAGTAAGTTTTACAAACTATGCAGGGTTTAAAGTATCTTTCATCATTTTTTATTCAATCTTTTTTTTTTTTACTCTGTATAGTATTTACTTTAGAACCTTTGTTTACTAAATAGAATATGGTAATGGGATAGTAAGGTATAACACTTTCTATATCAGAACTAACTGGCTTCCTTAGCTGTTTGATGCCCAACAATATATTTTTGTTTGTACGACCAGTTGACATATTTCCTTCTACTAAATAATAGATAATATGGTTCTTTTACTGAGATGTAAAGACTACAACCTCATCTGAATTGAAAACAAGCCCAACAAGTTATTCATATTCTACTTCAACATGTTTTCCTCTGTGGGAGCTCATTTTCTCTGTTTCATGTTGCTGAGTAATTTTAAGATCTCATTTCTCTTGCACTGTGTTTTGCAATATCTACTTATCTTCAAGCAATGCTCAAATTTCTCCGCTAGAGGCTCCCTGTTGTGTAAAACACACCAGTTCACTCGTCCTGCGGCCATACACACACACACACACACACATACACACACACACGTATATATATATATATATACATATATATATTCCCTCTTGCTTTTCCCTACACACAGTCTTGCAGAGCAGGGACCAGGGAAGATTGCTATTTGGCATTGCAGGGCATTAGCCGCTGATGTCTTAACACTCTTGTAAATTAACCTTCCACCCCTCCTAATCTGTCACTTTAATGCACTATAGATTTTATTTCAACCTCTGTAGTATCACATTCTCAATAATAATCATCAAGTTGACGCTGTTGTCTCCTGCTGCTGAAATTAAATCTTGCTGCCGAGTGCACGACTAATAAAAATGTTGCCGGAGGAAATAAAAAAATAAATATGATTAATCATAGGCAACAGGGATTTGTATTCAGATGCAAAAGACAATTACACAAAGAGTTTGAATTTATCAGCCTCTTCTCCTCTCAAAGGCTCAATAACAGGCCACCACTGCCAGGTGAGTGGTGCAAGCACTGAGACACACACACACACACACACACACATTACTTTTGCAAACATACAGACTTTTTTGCATGCATTTTGAAAATAGTATCAAGACATACATGGACATGCACTTATCAGAAAGTGGTTAAATCTCATTTGGTTAAATCTCATTTGTCTATTCTCGTTGAAAGATAATATTTCTTAAATTGTTCTTTTATTTATTTAGAACTTGTGCTCCATGATATCTCTGGAAAACTAAATCTATTACAATTTCCATTGTTTGTAATTTGCAACGTATTTATTTAAAAGGGACAGGTCATATCAGTGAACATATAAGGGTAATTATACCAGAATTAGCTATAAGGCTATACGACAGGCCAAATGCAAACAACAAATAAGAAAAACAACACACCATCAAACACTGTACAAAACAAATGAGAAACCATGGTACAATAAGTAAACACAATACAACAAATAAATATGAAGACCAACACCATTAAATACTACTACTAACATTCTATTTTAACATGATTAACTCACCCAATGGGGATGGATATTGAAAATTTAGGATATTGTTTTTTTAAATTATGAGGCTATGATGGAAGAAAAAGGGCTTTCTGACACCTTTAAGGCTATTTTTCAAAAATAGATTATTTTGCTTTCAAGGTAGTCATGTTTGCCAGTGAAAGTTGGGGAAGCGATATTCAACATGAGAAAACATCACGGAGTGGAAAAACATTTTTGCTGCATTTTCTGGCAGTGATGATCTGATTTGCCTGAAATTATGTAGATTAAAATGAATGATTTTAGATATGTGTTCAACATGATTCTCAAGTGATAAGGTGGAGTCTATACCAACATATTTAAATTCATGTACAAACGGAAGTTCTTCTCCTTTCAGGAATGCATTTGAACATGACTACAATGTTGGGCGTTTTGAGAGAATCATGCAACAACAGTTTTTTTCAGTTTTAAGTAGTTGAAATGAGTTTGTGAACCACAAGGTCCTCTTATCTTTGATAGTAGTAGTTGTAACCCAGTTAGGAGTAGTTATAGCCCTGTTACTTAAGGTTGCAGCCCAGCTAGCAGCAATTTTGTTCCATATAATTTCACAGTTGTAGGAAGTGGCGAGGAAGGAGGACTCACGTGCTGACACAAAGAGCCAGGAGGGAGAATGAAAGGTAACTTGTTTAGGAAGAGGAAGAGGAGTCATAGTCCTAAAGTCAAGCCCGTGGTTCACCATCAACCTGTCCACGTTTCAAATAGATTTTCCCCACTCAGCGACACTGTCACAGTCTGCTCTGTCAGTCTATGTCATGTCATAGTTTATGTTCAATCATGTTTTGTTCTAGTCATGTTTTTCCCCTGTCACGTTCAGTTCACTCACGTCACCTGGCTTATTGTTCACAGCTGCACCTCATTCACTGATCACTCCCTTCACAGTATTTAGCTTCCTGGTTTCCTTTCAGTCACTGCAGAATCCTCACTATCTCTCCATGCTTCGCCACAGACAGAAGTTTGGTTATGCCTCATAGTCCTGTTTCTTTGTTATTCATAGTATTCCATGCCATCGTCTTGTTTTGTTTTGTATTTCACAGTCTTGGTTTTTTCTCATAGTCCTTTTTCCACGTTGAGTATTTTTGATCCGGCTCTGCCGCGCCTTTTGTTCCTGCTGAGAGCTGCATCTGGGTCCTCCCTCACCATCGTACTTGACAGACACACCCGCTGAGGACAAAACCCTGGTAATTGGCAGCTCTATAGTCAGAAACGTGGCATTAGCGACACCAGCGACCATAGTCAAATGTATTCCAGGGGCCAGACCGGGCGACATAGAATCCTATTTAAAACTGCTGGCTAAGGATAAGCATAAATACGGTAAAATATTTATTCACGTCGGCGTTAATGACACCCGGTTACGCCAATCGGAGGTCACTAAAATGAATGTTGCATCGGTGTGTAATTTTGCCAAAACAATGTCGGACACTGTAGTTTTCTCTGGACCCCTGCCAAATCTGACCAGTGATGACATGTTTAGTCGTATGTCCTCATTCCCTCATTCAATCGCTGGTTGTCCATATGGTGTCCAACAAACAACGTGAGCTACATAGATAATTTTCTTTCTGGAGAAAACCTGGTCTGATGAGGAGAGACGGCATCCGTCCCACTTTGGAAGGAGTGGCTCTCATTTCTAGAAATATGGACGAATTTATTAGTCATCCAAAAACATGACAACCCATGGCTGAGACCAGGATGCAGAGATGTAGTCTTACACACTTCTCTGCGGCTTCCTTTTGAAGTCTCTGTTAGTGAATTATTTGATCTGTGATCATCATATTGATATATTTTGTCTTACAGAATTCTTTTTACTTTGTACATGCTTCCATTAGGTAGCATTATTACACAGTATGGCATAAATTTCCGTTGTTATGCTGATGATACTCAGCTGTACTTACCTATGAAACCAATAAGTTGGTCAGACTACAAGCCTGTCTTAAAGACATGTTAGCCCGATTTTTTTCATTGGAAGCTCAAGAACAAGCTGGAGAAATCGTTTAATAAAAAAGTAATTATTAGTGGTCACAAGTAAAGTATATTGCAAAGCTGGACTCGGAGTGCCAGAGCTCCCGCAGGAAATCCATCAGGCCGAGCCCCGATATCCGGAAACATGTTATATTTATATTCAGCTTTATCTCACAGAAGTTGTTTTCACACGTGTCAGAGTATAATTGGCCAGTTTTGGGTGACATGCTCAGGCCAGCTGCTGTCCTTGATGTGTTCTTTGGATGTGATAAACAATGTGTGTGTGTGTGTGAGTGCTGTTTTAGGCGTGGATCTAATGTACCAGACCTATCTGCCCTAATAGAGATGTTTTGTCTGACCCAGTTGTTTATGTCCTTCTAAGGTCTTGGACCATTTAAGGTCATCTGTTGTGCAGTATGAGCAAAGTAGAAAAGTACCAGCTAGGAACATAGGTTATTTAGGAAAATACAGAATATGAATTTATAATGTCTAAGATCAAAGCCAATTATAACAGAAATAAAGACCTGGATGACTCAGAACTGTCTGCTTTTAAATTCAGACAAAACTGAAGTTGTTCTCTTTGGACCGGAGCGCTTCAGGGAGAAATGATCTAGTTATATAGTTACTCTAGATAGCATTTCCTTGGCTTCTAGTTCTACAGTGAGGAACCTTGGAGTTATTGACCAGAATTTATCATTTGATGCATATATAAAACTGGTTTCTAGGACTGCGTTCTTTCACCTTCGTAATATTGCTAAAATCAGGAACATCCTGTCTCAGGGTGATGCAGAGAAACTATTTCATGCATTTGTTACTTCAAGATTGGACTACTGTAATTCCTTATTATTGGTCTGTCCCACATATTCTCTGAAAAGCCTCCAGCTGATCCAAAATGCTGCAGCCAGAGTTCTGATGAGAACTAACAGGAGCGATCATGTTTCTCCAGTTTTACCTTCTCTTCATTGGCGCCCTGTTAAATTCAGAATAGAATTTAAGATTTTTCTCCTCACATATAAAGCTCTTAATGACCAAGCTCCATCAAATCTTAAAGATCTCATTGTAAGATATTTTCCTAACAAAGCACTCCGCTCCCAAAACTGCAGGTTTACTTGTGATTCCCAGAGTTTCTAAAAGTAGAATGGGAGGCAGAGCCTTCAGTTATCAGGCCCCTCTCTTGTGGAATAAGCTGCCAGTAAATGGGAAGCAGACACCCTTTCCACTTTTAAGATTAGGCTTAAAACTTTCCTTTTTTTTTTTAAAGCTTATAGTTAGGGATGGCTCAGGTAATCCTGAAACATCCCATAGTTAAGCTGCTATAGGCTTAGACTGCTGGGGGACCTCATCTGTCACACCTTTCCTCACTTTGCTCTCTTTTTCCCCCTGTTTAATTTCTCAAATGATATTATGTACATGTGACATTATTGTGGTTATTAACTTGTGTTTCCCTGTCCCAACAGGTATCCTTTGAATGGCGTTATGGTGTTTTTCCCCCCTCTTTTCCTTCTTTTCTGTCTTCTCAAACCCAGCTGGTCGCAGTCTGGTTGTGCCAGAGGTTTCTTCCTGTTAAAAGGGAGTCGTTCCTTTCCACAGTCGCCACAGGCATGTTCAGGACGGGAGACTGGACTGAAGACAAGTTTCGGTGCAATCTGTTGGTTTCCTTAGTTAGGATATACATTTTTGAATTGGCTATATATGAACAAATTGGATTATGATTACAATGACTTGAATTCCAATTGGCTTGAATTTGACTATATTATTTAAGTGCCTTAAGATGACAATTGTTGTAATTTTGCACTATATGAATAAAATTGAATTGAATTGTCGATTAGGTGGCCTGGTACCGGGATCAGGATCATCGTTCACCACATTGGGTACTGGTTTTCACCGGCCCAAGTGACACCTAAAACACAGGTATGAGGCAGGATGTTATCAGGGGTATCTTGTCGAGAGAGGGCATCAGGTTTATTGTTGGTGGTACCAGGACGGTAGGAAATGGAAAAATTAAACTGCCCAAAGAATAGCACCCAGCGTGCCTTTCTGAAGTTTAGTCTCTTAGCATCTTGAAGGCAAATAAGATTTTTATGGTTGATCCAAACCACAAATGGATATTTAGCACCCTCCAGCCAGTGTCTCCACTCGTCTAAGGCCAGTTTCACAGCCAAGAGCTCCCTGTTGCCCACATCGTAGTTGTGCGCCGCAGGAGACAGCTTGCGTGAAAAATAAGTACATGGATGCATCTTTCCTTCTCTTTCAGATCTTTTGAATAAGACAGCCCCAACTCCAGAATCTGACGCATCCACCTCCAGACGTCAGCTACTGACTGAGTACCCTGCCGTAAATTTAGTAACTGCTTGGAAGCGTTGTCGTGGCCAAGTGGATGATCAAAAGCGTTGCGGAATCTTTTAATAAAGTCAGCAAAAGAACAGGACTTGAGTGTGTTGGACTTGGAGAAGGCTAGAGCCCAAGCTAAAGCTTTACCCTTAAGAAGGCCGATAACAAATTTTGATCGAATCAGATGAAAATGAGCGAGGTGATTGAGTCATCACTAGTGGACACTGGAGTAGAAACCCCTCGCACCCCCCAACGTCACCAGCATAGGAGTCAGGAGTGGGAAAGGAGAAAACTGGGGTTCGGCAGGAGGAGGAGGAGGCACCGGGACTTGAGGTGGTACAGGGGGACTCCCATCAGCTGAGGTCACTGTGGAGAGAGTAAACAGGTGATCATCAATCTTAACCATCATCTCAAATACCCTATCCTTGCTGATCGTTAAGTGATCGGAGCGCCTTGTCATGTTCCCCCAGGAGCAATCCTTGATTGGAGAGGACGGAACGGAGTGAATCCACTGAGTCCACGTTTGGCCAGATCGTAGTGTCACGGGGTGTCAGCCAAACCAGAGATGGGACTCAAAAGCAGGATTCATTTGAAGAAAATATAAAGATTTTATTTTAAGTGACCAAGTGGAATGAACAGGGAACGTTGAATCAGGAACCAGGTGAATGGTCAGACTCTAGGGCAGCGCAGGAGTCTGAAAGGCAGGTGTGACTGGATAATGAGAGGTAATTTGTGAATCCAACTTGGAGGATGTTCCAAAAAGAGACTGCCTTACTTTGAGCTGGTGAGTTCTGACAGGAGGCTGAGGCAGAGTCTGACTGGCTGGAGGGTGTGTTCCAGAGTGGCGGCAGGTGAGCAGGCAGGTGTTGAGGTGGACGCGAAGGAAAATAAGACAATGATGTTGGTAGGTCCAGAAATGAAGCCAGGGAATCCGATAGGGTCTCGGGAGGAACATGTCTGAAATGAGGCATCAAGGTAAGTACACACAAAATTCTTTGTTGTTAAATTCGGAGAGAATTGCCGGCCTGATTACCACGGGAATGGTAAAACAATCTAGCAAAGAATGGTGCTCCTGCTGCTCCTTAAGAATGGTTCTTGATGAGAGTAGATGATGAACAGGTGTGGCAGCAACCAGACTCCGTCCCGGAATCCAAGGAAACCTGCTCACCCAGCCTGAAACTCAGAAACACACCTCCAAAGCCAAGTCAGATGAGTCATAAATATGGATATACTAACATATTCATAGCTTACCTGGATGATACCCATAAAGCAAAACTCAAACTTCTGTCCAAATATGCACCATCGAACAAACCACCGTACTTCAGATCAACAAATAGTGGTATGTAGAACTCCATTGATTGCTTCCTGAGGAAACCCACCAGCTTTCTCTTCTTTGATTTGATGTGCTTGCCCCTTCAATGTAGCTGTCAATAGCAGAGCCATTGTGTATATTCCGACACAGAAAACACTGAAAGTCTATAACTCTGACATTCTTGGTGCCCTGGTCACCTCTGACAATCCTCGGACAGCCACTTAATCTCTCAAATGCATCCATGTAATAGCCTCCAACAGTTTTGGGGTCACTGCTTGTTGTAAATGCATTCATCCAGATGATTTTCCATGAAAATACGTCAATGCAGCCATTGATACAAATGCCAAATGTTTTTAGTTTGTCATAGGAATCTAAATGCCAAATATAATTTGGCCCCTTAGCAAAGTAGATGCGGCGGTGGAGATGCCTGGTTTTCCGAGTTCAAAACCTCTTCGGTCAAGTTCTTGTAGAATTAATTATTGTCTTCTTTCCTGACATGCAATCTATTTTTTGCAATCACTTTTTTGCAATCACTTTGCAAAGATCCACAGATACCCATGGGCGTGGGCAGATGCTTATAGTTGTTCATGAATGAAACAACTACCTGATCAATGCTTGTGTATCCCCTGCACCAAAACAGACCAAGTGACTTTAAAATTAGTTTTAAGTGTTGTCTGGAGATAATATAACGGTAACCATGGGGAAGCAAAGTTACAATGTCATTGTAAAGAAGAGGGGAGTTGTTGGTTGGTTTACCTTGCAACATCCACTGATGGATTGCAAACCACCCCTTTCAATAATTGCAGTTCTTTACTACTATGATGGTGAGCAGTACTTTGATGAGCCAAACCCAGAAGGCAAGGCAATTTTATTTGTATGGCACATTTCATACACAAGTGCAACTCAATTTGCTTTACATAGCAGGAAAATAAATTACAGAATAAAAGGATGAAAAGATAAAAAAAAATAAAAACGTGCTAAGACACGTAAAACAAAGCAAGACAATAAAACCTTCTGTAACAGCTGGAACCAGAATTAGCGCAAGACAGAATTAATGAAATGCTTTGGTAAGAAAAAAAGGAACAGTAAAAAGGAGATAATAGACACTCAAGAGTATCAATCAGTGGGTTTACGTGATGAGATTAACTTGATTATAGCTATAGTTGGGTTATGCGCCTTATCTGAGCAAGGGTAATTATCCTTTGTTACATGGCGGTGAATGAATCGAATCACTGGCACAAAGCATGCAGTACCACAGTAGATAAGTGGCTCTGTACCCATTTCAACTATCGCTAAGAGCCACTTCCGGTTGACGTCTTCACCCCCAACAACAACAAAACTAAGGCATTTGAGAAAGATGCCGAACGAAGAGCAAGATGAAGCTACGTCCCTCTACATTTGTGATGAGCATGGTTATGGCACAAACGCGATGCACAACCGCGCATTCTCCATTGCGTTGTTTCTTTCTTTCTGACGGCGGTGACAACAACAGTAATATTGTCTCCTTCGACTTCCGGGTGACCATCGCGGGAAAAAGTCTCGAGCATGCGCAGAGTGCTCGATCCTATCTCCAGACACGTTAAGTGGGCAATCGGATCGAGTTATCCCGGGGTCTTAATTCGATCGCAAGTAACCCGATCTTATTCAATTTCTTGTCGGATTAAGCTTGTTACATGAGCTGAATAACTCAATCTTATTGTAATTTAGCCATTAATCCGATCTGATTGCTCGCATGTAACCACACTGTGTAACTCTAACCATTGGCACCCATCATCACATTTCAAAGGCCTGACAGAACAAGAAAGTTTTGAGCCTTGATTTAAAAGTAGCAACATTTGGGGCACATCTAAGTGTTTCAGGTTGTTTGTTCCAGAAATAAGCAGCACAATGTCTGAATGATGCTTTACCATTTTTTGTCTTTGGACTATAAACCATTAGCAGTCCCGTTCCAGATGACCTGAGGGTTCTTGATGGTTTATAGGGAATAAGAAGATTTAGCAGGTATTTTGGGCCCAAACCATTTAGGGATTTGCAGACCAGCAAATTAATTTTAAGTTAAATTCTCTCACACAGAGGGAGCCAGTGCAAAGATTTGAGAACTGGTGTGATATGGTCGTATTTTTTGTTTTTTGTGAGTACCTGTGCAGCTGCATTTTGAACTCGCTGTAATTTTTGGATTGTTTTCTTTGGAAGGCCGGTATAAAGCCCATTGCAATAGTCTAGTCTACTCGAGATAAAAGCAAAGTTTTTTCAGGTTTGGTTTAGATAGAAGGCCTCTAATCCTTGCTATATTTTTTAGGTGGTAAAATGCCGACTCGGTTAGTGAATTAATCTGGTTTTCAAAGTGTAAGTCAGCATCTAATATAACACCCAGGTTTCTGGCATGGCTTGTAGTCTGTAGTGATAAGGTTTTTAAGATAATCACTGACCTTGAGTCTCTCATTTTTGATAGGACCAAAAACAATAACTTCTGTTTTGTTCTTGTTTAGCTGCAGGAAATTGTGGGACATCCAGTCATTTATCAGTGAGATAAAGGGAATCAATCGGGCTGTAGTCATCAGGAGAGAGGGGAATGTAAATTTGAGTATCATCCGCATAGCTATGGCATTGTTGTCTCGCAAAAGTTTTCCTAAGGGAAGAATGTAAAGGTTAAATAAGAGAGGACCAAGGACTAAACCTTGAGGAACTCCACACCTCATGTCAACCTTCAAGGAGGCAAAGTTGCCAATGGAAACAAAATAGTCTCTGTCTTGTAGGTATGATCTAAACCAGCAAAGGACTGTATCAGACAGTCCAATCATTTTTTCTAATCTTTCTAATAGTATAGAATGGTCGACGGTATAAAATGCAGCACTTAGATCCAGTAAAACCAAAACTGACATATTACTAGTGTCAGAGTTTAGTCAAATGTCATTTATCACCTTAATTTGCACTGTCTCAGTACTGTGGTTTGGGCGAAATCCAGATTGAAAGATATCAAACAGATCATTACTATTCAGGAAGCTACTAAGTTGCTGATAGACAACCTTCTCAATGACCTTCCCTATAAATGGTAGGTTTGATATTGGTCTGTAATTATTTAGTACAGATGGTTCTAAAGTGCTCTTTTTTAGTAGGGGTTTAATAACAGCAGTTTTTAGGCCCTGTGGGAAAATGCCAGATGAGATAGAGCAGTTGACAATCTGTAGCAAGTATTTAGATAGATGATTAAAGCACTGTTTTAGACACTTTGTAGGTAAAGGATCTAAACAGCAGGTGGATATGTTTAATTGTGAGACAATCTTTTCAAGGGTAAATAGGTCAATGGTCTTAAATTCAGACATTTTTTCTGCGGTAACTTCAGTGGGATAGGAAGGTAATATGTCTTATGCAGGCTGATTTATAGAACTTGTTGTTGTTTCGATTTTGTCTCTGAAAACCTCAGCAAACTCATTGCATTTACTGGCAGGTAAATGAGTTGACACTGGGAGACAAATTATCCTTCTACAACTGTAAATAAAACACGGGCATTGTTAGAATTATTTTTTTATCATATCAGAGAAGATTGTCTTGCGTTTTTTAATACTAGGTTGTAATTGTGCAAGGATTCTTTATAGATGTCATGGTGGATGTGGAGGCCAGATTTTCGCCATTTGCATTCTGCTTTCCTACATTTACTTTTTTGGGCTCTTATAGGAGCTGCATTTCTCCATGGCGCTGCCGGCTTGGGGGACATCAGCTTTTCCTTGACTGGAGCAATTTTATTAATGATATCCATGATGTTTGAGTTAAAGTCATTTAAAAGTTGGTCCACACAGGTTGGCATAGAGTGAGGGCTAAGCGAGATAGCTTTAATAAACATTTCAGTAGTCTTCTCATCAAAGTGACAATTTTTAACTATGACACCATTAGCAGGAGTCTGAGGAGCAGTCGAGATATGAAAGAACAAAGAGAAATGATCTAGAATTATCAACACCCTTTGTGATAACTAAGTCTAGAGTATGACCTCGATTGTGAGTTGGTCCCTGCACATGCTGAGATAGCCCAAAAGTTTCCAGTACAACAGTGAATTCTTTTGCCAGTGTGTTATCAATGTGGACATTAAAGTCACCAGTGATAACTAAACAGTCATATTCAGTCGAAGTGAGACAGTAGATCAGTGAAGTCATCTATGAAACTGCTGCGGTATTTTGGTGGCCTGTAAACTGTTATAAATAAAATTTGTTGAGAAGCACAATTTAAAGACATTTATTGGGGAAATAGCGATGTCCTTTCTTTAAAAGTGGTGGGATCCCTCTTTAAAAGCACAATTAAAAGCTGTACTAAAAATTCAGTTTGTGAGCTCACAACCATTTTCCAGTCTTTGTTCCGTGTATGCTATGTCCTCCGCCACGCCAGTTAACACCGCAAGCTGTCCTCCACTTACGATTCCTTGGGCTGTTCCCCTCATCCAGCTTCTGGTGCTCCCAAACTGGTACCAGCAACGGAAGCTGACCTAAAAACACAGAACATGGCCGGCAGACTACTATGTGGACAGGAGGGTCACTCTCTCTCTCCGAGTGGGTCTGAGCCTACAGCTAATAGTGCATGTACATCAGGGATTCACAGCTTTTTGGGCAGAAGCTCCTACGTCTGCCCCTCTGCATCCCAACAGCTTCCAATGCACTGTTCCGGCGTCTCTGGCCGTCCCTCGAGTCCCTCCTGGTCCACGTCCGTTCCGCCCAAAAGCTTCTACTCTCTGTCTGGCCAGATACCTGGCTTCCTTAACAGCCAATCTATGGGCCAGTTCCATCACCTGATTGGCTGGCGCAGCGGTCAGCCAACAGGTGCATCCACTAATTTAACATAATACATGCAATAACTCAAAGAAACTATGTCATTCTAAACACAATTGTAACCAAGAATCCAAAATATAAATAAACATGCAACTTAAACCAAATACAACACATGGCACATGACATAAAAGATAAAACAAGTAGTGTATAACACTCAACATAACATCATTATAGGCGAGTACAAGTTTAAAATACAGCTCAATTAAATCACGTATTGCGCTTTCCATACAAAGTTGGATGAAATGCATGGAATGGTTTCCTGTGTGTAAATGACATTCCATGCACAGCAGAGGCTTTCTTGTGAGCATGTGATACTTTTTCGTGAGCACCAGATACTTTGTCATGCGCAAGAGAAACCAGTATTGAATTTTTTTCTTCAGCATCCCCTTACGGTCAACAGCCTCACTCCCTCTCAGCAAAGCTGCTTCATACCATAAAGCTGCTGGACAAACCCTTCCCCAGATAGCTCACACTTAACCCCTTGTCATCCATCTCCTTTCCTTGTCTGTTCCTTCTCCCCTCCTCTTGCAGCCTCTGTCACCCCTCTTTTCATATGCACTGGTTGGCTAGTTGACAGTTAGTGCTGGTCAAGGTCATGCCCCCCACTTCCCAAGGGCTTGAATGGTGCAGCATTGAAGCTCCAAGCCCCATGCCCCAGCAGCTTCTTGACTTCCCCCTGCGAGAAATCGCTCTGCTGTGATAAAAGATTGTGAGCTTGGGGATTTGGCCCCAGACAGGGGCTCCTCCTGTGGTGAGACCAGGCCAGACAGGGCTTGCCAGGGGCTGACTTGATCTCCTCAAACTGATGTGGCATTGGCTGGCAGAGTGGTTATTGCTGTTTCTTAGTTTGGATGGAGAAACAATTTATGTCACTTTGTCAAAAAGTACATCTTAATTTGTTGGTTTTCATTGTCTTTTTCGTAAATGTTCTCACTGAATTTATGACCAGCAGTGAACAATGCTTTGAATAACTTACTTCATCCTCATGTGGTTGCTAGTTGTCAAGTGTCATCATCATTTATTAGATCCTGTTTATATTCTATTCTTCTTATACTTATACAAATTACTTGTCAAAAGTTTGGATACATCTTCCCATTTTTTTCAAATAAATTGATCAATCTTTTGACTTATTTTTTACAGGCATAAAAACTAGATTGGTTTTCTTGTAAACTGTTGTAAATGTTGCTGACAACAGCAGTTAAAATTCTCCCATATTAGCTAATATGATTTTCTCAATCTTTTTAATCCTTTAAAAACCAAACATAAGTCTGGACAGACACTTGGGCAGCACCTAAAATTGGAATACACAATACCTCAAGAGTTGATTATCCTCTAAATAGTCTCAAGGCGAGACACATTTCCTAATTTTGTGATAAGCATCTTGTATCCATAAGACACTAAGAACTCAATAGTAATAGTAAGCACGTAATAGTGAAATTGATAGCATGTAATCCATAGGAAATATGGGAGATATCCTTGATGTAAAAAAACCTACTACATTCAAAGTTGTCATAGTGAAAAACCTTGACTTTAAACTCCACACATGGAACACCATTTCTTGGTTGTATTAGGGTTAAATCCCCCCGCCTGTCAATACAGATGTCTACTCTTCCTTAATCTACTTTTGTCAAAGGTTTCTTTGTGTTAAAATCTTTTCTTTCCACCATCACCTCGTGTATGCTCAGGGTGGAGGATTGGATTGAGAAGTAGCTCTGATGCAATCTGTTGGTTTCCTTTGGGAGGAAACTTTCTTTTTTATTTGGCTGTGTATGAATTGGACTCATTTGTAATTTATTTAACTTGGATTTGATTGGATTAGGATTGTATTTCAAAGAATTGGCTTGAATTTGTGTCTTTTTGTTTGAACCTTTATTCCACAGACAAAAGTATAAAATAAATTATTTCAGTACCTTCCCTTAGCTGCTCAATTACATTTGAAAATAAAAATAATAACACTTGATTACACAGAACACTAGAAATTGAGGTTCTGACACAAAGACGAGAAAGTTCTTAGAATATATAAGTAACACTTTTCTGGAAGATTCTATAATTATCAGATTAATTAGTCACTCTTGATGGTGCCAGGACTAAAAATAGAGCATACACCAGCGACTTTACAATCTAGGATGGCTTGTGGATCACTATTTTGCACCCATCTCTGTCAGAAAATCCTTGATCATTTCATAAGAAATATTTCTCACAGTAAAATTTAAAAGAACTTTTTTGTCTTTCAACAACTACACTGGATAATATTCTAAAGATTCAGGAAGTCTCGGTCATACTTAAGGGAGAAATCGATGCCAAGTCTTGCAGGCCTAACAAGAGAAAGACAGTATAGGCAATCCAGAGGCATATATTGTCATTTTGGAAAGACATGTTCTTCCATCAAGATGACGTCTAACCAGGAGATCTGTGGTTATTTTGACAAGACTCTTGCTGCGACCTACAGAAAGGTAGAGTTGGACCATCCAGCCTTATCCCCATCCAAGTCAGCCATCTTTCTAATACGAGAGGCATTTCCCATGTTCAAGATCTGATGTTTTGAAGCCAAAAGAGCTTACAGTGAGTCTTTCCTTTGCAATGAAGCTTATGCATAATTTTACTAAGGAAGATCTTCACCACACATGTGCCTTTATCATCTGGTTTTTGGGCTTTTCATCCTTTGTCAGTTCCGCTTTATCGTTTTCCTTTTCTCACAATGTCAAACTTACCTCACTCTTAAGTCCTGTCATCACAACTCTTGTTCAACGGTCTTCTTGCCCGCAGTTTTTCAAGGCAATCAATCTGCTCCTTTTTTCCAAAAGCTGTCGTCAAGCCACAATCATTATAGTCAACCCTTTTTCTGCAAACAATTTTCTAATAAAGATTTTCCTCATTACTTAGTTTGTGTAAATTTTGTCCAAGTCTTTGCTGTAGTATTCTCAGGTCCTATATTGCTACCTTCTTTCTCTTTGCATAATCTGACCGAAGCATTTAGCAGTCCTTAATGCCTTGGCCTCGTTGTTTTACAAAATGCAAGTATTTCATTCAGTCTCAGAAAACATGTTAATTCTGAGATCCTGCTTTGACTCTCTCATGTTTGCAGGGTAGAGTTGAGGGTAGAGTTCCGGAGATGGGTACATGAAGTGAAAAATTCAGTCTCGTCAATGCACCTCACAAAACATACGATTGATTCAATTACTCCTTCTTCAAGCGCTTACAAGCGATTTTCTTAAGGGTGTTGCACATGGTCTTTACTGCATTCTCTCACAACAGGTGTGTACTCCAGCTGCCTCCTCCACTTCCTTGTTCTTTTTTTCCTATCATACTGTATGCATCCATTATGGTGCTACTGCATGTCAGTTGTTCTCGACATAATACAAGGTGAAGTCTCTGAAGGGGTTTCTGGAAATATGCAAAGCAGCAATTTCAGGTCAAATGCATTATGTCTTCAACAATTGCAGTCATTAGAGGTTTTTATAATGAATGCTTCATCTCCTTGTCAGTATCATCCTCTTTCACTTTATTATATAGCTTTTTAAATATATCATATACACTATATTGCCAAAAGTATTCGCTCATCTGCCTTTACATGCATATGAACTTAAGTGACATCCCATTCTTAATGCATAGGGTTTACTATGACGTTGGCCCACCCTTTGCAGCTATAACAGCTTTAACTCTTCTGGGAAAGCTTTCCACAAGGTTTAGGAGTGTGTTTATGGGAATTTTTGACCATTCTTCCAGAAGCGCATTTGTGAGGTCAGACACTAATGTTCGACAGGAAGGCCTGACTCGCGGTCTCCACTCTAATTTATCCCAAAGGTGTTCTGTTGGGTTGAGGTCAGGACTCTGTACAGGCCAGTCAAGTTATTACACACCAAACTCCCTCATCCATGTCTTTATGGACCTTGCTTTGTGTACTGGTGTGCAGTCATGTTGGAACAAGAAAGGTCCATCCCCAAACTGTTTCCACCAAGTTGGGAGCATGAAATTGTCCAAAATCTCTTGGTATGCTGAAGCATGCAGAGTTCCTTTCACTGGAACTAAGGGTCCAAGCCCAGCTCTTGAAAAATAACCCCACACCATAATTCCCCTTCCACCAAGCTTAGTACAATGCAGTCAGACAAGTACCGTTCACCTGGCAACCACCTAACCCAGACTCGTCCATCAGATTGCCAGATGTAGAAGCGTGATTCGTCACCCCAGAGAACACGTCTCCATTGCTCTAGAGTCCAGTGGCAGTGTGCTTTACACCACTGTATCCACGCTTTGCATTGCACTTGACTTGGATGCAGCTGTTCAGCCATAGAAACCAATTCCATGAAGCTCTCTACGCACTGTTGTTCAGCTAATCTGAAGGTCACAAGAAGTTTGGAGGTCTGCAGTGATTGACTCTGCAGAATGTTGGCAACCTCTGCGCGCTCTCCACCTCAGCATCCGCTGCTTTGTAATTTTACATGACCTACCACTTCATGGCTGGGTTGCTGTCATTACCAGTCGCTTCCACTTTATTATAATACCACTGACAGTTGACTGTGGAATATTTAGTAGCGAGCAAATTTCATGACTGGACTTGTTGCACAGGTGGCATCCTTTCACGGTACCATGCTGGAATTCACTGAGCTCCTGAGAACGACCCATTTTTTCCCAAATGTTTGTAGAAGCAGTCTCCATCCCTAGGTGCTTGAATTTATACACCTGTGGCCATGGAAGTGATTGGAACACCTGAATTTAATTATTTGGATGGGTGAGTGAATACTTTTGGCAATATTGAGTATGTATTTTTTCTATACTGTTTCGTGAATAGAGCTGGATGACAGTTTACTTCCTTTTACATTTTATTCACACCTGTCTTGGCCTTTTAGATTGGAAACCTTAAAAGGCAAAACTTTTGCCTTTTGCATTTGTTTTGTCTTTCCAATGATTGGTTGATGTTTTCAATAACGATTATGCTATCGTATTAGTATTCATCTGTGCAGTAAAGAAAATGGGTAGTTTACTCTGAATGATGGCAAAACACATTGTAATTTGGTTAGCAAAGCTAATCATTTAGCCAACCTTGAAGCTGTTGGCTCCAGTCACCTCTTTCTTGTCTTCGTTGTTCATTCCATTATACCTTTTGCATCTTTCAGACTGCAAGTGCTTGTCAACTGTCCAACACTGAAAGGTGAAGTCCAACATATTTAGGCCATATGAAAAAGACTATAATTTTTCATATATATTCATTATTAATTTCTAAATCTTGGTTGTTCTTTAAGGGTTATGCCTATCATTACATTGGTAGACTTTTTTACATAATGGTTTTATAAAGATGACCAAAGGGTGAGTTTAATTATTAATATATCTTTTTTGTAAATTAGTTGTCATCTAGAATAATCATGGAAGCACTAGTTTTATGTGAAGTTCAATTTATTATTTGCATTGCTGTAAATGCAATTAAAACCTTGAGCTAAAAGATTATAAGGACGTAATACCAAGCTATGGGTTAAAGAGACATACAGTAACTATGTAGACATTTTCAGCTACTCTCTATCTTGCTATCTTCAATGAAGGAAACTTGATTAATCACCATGGCAAAGTTGTCACAATTTGAGTATTTAAGCCCCATTTTTCAGATGTTTGATCTTTAGTCTTTGATACTAGCTTACCAGTGAACCAGATATTGTAGGATAATCTGTAGCTATTGTTTTTTTTTTCATATTTGTCTGCTGTTGCTTTTGCTTCATGTTTGCTTTTTAAATGCATTTTCTGCACTGTTTTTCTTGCTTTTATCTTTTGATTTTAATGATCTATCGTTCCTTTGATGTATTTCTCTTGTAAAGCACATTGAATTGCCTTGTCTATGAATGGTGCTATATAAACAAAATGGCCTTGCCTTGCCTTGATATTTCATGCATTTTACTCTATTGCAAATTTCTGCCATGCAAGCACAACGATCCTCTAAGCAATGAATTGAAGTGAGACCATGTCTGGACGGAAATTGTGGCATCCTGCTGATCGCTGGTGATGACTCATCTTTTTTTTTTCAAGATCTGTCTGTCAAAGATAGCATTATAGCTCCGGGGGTCTGGTTACAATAGGTTCATTCTGAGAACATATTAGTGAGTACTTTTGTTTGTGATCTTTTTCTCTTTCGTGACTTTGAGATATTTTTTTTTCAGTCCATCAACCCCTCTGCCTCTCATCCCTTCCATTATTTGGTCCAATTGAAGATGAGGAATGAGGAGTAGAACTTAGAGAAACATGTCCCAGTAGTTTGCTTTTAATCACTTCCCATTAGGGTTTGTTTTGTTTTTAAACCCAGAATAGGATTTGTGAAGACAGCTGTGATCTTTCAACTGATTTTTACATGAAGAAGCAAATGATGACAGGGAATCCATTTTCACTAAATATCTGAGGGCTAACAAATATAGCCACTACAAAATCTTTAACATCTAGGTAATTACTCTGCAGCTCACATATGAAACCCTAGTTTGTACATGAATTTGAAAGACTTCAGATGAGCTTAAGTCGGGTACAAGAACTCCTATTCATTCTACTCCAGTTGATGTTTCTCAAGAACACATTTCAAGATTTTTGGGAGATTATCATTTATCATTATATCATATATCGTATGCATACGGTGTGTCCGGAAAGTATTCATAGCGCCTCACTTTTCCCACAATATCCTGTCTTACAGCCTTATTCCCAAATAGATTAAATTTATCTTTTGCCTCAAAATTCTACACACAATACCCCATAATGACAAAGTGAAACAAGTTTCTTTGAAACTTTTGCAAATTTATTATTTAAATAAATTTACATAAATAAACATCACACCGTTTGCTCAATACTTCGTTAAAGCACCTTTGGCAGCAATTACCACCTCAAGTATATTTGAGTTTCATGCTACAAACTTGGCAGACCTATTTTTGGGTCAGTTTCCCCCATTTTTTCTTTTTTGCAGAACTTCTCATGCTCCATCAGGATAGATGGACAGTGTTGATGCACAACCATTTTCAGATCTCTCCAGAGATGTTCAAACCAATTCAAATCTGGGCTCTGGCTGAGCCACTCCAGGATATTCACAGAGTTGTCCTGAAGCCACTGCTTTGTTATCTTGGCTGTGTGCTTAGGGTCGTTGTCCCGTTGAAAGATGAACCTTTGCCCCAGTCCATGTTCCAGAGCGCTCTAAAGCAGGTTATCATCAAGGATTTCTCTGTACATTGCTGTATTCATCTTTCCCTTGATCCTGACCCTGAAAAACATCCTCAAAGCATGATGCTGCCACCACCATGCTGGTGGCATAAGCCAGGTGATGACCAGCGCCTGGTTTCCCTCAGACACGAAGCTTGACATTCAGGCCAAAGAATTTAATCTTTGTTTCATCAGACCAGATAATTTGATTTCTCAAGGCTTGAGAGTCTTTCAGGTGCCTTTTGTCAAACTCCTGGCAGGCTGTCATTTGCTTTTTACTAAAGAGTGACTTCCATCTCAGTGCTGCATAAATTATGGTTCTTCTGAACCACAGAGCAATGCTGGAGCTCTGTCAAAGTGACCATTGGGTTCTTGGTCACCGCCCTCACTAACGCCCTTCTACCCCCGATTGCTCAGTGTGGACAGGTGGCCACTTCTAGGAAGAGTCCTGGTGGTTCCAAACTTCCAAACCATTTACGGATGATAGAGGTCACTGTGCTCATTAGGATTTTAAATGCTGAGGCATTTTTTCTGTAGCCTTTCCCAGATCTGTAACTCGATACAATCCTGTCTTGGATGTCTACAGACAATTCCTTGGACTTCATCTCTTAATTTGTACTATGGCTTGTAGAGGGGTGGAGTGGGACACAAAAATCCACCGGGACAATTCTGACTGCACCGGCCCACCACCGGCTCACAACGAGCCCACAACTGGCCCAACCCATCCCCTCCACCTCCCATATATCAACTACACAAAGAAAATGTATGGACTTAATGGGAATATGACTAAGAACTCAACTCAAATGTTATGCTAATTCGCAACAATATGTCCTGTCAACTCACCTGCATCCCTAGTTGACGCTAGGTTGTTTTGGAATAAATCCGTAATTTTTAACCATTTTGATGCTCTCTCCTCCAGCATCCACTTCTTCATCATTCTGGCCTTTTTTGGCCCCTCCTTTATCCTTTCTCTACTTTCCCTCCATCAGGTATAACACAGAGCAAAACAAACACGAAAATCTGATTCCTCTTCGACTGTAAGAAAATCCGCTACACAGTAAATTTGCCAGTGTAAAAAATGCAGTGTCAAAGTATTTAAATTTTTACGGAGTTCTTCCAACAATGGACAGAGTAAAATTGAAACAGAAAACTTCCAGTGTTGGTGAAAATAATCGGAGTTAACAGAGGTTTTACTCTCTCAGGCTCTGATTCAACACCGATTAGAACAAGATACCTTTCAGAGTATTCCAAGAAAATACTCTGAAAAGCCCCGCCCATCAACTTTCCCGGTCAAACTGAGAAAGTGGACTCTGGCATCGCCATCTTCCTCGCATTGAAATACAGTGGTAAGTTTTTCTTGATAAACTATTGCCGTTGTTATTTTTCTTCATTCAAGTAGAATCTTTAAAAGAATAAAGGGACGTCTTCATTCACCACACTAGTCAATGTTGGGTACGTTTGTTCAAATACCGAATTTCAAATGGCTAACCTGATATCAGATCAGTGCTTAGCTTAAATGTACCAGCCACATGGCTGACCAGCAACACCTAACTGAACAAAAACGACAGGAAACATTAATGAAGGTAATGATCTCTAAGAGCTTCTTAGCGAATCTGGGAAACGTGGCCAATGTCAGCAAGGACAAGCTGTCGTGGTGTGTTATGTGTCATGCTTGCATATTTATTTAAGTAAAATGACGACAACAATTTGTTGAAGCAGTCGTATTTATTATTTATATTTGAGCCGGAGAAAATCCCTTTAGTGTCACGTCACAATTTTGTCGAGCATACCGGGACATGTCACGGCCATGCGGGCATGCTCATTGGACCCGCTGGTTCACCGACAGACGGAGAGGAATGTTAACCTGAACCGAGCCGCGGCTCCAAGAGGCTTGGTCAGCTGCTGCTGCCATAGATGTATAAAGAGTAGACGCGGCATTGGCTGCTGAGGTGCAAACAAATCATACCACATACATCATACATATATAATATTGCTGACACTTCATTGCGCCTGCAGACAGATTACACTGAGTGGAGCGGGTGACCGGTCCACATTGGCGGCCCCACAGCTCGTCAGCACCAATAGGCAGCAGCGGTCGATGCGGCGTCTATTCTTTATGTCTATGGCTGTAGCTGCTGCCAGAGCTATATAGTATGTACAGAGTTACGACACTCCCATTGACTCCTGTTGTAAAAAATGGCGGACAACACTTCCGGGTTATGGAGACGCCAATAGTTCCACACTAGGCATGGAGCTCCTTTGGACTCAATTGCTCTTCAACAACAATTACTGGTAAGTGAATGAAATAACAGCATTTTAAACTTTTTTTTTTTTTTACAGAAGAAGTATACTCTCAGACATCGTTATTTTTACATTTGGTTTGCATGAAATGTCTATGTTGGTGTTAAAAATGTAATGGTTCCCTCCAAAAAAATGTATTATTATTATTATTATTTAAGTAATCAAAGCACTTTCAGTTGTCAACCCCACAGCTCAAAAGAATAATTGACATGAAAATACATCCCATACAACATACGTTTACTTTGATAATTACCATGCAATAGCTCACGCTGTACCATACGAAACTATGACAGCTTGTGGTCTGGTTGGAACCGTTGGAACTATTGAGGCATGAACCACGTGACTGCCCTACATCAATGTGTGTCGTAACTCTGCATATACTCTATAGCTCTGGCTGCTATTAAGCTCAATTTATGCGTCCACGTCCGGCGGCGTAACAGCGTCATTGAGCATTTGAAGCTTTGCATTGCTCTGTAATTCCCCGCCATGCCTTTAGAGGGGTATAGCTGTGTGTTTGTGTGGTTGACAAATTCTTGCTGATAGCCGAAGTACAAATGCTTATATTGAAGCGTAGCCTACAGACGTTTGCAGAGGTGGTCTGCAGAACCACTAAACCGGCCGAGGCAAGGAACGGGTGAATTTACAACACTGGTTCACCCACTGAGGGACCTGGATGTGCAAATGCACTTCCGAATGTCAGCAACTGCCGACAATTACATTCTGAGCGAACCAATCACAGCCCTTGCGGTCCACGTCAACTCGACTTGCAGGTAGAATTTTTTGGATGTGCATGTCAGGCTACGGCAGAGGGGTCTATGTAGCTACAGGTGTAGCGCCACCACCGACGTGACATGGAAGCATAAATTAAGCTTTAGCCAGAGTAGCAGCGCTACAAGGCTGGTTTAAGCTGCTGCTGCTTTCGCACAGTGCTTAGCACTCGGTTCTGTTCAGACACACGTGTTTTCACTCTTGTCCAAACAGTATAGATAAGTGACAAGGTTCCATTTTCTGGGGGAAAACTGTTTTAAAACCGTTGGGCTATGTCACAAATAAATTTTTCATGGGTTTTAATTTGCTCTGAGAATATTGAGTTTACTTAATATGCATATTTTCTTTTTTCTGTGGTGCTCTGGTGGTAAGTAATAAGTTGATGTACTTGATAGAAAATTGAATTGTGTTTGTGATTTTTAAAGCTGAAAAAGACAATTTTCAGGTGGTCAGCTTGTACTGGTGTTGTGAATCATAATGTTGATTTCAGTTTGCTGTCTTCGCAGATACCATCATGTTGATCAAAACCAGAATCTACAATACACAGAAATATGTCACGATAAAAGAGCCAAGCCTTGAGGAATTCTTAAATTCAGGTAAGTCGTACCCAGAATGACACTGGCAGTTACACACCATTGGTAAAACTAAAGGAACTAAGCGTGTTGGTGTATTCATGTTTTGTTTTGTTGTTTTATTGAAAATAATCATTGTCCTTACCTTTTGGCAAGCTACCCTATGGGCAGGTAACGGGGTTTTCAATTAAGATCTGAGTTTTGTGGTTGGTTTAGGTGGTAAGTTGTTCAGTTGTACACCATTGAAAGATTCAATGCCTGGCAGCATCAGTGCATGTTGGCACCTCAAACTATGCTACTAAGGCATCAATGTGTTTTTAGAGAATGGCTTTGGTTAATCTTGAGCATTTTGAATTGATTGAAATCTTTTTTTTTTTTTTTTTTTGGTCATAGCTTTCTTAGGGTTCTCAGTTGAGCCAGTTAATGGTATCGAGGTTTTTGATGAAACAGGAACTGAGGTGGATGCAGAGGTCTGACATAGCGCAGCATACTAACCATCAAGTTTGATGACGATATACTTGCTCACTATAATCCATGGAATGTAATGATGAACTCAACTTTTTTATTGTTACAAAATTAAACAAATTGGTATTATTTTGTCCTGTCTTTTTCTCCTGAACTACAGATTTCAAGGAAACTTTGTCCAGCAGTTCCACATAAGCAAATTCCAGTGCACTGTCTGCTGGTAGTAGTGACACAGTCATCCTCAAAATCATGTCCTACAACTCAGATGACACAACAATACTGAAGGAGAGTATAGCGAACTCAAGTGTGGCATTTAATACAAACTTAAGATTTTCAATGACTGCAACATTGTTTTGTGGGGATGGTCAGTGTGGAAATACCAGATGGGGGATTTCTACATCAAAGAAGATAAATTTACAACAACCTTTGCTCACTAAAGCATTCTGAGGGAGTTCTCTCATCCCCTCTTTCCACAGACCTGTGCCATAAATGTAGGTAAATGCATTAATAGCTTAGTGCTAACGAAGCTGAACAAACAACGGACCCTTTCAGGAGAGTATTGGGGAAAACCAGAACAGGACCCTTCTGACCTTATAGGGTTCAAAGTAAACAATGGTAACAGTTTGCCCTGACTCTGACTCAAGCCAGAGACAGTCGAGGCTTGGACCTCTCAAAAGGATCTCCCCCAGAATCACTTTTTAGCTGAATTTTGAAACTGTATTAAATGTGCTTTATATCTTTGTACAAGTTCTTTCATGTTCTCAGTGATATCACAAGCTGCATTTTAATACCTTTTTCATGATTGTACGTGGAACGATACGGAAGATATAATTATTTTGGAAAATGACTAATCAGCTTATGGAGCCACATTGCCCCCGAGTGGTTTGTAGTACTGAATAGTCAGACCCAAAACTAAGTCAACAACTTGCATATGACATGTGACATTTATATGAAATAACGCAACTATTAACCAATGCTTCAGCTGTTTCTTATTATATCCTGTGTTTAACACAGGAAAATAGCATTGGTTGGTTCGTTATTCATACTTCATAACTCTACAGATATCCATCTGAATTTTGAGCCTGTTTTGTTATGTTATGTTGTTTTTGCTGTCTTTATATCCTAAGTTTATGCTATATCTTTACCCTTTATATCTTAACAAGTTATGGTGTTTTAGAATCCTCTGAACAAATGTTTATGAGACAGAGGAATGCAGGAGTCGAATTCCGTTGAGGCACCCTCCTTGCAGGTCGCCTTACAAAATAGGCCCAGGCAGACGTCACAACAGTTTCAGGCATACCATTGGCTGAAAGTGTAGTGTAGGCCTATGTCATGCCCCGCCTCCGCGAATCAAACTTCGGGAAACCGCGAGGAAAAGTCAGTGATTGAATAAGTTTTTGAACAGAATATGGACGGAATACTGTAAGAGAATATTGAAGGTCCAGATAAGTGGAGAAGATGAAGAGCAGAGAGCTCTAATTGGAGTGGAGGAATGGAATGAGAGTCAGGCGGAGAGTCTTTGGAAATGGCAGGAGAGGAGGATGAAATGGAAGAAGAAGGTCCGAACAAAGACAGAAAGGGACGAATGTAGTAGAAAGATACATTTTGCGTTTTTGTTCATCCGTCATCCTGTCTCCTCTCTATAGCACGTTTTAAACTCTGCTGCTGTACGCCTCCTAAACTATTTTTGATCATCAAAAGGAGCCAACGTTAAGCTTGTCAACATTTTTGTCAATCTTTGGTGAATTTAAGTTCACCTCATCAGAGTTGGTCAGCAACCAAAACCAACTCGACCCTTGGACGGTTTTATCATTATTTGCGGTGAATTCCGACACACCACCCCGTTCGTCTTCCGAGCTACCAGAAGGAAGCCATTCTCCGGCGCAGGAAAGCGACCGGTCCAGTCCCTGAAAGTCAACCACAACAAAGGCCGCGAGACGCGGAACCGAGAAAGACCCAGTGAGACCAGCTGGCGATTACCTGTGGTTCGGAGCTGACCAAACCGTAAGATCTGCCCTGTTCTTACATTTCAGACGGTATGCGGTGGGTGTCGAGAGAATTTGCGGTTAAAATGATAAATTAATCCAAACTGTTAGCCTTTAACTTCAAATATTAACAAAGCTCCACTATTTGAATGATTCCATATCCATCCATCCCCTCCCCTTAGTTCTTTTCAATTCACTAAGTGTTTCTTATATAATAATCCATATTCAAAGCATTTCTCCTGTTGTCTTAAGGTTCATGTCTTTGGTCATGTCATTTTAAGAAATGGTTGACATATATACATATATAAAATCAACCAGTTTTTGTGTATGTGTTCTTTACGTAGGTGTGAGTCCAACAAAACGAGAATTCACGAGTAGCGACTATATGAGACTGGAATTTATTAATTGTTAATTAATAATTGATTATTAATTCAACATACCAGAATCGTAAGATTCTGTCTTTTTCTTCGATTGAAGGTGGTGCCCTGAAACGAGGTAAAATAAGGCTTATTCAGATAGTGAGAACTTTCGGATAAATCCTTATATCTTATCACATCACGCTAAGTGTGTCCACTATAAATATATATTGTTGGTGCCTTGTGTGCCGGCGATATATAATTTGGCTACAAGAGTGACAGTCCATCCAGAAAGTTATAGAGGGCAGATGAAGAGGCCAAATGTGTAAGTTGGTGTAGGTTATCTTTTTTGCAATTAATTACTCTGGGAGTTACCATGTTTTGTTAGATTGTTAAGTTTATGTATTTGTCAGTTGTGAAAGGCTTGTCCAATTCACAGGTGGTTTTATTGGCGCTAACAAGGAGACCTGGGGGCGACCATATCATCAAAGACTACCACCGCACTAAAAATCTGACTGACTCCTAACACCGACAAATGGTCAACATACTTGTGGCTGATATGACACATGGGTAATTTGGTTGTTTCTGCGAGAACTTTTTTGTGCTGAAAACATTTATTATGTTTTTGTTCTTATTCTTGGCTTTGCTGTAAAATCACTGGAAGTATGTCATTTAACAGTATTGAGTTTACTCTTGTCAGGACGGCCCCACTACGGAATGTGAGAGAGATGTACGCTCAAGGCATAGTTGAGCTCTTCCCGTACTTGATGGATCCCTACTCTAAAAATGGATACGTAAGCCTTTTAAAGGGTTTGCAGACTGAGAGCAAATTATTGTGTGTGTGTGCTAATAAAATAGTTTAGAGACCTGATTTTAAAAATGAAAACGGTGCATTTATATTTTCACGCCAATGATCCAGTTTTACATTAATATAACTTCCCATTTGCAACTATCTTGCTGCTGTTGGAACTAATAAACGTTTTGCATTTTAGAAGGAACATTTCTATGATGGTGAAAGGGGCAGTGACTATCTGGCATGGCGGCTTAAAACTACACAGATGAGAAGTGCTTCATCAGAAAGTAAAGGATTGTCACATCAGCTGACTGGAGGACCAGCAGCCAGAAGAGAGGCTTTATTTAGTCCTGAGATGACTTTAAGTGAAGAGCAGTGCAAGGAGGCCATGGCCTTAATGAGATACAATACTGACGAGGCTACTATCAAGCAGAAGATGAAAATGACATTTCAATATTGTCGCAGTATGATCCTTTATGGAGAGAAATCCTCAGATGTCTTGACTGAATGTCCCCGCTTCAAAGATGTCAAAGGCCTGGTAATTTAATTTTTTTGCATTTAAACATGTAATTCTCCTTTCAGTATGAATTACTGTTAACAGCAACATTTCTCTCTCTCAATCTATTGAATTGAATAAATATACTTTCATACTGTTTGCACATCCATACATTTAGTTGTATACATACAAACTATATCTGTTCAACTGCTAAATATAAGACGTAATATTTTCCCCAGTCAGTCCCAATTTTAAAAAAAAGCGTTTGGCATGTCATTTTTCTGTTGCAGATTGAGCAAGACTTCATCCTGCGGTTTGGAGATGATAGCTGCAAGATTTATGAAAAAGTTAGTCACAACAGTAGTGGTTTCAGCTAAGGGTTTATGACGAGGTCTTCTAAATGGCCATTGTTTTCATTCTATGTTACATCTACATAGGACTGGGTGATATGGCCTAAAATCAATATTGCAATATATTGAGCAGTTGACCGTGATAACGATAAATAGGCGATAACTACCACTACTCCTTGTACAAAAAAAGGTTTGGCCACTAGGTGGTGCTGTGGCAGCATAATTGCGAGACAGCCAGTTAAATTTTAAATAGTATAATTCCCCTGGACCTATTTATTGCAACTATTTGTCACTTTAAAAAGAACTGTAAAACCTACAGTGTCTGAAAATAAATGAAGAAGATACGATACATATACTGACATGGGCAAAATTAATTATTTTATTGTTGTAAATTTTGATATTGGTAAATTTTCGGTTTATCGCCCAGGTCTACATCTACACTTACCTTACAGTGGGAAATTCTGGGATTTGGCATTGCCATGTTAGTATGCCAATGGAAAAATGGTTCTTTGATATTTGTGGCACTTAGTTTTTATTATTCTTAAAAATTAACATGGATCTTCTCTGTTTCTCACTATCTATGGGTGTTTGAATTTCTTGATCATAAATAACTTTTTTCTCTATTTAGGTGACCAACAACATTCAAGCAAAAGGTCATTCAGCATTATAAGGCTCTCCCTTCTACAAGTGACTTTGAAGAGCTTATCCATTGTGCTGAAGCTACACTGGATGAAGAGAAAATTGATGACTCTCTTGCCCTTGGTAGTGTGCTTTGTTTTTGTTTTTTGTTTTTTAAGGGGGTTGAGGGGTTAAGGGGGTTCTTTTTCTGTTTTATTTCCTCATCTTTTTTTTTGGTATAGCTGTAATTCAAAATTATGTTTTTAAATTATAACATGGTATGTAAAAATTTATGAAAGATTTTGCTGTTATTTCCAAATACAGGCTGGGACAGTGATCTTTCATCCATTATCCTCCTCCTCCACCTGATACCACCTTTAGCCCAAGGCCGAAGAAGACCAGGCAAGGTGTCTGCAGCTCAAGCTAAGAAACATCTTGTTGTGTTCAAGAAGGTTTGTGTTATTGCTTATGAGGATTATCTTTACAGATGGCAACAATACATTGGGACTGTTTTAATCTGTGATTTTCAACTTTTAATTTTGACTTATTCTTTATCCTGAGAGCAGAACAAGTATTCAAGAACATGTTGATGCAATCAAATGTACCACTCAACTGTATCGTCTTGCTGTTGCGATGAAGAGGAGCACCATCCATGAGTTCTTCATTATTCTGGACAAGCAGGTCATACCGTGCAAGTCAACTAGTACCCTGGGAGCTTTTGACAAACTCTTTAAAGCACACTTTGTATTGTTTTCCCATGTCACTCAGTCTTAATTGATATCATGGGCCTGATTTGTTTTGTTTGCCACTCTTATTTTGTGGGAACCAATGCCCTTGTGAGGCATTTGTGGTTGATTCATGGTTTATATCCAGGCAAATCACTTCGCCTAAAATGTGCTCAGGGAGGATGTTGTCATGTTCTTAGTACCTTTTCAGGTTTCAGGAAACATTTAAACTCTAAACATACTGAGAACATACAGAGTGAAGCTGAAACTGATAACATTGTAGACAGTTATGATGCTGCAGATGATACTCGGTCACAAAATTGTTGAGTGGCCAGTAGCTTTAATGTCCTGCCAGCACCCAACAATGGCCCTTTAAGAGAAACAGGAAGTGGAGACACATGTCAGTAACACAGCTAGTTCAGTTGCATGTTTCCATCTAAAGACATCTGCCTACATTTCATGCCTTATGAAGCATCGTCGGTATGTAATCTTATAATATGTTTTTTGGTCGAATTATAGTGAGTTATTTGTTGTTTTAAGACTTGTTTGGTGCATCCGAAGACAATATTATTTCTGTGAATATTGGTGTGTAAAATGGGTACTTGGCTAATTCACAGATTCATTTACAGTTTCAATTATGTTTATTAAACACTAAACAGTATGAGTGAGAACACATTTAAACTCAGCAGGTTACTTTGTTGATAGATTTACACAATAAGTAAGCAGTTCATATATAAACAGGAAGGAATTAAAAGTTAAAGAAGGAGTAATTTGATTTCTGTTTAAAGTATGGTACAGTGTATTAACGAGACAACATATTGTAAAATAAGCACATTTTGTAAGCCTGTTTCTTTTTTGTCTGTTCTCAGTTTCACCCTTTTTTAGTCAATAAACCTGTGGACAAACTGATGACTGTCTTCAGAGTTTTGATGAACGAAAGGTGTTTATCTCACTGCCGAGTTGTATTCGGAACATATAACGGTGGCGGCACAGTGAAACGACGGCTTCAGCGCAGCAGATAAAGCAGTTTACGCTGGAAACAGAAAATGGAAAAGACAGAAGGCACATTACGGACCAGATCCTACGCCTCATGCTCTCCAAAAAGGTCAAAGGCTTCTTTCACTGGGGCTGCAGCCGCTGTGGCTCGTGCGAAAGCCGAGGCAGCCAAGGCACGCCTACCTTATGCAAAGAAGGAAATGGCCCTGAAGGTAGAAAAAGCACAACTAGAAGCAATGATGAACATGTTATCATTAGAGCAAGAAACAGCTGCAGCTGTAGCTGAAGCAGAGGTCTTAGAGGCAGCTGTTGACGGCAGTGATCGAAACAGCTCCAAGCTTCAATCAGATCAACTATCTGCTACCTCCCATGACCCCATGGAGCGCACCAAAGAATATGTCGCTGAACAGGCCAAAGAGGAAAACAGAGTACGGTTTGTACCAGCACTGCATCAGCTATATCAAGATGAGAAAAGACGGTTACATGCAGAGCCAGCATCCATGTACCCTGAAAAAACCTCACACTGCAAAACAGAGGACAGTCAAGCCGACGCTGACTGTTACACTGCAACACCTAACCAAATAGGAAAAGCCCAGCAGCCACAGCCTGGTCCAGATATGCATCACTACTCTAGTAGTATGCAAGATGATAATCGCACACATGGAGCAAATTATGGTCCTCCTCTTTCCTTCATGCCCAGCCACACATCTCAACATGCCCATCAAGATCAAGCAAACATGACTGACTTTGTCAGATTTTTGGCTCGACGGGAACTAGTCACCACAGGATTGATCCAATTCAACGACCAACCATATAGCTACAAAGCATGGAAACGGTCGTTCGGGAATACGGTCAAAGGTCTAGATTTGACGTCCAGTGAGGAAATGGACTTACTGGTTAAGTGGCTAGGGAAAGAGTCAGCTGAGCATGCTAAACGGATCAGAGCTGTCCATGTTAATTTCCCAGATAGAGGACTCAGGATGATATGGGATAGACTGGATACATTTTATGGAGCTCCCGAAGTAATTGAAGAGGCACTTTTCCAACGTATCAATAGCTTTCCAAAGATCTCCAACAGGGATTATCCAAAACTCCATGAGTTAAGCGATCTCCTTAAAAGGAGACAAGACTTCATGGAAACTAAGTAAACAAAAGGAAATCTCAGTGCACAAGACCGATGTACTTCCTCCCTTTGTCTCGGACAGACTTGATGTTAAAGCTGATGATTCCGAGAGACAGTGCCCAATCCATAAAAAGCCTCATCTACTCCGGAAGTGCCGGGTTTTCCGTGAAAAGTCTTTAGAGGAACGTAAAGCATTCCTGAAGGAGAACAGGATTTGCTTTAAATGTTGCACATCCACACGACACATGGCCAAGGATTGCAAATATGCAACATCATGCTTTGAGTGAAAGACACATCTCTGCTCTCCACCCTGGACCAGCACCGTGGACTCAAGAGCCATCCTCCCCTACGGAGCATGGCGGGGAGCAAGATTCCACATCATCTTCAGAAGTCACTACTAGCTGTACCAAAGTCTGTGGTGGTGATCAGAGTGATAGATCCTGCTCAAAGATTTGCCTTGTCAACATCCACCACGTAGGCCATCGCAATTGAGCTTTGAAAGTCTACGCAATCATCGACGAGCATAGTAATAAATCTTTAGCTCATTCTGAGTTTTTCGATGCTTTCAATGTCAAAGGTCCCATCTCTTCATACTCTCTCCGGACCTGCTCTGGATTGACGTAGAGTACAGGGAGAAGAGCTTCAGGCTTCCAAATTGAATCATTGGATGGAAAAGTCAGTCTTCCTTTACCAAGTCTCTTGGAATGCAACAACATTCCTAATAACAGAATAGAAATTCTGACACCCTGTGCTGCATCTAACTACCCTCACCTCCAACCAGTCACTCACCTCATCCCAGAGCTCGATCCAAGGGCTTCCATCATGCTTCTCCTTGTACGAGACATCATTTCGGTTCACAAAGTACGCAGGCAAGTGAATGGCCCACGTGATGCACCCTACGCCCAGAAACTTGACCTGGGATGGGTGATAGTTGGAAATGTGTGCTTGGGAGGTGTTCACAAACCCACCATAGTGAATACATTCTACACCAGCACCACAGAACAGAAACACCCCTCCATTTTTAAGCCATGTCTAAATGTCTTCCGTGTGAAGGAGAGGTACAATCAGTTCCAACGTCCTGACCATCCTAAAGCACACCTTACAGGGAACCTCAACTGCGATGAAAAGGTTGAGGAGTTAGATTGCACAGTGTTTCAGCAAACAAAGGATGATAACAAAGTGGCTCCATCTATCAATGACATCTCATTCTTGCGAATAATGGAACAAGGCTTAGAGAAGGATGACAGCAACAGCTGGATAGCTCCACTGCCGTTCAAAACTCCTAGGCCTCGTCTCCCAGACAACAAAGTCCAGGCTTTGAATCGACTGTCATCTCTAAGACACAGTTTAGAAAGGAAGCCAGTAATGAAGGAGCACTTTTTCACCTTTATGGAGAAAGTGTTGCAGAACAATCACGCTGAAGTAGCTCCTCCACTTAAGAGAGATGGAGAGCGATGGTATTTGCCGTTCTTCGGCGTATAGCATCCAAGAAAACCAGGGAACATCCGTGTAGTGTTCGACTCAAGTGCTCAGTACAGCGGAGTATCTTTGAATGACATATTGTTAACTGGACCTGACCTCAACAACACCCTCCTTGGTGTGCTCATCAGATTCCGCAAGGAAGTTGTGGCTATAACAGCAGACATCCAGCAGATGTACCACTGCTTCCTTGTTAGAGAAGAAGATCGCAACTTTTTGAGATTTTTGTGGTTTAGGGACAATGACCCATCGAAAGACATTGTCAAATATCGTATGAGGGTTCATGTCTTTGGGAATTGTCCCTCCCCAGCAGTAGCCATATACTGTCTAAGGCAGTCTGTTCGAGATGCAGAGCCTGATATCAAGCAGTTTGTTAACCGTGACTTCTACGTGGACGATGGCTTGAAGTCTCTCTCTACAGTTGAAGTAGCAGTGGACTTGCTCAAGAGGACGCAAGATGTGCTGTCAGACTCCAACTTGCGTCTACACAAAATTGCCTCAAACAAAAGAGAGGTCATGGAAGCTTTCCCATCTCAGGACCATGCCAACGAGTTCAAAGACTTGGATTTTGATTCCGACGCACTTCCCGTGCAGCGTAGTCTGGGTCTCAATTGGGACATTATGTCAGACCCCTTTACCTTTAAGATTTCTGATGATGAGAAGCCTTTCACTCTTCGAGGCGTCCTATCGACTGTGAACAGCATCTATGATCCTCTGGGCTTTGTAGCCCCAGTCACCATACAAGGAAAGGCAATGCTGCGAGAGCTTACACAGGATAATGGCGACTGGGATTCACCCCTTCCTCAAGAAATGGAGGAGATGTGGATCAAATGGCGATCCTCATTGAAAGATCTAGGAAGTCTTCGGGTTCCAAGACCCTACACAGAAGTCTCTCCCACGAAGGTGTCACGCAGAGAGCTAATTGTCTTTTGTGATGCATCAACAAAGGCAATTGCAGCCGTCGCTTACCTCAAACTAACAGACAGCAATGGAGCCATCCACATGGGTTTCGTCATGGGCAAGGCTAAGCTCACTCCCGTCCCTGAGCATACAGTCCCGAGACTTGAGCTTTGTGCTGCAGTGTTGGCGGTGGAGCTTGCTGAGATCATCTCTTCGGAGATCGATATGAGATTGGATGATATTGTTTTTTACAGTGATAGTAAAGTAGTCTTAGGATACATCAGTAATGATGTAAGACGCTTTTACGTCAACGTCAGTAATCGAGTTCTACGGATAAGGAGTTTCTCCTCTCCTGAACAATGGCAGTATGTACCGACAGATGTAAACCCTGCAGACGTTGCCACGAGGTCTGTCGCTGCTGCTCAGCTCTCAGGTACCAGCTGGCTTTGTGGACCAGCGTTCCTGAGACAAATTCAGCACACTCATCATGAGCAACGCAGCTTCGAGCTGGTGAATCCTTCTTTGGACACAGAGATTAGGCCTCAGGTCTCCACAATGAAAACAACCATGTTGAGCAAGCAACTAGGTTCTCAGCGCTTTTCCAAGTTTTCTAGCTGGAAGTCATTGATTCACGCCATTGCTCGCCTCACTCATATCGCTCGTCTCTTCCAGAAGACTTCTGCAACTCAAGTTAGTAGCTGCAAAGGCTGGCATCACTGCCACGCAGCAATTTCAGTCGAGGATCTCTCAAAAGCTGCCTTAGCTATTATCCGTGCTGTTCAAGAAGAGATGTACGCTCAAGAGTATGCTTGTGTAAGAAAAGGAGAAAAGCTCCCTAAGGACAGTCCTCTCAAGACCTTAGATCCCTTCATCGATGCCGACAGCCTCTTAAGAGTGGGGGGTCGTATCAGAGAAGCAGAACTCCAGTCAGAGGAAAAGAAACCCATCATCATCCCTGGCAAGCACCATATAGCGACACTTCTGGTCAGGTATTACCGTCAGAAAACACAACACCAAGAGCGATTGTTCACTGAAGGTGCCTTACGAGCTGCTGGCCTTTGGATTGTTGGTGGAAAAAGGCGAGTGTGTAGTGTTATCTATGGCTGCATCACATGTCGTAAACTTCGGGGCACACCTCTGACGCAAAAGATGGTTGATCTTCCAGCAGATCGCCTTTCAACTGAACCTCCATTCACTAATGTTGGTCTGGATGTTTTTGGCCCATGAACTCTGTCCTCACGCCAAACTAGAGGCGGCCTCGCTCAGAGTAAATGGTGGGCGGTGTTATTTACCTGTATGAGCCTAAGAGCCGTTCACATAGAGTTCATCGAGTCTCTTGATACCTCGAGCTTCATTAACGCTCTCAGACGTTTTCTTGCAATTAGGGGCCCAGTTAAACTCATCCGCTCTGATCGAGGAACCAACTTCGTAAGTGCGTGCAAGGAGCTCAAGATCCCTTCAAATATTGATGATACTTCCGTCAAGAAGTTCTTGCTGGATCAAGGCTGCAAATGGGTGTTCAATGTTCCCCATGCCTCTCACATGGGAGGTTCATGGGAAAGAATGATGGGGATAGCAAAAAAAATATTGGTTTCAATGTTCCTGCAGCTCGGGACTTCAAAGCTGACTCATGAAGTACTCTCCACACTGATGGCGGAGGTGGTCGCTATCATCAATGCCAGACTTCTTGTACCAGTGTCTACTGATCCAGACGAACCATTCTTACTGACACCGGCAACACTCCTCACTTAAAAAGTGAGTCCATCTTCTGCTCCGGTTGGTCACTGGGTTAAAGATCTTCACAAACACCAGTGGCGCCAAGTCCAGCATCTAGCACAAATCTTCTGGGACAAGTGGAAAAAACAAAACCTTTCTTCACTTCAGCCACGAAGGAAGTGGCAGGATCACCAGCCCAACCTGATGCCTGGAAGCATCGTGCTCCTCAAAGACGATCAACAGAAAAGAAACATATGGCCTCTGGGGTTGATCACTCAAGTCTTTCCCAGTAAAGATGGCAGAGTACGAAAGGTGGAGGTCAAAGTTTCCAGGAAAGAGTGAAATGGAAAGAGGAAATAAGTGAGTTATTTGTTGTTTTAAGACTTGTTTGGTGCATCTGAAGACAATATTATTTCTGTGAATATTGGTGCGTAAAATGGGTACTTGGCTAATTCACAGATTCATTTACAGTTTAAATTATGTTTATTAAACAGTAAACAGTGAGTGAGAACACATTTAAATTCAGCAGGTTACTTTGTTGATAGATTTACACAATAGGTAAGCAGTTCATATATAAGCAGGAAGGAATTAAAAGTTAAAGAAGGAGTAATTTGATTTCTGTTTAAAGTATGGTACAGTGTATTAACGAGACAACATATTGTAAAAGAAGCACATTTTGTAAGCATGTTTCTTTTTTGTCTGTTCTCAATTTCACCCTTTTTTAGTCAATAAACCTGTGGACAAACTGATGACCGTATTCAGAGTTTTGATGAACGAAAGGTGTTTATCTTACTGCCGAGTTGTATTCGGAACATATAACGGTGGCGGCACAGATAAATTTTCCGTCGAAGTTAAATTCATTTTTAATCAACAAACATTTGTGTGCACTTTTTCATGCACAGGACATTAAAACTTATGGTTTTGACACCATCCTTGAGCCAATCAGAAATTACTTGAAAGTGCTTGAAACTGATGGGATGAAAGTTCTCTTGTTCAAAGATGCAGTTCATGGCAGTATTGTGCAGGTTACCGGTGATAATCGTGGTATACATGGACTGTTTGGGTTTGTGGAATCATTCAGCACCCGGAATTGCTGTCGTTTTTGTATCATTGAGAAGAGTGAATTTCAAACGGTTTTCTGTGAAGATGACCAAAGCGTGATATTACGGACTAAAGACATGCTTGCCGAACATTGTCATGCTGTACAAACAAATCCACAGCTACCTCATATATATGGTGTGAAGCGTTCATGTTTGTTAAACAATCTGCAATATTTCAACACAGTTGATCATTTTTCCGTAGATATCATGCATGACATTTTAGAGGGTGTTGCACAGTTAGAAGTCAAACTCGTATTGGAATATTTCCAGGAAAACTTCTTAACTGCTAAAAAAACTGGCCAGTAGAATAGAGTCATTCAACTATGGGTATGCTGAGAGGAGAACTCGCACCCCTGCAGTCAAGTTACTGGATGGAGGCAACAATTTGGACCTGAACGCCATTCAGTCCTGGTGTTTACTGCGAAATATTTGGTGATCTAGAGCAGAGAAACAATGAGTACTAGCATCTGTTAATGTTTTGCTGCAGATAGTAAATATTGTGTTTTCTCCCATCTTAACAACTGGCATGACCATCTTTCTGAAGCACATCATTACTGACCATCATCAGCTTTTTAAACGCTTGTTTCCTACTAGAAATCTCTTACCTAAGCATCATTTCATGATTCATTATCCTCAATGTATAAGAAATATAGGACCACTCCTGCATATGTGGTGTATGCGGTATGAGGCAAAGCATAAGTTTTTCAAAACTCAACTCAAAAGTTTCAAAAACATCCCAAATCCGTTGCCAGAAAACACCAGAAATACATGGCCTTGCATTGGGAATCTTTCAGCCTGAGCAGAGTAACTATTGGTGCAGGAAAGATTACAGATTTGCAAGAACGTCCTGAAATTGCTGCCAAACTAAATGTAGACACATGTGCCAATGTTCTTGTGGTGAAATGGGTAAAGTATTATGGTTCTGAATATTGCCCTGGTTTAGTAGTGTGTTTGGAGATTAATGAGGAGTTGCCAGTATTTTGTAAGATCAGCACTATTGTAGTGAAAGATGAGCAAGTTGTACTTATTGGCTCCGGCGTGGAAACTATTTGTTTTTACAAACTTTTCCATGCATTTAAAGTTTTGTACTAGCCATCCCAGGCACCCAAGGTGTTCAGTGTTCAAGAGTTGCTCTATTTTAAACCAATGGATGTTCAAATGGCTTATGGTTCAACAGATGTTTCCCTGTTTGTAGTACCATATTGTTATATGATGCAGCCTCAACCAGAGTTTTTTGTTTTGACTGTGTATTCCCTCTCACTAAAAATCATTGACTCGTCATTGTTTCCTGAGGAAATGTAATTTATTGTTATTCAACCTTAGATACATTCCTGTCATCCAGCACCAACCAAGATATTTGCCACTAATAATAAAGGTTTTTGTAAAGGAGAGTTTTGCAGTCTCCATTTGTCTGTAAAAAATATGTTGTGAAAAATATCTGTACACATACACTGTACTCACACATCTCATTGACCTATTTGGAAGATTTTGGTTTGACTTGGTTGATTGTTTCCAGGTGATTGCAAAGTTTGCTCCTGGTTTAACACTGCTGAATTTATTCAGTGTGTAGCATTATAAATGCACTTTAAAGACATTTTCATGGCTGTGAGAAATGTTAATACAGTATTATGCAGTTTAACATGTACCTACAGATTTTGAACTGAAAATATGCTTTTATAATGGAGACTGATGAGATTTGAGCTTTTACATGTTATTTCATGTTGACTTGGAATAAATATGTATTAAGGTGTGGATACAATTGTCTATGTTTTTCCCCCTGCAAAGATATGTAACACTGGTAGGAGTTGGTTAAAAATCAACACTCTTTGGAGCAATTTCATAATCAACATAGTGTAAAGTAGGTTTAACATTGGAAAGGTTTTTGTTAACACTTAACTCTTTAATATTACATGTGAATAACACTATGGGTGTTACTTCTTACATAGTGTAAAACTTGATTGACACTTGTTAGTGTAGTGTAGTGTAAAATATTAACTCTTACCAGAGTAAAATTGACTCTGGAAATTTAACTCTGTGTTCAGTGTACATTTTACACTCTAGATAGGGCTTCTCTGCCCGCCTTCTCTCTCTGACAGCCACTCATTCATCTCCCTACATTCATTGTAGAAATGCAGAGCGATATGCAGGTCCCAATTCCCATTAATAATTTTTAATAGAGTACTTTCTGGTATAGCATTCGGTAGTGATGGGGATTTTGGCTCTTTTTAGTAAGCCGTATCATTTGGCTCAGCTCATCAAGAAGAGTTCGGCTCCCAAACGGCCCTCTGTTTTACCACTTATACTTTTTAAAATTCAGCCAAATTTAGCGCTGTTTTGACTTGTGATTTGTATTTGAACACGTATATCACTTAAATTTCAATAACTTGCTGTAGCAGTTTATAAATATATAAATTGATAATATAAATTATAATTAATATTATTAATATTAATTATAATTATAAACTGTAAATTGCTTGCATTTATAGTTGTAAAATCCCTTGTAACTCTCCAACTTGCTTGAAGAACCACTCTGCTACACAAAGCAGATAGAAAATGCCTATAAAAACCTAAACATAGAAATGAAAATAGGACAGCTATTGACGCAATGTCAATGTCAAAATGCATTCAAATACTACTTATTTTTCTGTTTTCACTCATCTTTGCACCACACTCCTTCAGCGCGTCTCTCCCTCCCCCTCCTCTTGTCACCGTCTCAGCGCTGCTACCCCCGCCCCTCCCTGTTTGCTGGTATGATCCTTGTCAAGCCTCACACGCCCGCAGGTACTTTTCCGAAAGCGAAAAGTAAAAAAATAAAAAAAAACAAAAAAAAAATGATTTTGAACCGGCTCGTTCGCGACTGACACATCACTAGCGTTCGGAGATCTTGGAGATTTTCACGGGAACATGCTTGATTGACAACAGTTTTAACTCAATGGGCCGCTCATGAACTTCACATGGCTGCGCAGGGCAGTCTACAGGCTCCTGCAGGCTCTTCAATGAGTTCTCTTGAACTTGAAGCATAAATCAATTGAATGGGAAACCTCCCGGTCGTCCCGATGGCCACTCCGCCCCTGGCCATGTTGTCAAAACCATAGTTTTTAATGTCCTGTAACTATCGAACCTTTTATAGAAAAGTTTGTGCTTTTCCAAATCATAACCAATAAATTGAATTTACCACAAGAGGACTGCAATCGTATTGTAGAAACTTCTGAAGGATGATCAATGGAAACAGCATGCACCTGAGCTCACTTTAGAGAGAAAATAGGATACCTTCGATCAAACTCATTTTGACAGGTGACCTCTGACCTCTTATCGATCAATCAAATTAATATGACAGGTGACCTTTGTTTGACATCCGTTTGCTGACATCTGGGGATATGACTTTTGACCTCTTATCGATCGATCAAGCTATTTTGACGTGTGACCTTTGTTTGACATAGATTAGCCATCTGTTGAAGAGGTCTTTGACATCTAAGGAAGGGGGTGTTTATGGCTAGGGTTAAGAATGATTACAGCTAAAGTCAGGAGGTTGTGAGAAATATATTAGTTGAATGTTTAAATAAGAGAAAGGGTTAGGGTTAATAGAAAAGTTGTAGAAGCGGTCAGCATTATAACAGCTTCAAAGACCGGTCCCTGTAAGGTAAAGATGGGAAAATAATTAGATGTGTGGGGGGTCGCAAGAATGCAGCACTGCCAGGATTTGGGTGGGGGTAACAGACATTTGGCTCTGACTGATCAACTCATACCATGAGACTGAACTGCAGGGGATCGCAAGAATGAATCATAAAGTGGCACTGGGCAGTAGGAACAAATGGCCAGGGGTTCACTAAGAATGCAAAGTACAGTCTGATCAACTCATACCATGAGACTCAACTGCATGCATGCTGTGACACTGGACAGTAGGAACAAATGGTCAGGGGTTCATAAAAATGCAAAGTACAGTGTGGTGAACAGTCTGTGTCGTTGTCTTAGTTTGCAAGTAAACAAATGAACATATATGATGTTCACTAGAATGCATCATGCTGTGTGGGAAAGAGACAACATTTTAAGTCTCGGGCGAGCAAGGCTCAGGGTGCCGGAAAGTCCTCCTTTTGCCAGGTGTTGCTAGCACTACAAGGATTTGGGTGGGGTGGGGGTGTTAACAGACATCTGGCTCTCTCTGGCTGCACCATACTGTGACACTGAACGGAGGATGGGGTGTTTATAGCAAATAGAGGTAGGTTTAAATTACATAAAAAGGTTTCCCTCTTAGTTTGCACACATGGTGCATATGGTATCATGGGTTAATCTACAGAGAATTCACTAATAGACCAGGTTGCCCATAAAGTTTACATCTAGTTCTCTCGCTGACTGATCAACTCATGCCATGAGACTCAACTGCCTGCATGCTGTGACACTGGGCAGTAGGAACAAATGGCCAGGGGTTCATAAAAATGCAAAGTACAGTGTGGTAAACAGTCTGTGTCGTTGTCTTAGTTCGCAAGTAAACAAATGAACATATATGATGTTCACTAGAATGCATCATGCTGTGTGGGAAACATCCTATGTCTTACTTCACAAGTAAACAGAATCAATCTGTTACTAACCGTAGGGTGGATGTAGACCAGGTGTGAAGAGCAAATGGGTTGAAATTAGCACTTCAAGAAATTTTTAAAACACTCCCTTATTTCTATGGAGGGGGATGTAAGACTATATAAAATGGTTCAGGCATTTACGTCAGGGGCTCAACCGAGGCAGGATAGGAACCATGGACACAGGTACGCAAAAAGTCTCCTTAAAACTTTGGATCTCTTAGGTCAGTACTAAAAAAAACAAAAAAAACAACAACAAACAACTTTTTTAGGACAGAAAACAAGAGCTGACATCCATACACAGCCAACCGGCGGTTCTTTGGCACTCTTAGGAGTATTCAACGGTGAGTAAAAAAGATCTGATGATAAACATATGAATGCGTGTATAATTATATTACCACACCATGACAGAGTGTAATTTCCAGAGTTGGACGCGGAGGATTTGGATGACTTCATATTGACGCAAGCCGATTATGGTAATGTTTCTTTAACTTTAATAACCTTTAACAAGTGAAATGTTTCAATGAAATAACATCAGATGTAACTGTTTACAGATTTACTAAACAGTGTGGAGCAAGGCCGAAAAAAGAAGAACCCAGCCGTGTTTGAGGGTGATTTGACTTTCATCGCACCGAGCGGGGGAAACGGACTTTCCCTGAATAAATCCCGGCTACGACGAAGACTGCTCCCTTTTCAGCACAATCAGTTTTCAACCGAGTGTCCGAGTGCTACTACAGAGGACGGATGGCAGGAAACATTGATGTTACACACACCACCGAGCATACCTTTCTCCCCTCGAATAACACCGCGACCCGAGTCGCCTGTGAGCGGCCTCAATACCGATACGGTTGAGGGCGAGGGGGCACGGGCTGTCGGTTTACTAGGCTGTATATCGGCGCAGCTATTAGAGGCGCCGGGCATTGTTCGCGGGGAGGAAGGACCCCTCGCTAAACAGCCTGATCAGCGGGGTAAGTTTTAAAAAAAACAAACTCATCACTCATTGTTTTTGTTTTCTCACGTGAGCGCGTAAGCGTCATACGTCGTCAACACGGATGTGACGCATAGGGAGAGAGTGTGGGTGGGAGGGGTTAAAAGAGCGCAGCCTTTTTCAGTAGAACTCATGTGAAGTGCCTGTAAAACAAGCCATATATTATGATATATATATATGATAATGATATATTATTACTGCTCTGTCCACTTATCAGCTGTCTGGAAATTTCACATAGTGTATACTTAAGCAAGGTTTTTTATTTATCTATTTTTATGCTATTAAACTGTGTTTCAATTTGACAGAATCCGATGTTATAGTTCCCGTGAGGTCCGTGGTGAAGAATCGACGGTGCAATAGAATGCGCAACAGACTGTCGCTTGTCCTAGGGCTAATGAAAGGTACAGCCTATTATTATTATTATTATTATTACTTTAAATTATTATTATTATTAAAAAAAATTTTAATTATTATTTATTTATTTTAAAAAAATTCACAATCACTGAACCAGGTATATTCAAAATACTTTTATGGTTATTTCTCCTTCATCCACAGAGGCTGATCTGTCGATAGAACGGATAAATCCTCCAATTCGACCCGACCCTCGTCTGTGGAGGAAAAGAAATGCTACCATCCGACGTGAAAAATCAATCGAGCTCGGACATTCATGAGAAGTAGCGAGATTCTTATACAGAAAATTAACCGTGACTTGAACATGATTTCGAAGTAAAGTAAATGTGTGTGTGTGTATATATATATATATATATATATATATATATATATATATATATATAAGTAGATATCTTTTCCCCTCTTAGCCATTCTCAATTCTGTGTAAAGATGGATAATCAAGCAGGCAGAGCTGTGCCGGCTGAAATATCCGAGGCTGTGGAAAATTTGCAAAACATTCCCATACCGGTTCATGTGTGGAATTACTTTACGCCGCTGGAGTATGCACTCCTTAATGTCGATTGTCAGTCACCTCCCACGGATATTGAAGATGATGAAAATGATGAAATAAGCGTGTTACACGAATTAGAATCATCAATCCTGAATTTAAACGGGCCTCCGTCACCCGCCCTGAGTTTGCAAAATGAGTCATCAAATCCAGCTCCTTGTGTCACACCACTAGAGACAGCCTCAGCGATTAGTGCTTCTCAAACTTCAGCATCAGACACAGTCTCACCAAATCTTAATTCTTTACCTTCTCCAGCTGCAGCAGAATAAACTCGGCAGCATGGTAGGGGGTTGAATCAGGAGAACGTAGCCGTCCCTGAATTAGAATCATCAATCCTGAATTTAAACGGGCCTCCGCCACCCGCCCTGAGTTTACAAAATGAGTCATCAAATCCAGCTCCTTGTGTCACACCACTAGAGACAGCCTCAGCGATTAGTGCTTCTCAAACTTCAGCATCAGACACAGTCTCACCAAATCTTAATTCTTTACCTTCTCCAGCTGCAGCAGAACAAACTCGGCAGCATGGTAGGGGGTTGAATCAGGAGAACGTAGCCGTCCCTGAAACGAATCGGAGAGCTACACCTCCACCGATTGAGCGTGAACGTTTCAATTGTCTTGAAATAAGACGTCCCGTCACAATACTGCGTCCGTGCCCTGATAGAATGCCCAACATCGCTGAGTTCACTTCAGCTGTTATGAGCAATCTTATTGAAGTGGCAGAAACAGCGCGATCACACGCCAGATATAATGATGTCGTCCAGCTAGAATTAGTAGGTGAGAGTATTTCTCAACACATTACCGTTTCTGTCACAAATGAGTCTAATGTAATCCTGAAAGCCTTTGTGGACTTTTTAGACGAGTTAACTCAATCGAAAGCAGAGATTGCTTCTGGCACTAACATGAAGTTAGTCCTCCAGGTAGTAAGAAACCCTACAGGGGGCGCCAAACGGAAGGCTTCAAACCTTAGAATGCGAATTAATCCATAAGAAAAAACGTCACTTGTACATTACAGATAACTGTGACAATCAGCTCTGTTTCGCCATCAGTCTCGCGCACGTCTCCGGTTCTAAATTTACCGATAGTCAGGCTTCGGCCCAGGCGAGAGAGTGGCAGCGTCAGGCAGGGCTGACTGATCAGACACCTGTGTCTTTCGGTGATGTTGGAAAATTCGAAAAAATCTTAAACAGAAAAATTGTGGTGTTTCACAAGGGTGATCGAGCTCTGTGTAAATTTGAGACTGATTTCAGAGATCGATCAAGCCCTCTCTTTCTGTTATTACTCCAAAACCATTACTATGGAATAAAAAACCTCAAAGGATTTTTAGGGTCTAGGTACATTTACGTGCACTGCTACACCAGTTACAATCAGCCACACTCACACTACTGTCCTGGTTACTGTCCTGTGTGTTGCGACTCGTCATGTACAAATTAAGAGCTCAGTCCTGTATTTTGTGGCGATTGCAACAGAAGCTGTCGTAACTCGTCGTGCTTCAACAGACACAAAGAACCTCGTGAGAGACCCCGAGCCAGAATGCAAGTGAGTGTTTGTGATCTGATTAAAAGGTGTCCGACGTGTAACAGATTTTATCGCGATGACTAAGGTAAAAACCCCCCACGTGTGTGAAGGTTTAAAATGTACAATCTGTGGTGAGAAACTGACCCTCGGTTCTACAGCAACTCTCGGTGGACATCAGTGTTACATTCAGCCTAGCAGCGCCGATGAACGGCTTGACGAAAAACTGATCTTTTGTGATTTTGAATCCTTAGTCGGTCAGAACGATGTGCATGTCCCCTTTCTGGTCTGTGCAAAAACGCTGAAAGGTGTCGAGGTGCCTACGGATTGGATTGTGTCAGGAAATTCCTCCTCCATTTCAGGAGACCACGCTACCGTGGATACACGTTTATTGCTCACAACGGACGAGGTTATGATAGTTATCTAATCCTTAACGTCATGGTGCAACTAGGTATGAAGCCCTCTCTCATCACACAGGGGAGTAAAATTCTCTGTTTTACAGACTGTGATTATGGTTTGAGATTAATCGATAGTCTGTCATTCCTGGCTATGAAACGGAGTATGATGTCGAAAGCATTAGGTTTCAGTGATCATACCAAAGGTTTCTTTCCCAGAATTTGAAATATATGGGGCCTTTTCCTTCACCGAGTTACTACTCTGTAGAACTCATGAGCCCCAGTGAGCAGGGAGAGTTCTACAGATGGTACGATGGAGTTTGTAAAGGCACCTTTAACTTTCGTGAACAGAGCATGCTTTATTGCAAAAATGATGTAGATATACTGTTCAAGGGGCGTGTCAAATTCCGCGAGCAATTCTTTAACGAGACACGCGTGGACCCCCTGAAATGCATCACGATCGCGTCGGCCTGTATGAAGGTTTTTACCACCAACTTTCTGCCTCAGGACACATGTCCGCTGAGGAAGGAGTCGTTTGAAAAGTTCTATGCAGAGACCCATGAGAGAGAGAGAGAGAGTGCTTCAGTCAGTGTATGGTCTTCGTCAGCATATCATGTGGGAGCACGACTGGACTGAGATGAAAAAGTACCATCCGGAGGTGATTGAATTTCTCAAGAGCTTTAACGCCCCTGAACCTCTCTCTCCCAGACAAGCACTGTACGGTGGTCGGACCTGCGCACTCAGGTTTACATCTCTTTACCCCTATGTAAATTACAGCTTTCCTTACCCCCTCGGCCATCCCAGAATTATCTGCAAAGATTTTGATGACCCTGACAGCTACTTTGGTTTCATAAGAGCTGTTGTTTATCCTCCGCGTGGGCTGTTTTTCCCAGTTTTACCTTACAAGTCATCTCACGGAAAACTTGTATTCACTCTCTGTCGCACCTGTGCTGAAATGAATAACCAGGCAGGTGCATGCAACCACAGCGATGAGGAGAGAGCACTAACAGGTGTTTGGGTAAGTGTGGAGTTTAGCAAGGCGTTAAAGCTTGGTTATCGTCTTGCTAAAATCACTGAGGTGTGGCACTTTGACAGGACCAGTAGCTCAATCTTTGAAGACTACGTACACACATTTCTTAAGGGTAAACAAGAGGCTTCAGGATATCCCGCAGACGCACTTGATGAGGAGAGTAAGCTGAGGTACGTCAGAGATTACAAACTCGATCAAGGTATTCAGTTGGATACCAGCAAAATAGAGGTGAACCCTGCTAAAAGACAGGTGGCTAAACTGTGTCTGAACAGTTGCTGGGGGAAATTTGCGCAGAGGAACGACCTCCATCAGACCACCATCGTCACAGACCCGAATGAATTTTTTAATTTCATGTTCTCGGGTAAATACAAGATAGCCTACTTCCACTTTCTGAACCCTGACATGTGCATGTTGCAGTGGACTTACAACAAACAGTGCATCGCTCCTCCCAACAAGGTAAACAATGTATTCATTGCAGCATTTACCACCGCATATGCACGTTTAAAACTGTTCAGCTGTCTAGAAGTAATGCAGGACAAAATTCTCTACATAGACACAGACAGTCTGATCTATGTTGTGAAAAAAGGTGAGACTCCTCTGAAACTGGGAAACTATCTGGGGGATTTGACCGACGAGCTGGGGGGTGACACAATTCAGGAATTTGTTGCAGCAGGACCCAAGAGTTACGCCTACCAGACCAGAAATCAGAAAAAAAGTATCGATGCGCGTTAAAGGCATCACTCAGACGCATGAATGCAGCGAGAAGGTCAACTTTGACAGCGTCAAAGAGTTAGTGGAGGGATACTTCGCTGACTCCAGAGAAACGGTGATCGAGACCCCTCAGCGTACCATCAGAAGAGATAAAAAGGGGTTTCTGTTAAAAAATGTGACATTCCAGAAAAAGTTCCGGGTGGTGTATGACAAGAGACGCCTTTTTCCTGACGGTACAACTCTGCCTTTCGGTTATTAAGGTATTAAGGTGGTTATGAGGGAAAAAAAAAAAAAAAAAATGCCCCAATTTTCTGATATGAAGGAGATTGATTTTGACCCCGGACTAAAGACTCCTTTTTCATGTCTGATTGTGAGGCCCAGCGGATGTGGGAAATAATTTTTTGTTAAAAGTGTTTTAAAAAAGTGTAACCATGTGATTGATAATAATATAATAATAATATTGTTTGGATTTATACCTCTTTCCAACCATTGTACGCTGAACTGCAGCGGCTGAATAAAAACATCAAATTTGTGGAAGGATTGCCTAATTTTTTTGAAGATGAAAATCTGTTCCCTCCTGATCGTAAGCACTTGGTTATTCTGGACGATGTCATTTTTCAGGCTTCAGACCATCCTGAAGTGGTAAAAATTTTCACACAGTACAGACATCACAGAAATATGAGTGTCATGATGTTGACTCAAAATGTATTTCATCAAGGGAAATACAGTCGCACCAACAGCCTGAACAGTAACTACCTGGTGCTGTTTAAGAATCCCAGAGACAGATTGCAGGTGAATATACTAAGCCGTCAAATCTTCCCCTCAGAGAAAGCTATTTTCCTGGAGATCTTTGAGGACGCCACCAGAGAGCCGCACGGGTATTTAATCGTCGACCTGACCCACTCATGCCCAGAACAATACAGACTGAGAACGGGTTTACTTCCTAGTCAGTGGCCAGTTGTCTATGTTCCGAAAGCATAGTAATTTATCATGTAAGCCCGTATAAAAAGGAATGCTCCGTTACTCAGAGCTCTGTACCACGCCACACCTCAGAAACGTAAGGACATTCTCGGCCATTGTTCACCCGACTTTCTTAAAGCTTTGTGTGAGATTGCTCTGAATATTTTAAAGGGTAACATTAAGCTATCCCCTCCCCAGTATCGGAGTTTGAAAAAGCAAAAGAAAGTTATCAGACTGCTGGCTGATAAGAGAACCGGTTTAAAAACGTAAGCAGCTGGCTCTCAAAAGTCAAGGAGGTGGGTTTATTCTCCCCATCCTAACGGCTCTTGCACCCGTAATTGGGGATCTAGTGGCCGGAATCGTTAGAAGATAAGATGTCGCTCAGGACGGCACAAAAGATGTTTCTCATCTCACCTCATCAGTTCAAACACTTGAGTCAGTCAGAGACTTCTATCAGACAGACGGCGGAGGATGATTTGGATAATAAAATGAGAGCGATACTCGACGAGTCAGCAAAGATACCTCACCCTAATCAAGCAAGGTCAGATGGAGGATGACTGTGACTCTTCAGCGAAACAGTCTTAATGATCCAATACCTGAATCAGATTCCCGGGAGACGGATCGTGTTCACGAGCCCGATCAGCTAGAATTGGATGCAACGGCGAGTGAGGTATTAAAAATCCTTCCAAAGCGCGATCGCAGAAATGGTGAATACATCGTGAGGAAATTATCTGAGAGAAATGGCTGGACCACCAGAGGACAATTTGTTTATCAGGGGCAGGTTGTGAGAGGATCACATTTGGTTGATTTACTTAAAAACCTTCTTCTCCCTTTTAAAAGAAAAGCCCAAACCATGCAACCAGCAGGCTGGACAAGTTTTCTCAATGTCCTGAATGAACTGAACATACCTTTATCCTCTGTGAATAATCCGCAAGCCCGTGAACAATATCGTCGTCTCAAAACAGAGCTGAGCGGAATGGAGAAAATACCATCTGTAAAACCGAAGAAGAAGATAACCCTCTCCCCACATTTTTTAAGATCTGGACATGGTGAGCGAGACGAGGCTGCAGATGAACATAGTCTGCATAAAAAGATAAAACCTCCGCGCTGGGTTACCTTTTCATCATAAATTTCTGTAAGAAATGAATAAAATGATACCGTCATTTGTTCTCAATAAAAAATTTTTATTGATTCCAATTTTCAGAGTCTACAGAGTCATCACTTTCATGAATTCACAGTTTATAGCACTCTTTGAACATCTGTAAAGAACAGGCTCCATGATGAAATGAGGTAGCACTGTGCTTTCTGATGCATCTCTGATATTTTTTCACAAAGTTAGATACTATCAGATCATTTTTAAGAACATTGTCACTGTAGGAGGATAATACTTGTTGCAGAGACATTCCGCACGCCTGGTGGCAGAGGTAATAAACGCACTGCTGACCGCACACAGTGGACAAGGTGTTCTGAAGTTGGCGATTATGGTACGTTATCTTCAGGGATCGGTCTTTCAGAAATGACACAATGTCTGAGGGGTAGTGAGAAAAATCTGGCCCCTAAGAGTCGAAAAAGGTGGCTTGACCGTTCTCCTCCAGAGTCAGAGCTAGCCAGTGCTCCCCTGTCATGTGAGAAGGATGTGTGTTCACAATGAAGTAAGCCGGCTTTGTAAACGTTTGTGTGAGCAAGGGGAGTTGGTCACTAGCCCACACGCCACAAAATAGGTCTCCCAGTAGATGGTGCAACAGGCTCTCCAGTTGGTGGTTATTCATGCTTACTCTTTTAATAATAGTCCACCAGCGCCTGTCTTCTTGAGTTGATCTCCAAAATGGAATCGTAACATACGTAGACAATGAGGGTTGTGGTGTGAGGTAGCGGAACTCTAAACCTCGCCTCCAGTCTTAAATTCCCATTAGAAACAGGTGACAAGGCGTCGCTATCCTCACCAGGATTGAGATTAAAGATAAACAGCGAGTAACCGTTGTTAAATTCTTCACGTGTGATACTCAGAGGGAGATCTTTTAAATGATGACCTGTCGCTGTGAACAAATTGTAAAATTCCCGGACTGAAATGCCTTGGTTGAACTGAGGCTGGAACGCCTTGGCGGGAACTTGTTTACCATCCTGACAAAGAGCTAGATACTCTATATCCATATGTTTAAAGTTGAAGGGTGACAAGTCCCTTCTTCCCGTGAATGCCTCGTGGTGCACCATACCTAAAACAATATATTTAGGCATCGCTCCCAAAAAGAGATTCTCCTGATTGCATATCCTCGAATTTTCAGGGATGGAGTATGTTTTTACATTCACTCGTGACAGTGGGTAGAGAGCGTTTCCTCTCATTAAGGCTGATGTGTGGCCTAAACGAACAGCGGGGGAGACTGAAACTTTTTTGATAAAAAGAAAGGCTCCTAATATCATTAATTGGTAAGTCGAGTCTCTGGTTCCCATGAGATAGAAAGCCTCACTGGCTCTGGTTAGTTTAACTCTCATATCCACAGAGTTCAGCAGGAGCCTTTCGCAGAAAAAAATATCCCCATGGAGGGGGCCCAATAGGTGTACTTCTCTGGAATTAGCTGTACAGAGAGCCCTTGGTTTAGCCCTTTGTTTGGCCCATTAATGGTTACTATAGAGTCTATGGCGCCGGCTGTGTCTTTACAATAAAGACCAGCGCTGAACTGACTCTTTAACGTGTCTTCAGAAAAGTTTAGCAGAGTCTCGATCATAACTCTATATGGGTGGGTGGCACTAGACTGTGAAATTAATCTATCACCCAGAGTAACATCGCATTGACTGAATAGTGTATTGAGAGGATAATTGACGAGACCCACAGGTGCGTCGTTCGCCAAGTTTGTGCCGTCTGCATTTGTGATCTTCACGCGTAGATGTAACAAGGTATCGTTGAGATCCAGATACTTTTCACCATCTCCCGGTATAAAAAACTCAATCGGACCATTCTCAGTAATAGCGGATAGAGGCATAATTTCCGTGTAGATCTTATCCTCGATAGAAAGCTGGGTCATAGGGACTGAAAATAAGTCCAGTTCTGCCAGGGTGCACTCAGGGGATTTGTGATGCAAAAGAGCCATGTTTCACTCTCTTTCTCTCTCTATTTATGATTCAGTGAAATATATTCCTGCTCCGTGCAGACTTCCTCCCTTTAGGCTTGATCCTTCCAACTGACTTCTTTCTTTTGAGCGGCCTCACTATTTGTGACCTCCTCACACGTTCACCCGGCGGCCGCTTTCTTGGTCTTCGTGACAGAACCATAATACCCGATCCTTCTTGTCCTCCCGTCTCTGCAGGACCAGAGATCCTTCTCATGGTTTTGCCTATGACATCTGAGGCAATGTTTGTAGCTGCTGTTTTCAGATGAGGCTTAGCTATAGCAAAACCTTTTTTAACAAGGGGGGCTACGAAGCGAAATAATTTTGAAAATATAGAACCTATTCCGCGACCGTACATTACAGGTGCTCCATAAAAACCAGGCAGGGTACCTCCGACCTGGTTCTAGTAATAGTTTACGAAGCGGTGAGGATCATCCCTCATGTTTATCTGAACCATGTTGCTTTGTTTTGTTGTCCTCCTCCTGACACAGACACAGACACTGAGGTGACCTCTGACTGAACGTTTGCTTGATAGTGACTAATGAGTCTGTGATCAACCCGTTTTTATATATATATATATTCCCTCTTACTCTCTCTGTGATATCAGAGTGAATGACCATCATTTCATTACGCGTTGTGATATCACTGGTCGGAAGTGTAGTCTCATAACGGTTTTCCCATAAGTAATTTACCAGAGTGTTTTGATCCGTTTTAATCTCTATGTTATCTCATGTTTTCAATATGCCTCTTTGCTACAGGTAGATAGTTGACCGGGTTAAAAGTATGCGTAATTATATCGCCAAACTTACCCTCTACTCTAACTGTTCGCAAGAGCGGGGCATAAACATCGCCGACTATCTGAGGAGCAACCACATCGCTCTAACAGTAAAGCTGGTAGAAACCTGCTTTTAAATCCATCGGGTAAGGGGCACTCCTTTTATGAAATACGATCCATTTGCCAGGCTCCACACCTAGCATGTAGTGCAGTGGTGGATAAAAACGCAGGTGGTACTGGGCACCTGCCTGATACATGAGTCTATTTTCCACCGTGTTCACGACTAAATAAATATCAGAACCTATTTTTCTAAGGTGACCCTCAATCTCGGCTTTGAGCTGATTCAAATCCTTGAAATGTCCGCATCCTATATTCTGGCGGTAGAACTTTTCCAGCCCCGCTTTCCTCCATTCAAAAAAAGCCTGGTCCCTGGGGGCGTTATGCCATGTGTACGGATAAGAAATCTCCGTCAAGGCAACCTGCCACGAACCTTCCAAATCGATATGCTGGGCTAAATCCACGCGGAAACTGGAACTGTCTTAAAGACGTTGAGACTAGCGTTGGAGGGCAGGGTGATATAAAACCCCTCATCCTCTACCGTTCGGTTCATGGTGTAATGTAGCGGGCTAGGAGTAGCGATGGCCCCCTTTATACCTCGTGAAGGTCACTGGCTCTGACCCAGCTGTTGAATTTCTCAGGACAGTTTTTCCAACGGACAAAAACCTGTTTTACACCCCTGATGTTGCGTCGTTTTAATATCTTCTCCACTTGATACATCTTGTCTTTATTCAGTTTAACTTTTTGAATCTCCTCCGCGTAAAATGAACCTTCAATAGCTTCTCCATCAAAATCTTTGAGTTTGTACACAGGGGGAGATCGTGCAAGCTGCTCGGTCACTGTAAACACTTCATCTGTAAAACTTTGTTCATATTTCTTGTCAAACACGCCTCGCAGTTTATATATTCTTACAAGATCTCCTTTTTTAAACTTTATCCTTGAGTCCTTGCAGCGTCGATCGCGTGCAGAGCCGTACAGGTTCTGAAAAACTTTAAAGGTGTTTTCTAGAGTCACCTCTACAGGCTTCCTTTTGATGCTCGTGTGGTAACTGTGGTTGTAACTTTCCACGAGATCCTGCAGGACGTCGAGGTATCGACGTGTGTTATTAGCAGTAAAATATCTCCACCTCCTGGTTTTTAACGTGCGGTTAAACCTCTCAATCACAGACGCCTTTACCTCGCTCGGAGTAGCAAAATGCACAACTCCATGGTTCTCTAATAATGCCTTAAATTTTTTGCTAAAAAATTCTTTCCCCGCATCAGTTTGAAGTTTTTTAGGGGTCTCGCTTTCTCTAAAAACGGATTCAAAAGCCTTTACCACCTCTGCGGCTGTTTTTCTCTTCATAGTGCGAACGTAAGCCTTTTTTGAAAACACGTCAATGACGGTTAATAGATAATTATACCCGTCATTGTACTCAGCCAAGGCCTGCATGTCGCAGAGATCTGCTTGGAATTGTTTTAAGGGGCTGGTGACAAAAACTCTGTTTCTCAGAAAATGTATTCTTGCAGGTTTATGTAGAGTATATGCATCTTGCTCTGATAGAAGTCTTGCACTTTTTCGCACGCGACTTTCTTACCCGTTTCGTCCTGTACAGCTTTACGCAACCTCTCTACTTCCCCAAAACTACCAGGGTGGATAGGATCGTAGAAAACCTTTTTCATTAACCTCGTTTCAGCCATCTCACCTTATACAAACTTGTAATGACAGAAAACACAAAACACAAGTATATTTCAACCTTTTATTTTTTGTCTAATGTGTGATAATACACACACACACATACAAATGATCACAAAAAGCAGGAATGCTAGTAATATAGGATTTAAGAAAAGTTAAATGTTATAACAACATCACATGATTACAATATTAGTCTAAACACATCCGGCTGATGGAAAGAAGGAATGTAACACCCCTCTTTTAACCCTCCCAGAACTTTGTCATGGTTTGAAGCTGCTGCAATTTCTTTACATCTTCTCCAATCAACTGCTCGTACATATCGTGTATAGAAGTGTTGATTTGTTTCACCAGAGTTAGCTCGTACAAGTAAGCTTCTGCCACAGCCCTGACTCTGGCATCATCTTCACAATTGCTACGCGCAGTTAGAAGATGTTGAATGGAAGCAATGAATCGCTGATTATAAAGTCTCCGCATCAGTGTAGTAATGGTCATGAAAAAAGTCGTCCTCGAGTACATCCTTGCATTGATGTTGGCGTAAACTAGGGTGATCGACACTACACCCGTAGCATGATTCAATCATAAATTTCTTGATGGTCTCATTCAAGAGGTGTATCACTGCAGTTTTCACAACTTTGATGAAACCTGAGGGGACCCATCCATCAAACTCGTCCTCACCCTCTCCTCCGGCATCCTGAGTGTGTGCAGGGGACCCCTGGCCTGGTGGAAGCTGAGAGTCCTCCATTTCGTTAGATTTAGCTTCCTCCGTTGTTACGGCCACAGTGGATCCTATCGGGTAGAGCGTTAAGCAGTGGTCATCAGGCGCCGAATTTGAGAACTCGATCTCGAGAGAAGAGGAGGAGTTGGAGGAGAAGAAAGACTCAGATGAAGTCGCTGGTGAAGGAGGGTGATACGGCTCCAGGTAGTATCTGTCGCTGTCTGGTGATCCAAACTGCGGTGATGTGGATGTTGCAGAAGGGCTCCCTGTATGCATCGATAGCGATGGAGAAGCATTCTCCAGATCGCGATCAGTGATCTCCTCGCACAATGTCTTCTGGACGCTAGTTCCCATCCTGTTCCTCGTGTTGATCGGTGTATGACCTGTGCTGGAGTGTGTCCTTATAAACCTGAAGGGGGTGTGGTTATTGAGGTTGAGGAGGAGGGTGCTCAGTGGAGAGAGGTCTACACAGCCAGGGTTTTCTTGACTGCTAGAATCTCACCCCAGTTCTGGCAACTGCGGAACAGCATGGAAACTCGATCCGCTATATCATTCATCTTCTCCACCCAGGCTGCATGAGGTATTGCTAACAGCGTCCTAAACACACCACAGTCAGAGTTATAATACTCAAGAAAAAAAAGGTCCCCCTCTTCATTCTCATTAGATTTCCGGTGGTTTGCACGGAAGAACCAACGGCCTGTGACGCCTGTTTTCGATTGCCACACAGCAGTGAAAACCATCCTTGTTTTGGCCAGCTCAGCATCATCCAGAGGATTCTTCAGTCTCGGACTCTCCAGTCTCGGCCGTTTGGCTGCAGACGTTGCTGGGATTTCTTCGGGTTCTTCTTTCACTGTTAACACCTCCTCAGCCGAGCCCTTGCCTCCTTCTCTATGATGCGGTATCGCTAGTTTCAACACTCCCCAGTCGTTGGAAGTTAGCATACCCACAGTGGTCAGAGGTCCCGGTTTCTCACCACCCTCGTCAAGCTGATACAGACAGAGGTAACCTGTTTCATACATGAACACATAGCCCCATCTTCCCCGCAGTCCATAAGGCTCCAGTGACCATTCTTCCCGTAGAGACAAGGTCAAAAGTCATATCCCCAGATGTCAGCAAACGGATGTCAAACAAAGGTCACGTGTCATATTAATTTGATTGATCGATAAGAGGTCAGAGGTCACCTGTCAAAATGAGTTTGATCGAAGGTATCCTATTTTCTCTCTCACTTTTGAGTGCCATGGCAAACACTGTCAATGTTTTATTTGTTTGTTTTTTTGTGATAAATTTGCAAAAGTTTCAAACAGACTTGTTTCACTTTGTCCTTATGGGGTATTATGCGTAGAAATTTGGGCTAAAAGATGAATTTAATCTATTTGGGAACAAGGCTGTAACATAAGATATTGTGAAAAAAGTGGAGCGCTGTGAATACTTTCTGGATGTACTGTATATCCGATACAGATAACTGGGGTTAACTGAAATTTTGCCACCTTGAAACTGTCTCATAAATCTTAGCTCACTGTTTTTTCTCCTGCAAACTTTAGACACAAATGAACCAAAACAAAACATGAAAGTAGAAAAAAACAACAAAGCCAAAATATGGTGCATAATTACATTAAACCTTTCTATCACTCTCACTTTCTACTACCTTTTCTCTGTCTATTACAGCTGTCTGTGATGACTTACTTTTTGAGTGTTATTAGGAGGCTAAATTGGCCTGTTTTAGACGGGGAACCTTCTGTGTTTGGTGTCAGATAATGTGCGCCTGAGAAGTCAGAGGAGAGTGTGATTATAGCCAAGCTGCTGATAATTATGTCAGACTCCATAGTTGTCCTAAACCTCCTTGGCTAGTTGAAAGAGATTTCTCTCTGATGAACAAAACATAAGGAGAAAGCAGGAGGGTGTTAGAAAACAAATGTGGAGGAGCTTTTTTGAAAAGGGTCTTCACATTACTGTTGTGGCCTCTTTTGCCCCCTGCCAATTTAGAGAGTAGCTGCTGACTTCCCAGAGTACTGGAGACAGTATGACGGGTAGTGCTAAGTTGAAATTCTACACTAAATGGGGACTGTTGCTGCTAAGGCTAGAAAATAGCAATAACTGTTTGTCCATCCTACAGCCTGAGCAGTTAACCAGTGTAAACAAGCCATGATCAAAGAAACACTTTTCTCACAAAACAGTTTATGTTATAATCTTACCTTGATTTAGCACAAAATGTAATCCCTTTTTAAGCAACAAATTTTTTTTTTTTGCCAGTTTAGATTATATAAAACTGCATATGCATGAGCTTTTCAGTAGTTTTGTCATTTTATGCCTAGTAGACTATATTTGGATTAAAGGTAGATTTTAGTGCAAATATTAATCAGCTTTTATTATTTTGACATCAGAAAAATAAAGATTGAGTTATTTTCTCAAATTAAATTTCTCAGTTCAATGACAGTTTAATTAAATGCTATTTTTTCCTTAAGCATTCGGCAAAATCTGTAACTACATAAAAATAAGTACATATCTTATATTAAATTTTCATCTTTTTTCATCTTTGGTGGACAATAGGACCATTTTAGCGAAGAGACAGGCAAAATTTGGAAAATAAAACCACTAAACAGATTAAGACCACAGTGTAACATTAAATCAAGAATATCTTCAACTTGATTACACAAAATATTATTTATCAATTTGGTTTATTTAGATTTTTGGTTGTAAAGAGTACAGCACATTTTTGATTAAAGCTGAATGCATTGTCATAACATGATTAAATATTTAGCAGTTTAGCAGCCCACTTTTAAAATGTCATTAGTAGACATAACTGATAAATAGCAATACTCACAAAAGATTCATTTTACAGAACACAGAATTACCAAACACTGCAGAAATATAAAATACTGTATTTTGTCATCATATCTATCAATAACGGTATATGCAATTAACTGAAAATATCATCCTATAGCTAAGTAAACACAAATGCTAAAGAATGCAGAATATAAACTAGTAAGGGAGATTTTTATTTCCTTTTTGTATTTTTCTGTATATTTTCTTTTATGATTACTGAGAATTGTATTATTGCAGGACTTGGCAGGGGGTGAAATGCAGAACTGCGGGGTTAAGCCCGTGTGCAATACTAAATAGCAGAGCATACATTAATATGAAATTCACCCAGTTATCTTTAATCAAACTCTGTATTACTGTACCCAGTCATTTCAGGTTTATGAGCACAGTCTCAGTAGCTATATCTCATACCACTTCATTTTCTTTTTGCTATTGTGTGTATCTGTTTCTTTGTATTTATGTATGCAATATGCTTAACAAATTATATCCTTTCAGGTATAGGTGATATTTATTATTTGTTCTTTGTTTTAACTAATCAAAATAAAGACAGTAAAATTTTAGGGATAATTGCAGTTGGTGGTCAGACAAGAAATTGTGTGACCAGCTTGAAGCAGGTATGCAACAGGTGAATGGCTGATCCTTGGATGAATCATAGATAGTGCCCACTCATTTCAAAATTGCTTACCAGATCAATATGCCCAAAAGATTGTCTATTTTCTGTATTTGCTTTTATTTTGTATGGCCTACTACATATGCTTGGTTCTGTTTCTTTTGTTCTGTGCTCCTGTTTGGCCTTACACAAAGAATAACATCCGAATATGTTTGCAGTTGAAGGTATCTTGTCAACAGCACTACAGCTGCATATACTATATAGTGGTCTGGGTGGAAATGCTTTTTGTGCCACAGGGGATTTTTGTGGTTATAAATCTGCAGGTGGAAACTGGGACAAACAGCCAGAAGTTGTCCATACAGATGCCGTATTCAGCCCTCTTAATATATCCACAGGCAGCTCAGGAGACACAGAAGTGCAAAGAGTATTAAAATCACAAAAATCTAAAAAATATAAACAGATAAAAATTATGAATACAATTTTAGTTACTCTCTCATAAAAAAATCTGAAAGATTTCTATGCTTCTACTTATTTTCTAAACACTGAAATTATTCACAGTAAGGCTTCAATAATTGTGTAAGATAGTGGTCACTCAAGTGGATCCACCACACTATGAAATGTTGCAGATAAAATGTCAAATTGATCAACAGTACTATGAAGGAAACCACTAGATTAATTTTAAATCACTTTCCTTGCCACAGTTTACCCTTTCTAAAAGACACATAGCATCAGTTCTTCACCATTATTTAATTAGCTGCTTTTGGTGATTGATAATGTTTCTCATTCTCTGTTTATTTAAAAAATGGTCTCATGAGTCAAATTCAAACCATGTCATTGTAAATTGTAGCCTCTTTCAGACATGCAGGCTTTCCAAACGTCTGGTGGCAACTATGTCAATGCCAGTTTTGGACATATCCAGTCCCCTTCTGGTGTTTTACCAAAGGATTTTGCAAAGGCAATCTAAGATGGATCTAATAACATTTATACAATATCTGTGTGAGAAAAAAAAAGAAGAAGAAGAATAAATAAATGTATCTTGAAAATTTGTAATGGCTTGTAAAAAGGCACAAATGCAATAGCAAACCAGCTCCTCCTTTCCTTCTTGCTTTCCTTCCGGTGTGCATTTTGTTTGTACATTAAGGTTTGAGGTGAGATGCTGGGAGATTTGGGGTTTTCAGGTTTCAAAATAAGCTTTGTTTTTCTTTAGAAATACGACATCCACTGCAGCCTTAATAGACGTACATACACAGCTATGGATAATTTGGTTTCTGTTCAACTGTTGAGAGGAATATAACTGATGTTATTATCAAATAAATAACATTACTGTACAAACTTTCGTCCTCAGTGGTTTTACCAAGCTTGAAGAGCTAAAGCACCTAGTTTTTTTTCTCACACCACCTAAGCCAGAGGAAGGAGAGAAAACTGCTTAAAATTTTTTGAGCTGCAGCTGAAGTTTCTGCTCCCTTTCTGAATATTTATTTCAATATTGTCAATAAACATGTTGAGAGAGGAAAAAACTGTTAAGAGAACTGGAATTGTAGGACTTTCAGAGTTTTGTGTGGTAGTTCAGTTTTTCTTCTGATAAACTGATTAATGATGGAAGTAGATGCTTTGTGGTAAGACTTATTGAATTACTTCCTGTTAGCCGGTTTGTGGTCTGTGGAATTTCTTGCTCCTCTTGAATTATTACAAATCACTTAATTTTTTCTTATAAGTTACACATTTTTGCATAGTTAACTCTTTTGCATACTTGTTCTATTCTAATGCTCACTCTAACAGATCTTTGGCATTTATTTTCACTTTTTAGTGGTTTGTCTGATTCTCTATCTTAACATTGCTACCAGTTCTGTCTCTCCACCTCCTACTTTTACTTGCTCCCTGTGTCGGATGTTTAGCTACCTCCTTTGGTGAAAATGGTACATGTAATAAAAGTAATCTTTTTTGTAGTTTTGGAACCAAGCTTATCTGCACCATTGAAAACAATTTGGTGTGGAGTGTAATTTTGCCAAAACAATGTCTTGACTTTTCTCTGGACCACTGCCAAATTTGACTAGTCATAATATGTTTAGTCACATGTCCTCATTCAATTCATCCATCCATCCATTTTCTATACCGTCAATCCGTCGGACGGGTAGCGGGTGGGCTGGAGCCAATCCCAGCAGTCATCGGGTGAAGGGCGGAGTTCATTCAATTCAATTCAATTTTATTTATATAGCGCCAAATTACAACAATTGTCATCTCAAGGCACTTAAATAATATAGTGCAATTCAAGCCACTTGGAATTCAATTCTTCATAATCATCGTAATCATAATCCAATTCATTTATACAGAGCCAATTTAAAAAATAATATCCTAGCTAAGGAAACCAACAGATTGCACTGAAACTTTCTTCAGTCCAATCACCCGTCCTGAGCATAACTGTGGCGACTGTGGAAAGGAACCACTCCCGTTTAACAGGAAGAAACCTCTGGCAGAACCAGACTCAGGAAAGGTGGCCTTCTGCCTCGACCATCTAGGGTTTGAGAAGACAGAAAAGAGGGAAGAGAGGGGGGAAAAAAACCATAACACCATTCAAAGGATACCTGTTGGAACAGGGAAACACAAGTTAATAACCACAATAATGTCACATGTAGATCATATAATTTGAGAAATTAAACAGGGGGAAAAAGAGAGCAAAGTGAGGAAAGGTGTGACAGATGAGGTCCCCCAGCAGTCTAAGCCTATAGCAGTTTAACTATGGGATGTTTCAGGATTACCTGAGCCATCCCTAACTATAAACTTTATCAAAAAGGAAAGTATTGAGCCTAATCTTAAGAGTGGAAAGGGTGTCTGCTTCCCGGACATTTACTGACAGCTTATTCCACAAGAGAGGGGCCTGATAACTGAAGGCTATGCCTCCCATTCTACTTTTAGAAACTCTGGGAACAACAAGTAAACCTGCACTTTGGGAGCGAAGTGCTGTGTTATGAAAATACCTTACAATGAGATCTTCAAGATATGATGGAGCTTGGTCATTAAGAGCTTTATATGTGAGGAGAAGAATCTTAAATTCTATTCTGAATTTAACAGGGAGCCAATGGTCGAGGCGGATGGCCACCCTTCCTGAGTCTGGTTCTGCCAGAGGTTTCTTTTAAAAGGGAGTCGTTCCTTTCCACAGTCGCCACAGGCACGCTCAGGATGGGAGATTGGACTGAAGACAAGTTTTGGTGCAATCTGTTGGTTTCCTGAGCTAGGATATTATTTTTTTAATTGGCTCTATATGAATTAATTGGATTATGATTACAATGAATTGACTTCCAATTGGCTTGAATTGGACTATATTATTTAAGTGCCTTGAGATGACAATTGTTGTAATCTGGCGCTATATAAATAAAATTGAATTGAATTGAATTGAATTGAATTAAGAGAAGCTAAAACTGGAGAAACATGATCTCTCCTGTTAGTTCTCATCAGAACTCTGGCTGCAGCATTTTGGATCAGCTGGAGGCTTTTCAGAGAATATGTGGGACAGCCCAATAATAAAGAATTACAGTAGTCCAATCTTGAAGTAACAAATGCATGAACTAGTTTCTCTGCATCACCCTGAGACAGGATGTTCCTGATTTTAGCAATATTACGAAGGTGAAAGAAGGCAGTCCTAGAAAGTAGTTTTATATGTGCATCAAATGATAAATTCTGGTCAAAAATAACTCCAAGGTTCCTCACTGTAGAACTAGAAGCCAAGGAAATACCATCTAGAGTAACTATATAACTAGACAATTTCTTCCTGAAGCGCTCACGTCCAAAGAGAACAACTTCAGTTTTGTCTGAATTTAAAAGCAGACAGTTCTGAGTCATCCAGGTCTTTATGTCTTTAAGACATGCTTGTAGTCTGACCAACCTATTGGTTTCATCTGGTTTCATAGATAAGTACAGCTGAGTATCAGCATAACAATGGAAATTTATGCCATGTTGTCTAATAATGTTACCCAATGGAAGCATGTACAGAGTAAAAAGAATTGGTCCAAGCACAGAACCCCGAGGAACTCCATGACTTACTCCAATGTGTGAGGAAGATTCTTCATTTCCAAGAACAAACTGGAATCTATCAGATAAATATGACTTAAACCAGCCTAACCTGCAGTTCCTTTAATCCCAATAACATGTTCAAGTCTCTGTAACAGAATGCTGTGATCGATCGTATCAAATGCAGCACTGAGATCCAACAGGACAAGCACAGAAACAAGTCCGCTATCAGAGGCTAAGAGGAGATCATTGGTAACTTTCACCAGTGCTGTTTCTGTGCTATGATGCACTCTGAATCCTGACTGAAACTCTTCAAACAGATTATTTCTATGTAAATGATCACAAATTTGAACTGCAACTATTTTTTCAAGAACTTTAAACAAAAAAGGGAGATTGGATACAGGTCAATAATTAGCCAACACTTCTGAATCAAGAGTAGGTTTTTTAAGTAAAGGTTTAATTACAGCAACCTTAGAAGTCTGAGGTACATATCCTGTCATCAAAGACCGATTGATCAAATCCAATATGGAAGTGTCAATTAAGGGGAAAACCTCCTTGAACAGTCTCGTTGGGATTGGGTCTAAAATACAGGTTGATGGTTTAGAAGAGACTTTTGCTGTTGTTAGCTCAGAGAGATCAACTAGGCAGAAGCTGTCTAAATACAAATCAGGTTCTAAAGATACTTCTAAAGCTGCTCTACTTGATGATACATCAGTGATAATAGTGGGAAGGATTCCATCAATCTTCTCTCTGATAGAAACAATTTTATTGATAAAGAATCCAATGAAATCATCACTGCTTAGAGTTAAAGGAATACATGGCTCAACAGGGCTCGCACTCTTTGTAAGCCTGGCAACAGTGCTGAAAAGAATCCTGGGATTATTCTTATTCTCTTCTATCAATGATGAATAATAAGCAGTTCTAGCTTTACGAAGGGCTTTCTTATACGTTATTAAACTATCTTTCCAGACTAATTGAGACTCTTCTAAATTAGAGGAACGTCACTGTCCCTCCAGCTTTCTTGCAGTCTGCTTTAACGCATGCAGCTGTGAATTATACCAAGGAGCCAACCTCTTCTGACTGATTACCTTCCTTTTCAAAGGGGCAACATTGTCCAGTGTTGCACGCATTGAAACTATAGTGCTGTCAACAAGAGAGTCAAGTTCTACTGGAGTAAAATTTAGGTAGCCATCCTCTGTCATATCTGCACATGGCAGTGAAGAAAACGATGATGAAATCAACTCTTTAAATCTGGTTACAACATTCTCTGATGGACCTTCTATATGTAAAATTCTTCTCAGAAGCCATATAGTCAAGTAATGTAAATTCAAAAGTTATCAAAAAATGGTCAGACAAGACAAGGTTTTGAGGGAACACTGTTAACTGTGCAGTCTCAATGCCATAAGTCAGCACAAGGTCAAGGGTATGATTAAGGCAGTGAGTAGGTCTGTGAACACTTTGAGAAAATCCAATAGAGTCTAATATAGAATTAAAGTTAATATTTAGGCTGTCATTTTCAACATCTACATGAATATTAAAGTCACCCACTCCAATGACTTTATCTGTACTCAGCACTAACTGTGATAATAACTGAGAATTCAGACAGAAACTCAGGATAAGGGCCAGGTGGACGATACACAACAACAAACACAAGAGGTTTTTGTGATTTCCACCTTGAGTGGGAAAAACTGAGATTCAGAGATTCAAAAGAGCTAAAACTAATCTTGGGTCTAAGACTGATTAGTAACCCCGATCTGAAGATAGCTGCCACTCCTCCTCCTCTGCCTGTGCTTCGAGGAACATGAACATTTAAATAGTCAGAGGGAGTTGATTCATTAATGCTAACATGATCCTCCTGCTGCAGCCAGGTTTCTGTAAGACAAAGTATATCAATATGATGATCACAAATCAAATCATTCACTAACAGAGACTTCGAAAGGAGAGATCTAATATTCAGCAAAACACATTTAATAGTTAGATGTTGTTAAGTTAAATATTTTGTCTTACTTTTTTTTTAGCTTTTCTGGATTTGCTGAATCTTGTGTATATTGATTTATCTAATTTGGGAGCAGACACAGTCATAATGCAGTTTTGAAGGGGTAGCAGCAGGTGGGAAGCTGCAGAGAAGTATGTAAGACTACAATTCTGCATCCTGGTCTCAACACTGGGTTGTCATGTTATTGCATGACAAATAAATTCGTCCATATCTCTAGAAATGAGAGCCGCTCCTTCCAAAGTGGGACGGATGCTGTCTCTCCTCATCAGACCAGGTTTTCTCCAGAAAGATAGCCAATTATCTATGTAGCCCACGTTGTTTGCTGGACACCATCTGGACAACCTGCGATTGAAGGACATGCGACTAAACATGTCATCACTGGTCAGATTTGGCAGGGTTCCAGAGAAAACTATGGAGTCCAACATTGTTTTGGCAAAATTACAACATTAATTTTAGTGACTTCCGATTGGCGTAACCGAGTGTCATTATCGCCAACGGCAATAACTATTTTACCATATTTACGCTTATCCTTAGCCAACAGTTTTAAATGGGATTCTATGTCGCCCGCTCTGGCCCCTGGAATACATTTGACTATGGTCGCTGGTGTCGCTAATGCCACTTTTCTTACTATAGAGCTGCCAATTACCAGGGTTTTGTCCTCAACGGGCGTGCCGCTGAGTGGGGAAAATCTATTTGAAACGTGGACAGGTTGATGGTGAACCACGGGCTTGACTTTAGGACTATGACTCCGCTTCCTGACAGTCACCCAGCCACTCTTAAGTCCCAGCTGCTCTGGATCTGCTCGAGGACGACTAATAGAGCTAACTAAGCTAGTTGTCTCCGCACTGGCTAAAGGGGCCTGACTCGCTATCAGGTGATTTTCAACATTGCAGAGTCGAGCTTCCAATTCAGATAACCTCACCTCCAAAACTACAAAAAGACTACTTTTGTTACATGTACCATTACCACTAAAGGAGACAGAGGATTAACTAAACATCTGACAATTGGAGAAGGTGAAAGCAGGAGATGGAGGAAGAGAACTGGTAGCTATGCTAAGCTAGAGAACCAGACACTTCGCTAAAAAGGGAAAAATGAAGATCTGAGCGTTAGAATATAGCAAGTATTCGATAGAATTAACTATGCAAGATGTGTAAATTATAGGGAGAAATAAGGTGATTATTAGTAGTTAAAGATGAGCAAGAAAGTGCACACACAAGGCAACAGGAGGTGATGCAATACGTCTTACTGCAAAGCAAAACCGCAAGTCAATCACTTCAGATACGTCTTCTGACGTATACGTCCAACCTGGTTTACTTATCGTTAAATAGAGCATTAAATCACTCGTAGGAGTTTGATCAGATGTGAGGTGTGGAAAAATGCAAAATGGTATCAATTTGCATGTTCAACTCAAAATGGCCAACTTCCTGTGTCAAGAGGCTGATATGTGCGCTTTTGCATGACGAAGGCGAGTAGCGAATTTCGTCCGGCTACGCAAAACTAATCCCAACGACATGTGTATTTAGTGAATCAGTTGGGGGTGCTACAAAGTCCCTTTGAAGCAACTTCACTATGACGCACACACCATTTAGACTTTGGAAAATTTGATCACAACTTTTAATCCCCCATGACTGAAGAGTAGCCTGACCAAGTTTGAAGCCGTTACCATTAAACATGTGGGAGGAATTCGATCATATGCGAGGTGTGGAAACAAAGTGGTGTTTCCAAACACCAGCAGGTGGCGCTATAGGTGAGTTTCATTATGGGCACATGTACGCAGTCAGGGCAGAGTCCCGGGCAAGTCTATGAAGTTTGGTGAAGATCAAACAATATATGCAAAAGTTATGAGTGACTTTTTGGTGAGCAGTAGCGGTTCATCAAAATTAGAGGGTTTGCCACGTACACACCTTTCAGTTTTTAGAAAGGTTGATCACAACTTTTAATATACCATGGCTGAAGAGTAAGCACACCATGTTAGAAGCCTTTAACATTAAATCTGTAGGAGGAGTTCGATCAAATGTGAGGTGTGTGTCACCTTCTCAGTTCACAGCTCGGGCCCTAAAAATAATAACTAGAACTGCAAGCAGCACTGAGCAGGCCCTCGCACCCCTGCGCACGTTGGGGTAGAAGTTGGACCTGATGCGTACCACATAGCACAGCCGTCCGTCATGTGTCGAGCAGGATGTGAGAATCCCAGTCAGGTGTAGTACTGCCAGACAAAAAAAGTGACGTTATGGCCACCAGCATGTGGCGCTATAAGCATGTGTAAATTTGGTCATATGTATGCGTTCTGGGTGGAGCCTAAGTGCTACATATGAGGTCTGGGGTAGATTGGTTAATGTATGTGGGAGTTAAAAGCATCGTTTTTCATGGCGAGCAATGGCCAGTCATCGAAATTTGAGGTTTCGCCACGGCCACACCCTTTAAGGTTTGAGAAAGATTTCCATAACTTTTAGTCCCCCCAGTTTGAAGCCTGTAGCAGGAAACGTGTAGGAGTTCACTGCTCAGGCCCTAATAATTAAAGCTGCAAGCAGCCATGAACGGGCCCTCACAGGTGTGCACATCGGGGTATGCACTGGACTCCGTCCGATGTGCGCCACACAGCTGTCCGTCAAATGCCAGGCATAAAAAGTGACGTTTTTGGCCACCAGTACGTGGCGCTATAAGCATGTGTAAGTTTGGGCATATGTATGCATTCTCGATGGAGCCCAAGTTCAGCCTATGAAATTTGGTGAAGACCGGACAATGTATGCAAAGGTTATTAGTGACTTTGTGTTTTGTGACGAGCAGTGGCGAGTCCTCAAAGTTTGAGGGTGTGCCACGGCCACACCCTTGAGACTTTGGAAAAGATTCTCCTAACTTTTAATCCCCCATGGCTTAAGGGTACCCTGACCACGTTTGAAGCCGTTAACATTAAATCTGTAGGAGGACTTTGATCATATGCGAGGTGTGGAAACAGAGTGACGTTTCCAACCACCAGCAGGTGGCGCTATAGTTGAATGTCAGTATGCATATATGTGCGTAGTCAGGGCAGAGTCTATGAAGTTTGGAAAAGATTGGACTGGATTGGAATGTATGCAAATGTTATAAATGACTTTGTGTTTTGTGGCGAGTAGAGGCAAGTCGTCAAAGTTTGAGGGTCTGCCACGGACACACTTTTTAGAATTTGGAAAATTTGATCACAACCTTTAATGCCCCATAACTGAAGAGTAAGCACACCAAGTTAGAAGCCATTAACATTAAATATGTAGGAGGAGTTCGATCAAATGTGAGGTGTGGAAAAAGGCAAAATGGCACCTATTTGCAAGGTCAATTCAAAATGGCCAACTTCCTGTGGACCCGGCGCCATGACGTACCAAGGCTTTTTTGTGCATCTGGGCTTGACAAAGGCGTGTACTGAATTTCGTCCCGTTACGCAAAACTAACCTCGACAACACATGTATTTAGTGAATCAGTAGGGGGCGCTACAGAGTCCCTTTGAAGCAACTTCACTATGACGTAGTGTACACGAGGCCTGACACTCATGCCAAAATTCGTGAGCTGTTTCACAGCTCGGGCCCTAATAAGAATAATACCAGGGCTTCGCTGCCTTGCAGCTCGGGCCCTAATAACATCTTCAGATATAATAGGGCCTCCGCTGTTTCACAGCTCGGGCACTAATAAGAAAAATGCCAAGGAATACAATAGGGCTTCCCTGCCTTGCAGCTCGGGCCCTAATAACGCCAAGGAATACAATAGGCCTTCGTTGCCTTGCAGCTCGGGCCTTACAAAGTTCAATTTTAAGAGAGAAAATCTGTTGCTGAAGTCTTGGAAGAAGGAATTTAAAGGTAAAAAGAAATTAGTGAAACGATTTGAGGCTAATTGAAGTGTCAAAAACATTGATTTCAAGCAGAATGAAAATAAGTGAAGTCTGGAAATTTTGCAAAAATCATTCTAAAAGGGTGAAATGGGATGAAAATTCCAGCTTAATTGGAATCTTAAATTGAATTGTAAGTGAGGGAAAGTGACAGCTGAAGAGCATTTCAACACAGAGATGAACAGTTCTCATGAAAAAGGTCAAAGGTATCTCACAAAAATTGAGTGGACTGCCATTTTTTTTAACCCTGTTTTCTCCAGTTTATGTTGTTATAGGGAGATAAGATGATTGTATTTTTGTTGGCATTCTTTTGGTCATTAAAGTTGCCTGTATACAAGATAGACTTGTTTTGTTTGATATTTTGGCCGTTGTCCACTCCAACGTTACTATGACTTATTTGTTGTAAGAGGAATGTTTATGTCAATGTCAGACAGTTATTTTCAACCTATATCTTTTGTGCAGTTGTTCAGGTGTAATGAAGAAAATCTTTATCTTGTCCATGTTTTATTTAGGCTTCCCTTATTCAAAGCATGACATTTCTATATATATTTTGATCCCTTATTTCTGAAAGTATTTAGTCTTGTTAACATTGCCTACATTCAATTGTTCAATGAGTTTGGACACATCGGGTTGCAATTACACAGTAAGGGGAGCTGTCAAGTTACAACATATTGTAACATAGTTTAATTTTCTTGCAAGATGCTGGTTGGAGTTTGCTTTTTGTTCAGCACATCTGGGAGACCAACCTAGAGGGGCTAGCTGTCAGGGGACCCAAACTCAGAATGGACTCAGAGACTTGACCATGGACAATGAAAATGGACCGTGGGCCCCTGGACAGGACAATACAATATTGGAAAACTGATCTAGGATACCAAGGCCGGAAACTAAGTTGCACGGCTACTCCACGGCACATGTATTAATATTTTTCTGTATTGTCCTTTTTATATTTTAAGATTATGCTCTTAGATTTTGTTTTGATTTCGTTATAATCTCTGATATTGTATTCTAAAATGCCATAATATTTGTTGTTGTTATGAATCATTTTAATCTGCTTATATACTGTCATGGATTGTAAACATCAATGTTAACTGTAATCTTGATGCTATAGTGCTTTAGTATATCTTACTCTCTATAGCGCAGTAGGGACATATATTCGATAATAGGATGGAACCGGACCAAATTGGCCATAAAGGTCCTGAAGTTAGACAGTAATGGTAATTATTAGTATAAAGCAGGGATTTCTTGCTTAGATTGGCTCATGAGTGAGATTCCCTTAGGCTGTCCAGTCTTTTTCCCCACCTTTTACGTAGGGTGGTTTTTTATTGAGTGCACGAAGGCTGACCTGCAGGTTCCTTACAGGAATACATAGAATTCAAAGTTGAGAGAGACATGGAGGTTTTGCCAAGCTAGGAGAGTGATGAACTGTGTGGCTGGAAGGAGATCTGTAGGCTGTTTTTTCTAAAATTGTGGATCATGGAACATTAGGACTTTTAGTTACAGATAATATCGAACAGTGGGGCTTTTGTTGATGCGGGTCTGCAGATAGAATTCAGTTATTTGCTATGACACATATTCAACATATCATGTCATTTTTTGGGACTCTTAAGTAGTCCTGAAGGGGGGAATGAGGTGTCTGATATTTACCTCCTGTGCAAAGTTGTTTTAGGAAGTGAAAAGAAGTCTGATAACTACCAGCTGTGTAGGGGAGTCTTTTGGAGACATTTTGGGAATAACATACACCCCAGCTAGTTTGCCCAAGAACAGGCTCAATAGAAGTTAATTAAAGTTATATACCTCTTCTTTGGGACAGTTTTTTTCTCCTCCTCCTCCTCCCTTCGCTTTCTAAAAGCAGCACCTGACAACTTATCTGCCCTTTTCATTATAAAAGATTAAAAAAACATTGCTAAAAATAACACAACAACGTCCTTGTTTATTAATTGAAGAAGCTGGGATGCGCTGCCCCTCCCCCACTTCACCTTCCACTAACATCAGTTCAGGGCGCATGTCAGCTGGTCAACAAATAGCCGACCAGGTATTACCAGACCTATCTCAGAGACTGTTATTCTTGTTCCTCTACAGCCTTGAGACTGAAATTAACGTATCATTTTATTCAAAATTTAAACCAGATGGGGTGTGTTCTGGTTCTGTTGTTATTTTGATGCTTACAATTTTATTTGATTGTTTGATTTAAAAAAAAAAAAAGGGGTTGCAGTGTTTTTTCTGGGAATGAGTGCATTAGAAGTCCAATGCTGCCGGCTACTGGCTATTTTTGTTTTTGTTTGTATAATTGTTGAATTTGTATAAAAACTTTATACAGGAAGTAAAAACACAGGCACGTGGTTGAGAAATTTTTTGGCTCATGCAGCATTCTTTTGGACGAACAATTCTTGTGTACATCTTATGCCATTTGGTGCATCATTGGTATTTTTATGTTGCCTTTGATGTCCTTCATTGTGGTTTCCGATGTGCCAATGCAGAATATATTTTGTTTGTGCAAGTTTATCCTCTTTCAGTAAACCTGCTAATCTAAATGTGCTTTTGTTAGGTGTGGTTATAGCATCTCAACGTGTTATGTACCTTCATAAATGCTTTATTTGTTAGAGATTAAGGTAATTTACGTTTATTTATATTGTGGATATATTCTAGTACAGATTTAATTTATATTATTTTTTATGATGCTGTATGTTTTCTTTCTATTTCACCCTTACTTTTATCAATAAACCCAAGAACCAGAGTCTGATGAGAGGGAGGCATTTATCTTACTGTCAAAATATGCTACTTGAATGCACTGAGGACAGCACACTAATATTGATTGTCATGGCAGTGTGACATGTTGTGTGAAAACTTTGACTCTATAAGGTCTTTGTCATAGGGATGGTTGTTGTGTGGCGTGGTGGTGAAGGTAGAACCTGGATGCAGATATTCCAAAGAAAAACTCTTGATTTATTTAAATAATCCAACAAAAAGTATACTGAGCCGGTAAACAAAAACTTAACTATGACAAACTTGACTATAACTATAAAAAAAAAAAACTGAAAAAGTTTTGCATGGCATGGATGACATTGAGGATCTGGCACTGAACATGAAAAAATCTGGAGATCAAATACTGTAGGGAGGTGAGCTAAGGGGAAAAGCACAGGTGAAGTGAGTGAACCTGATGGCAGAGCAAGAGAAAATAAGGAAAACATGGCAAAAAACTAAAGACTAACCAGAAACTTAACATAACAAAACTAACAGACGTGACGGTCTTTAATAATGTACCGAAGTTGATTTACAGTCAAAACTCACATAAATGGCAAATAGTCTGGCACTTTTACAGTCATGCCTGAATATAGTCTGAAAAACACCACTTATGAAGTAACCAATGACTGAATGCTGTCACTTTAACAGACTGATGAAGCCTTTAATATTATGTATTTTATGTCTGACAAGGACTCATGTAATGCAACACCCTCCTTTGTCTAACACTGATCCTTATCATTGGCCCTGGAGATAGCAGCAGCAGTGGGCAGGGCACTCTACAGATTGCACCGCAGACTATTGTCAAACACTGATTACAGTTGTCTAGAGTCGCTAAATGAATAATCATCTGTGAGTAAAACTGGAAACAAACGCTTAACAAGGATGATGTGAACCTCGCTGACATGAGGGGGTTGAGAGAGAGAGAGAGAGCAAGTGAGAGAGAGAACAAGTGACAGAGAGAAAGACAGCAACAAGTAAGCATACTCACCTCTGAAATGAATGTCATACACATTATAATGGCAATGAAGTTGTTTTACTCAACAGGCCATAGCAAGCCTCCTCTATAAGGCAAAGTCGTTGTATGTCAGACTTTCTAAAACAAATATTGACTCATTTCCAGTATTTAATCACCGTTGCATGATGGGAACCAAAGATATATTGTACAAAGTACATGTACCACTGATAACACTGACAGTAAAAGAGGGATCTTCTTGCAAGCATTTACAAAACGTCTTTATCCAAACTTTGGGTGTTTATTGGATATTCAGCTGGCAAACTCACTAACAAACCTATCTCACAGCCCTTATCACCCTTATGTAATCTCCTTCACATTATGTTTAAACAGCAAGCCAAGATAGGCTACACTGCAGTGGTTTTAGAACAGTCAAGAGGGCTTTGAGAAGCAAATGAGAAGCCGTGCAGTGTCACTGTAACACTGTCACTGTGCAGATATCACAACACAGACTAAGGGCATCAATATACTTAAGATAAAATGTAGATTGCCTTGTGCATGCTCAGGATGGAAGATTGGATCAAAGAGAAGTTTCAGTGCAATCTGTTGGTTTCCTTAGCTAGGCCAATTTTTTTTAAAAACAGTTGTCTATCAATGTATGGATTGGACTAATTTGGAATTTGATTAATTGGATTGTGATTGTATTACAATGATTTGGATTCTAATTGGCTTGACTTAGATTGTATCTTTGAAGTGCCTTGAGATATGACATTTGTTATAATTTGGCGCTATATAAATAAAATTGAATTGAAAATGCTTCTTGCATCATGTGACAAGTATGAGTGTGTTTTCATGGACATAAGTAGCTCAGTTGTAATCAGGCTTATCCTGCATATACAGCATTTGGCTGGGTAAGTAGACATCTGAGAGCAAGATAAGTTTTTCTTTTTTTTTTTCACATTTTGTCAGCTACTGTATACATTTTTGTATGACCATTTGCAACATCATGGCTATCTTTGATAGATAGATTTTGTTATAGACTTTTAATCGTGCAACTGTATGTCAGGCTTTTTGCTAGTATGGTAGACATTTAATCTGGTCATCCTGCACTGCTATGTAAGAAATTGCAGAGAATACAGGTGGACAACCCCACAACTAACTGGATTATTGTCTGTTTGTCAGGTAGTCAATCATTTTCTGCAGCCCTGTGTGTCTGAGGAGGTAGTCAACAGCACCACAGGGAACTGTGCTCTCACCATTTCTCTTCACTCTGTCACACCAGACTTCCAGTACAACTTGGAGTCCTGTCATCTACAGAAATACTCAGATGCCTCTGCAGTTGTTGGGTGTATCAGAGATGAACTAAAGGCTGATTACAGGGAACTGGTCAATCACTTTGTGGCATGGTGGGAAAACAATCTCCTCATCTCAACCATTAACAAAATAAGAGAGATCATTGTGTAGCACCAGAAGTAAGTCAAACTCTGTCTTCATCCAAAGTAAAGAGATGGAGAAGATTGAGGAATACAGACACCTGGGGGTTTACCTGGACAGCAGACTGGACTGGAAATCCAACACTGATGCCGTCTACAAGAAATGACATAACACACTGTACTTCTTGAGGAAGCTAAAGTCATTCATGTCTGTAGAAAAAATGTTGCATACTTTCTACAAGTCTGTAGTGCACAGTGCAATCTACTTTGCAGCCATCTGTTTTGGCAGAATTAGAGGTAGTGACTCTGAACTGAAGAAAACTGATAAAGAAGGCTAGCTGTGGAGAGTAGTGGGGACGACTCTGGAGCCATTGGAGCTGATCGTGAAAAAAAGAATGCTGCACAAGTTGATTCACATGAAGAAAAACACTGACCATCGACTTCATAATATCACGGCCTCATTGTAAAAAAGAAAAATACAGGAGGTCCTTCCTGCCAGCAACAATAACTGTTAACTAATGAAAGCTTGTAATGATTGCTGGAAAAAAAAATAGAAGAAATTGCTACAATAATATAATTTCCCTTTGGTATAAATAAAGTTTATTTATCTATTTATTTTTATTTAATTTATATCCTCAAAGTTAAATCTCAACATGGTTTTTTAACTGAAAATAAGGATACTTCTGTTTTTTTTAATGACTTAACGATCTTTTAACGATGACAGTGATTTTAACATTCAGATGCCCAAACCACCTCAACTAACTCCTTTCGCAATGGAGGATCAGCAGCTCTACTCAGAGTTCCCCCCGGATGGCCGAGATCCTCAAACTATCTTTGAAGCTGAGCCCAGCCACCCTCTGAAGGAAACCCATTTCATCTGGTTGTAAATGCAACCTTATTCTTTCGGTCCCTACCCATATCCCATGACCATAGGTTAGGGATGGAACAAAAATGGACTGGTAAATGGAAAGCTTTGGCTTTCAGCTCAGCTCCCTCTTTGCTACGACGCACCGTAGCAGTTCCCTCATTACTGCTGACGAAGCTCCAATCCATCTGTTGCTCCAACTCACCATCACTCATGAACGAAATCCTATGATACTTAAGCTCCTCTGTTTGAGGCAGGGACTCTTCTCCAACCCAGAGAGAGCATTCCACCTTTTTCTGGTTAAGAACCATGGCTTCAGATTTGCAAGAGTTTACTCTCATCCTGGCCGCATCACACTCGGCCATGAACCATTCCCGTGCCTGCTTAAGGTCTTGGCTTGAAGAACCAACACAACTACATTATCCACAAAAAAAACAAAAAAAAACAGACATTCCTGAGATTCCCAAATTTCCTAACAGGGACAGAAACACCGTAACTTACGACGGCTGCGTACGGGATCCGACAACTCAGTGCCAAACAAAACCACAATCTCCAAACAGAATTACAGCAGCTGCTTCACTGCCCAAAACAACCAACAGACTTAACTCTCTCTAACTTCTCCCAACAACAAAAACACAATCTCACCTTCATTCACAACAGGAGGCTTACTATTTTTACAGCTGATCTCTAACGTCACCAAGTAAAAGGGACGAACGGACGAGCCCCCATTTGTCACAGCCCAGCTCCAAGGCTGCGACAATAATGGGAGACAGACGAGAGTTTTTCCATTTATAAGAATAAATTTTATTCTCAAAATTTACTAAACTAAAGTCAGTTGTCAATAGTGTATGCATGCATGAGCTGCTACCCCTTAACCTGGTTTAACCAAGTCAAATCAAGAGAGAGACCGTAACTGGCAGAAGAGAAGCTTTTAAAACACAAGCCCCAGGTGTGGCTCAATTAGCCTGATGAGCCCTCTGCCTTGTTTCCTGCCAAAGGGAAGAAAACAAAAACAGGGACAACTAGTGGAGCGGAGGGGTTGTCGCAACAGGTTCTGAGGTTTTTCAGACTGTCCGCCAGACCGTCTGCCAGACCATCCGCCAGAATGTCCCCGTCTCCAGGTCCCACGTCGCTGGTCATCTGGCCGTCCGCCAGACTTTCTTCAGCTCCAGGTCCCTGGTCGCTGGCTGTCCGCCAGACCGTCTTTGGCTCCTCGGCCGCACGTTTTGTTGGATTATTTAAATAAATCAAGAGTTTTTCTTTGGAATATCTGCATCCGGATACTCCCTTCAGCACCAAAACCCCATTGTTATGACACATTCCTTTTAGCCACTCGGTAACTGTCAGCTGCTTCAGGTGACCTCTGGAACAACCATACCCGAATGGCCTCCTTCAGCTTGACAGCTTCCACCAGCAATTTCTCCACCAGTTACTGTTACAACAGGCACCGACCATGGGCATTGTCAACCCCCTTTCACTGGGGCACGTGAGTTGTCTTGTAAGATTTTGACTTGCGCAATATATACGTTGGAAAAGTGCATGACCAACATTGCCATAATCAAAGGAATAGTGTCTAAACCAGACTTAGAAAGACTAATCCATGCATTTGTCTCCAGCAGGTTAGACTACTGTAACGGCCTGCTCACTGGGTTCTCTAAATGGGCTGTAAGACAGCTGCAGTACATCCACAATGCTCCTGCTCGAGTCCTGATTAGAACCAGGAAATGCAACCATATTAGTCCAGTGCTCAGGTCTCTGCACTGGCTTCCTGTCGCTGAGACTTTAAATAGCACTGCTTGTGTACAAGTCTCTTAATTTGTTTAGCACCAAAGTACATCTCAAGGATGTTAGAGCCATATGAACTAACTCAGACTCTGAGAACCTCAGGGAGGGGTCTCTTGCTGGTGCCCAGAGTCAGGCCTAAACAAGGTGAGGCTGCTTTTCAGTTTTATGCTCCTAAAATCTGGAACAGTTTTCCAGAAGATGTGAGCCAGGCCTCAACTCTGACAATGTTTAAATCCAGGTTGAAAACAGTTCTATTTATTTATGCATATGACAACTGAAAGTATTTTATCTTCACTCCTCACTTTTGATTTAATTAATTAAATTCCTTGTTTACGAATTGCGCTCTACAAATAAACTTGCCTTGCCTTGCTTACGTCATGTCATGTAGAAAGAGGCAATGAGTTAAAGTTTTGGATCAAACCAAGCATTCTTTGCTAATGTCTTGTTTTTTCTACAGATTGACACAATACCTCTCTTTTGCCCTCGTTTACTGCAGTGGATTCCATATAGATGTGAAATTACAAAGCCCTGCACTGAAATATTGGTTTTATTAATTATCTAAATTAAGGGAGATCATAGTTCATGAGTTTTATATGTGGCAGAGAAAGAGGAGCAGAATGCCAACGAAGAAGAGATGGTAGGGTAGCAGGATGAACAGGCTGAGAGGAGCAAAACAGAAGGGAAAGACAGACAAAAGACATAAGGGATTTTTAATATTTCATTGAAGGATTTGACTTTGGTTTTGTTTGTTTTGAGTATTCCATGCTTCAAAATGTTTACCCATGTTATTACTGTGTGTAGATTTTTTTTTATAAACATCAATATTCCGGGCCTAATTTTCTATTATACATACAGTAGTTGGTAATTCAATTTTAGCAGCAGATGTTTGGCTGTAGCCTTATTATTGGATATAGAAGTTCATGGAAAATATTGAGTTTAACATTTCATAAACGTCTTTACAATGAAAAAATGTGATTCAATTCAATTTTATTTATATAGCACCAAATTACAACAATTGTCATCTCAAGGCACTTAAATAATATAGTCCAATTCAAGCCACTTGCAATTCAATTCATTGTAATCATAATCCAATTCATTCATACAGATCTATTTGAAAACATAATATCCTAGCAAAGGAAACCAACTGATTGCATCGGAACTTGTCTTCAGTCCAATCTCCTGTCCTGAGCATAACTGTGGCGACTGTAGAAAGGAATGACTGCCTTTTAACAGGAAGAAACCTCTGATAGAACCAGACTCAGGAAGGGTGGCCATCCGCCTCGATCAGCTGGGGTTTGAGAAGACAGAAAAGAGGGAAAAGAGGGGGGAAAACAACTATAATACCATTCAAAGGATACCTGTTGGAACAAGGAAACACAAGTTAATAACCACAATAATGTCACATGTACATAATATCATTTGAGAAATTGAACAGGGGGAAAAAGAGAGCAAAGTGAGGAAAGGTGTGACAGATGAGGTCCCCCAGCAGTCTAAGCGTATAGTAACTTAACTATGGGATATTTCAGGATCACCTGAGCCATCCCTAACTACAAGCTTTATCAAAAAGGAAAGTTCTAAGCCTAGTCTTAAAAGTGGAAAGGGTGTCTGCTTGCCGGACATTTACTGGAAGCTTATTGCATAAGAGAGGGGCCTGATAACTGAAGGCTCTGCCTCCCATTCTACTTTTAGTAAACCTGCAGTTTGGGAGCGAAGTGCTCTGTTAGGAAAATATTTTACAAAGAGATCTTAAAGATATGATGGAGCTCGGTCATTCAGAGCTTTATATGTGAGGAGAAGAATCTTAAATCTATTCTGAATTTAAAAGGGAGCCAATGAAGAGAAGCTAAAACTGGAGAAACATGATCTCTCCTGTTAGTTCTCATCAGAACTCTGGCTGCAGCATTTTGGATAAGCTGGAGGCTTTTCAGAGAATACGTGGAACAGCCCAATAATAAAGAATTACAGAAGTCCAATCTTGAAGTAACAAATGCATGGACTAGTTTCTCTGCATCACCCTGAGACAGGATGTTCCTGATTTTGGCAATATTACGAAGGTGAAAGAAGGCAGTCCTGGAAACCAGTTTTATATGCGAGTCAAATGATACATTCTGGTCAAAAATAACTCCAAGGTTCCTCACTGTAGAATTAGAAGCCAAGGAAATACCATCTAGAGTAACTATATAACTAGACAATTTCTCCCTGAAGCCCTCAGGTCCAAAGACAATGACTTCAGTTTTGTCTGAATTTAGAAGCGGACAGTTCTGAGTCATCCAGGTCTTTAAGACATGCTTATAGTCTGACCAATCTGTAGGTTTCATCTGGTTTCATGGATAAGTACAGCTGAGTATCATCAGCATAGCAATGGAAATGTATGCCATGCTGTCTAATAATGTTACCTAATGGAAGCATATATAAAGTAAAATGAATTGGTCCAAGCACAGAACCCTGATCAACTCCATAACTTACTCTGTTGTGTGAGGAAGATTCTTCATTTACATGAACAAATTGGAATCTATCAGATAAATATGACTTAAACCAGCCTAATGCAGTTATTTTAATCCCAATAACATGTTCATGTCTCTGTAACAAAATGCTGTGATCGACCGTATCAAATGCAGCACTGAGATCCAACAGGACAAGCCCAGACACAAGTCGACTATCAGAGGGAGAAAAAAGGGTGATTGCATATCGGTCGATAATTAGCCAACACTTCGGAATCAAGAGTAATTTTTTTAAGTAAAGGCTCTACTACAGTTTTTGTGGTTTCCACTTTGGGTGCGAAAAACTGAGAATCAAAGATTCAAAAGAGCTAAAACTAGTCTTGGGTCTAGGATTGATTAATAACCCTGATCTGACGATAGCTGCCACTCCTCCTCCTCTGCCTGTGCTTCGAGGAACATGAACATTTAAATAGTGAGAGGGAGTTGATTCATTAATGCTAACATGATCCTCCTGCTGCAGCCAGGTTTCTGTAAGACAAAATATATCAATATGATGATCACAAATCAAGTCATTCACTAACAGAGACTTTGAAAGGAGAGATCTAATATTCAGCAAACCACATTTAATAGTTTGATGTTTTTGTTCAGTTAAAGTTCTTGTATTAATTAAATTTTTTTGTCTAATTAAAGGATTTTAATAACTTTTCTGTTTATTGATTGGGGGGTAGCAGCAGGTGGGAAGCCGCAGAGAAGTGTGTAAGACTACAACTCTGCATCCTGATTTCAACCCTGGGTTGTCATGTCTTTGGATGACTAATAAATCATCAGAGCAGGTTTTCTCCCAAAAAGATTGACAATTATCTATGTAGCCCACGTTGTTTGCTGGACACCATCTAGACAACCAGCCATTGAAGGAGGACATGCGACTAAACATGTCATCACTGGTCAGATTTGGCAGGGGTCCAGAGAAAACTGTGGAGTCCGACATTGTTTTGGCAAAATTACACACCGATTCAACGTTAGTTTTTGTGACCTCCGATTGGCATAACCGGGTGTCATTACTGCCGACGAGAATAAATATTTTACTGTATTTACGCTTATCCTTAGCCAGCAGATTTAAATAGGATTCTACGTTGCCCGCTCTGGCCCCTGGAATACATTTCACTATGGTCGCTAATGCTATGTTACTGACCATAGAGCTGCCAATTACCAGGGTTTTGTCCTCAGCGGGCATGTCGCTGAGTGGGGAAAATCTATCTGAAAAGTGGACAGGTTGTTGGCTTGACTTTAGGACTATGATTCCTCTTCCTGACAGTTGCCCAGCCATTCTGGGGTCCCGCTTCTGGGGTTTCTGCTAGGGGGCGACTAATGGAGCTAGCTACACAAGGTGGCTCCACACTGGCTAAAAGGGCCTGGCTTGCTATAGGGTGATTTTCAACAGTGCAGAGCCGAGCTTCCAATTCAGATAACCTGGGTATGTCTCAGACATAGTGCAGACTACATTTGTTACATGTGCCATTATCACTAAAGAAGGCAGAGGAGTAACTAAACATCTGACAATTGGAGCAGGTGAAAGCAGGAGATGGAGAAAGAGAACTGGTAGCCATGCTAGGCTAGAGAACAAGACACACCGCTAAAAAGTGAAAAATAAAGACTAAAGATCTGTAAGAGTGAGTGTTAGAATATAACAAGCATGTGATAGAATTAACTATGCAAAATGTGTAAATTATAGGGAGAGATAAGGTGATCATTAGTAGTCCAATAGGAGCAAGAAATTCCACAGTACACAAACAAGGTACCAGGAAATTATGTAATATGTCTTACCGCAAAGCAAAGCCACAAAGCACAAGTGCATGAAAGGCATCTGGCATTAAAAGAAAAACAGGCTGTATTTCTAAAGAAAAACCCCAGCTTTAACTTAAGTTTCCTCAGTAATTGGTCCATATGGCATCTAAAATAAAGGCTATCATCCAATGTGATGCCTAGATATTTATAAGTGGCCACAGACTCAATAGGGGTACCCTGAGCAGACATAATACAGGGTAGGACAGCAGGCATCTTCTTTTTATTTGAAAAGAACATAGGATTAGTTTCACCTGCATTTAGAACTAGCCTGAGATGAGACAATTGCGCCTGTATGGTGTCAAAAGTAGACTGTAGATCTTTGAACACCCGGGCAACAGAAGATGCGCAACAATAGACGACGGTGTCATCAGCATAAAGATGTACGGATGCATTGATGTTTTGGCCCACCCCATTCATATAAATTATAAAAAGAGTGGGTCCTAAAACGGAACCTAGTCAACCTGAGTCAAAATAAGCCTTTTTCTCAGTGATTTAAATATTTTCCTTTCAAGACAGGAAGTATAAGAAATCTTTGCACGTTCTTGCTTTTTTACTAAGGTCTTTCTTGATGTAAAATAGTTTGACCTGATTTTGAAGGTAAATTGGTGTTACATAGATGAAATTAAAATTTAAATTGATTGGCAAAAAACTTGATGTAGGGGCTACAGGGAAGCCTTATCTTGCTCTGCTTTCAGAGATCAACACCATTTAACGAAGAACACCACCCTGAAATTACAGTTGTTAGAGGAGCTGTTCCAGTTCACCTAAATAGATTTGCAGTGAGGCTGTGTATGAATGCCTGCAATGTCATCCATGAAAGCAAGAAATGTTTTCACTATCTTTTTTAGAGATGATATATCGACATCTCTTTAGCAGCTAAGAAAATGACTTTTGTAGCAAAAGGGTTTTGTATGATCTGGTGTCACACCTTGTTATCCAGAAAGTAGGTCCAGTGACATTTTAGTGAGTAAATAAGTGACATAATGTGTGTAGTAGTGTACTGACGTGTCAACAAGACATATCAGCAAACTGATATATATTAAGGTGTCAGTGATGTTAAAAAAAAAGTATTTGACCCAAACCATGATTGTTTTCTAACCCTGACAAAAAGTGAAAAAAGTGTTTTAGAAAAATACATTATAATTGTTGTAATGTAACCCAGAGGTAAAAAAATGGGTTACCCATTCCCATACCCATCCCCCCACCCCCACCGCCCCACCCCACCACATGCCCCAACACCCTGAAAAAAAAACAACCATCTGCAGACACCTTGGAGGTCCAAGAGCAACAAGCCCGGGACCAGGACCTGCACCAACCCACCCATTCTGTGGCGCGTCCAGGGCACAGGCAGGGCCTCCCCCCGGGCGCAAGGCACCGCCCAGCCACCAAGGCCCAGGCCCAGCACCACCACCCACGCCAGAGCAGCCTGGCCACCCGGCATAGAGCCAGCAGCCACCACCCCAAGGCCCCTAAGGGACCCCGCCCCACACCGCAAGACAGCCCCACCCGCAAACCCCCAAAACTGCCCTCCAAGCCCGACACACAGTCCCCCCTAGCAATGACCAACCGCCCAGAGCGACGGGACAGCAACCCACTACCACCACTATGTGATGAAGCTAATCAGAGGGGACCAGAGAGAATGAAATTCAGCCAATTGATGTTTTGAGGTGGCAGACATTGTTTCCATGCTAATATAATCTAAAAGAAAATTTCTAAACTGGTTAATACGCAGATTGTTCTTCGCTTTCCAGTTCATGAGAATAGTTTTCTTTGCGATACATAACACTGTGAGAGCCATGTGTGCTGAGTTAATTTCCATGTTGATGTTGTCTAAGTCACCCAGTATGCACAGTGTGGGGCATGCAGGGATGCTACACTTTAGCCATGTTGATAGGTCCTCACAGACTTCAAGCCAGAACTTCTGGACAGGCGCACAAAACCACAAAGCGTGTGCATAATCATCAGGTGTGTTATCTGTGCAATGTGAGCAGATGTTTGAGTGTGTTAGACCCATCCTGAACATCCTTTGTCCTGTATAGTGTGTTCTATGAAGGATTTTGTATTGTATGAGCTGTAAATTAGGATTCCGAGTCATTCTGAAGGTGTTCAAACATATTTGTGGCCAGAAGCTATAACTAGAACTGATGGATAAATCTGCCTCTCATTTTGAGGATGGAAGAGACATTGTGTCATCTATCTTAGACAATAATTTATATATTTTTGATAGTAGTTTTGGGGTGCAGATGCTTAGAAATTCTGCTACCCTAGTCGGGAGTTGTTAGTCTGGTTGGTGGAGGATATATTTCTTTGTTATTATAGACTTAAGTTGTTGATATTCTAGGAATTTATTGCTGCCTATCTCGTGTTGTGATATGAGCTCATCAAATTAAATGAAATTTCCATTTTGGATTATATGTTCCAGATGTTTGATTCCCTTGATCTTCCACAGAGTAAAGTTTAGCATTTTTTTGTTTTGCAGTATGTCAGGATTGTTCCAGATGGGTGTAAGCTTACATGGGACAATTGAAGACTTTGTTATTTTAAGAAATTCCCACCAGGCTGTCAGAGAGGTGCTGATGTTAATGCTTTTGAAACATTTGTGATTTTTTACGTTTTGACAGTGGCAGGTCAGAGATTTCCAGATTATCACACAATGCTTTTTCTATATTTATCCATGGTTCATCTATTGGGCTAGGTCTAAACCATTTTGATATATACTGTAACCTATTGGCTAAGGAATAGTGCTGAAAATTAGGTAAATCTAATCCACCACAGTCCTTGGTCCTCTGTAGGGTTTTTAAACTAATACGTGGTGGTTTGTTTTTCCACAGAAATTTGGAGATGCATGAATCTAGTGACTTAAACCATGTAGCAGATGGTTTTATGGGGATCATTGAGAACAGATGGCTATGTCTGACATGAAGTAGCTAACATTCAAGAGACATCTATATGTCTGTGTCCATGTTTTTGTGTGCGTAAGGGTGTTGTACCTATAGTATGCCTCCAGTAAAAGCCACCAGCATTGTTGTCTTTCCACCTAGAGGAAAAACACTGTCAACTTTACAAACACTTGCACACACAAACAGAAGTTTGAGAATTCTGTCTGATTTAAAAAAAAAAGAAGCCTTACTATGTTAGTGTACTGGTGTGTAAACTGAGCTTTTCCACTTTTGTCTTTTGTGTGGGTGTTTCAGAAAGTAGCATGATGAAACCTGGAGAGCTTTTGAAAGCCTGGCAGATATAGTGCAGAACCTGAAATTGTCTCAATATCAAATACACAGATTCAAACACACAGAGACTCACTTGCTCACAAAATTGGCCTTCTTTTGAACTGCAGGTGGCCCTGTACCTCACTTTGTGAACCCACGTTCAATTCACTCCGAGGCCTTTTACTGCATAATTTCAGACTACTGATGCTTGTAATGACAGTAATCTAATAATGTCCATGTGAGTTGAAGTCACTTGCTTTCAATGGACAATATGTAAAATGTTTTTGCAAATCCGTTGTCAGTTAAAACAGTGTATGCAACAAGGTTAGTCTTATTCTCTTATTGTTGATTGTGTCTGTGGTAACAAAATTTTACTTGTCAACTTTGTCATGCAAATATGATTTGGGCAGAAACAGATAATGTAATTGATTTTTTAAAGAAATGAATGCCCTTAGCATCCAAAAAAATATCAAACATGAATAAGTTAGCAGTTTATTTTATTCTCAGTTTTAGTGAACACAAAACCTGAAAATCAATCTCCTGAAAAACCTGCATAACTGCATAAAAACCTCGATCAAATAAAAAAATTGTCACTGAGATACAGATATCGTCAGTGATATTATATCATACCCCATATGAGTCATATTTTAGAGTACAGACAAAGAATAGATGTTATTTTAATCAGAGATGTAATTAATTTCCTTCCACCTACAGGTGTACTAATTCAAAAGAAGGGTTGAATGTAATAGAATAATAAAAACAGCCTGTAATGTTGTATGGGTTGAAAGATTAATTTCTGTATCAGTATCAATGCCAGAGGAGAATAACATGTAACCTTATTTTCTTCAAGAATTTAACAATATATCAGTTGTGAGATGGAATTTGATAAAAGGAAAAAACGTATTGTATATCAATTTAAATGAAGATGTATTTAAAATTAAAGAAAAAATTTTCCACCAAATTTCATCTGAAATTTGCAAAGATGCAAAGAAAAACAAAAAGGGTCAACTTAATGTTCTTCACACTTCTTAAGCAACATGTATGTTGGGGATCAAGCAGGAGCTGGATTAGTTATTAGAAGAGGTTATATACATGTATATAACCTTTTAAAAGTGGTCAATAGTTTTGTATTTGTGCATATAGTTGCAGTGCTTATGTTTAAATTTATTTTCATGTCGGAATTGTGTACATGGCTACAATAATGCATTTTTCTACCTGTGCATGCATAGGTTATCTCTGGGTACTCTGGCTTCCTCCCACTGTCCAAACAAATGTAGGGTAATTGGTGATTCTAAACTGACCTTAAAGGTGAGTGTGCATGGTTGTTTTTCTTGTGTAGCCCTGTGATGGACTAGTGACCTGTCCAGGGTGTACGCTGCTTCTCGTCCAATGGCAGCTGGGATAGGCTGCAGCTGCAGATTGAAGAAGGTTGAAGAGGTGAGCTGAGACTCTCGTGCAGAGACAGGTAAGTGACAGGTAAGCGATTCCCTTTTGTCACGAGAAATAACGAAATTTGCAGCAGAATTGAAGATGGCGAGCTACTAAACAAACATTTCAGTGTCCGCAGTATTCTGCCAACTTATTTAAAATTGTTTAAAAGTTGGTTATTTATATATTTTTCCTAATCATATATTACTCTAGCCCAAACCCTCTGTGGCAAAACAAAAATTTGGATAACATGAGAGGATCGTCATGGGTAAATCCAACACAGCCTCCACTCTAGTGGCATCCAAAGCTAAATTTTTCCAAAAAATGCCGCAACGAGGATTCACCTAAAGCTATTTCTGCCCCGGGGAAGGACCAAGCGGATATTCTTTTGTCCACTGACAACCAATTATCCAGCTTTGATCTTTGATGGTCATTTGTCACTCCTGGAACTGCCTCATAAAGAGTTTCAATGAATTCCCTTACCGAGTGAATGACCCGACTCCAAAAGGCAAACATACATATCAAAGAGACAGTTATTGATATCCAGGCCCACAACATGAGGACAATCTTGTTTTTTCACATATCCCGGAGAAGACTGAGGGAGATCCCAAAACAACCATAAAAAAATTAATCCAGAATCCAGAAACTTAATCATCATAATAAGACAGATCATACACACATAGGGGGCTAAGCCCTGGTTAAAACACAGGTGTGAGAAAAGTTGAATAAAGCTGATCTGCTACACTGTGTAAACGGGGGACGCCAGGCAATACACCGTGGCAACCAGTACTAATCACGCCAGAGAAGACTAAGTTTCAGAGGGAGACAGGCAGTGTGCAGGCAGTGCAGTGTGGAGACAAAACTTTGGTGGAGACAAAAGTGCAGCGACCCCAATCAACTGATGACAGCGGCTACTATTTACAGGAGAAATGCTATTAATGTTATTTATAAAGTACTGTAGTTGCTCGCGTATTCTAAAAACACACATACTTGTTTCTGGACGCACGCTCACACAGGAATCCGGCTGATGCTGGCGTTTACCTGCGACCACACTAGTGTTAGCCATCAGATAGCATGATGGCATATTTTGTCAGGTTGTAGGGTTAGTCTGTCACAAGGCCGGTATATGTGGCGACATAACCAAGTATTAAGAAGCTTAGCTCCAGGTGTTGAACATAAACCAAGGCAGGTGAATTTAGGAGGGTCTAAGTTGAAGAGAGTGGCAATTCAGTTTGTTCAAGAGGGGGAGAAAGTCAATAAGACAATAAGGAGGCAAGGCAGCTTAGAGGATGCTTGTGATTGGGATATGCCGGTAGATTTAGGAGGAAAGCTTGTTCTTCCCCAGGAAATAGCCTATACAACTCTGATGTTGGCCTGATATGGTCTTATGGTCAAGGAATAGAATGAGAGTCTATTTTATAGAGCTGACTGTTCTTTGGGAGGACTTAGTAGTAGAAGCATATGAAAGGAAAAAGCTTGGGTATGTGGAGTTGGGTTCAGAAGCTGAGCAGCGAGAATGGAAAGTTAGAATATATCCAGTGGAAGTAGGATGTAGAGGATTTGTAGAGGGGGAGGGGCAGTAGGGGGAGCACTTAGGGTAAACAGAAGCAAGATGCTTCTACATCTGGCACCCCCTTTATACTTTCATTACCCCCTACCCGAACCAGGGTTTGAATCCCATTCCTACTTATCTTTACCTCTTCTATTTCTACCCCCTACCCAAACCAGGGTTTGTATCCCCACCCCGCTATTACTGGTGTACAGTTGGTGAGAGGCTGGAGTAGTTTATGGTTGTGGAAAACAAGATGGTTTTATAGGGATTATTCACTAAATCTGGTCCATTTTCTTTTGTAGCACAAGTTTCTTGTGTTTACTTTGAATTCAACAGTACATAACTCATATTCTAGATTAGATTATTTTCTAGTTAGCAGCTCTCTTATAAGTAATATTCCAGAAACAGAAATCCATCCCATCGCTATCAGTGATCATGCACCAGTTTCTATCACTCTCGTGTAGAAGAGAACCATCTAGAAATTGGAGATTTAATGCATGTTTATGTTTATGCATTTAGCAGACGCTTTTATCCAAAGCGACTTGCATTGGTAGGCAGTCAGGATAAGGGGGTCTTGCCTGAGGATCCCTACTGGAGGTAGGACCTTTCATGCAGGGGATTTGAAGCCTTGTCACCCACATGAAAGGTGGCAATCTTACCACTACATTATCCAGTCCCATACATCACATCTTAAAGATCCTGATTTTATAAATTTCCTTGAATAAGAATGGACTAGATATTTGGTAAATAATGACCTACCAGGAATTTCAGCAAGTGTTCTTTGGGAAGCAGGAAAAGCAGTAATGAGGCAAAATAATCTCTTTTTCATCCCATAAGAAAAAGAAAGAGAATTCAAAGGTATCACAATTAGAAATAAAAATTAAATTACGAGAGTATGACTTCGGTGCTTCCCCAGATGAACACATTCTAAACAGAATAAGAAAAGCTAAACTGGAGTAAATTAAATAATTGATTAAAAAAAACACTGTTACTGGTGCAAAGTCTTTGCTTGGAGAACTTTGAACATAGCAACAGGTCTGGGATATATCTGGTATACCAATTAAAAACAACAACTATAACCTCTGTTAAGGACACATCAGGATTTGTCACTCATGATCCTTATGCAACAAACTAAATTTTGGTCTACAGTGGCGCCAACGTTTTACAGAATGATATTGAAAATTGAGGAGAATAATGTACTACCTTCAAACATGAACTCTGCGAACATCAGCCTACTTTTGACGCCAGGCAAAGACCCCACACTCCCATCCAGCTACTCCCCGATACTCCTTAATAAATATAGACCTAAAAATAATGTGTAAAGCCCTTGCTAGCAGATTACAAAAAATAAGTCCCTTCAATATACATCTTGACGAAACAGGTTTTATTAAGGATAGACATTACTTATTAAGACAGACTCATTAACATCATAGACTACTCCACCATAAACTATTTAGAAACCACAATCATCTCTCTAGATGCAGAACAAGCATTTGATCAGGTTAACTAGAAATGTTTACTGGCAACTCTACTCTAATTTTGGAATTGGATCATCTGTCATGAACTGTACAACGATACTATACACCTCTCCCAAGGTTTGCGTCAGGACAAATCAAACCTCTCCAAGGTTCAGTCTGCAGAGAGGTACCAGACAGGGTTGCCCACTTTCCTCTTCACTTTTTGCTGAATCTATTGAACCTCTAGCAGCCTCTATCAGACAAACTAAGAATATAAAAGGCATTCAATTAAAAAAAGTAAAATATATTATCCTCATACGAGAGGTACCAAAGATAATCCGTGTCATTTTCTCTGACAAAAAAGCAATAACACTTTTGTTCTACATCTGCTGCAACAGCTATGGGTTTCTTACGGAAATGCAAAAGAACTCCCAGAAGTATTATTCAAGTCTGAGTGACGTTCCATCACATTCAGTGCTTGAGTCAAATATCACCCGTATCTTATCAAGCTTTCTCGGGGGATACACACCGAAGGTTGGCAAGTACCATTGTTCTTTCACTTTGTTCAAATATTGTTGTCCAGCATCTTCTGCATGAACTTGCTATAATGACCTTTCATTTTTGTTTTTTTCTACAGGGTTCTTCATAGTGAGCAGAGACGTTTTAAAGGTTGCTCCCCATTGCTTGGAAGGCGTCGTATAGGAGCACGGAAAGGTAATGGAGACGCCCAACTGTTTTCTTCATTTTGGTAGACTTATGAATCCATGATAGCTAGGAAGGCTTTATCGTCTATGGATAGTGCTGGTTGTTTGTCATCCTTGGACCTATCAAACACTGAACACCCCAGTTTGTCTGTACTCACATGGAGACTTGTGTTCTCCTCACAAGGAGGATGGATTGCACTGGATCATACCACGATAGTCTTCCTTCACGTGGATACTTTTTGGATATATTTGAAGAAAGGATACATAACCGTTATACAGGACATTTGCTTTGTAAACGTTGACATCTAATGATTTGTGAACTGTGCCCAAGCATACATCTCCCACAGTGACCCAACCTAGGTCTAGTCGCTGTGCAAAGGCGCATTGTGGGTCCGTTGATTTGCTCACGTACCTTGTGCACCCTGAGTATATCCCTTCCTAAGAGCAGGAGGATTGGAGCATCTTGGTCCACAGGTCAAATCCTGTCAGCAACTGGCCATAATAAGTGGGGATGATGGTGCGTCACCTCTGGGGGAGAGAATTTCTTTTCTACCATCAGGCATCATATCGCACTCAATTAAGGTGGGTAAAGGAAACTTTAGTTTCCCATCTATAGACTCCCCGCTGTCATCTTTGTCAGCCACGGCGATCTGTGTTGTCGCCCGAGGAAGACCTGGGTGCAGTGCCGCAATATGTTTGTCACTTTTACACTTGAGACGTTTTACAGTCATCTTACAGTCTTTTGCCATGTGTTGAGTAGACCCACAACATCAATAATAGATCTGATTCTCTCTGAGGTATACTTTGTGCTCTTCTACAGTTTTGCTCCTGAAGACTGAAAACACTGACGATCTGATTCTCTTCTGAGGACTGGTTTGGATACATGATGCCTTTACAGTGATTTCAGTTTTGTGTACAGCCACAGACCCTTTATTATTATACTTCAAAGGCTTTTCAGTCCTGGAAGAGACATAACAGGTTGCAGGTGATATAATGAAGCTTGGATGATTTTTGCATCTTAGCTTGTTGCGCTACAAACATTTAGAACACAGAAATGGACACTCTGTAATCCTCCTTTTACTTGCTTTCAAAGCTGATCCATTTTTCTTGCAGGTTATAAGGGAGCTTTTCCACTATTGAGACATGGCATTGTTTCATCACGTCAGGTATCCCAGCTTTCAACCTCCACTTTCTCATAGGCTGTATCTTCAAATTCAACAGCAGTCGCATCTCTTTGTTACTCGAGAAGGCGGAAACTAGCATTAAAGCTAACTTTTTGCTTTAGCATGTTTTCTTCCAATTCAGCTTTCCGTTTCACCACGTCAGCTTCTCTTTCAGTGTAGACTAGTTGCCTTAGCGTAGGCTTTTGCAGCTGAAGAGGCTGTTGATGATGATCGCTAACTGGGCGGTCACATCAAAAGTATCTTGAGCGGCCGTGGTCGCTCAGGGGGCTCACAACCTGCCGCTTCTGCTGCCGAAGCGGCCAAAGAAGCCCAAGCGGGCAATGAGGCCGAAGCAGCCGAAGGGGCGGGGCTTTCAAATAGTTGGTATATATAATAATTCATCTATACATCGGTACCTGCAATAATAAGTTTCTCCTCCATGGTTTTCCTTTCGCTCTGCCCTTTTCCGCCTTCAGAATCCAGATCAGCTGTGTCACGTCGCTGCTCATCGCAGTCTTATTCAATGAATCATTTCAATGTAAGCAGTTATCTCCTGGAAGTTTTCAGTCCTTTGAATATATGGTTATACAGCTGAAGGCCTCATCCAGAGTCCTGTTTCTGAATATTTACAGGCCCCCTAAATACTGTGCAGATTTTTCTGAAGACCTCAGTGAACTGCTGTCTATGATCTGTGTTGATTTTGACTGTATAATTATTGTTGATGATTTTAACATCCATATGGAAAATCCTCAGGACAGGACTAAAGACCTGAGTAACACTCTGGACAACTTTGGGCTGACTCAGCATATAACAGAGCCCACGCACAATAGGGGGCACACTCTAGACTTAGTGATCTCCAAGGGTCTAAGCATTTCAAAGATTACTGTGTCTGATGTGGGCCTGTCTGACCATTCCTATGTTTTCTTTGAGAGTACGATTTCAGTGCACACAAATGTTTCAACAGCAGTGATCTCAAGACGGTGTATAACTGGAAACAGTAGTGAGATCTTTAACCAGGTCTTCTCTTTAACACCTGCCCTGTCCGGGGGTTCAGTCAGTGAGCTCGTCAGTAGCTTTAATACTAAAATGTTAAATGTTATGGATACTATTGCTCCCATTAAGGTGAAGGTTATCTCTGGAAGGAAGAAGTCTCCATGGCGAAATTCCACACTTGTGAAAATTGGGAAAAGAGAGTTTTGGAAAGCTGAGCGCAGATGGAGAAAAACAAATATCCAGGTTCATTATGACATCTATAAAGAGAAACTTCACTCTTATAATTTACAACTGAGGAATGCAAGGAAATCCTACTTCTCTGACATCATCACCAAAAACAGTCATAATGCTCGGGCCTTATTTGCTACAGTTGACAGGCTAACAAACCCTCCTGTGTCAGTGGCAAATGAACTCCATTCCACCATGGCCTGCAATGACTTTGCCAAATTCTTCATAGACAAAGTCCAAAATATTAGACAAGCAGTTGGTACATCAGCAGCAGGTTCAGCATATGTACTGTGTCCACCGAAAACCGGTTTAAACACCATGACACTATTTCAACCCATTAACAGTAAAGACCTGGAGGACATCTTACGTCACCTGAAGTCCTCATCTTGCTGTTTAGACATCCTACCAACAGGTTTTTTCAAAGGGGTCTCAAAGACTTTGGAGTCAGACCTGTTACTGATTGTGAACTTGTCCTTAACATCAGGTGTGTTTCCAGAGCCACTAAAAACAGCTGTAATTAAACCTCTGCTGAAAAAGGACAATCTTGACAAGACGCAAATGAACAACTACAGGCCCATCTCAAATCTCCCATTTATAAGTAAGATCATTGAAAAAGCGGTTTTTCAACAGCTTAATTACTTTTTAACACAAAATAACTGCTATGATACCTTCCAGTCAGGCTTTAGACAGCACCACAGCACTGAGACTGCTCTGACCAAAGTGTTTAATGACATATGTCTGAATACAGACAGTGGAAAAATGTCAGTCTTAGTTTTACTGGATCTCAGTGCTGCCTTTGATACAGTTGACCACAATATATTACTCAAACAACTGGAGAACTGGGCTGGTCTTTCCGGAACTGTACTAAACTGGTTCAAAACATGCTTAGAGAACAGGAAGTACTTTGTGTCAGTAGGTAACTTTACATCTGAGCAGACAAGAATCACATGTGGAGTTCCATCCTGGGACCTCTTCTGTTTAACATCTACATGCTCCCACTGGCACAGATTATAAAAAACAACCAAATAAACTACCATAGCTATGCAGATGACACACAGATGTATATAACAATGTCACCAGGAGACAGAGGGCCTGTACAGGCCCTTGGAAAATGCATTGAGGAGATTAATGACTGGATGTGCCACATCTTCCTCCAGCTAAACAAAAACAAAACTGAGGTAATTGTCTTTGGAGCCAAAGATAAACGATTGAAAGTCACCACAGAGCTTCAATCTATAAATCTAAAAACGACCAACCAGGCCAGAAATCTGGGTGTAGTGATGGACTCCGACCTAAATTTGGACAAACACATTGAGGCAATAACAAAGTCAGCCTACTATCACCTTAAGAATATATCAAGGCTAAAAGATCTGATGTCTCAGCAGGACCTGGAAAAACTAGTCCATGCATTCATCTTTAGTAGGCTTGATTATTGTAATAGCATCTTTACAGGTCTGCCTAAAAAGTCAGTTAGACAACTGCAGCTCATCCAGAACTCAGCTGCTCGAGTCCTCAATAAGACCAAAAAAGTGGAGCACATCAGTCCAGCTCTGAAGTCTTTACACTGGCTGCCTGTCCATCAGAGGATAGACTTTAAAGTTCTGATGCTGGTCTATAAAGCTCTGAATGGTCAAGGACCAAAATACATCAGTGACCTCCTGACCCACTATGAACCTTCCAGACCCCTCAGGTCATCTGGATCCGGTTTTTTATCAGTTCCCAGAGTCAAAACCAGACATGGAGAAGCTGCATTCAGCTTCTATGCTCCACATGTCTGGAACAAACTCCCAGAAAGCCTCAGATCAGCTGAAACACTCAGTGTATATAAGTCCAGGTTGAAGACACACCTATTTTCAGCTGCATTTGAATAAGCTTGAGTTTCAAAACGGAATCATGTTTTAACTATTGATTTTATCTTTCATATATATAATTTTTTCTGATTTTATCTATTGTTCTTATTTCCTTCTTTTGTTTAAATTTTAAATCATGCTTTTTATTTCTTCTGTTTTAATGTCTCTGTGAAGCACTTTGAATCACCTTGTTGTTGAATTGTGCTATACAAATAAACTTGCCTTGCCTTGCCTTGCCTCATTTGCATAAAGTTGAGCCTCTCTCAACTTTTCGAAGTTCAAGACACTCAAGAAGCTCATGAAGCTCACAAGGCGCCGCTCACAACGCTGGCTGCTCATCAACGCTGGCTGCTCATCAACGCCAGGTTACATTGAAAATTAATGGCAGCTGGCTGCTCATGATGCTTTTGGTGTGAGCACCCGGTTAGAGTATCTGGTGCAGGACTGGCCAACCAGTCGATTACGGTCTACTGGTCGACCGCGGACTGATCCCAAGTGTACGAAAAAATGAAAAAAAATTAAATAAATGTATGTGTATGTTTTGTTTTGTTGTAGTTATGTAGTTGTAGCTCCGAGAGGGATTTCACTGCAGAAACGCCTGCACAAAAGCGTAGGATTTGAAAGCACAGCTTGCAGTACGGCAGTCAATCTTCACCAAACCGAAGACCCAGGGTAAGGCCGCAACTATTACTTCCTATCGTGTCAGTCACGTCCTTGCTAAACACGAGAAGCCATTCAAAGACGGTTGAAATTGTGAAGGAAGCCTTTCTCGAGGCAGAGGATAGCCTTTTTGACGACTTTAGAGATCGTGAAGGCCTTTAAAGAAGTGCAACTCTCCCGCAATACTATTACAAGGTGATGTGAGGGAATGGATGTGGAGGAGCAACTGAGGAAGGATACTGACGCGTGTGAGTGCTTTTTCCTTCAATTTGACGAGTTGACTGATGTGGTGGATGTGGCACAATTGTATGTTTTCATCAGGATGTTTTTTGAAATCATGAGCACCAAGAAAGAGCTACTCACTATTTTGCCATTAAAAAGACACACCAGAGGTGAGGATATTTTCAATGGATTCATGGGCTCAAGCGATTTTAAATATGAAAGAATTGATTCATTTTGCGATGAAGATTGTGTGTTCAGTTTGGGCCAGGAGTCTGCAGAGAAGGCATTTCCGTGTTCCCTTGGAGGAGAATGATGCTGAGCACATAGACCTGCTGCGTCAGATGGATGTCGGGTGGTTAAGCAGAGAAGAATTTTTGGCCAGATTAATGGAGCTGTTGCCTGAAGTCAAGGACTTCCTGAAGCTTTCAAAACATGTGGATTACGATACAAAGCTAGAGGACCATCATTGTCTTTTAGATGTATTTTTCCTCACTGATTTCACTGGCGAGCTCAATTAATTGAATTTAGAGCTGCAGGGTAAGGGTAAAGATGTAGTCAACATGATGAGTTCAGTGAACATGTTTAAAAGCCAGCTACAGCTGATGTCATGCAAGCTGCAGCATGGTAACCTGCAAAACTTCCCTCACATGCAAGCAGAACTACAATGTCAAGGTGAAGGTGTGACACAGCTTGACAGTGCACATCGGCCGTAATGACACTCGGTTACGCCAATCGGATTACACGCATCTGTGTGTAAGTTTGCCAAAACAATGTCGGACTCCATAATTTTCTCTGGAACCCTGCCAAATCTGACCAGTGATGACATGTTTAGCCGTATGTCCTACTTCAATCGATGGTTGTCTAGATGGTGTCCAGCAAACAACGTGGGCTACATAGATAATTGGCAATCTTTCTGGAGAAAACCTGGTCTGGTGAGGAGAGACAGCATCCATCCCACTTTGGAAGGAGCGACTCTCATTTCTAGAAATATGGACAAATTTATTAGTCATCCAAAAACATGACAACCCAGGGTTGAGACCAGGATGCAGAGTTGTAGTCTTACACACTTCTCTGCAGCTTTCCACCTGATGCTACCCCCCCCCAATCAATAAACACAAAAGGAGCAAATCCTCTTGTGCAAACAAAATTTAAAACAAAAACTTTAACTGAACAAAAACATCAAACTATTAAATGTGGTTTGCTGAATATTAGATCGCTCCTTTCCAAGTCTCTGTTAGTGAATGATTTGATTTGTGATCATCATATTGACATATTTTGTCTTACAGGAATCTGGCTGCAGCAGGAAGATCAATGTTAACATTAATGAATCAACTCCCTCTGACTACTGAAATGTTCACGTTCCTCGAACCACAGGTAGAGGAGGAGGGAGTGGCAGCTATCTTCAGATCAAGGTTACTAATCAGTCCCAGACCCAAGATTAGTTTTAGCTCTTTTGAATCTCTGATTCTCAGTTTTTCCCACCCAAAGTGTAAATCACTAAAACCTCTTCTACTTGATGTTGTGTATCGTCCACCTGGCCCTTATTCTGAGTTTCTGTCTGAATTCTCAGAGTTTGTATTCCAGTTAGTGCTGAGTACAGATAAAGTCATTGTAGTGGGTGACTTTAATGTTCATGTTCAATATTTAACTCTATATTAGACTCTATTGGATTTTCTCAAAGTTTTCACAGACCTACTCACTGCCTTAATTATACCCTTGATCTTGTGCTGACTTATGGCATTGAGACTGCACAGTTAATTCCATCATCCTTTTCTTCACTGCCATGTGCAGATATGACAGAGTACTGCTTCCTAAATTTTACTCCAACAATACTTGACTCTCTTGTTGACAGCACTATAGTTTCAATGCGTACAACAATGGGCAATGTTGCCCCTCTGAAAAGGAAGGTAATCAGTCAGAAGAGGTTGGCTCCTTCGTATAATTTACAGCTGCGTGCTTTAAAGCAGACTGCAAGAAAGCTAGAGAGACAGTGGCATTCCTCTAATTTAGAAGAGTCTCAATTAGTCTGGAAAGATAGTTTAATAACGTATAAGAAAGCCCTTCGTAAAGCTAGAACTGCTTATTATTCATCATTAATAGAAGAGAATAAGAATAATCCCAGGTTTCTTTTCAGCACTGTAGCCAGGCTGACAAAGAGTCCATGCTCTGTTGAGCCATGTATTCCTTTAACTCTCAGAAGTGATGATTTCATGAGATTCTTTATCAATAAAATTATTTCTATATGAGAGAAGATTAATGGAATCCTTCCCACTATTATCACTAATGTATCATCAAGTGCAGCAGATTTAGAACCTGCTTTGTATTCAGACGGCTATTGCCCAGTTGATCTCTCTGAGCTAACAACAGCAATAGTTTCTTCTCAATCATCAACTTGTATTGGAGACCCAATCCCAACGAGACTGTTCAAGGAGGTTTTCTCCTTACTTGACACTTCCATATTGGATTTGATCAATATGTCTTTGTTGACAGGATATGTACCTCAGACTTGTAATGTTGCTGTAATTAAACCTTTACTTAAAAAACCTACTCTTGATTCAGAAGTGTTGGCTAATTATCAACCTATATCCAATCTCCCTTTTTTGTCTAAAGTTCTTGAAAAAAATAGTTGCAGCTCAACTTTGTGATCATTTACATAGAAATAATCTGTTTGAAGAGTTTCAGTCAGGATTCAGAGTTCATCATAGCACAGAAACAGCACTGGTGTAAGTTACCAATGATCTCCTCTTAGCCTCAGATAGCGGATGTGTCTGTGCTTGTCCTGTTGGATCTCAGTGCTGCATTTGATACGATTGATCATAGCATTCTGTTACAGAGACTTGAACATGTTATTGATAGATTCCAGTTTGTTTTTGTAAATGAAGACTCTTCCTCAAACACCAGAGTAAGACATGGAGTTCCTCAGGTTTATGTGCTTGTACCGATTCTTTTTACTTTATACATACTTACATTAGGTAACATTATTAGACAGCATGGCATACATTTCCATTGCTATGCTGATGATACTCAGCTGTACTTATCTATGAAACCAGAGGAAACCAATAGGTTGGTCAGACTACAAGCATGTCTTAAAGACAAAAAGACCTGGATGACTCAGAACTGTCTGCTTCTAAATTCAGACAAAACTGAAGTTTTTCTCTTTGGATCTGAGCACTTCAGGGAGAAATTGTCTAGTTATATAGTTACTCTAGATGGTATTTCCTTGGCTTCTAATTCTACAGTGGATTTATTGGAGTTATTTTTGACTCCTTCAGTTATCGCCTTCAGTTATCAGGCCCCTCTCTTGTGGAATAAACTGCAAGTAAATGTCCGGGAAGCAGACACCCTTTCCACTTTTAAGATTAGGCTTAAAACTTTCCTTTTTGATAAAGTTTATAGTTAGAGATGGCTCAGTAGATCCTGAAACATCCCATAGTTAAGCTGCTACAGGCTTTCAGTGCTGGGGGACCTCATCTGTCACACCTTTCCTCACTTTGCTCTCTTTTTCCCCCTGTTCAATTTCTCAAATGATATTATGTACATGTGACATTATTGTGGTTATTAACTTGTGTTTCCCTTTTCCAACAGGTATCCTTTGAATGGTGTTATGGTGTTTTTTTCCCACCTCTTTTCTGTCTTCTCAAACCCCAGTTGGTCGAAGCGGATGGCCACCCTTCCTGAGTCTGGTTCTCCCAGAGGTTTCGTCCTGTTAAAAGGGAGTCGTTCCTTTCCACAGTCACAGTCTCAGAACAGGAGATTGGACTAAAGACAAGTTTCGATGCAATCTGTTGGTTTCCTTAGCTAGGATATTGTGTGACAACCACTAGACAAGGTTGGGCACTCCTGGTCTAGTGGATGTTCTAGATGACTGAGGCTTTCTTGGAGGTGCGGTATAGCTCTGGGCTCAGGCTCAGCAGACCCAGAGTCTTTCTGCCCAGTTGCAGTTTGCTTGCTTTCTTTTCTCTCTACAGATGCAGCAGTTGGGTACCTACTTTTTGGCTATTGGTGTCTATCTTTTCAAGCTCTCTCCTTTCATCTCTCTTCTCTCCCCCTCTTTTTTTAATCTCTTCTTTAAAATAAATAAATTAAATAAAACAACAAGAAACAATGGTGCTGCGAACTAGGACGTGAACACTGGCACTGCAGGTTTTCGCTTTACTGATGCCTGTCCCTCTGAGACCAGCTGTCTTCCAATTTCTTCTCTTTTAATCGTAGATGTGAAACTCAGGCCGTGGGCCAAATGTGGCCCGCAGTGTTATTATGTTTGGCCTGCAAGATAATACCAAATTTCTCCAAGAGCTGTTAGACACCGTCAGACTCCCTTTCTGTTGACATTCAATAGCCAACTCATGCTACCAGTCGCTTTGGGCCACCCATCCCAAAAATGGGCAAATGAAAGGTGGAAAACAAGAGTTTTCTAGACAGCTGGGAAGTAGAATATCTGTTCACAATTTTTTTTATCATTATTATTAATATTGTTAGCCTGTGAGAAAAGGTGACTATTGAAATTGAACTCAGAAGGCTACAAATAAAGAAAGATTTATAAGAATTTATTTAATTTGTTTTTAAGAAATGAATGCGCAGATGTGGCTTTTACTTGACATTTGATTTCAAATGTGTTTATGGTATTAAGCTTGCTTGTTCCAGATTCAATGTTTAAGCAAATCTTAAGTTTGTTTACATGTGAAAAGGTTAATCATTAGGCTATATCTTAAGAGAAGGAAAAATTGTAGGCATTTTTTTCAATAAATATCAAGGCTGGCCCGTGACTTTGTCCAAGTTTTTAATTTTGGCCCACTCTGTATTTGAGGTTGACATCCCTGTGTAGCGAACTCAAGTGTGGGATTTAATACAAACTTAATCTCCCACATTCCGGTGTGAAGATGTTCGTGCGTAAATACCAGATGGGGGATTTCTACAGCAAGGAAGAGAAATTTACAGCCTTTGCCCATGAAAGCATTTTGGGGGAGTTTCTCAGCCCCTCTGTCACAGACCTGTGCCAAAATCTTAGGTGTATGCATTAATGACTTAGTGCTAACTAAGTTGAACAAACAACGGACACTTCTGACCTTATCTGGGTCAAAGTAAACCAACTGTGACATTTGCCCTGACTCTGATCAGAACCAGAGACAAACGTCTCATGGTCTCATGGAACTCTCAAAGTGACCTCACTCAGATTCACTTTCAGCTGAATCTTGAAACTATATTAATTGTGCTTTATTTCTTTGTACAAGTTCTTTCATGTTCGCAGTGAGATCACAAGCTACATTTTAAGACCTTTTTCACAACCGTACTTGGAAGAATACCGAAGAAATCATTATTTTGGAAATTGACTAATCTGCCTATGGAGCCACATTGCCCCCTAGTGGTCCAAAGTATTGAATAGTTAAACCCAAAATGGACTGGGCATTTATATGAAGTAATGCAACTGTTAACCGGTGTTTCCTGCAGTTTCTTATTGTATTCCATGTTTAACACAGGGAAATCACATTGTTTGGTTCCTTATTCATGTCATAACTTTACTTAATTTAATTTTGAAACTCATAATCATTACCTATGTTATGTTATATTGTTATTTGAGGTCTTTATATCCTAAGTTTATGCTATGTTTGTAACCTTTATATCTTAACAAGTTATGGTGTTTTCAGAATCCTCTGAACAAATATTTATGAAACGGAGGAATGAAGAAACCAAGTTCCTTTGTTTCACCCAAAATCTCTTATGGCTAGAATTAGATCATATTACAAAACATGCCCAGGCAGACTTCACAACAGGTTCAGACATACCATTGGCTGAAAGGGTAGCATAAGCCTACGTCGTGCCCCACCTCTGCAAGTCAAATACGGAACCCGCAATGAAACGTCAGTTTTGCAGAGTCTTTTAAAAAATAAGATAGAGAGAAGAGTTTTGTCAGAGCTTTGAAAATAGATGGAGACAGAAGACAGAGAGAAATTATGTAACCAGAAAGATGGAAGGAGAGGAAGATGAGCAGGAAGAAAAAGACCCGAACAAAGAAAGAAACAGGATTAAGTAGTAGAAAAACATACGCTTTAAAGTTTCTAAGCGTCTCCATGGCTGTTTTGTGTCGCACGTTTTCCTCCGCTGCTGCAAGCATCATCACCTGGGTTTGCTCATCCAGAGAGCCAGCGTTAAGCTTGTCAACCTTTTTGTCAATCTTTTGTGAATTTAAGATCACCTCACCAGAGTTGGTCAGCAAGCAAAACCAATTCCAACATTTGGACAAATTTTGTCGTTTTGCGGTGAATTCCTCTATAACCCGTTGTGCCCCTTGCATGGAGAAGCTTCTGTGTAGAAGCAGCGACCTCAGACAACTTGAATGTCCCCAAAGTCACCCACGACAAAGGTAGGCCTTGAGACGCGGAACCGAGAGGGATCCACTCGGACCGGCTGGCAATCACCTGGTGTCGAGCTGACTTAACAGGATGAAGGTGTCAACCAAGTAAGATATGCCCTGTTCTTACATTTCAGATAGTATGCGGTGGGTGTCGAGAGAATTAACTATTAAAATGATAAATTAATCCAAGCTGTTATCCTTTAACTTCAAATAGCAACAAACTATTTGAAGTTAAAGGCTATTTGAATAATTCCGGTACCCCTCCACTTTCCCCCTTAATTATTTTCAATTCACAAGTGTTTCCTATGTAATCATTCATATTCAAAGCATTTCTACTGTTGTCTTAAGGTTCATGTCTTTGGTCATATCATTTTGATAAATGGTTCACATATATACCTATATAAAATCAACCGTTTTTGTTGTACGTTTTCTTTACGGATTTGTAAGTCCAACCAAACGAGAATTCACGAGTAGCGACTATATGAGACTGGAATTAATTAAATGTAACATACCGGAATCGTAAGATTCTGTCTTTTTCCTTCGATTGAAGGTGGTGCCCAAAACGAGGTTAAATAAGGCTTATTCAGATAGTGAGAACTTTCGGATAAATCCTTATATCTTATGAGATCACGCGACACCTGCTCTAAAGGGTGAAGTTTATATAATTGGAAGGATCTCACTTGTCAAGCATTACGTTAAGTTAAGAAATTTGCTCCTTCACAAATTTACCTCAACCACTCCACTATCATTTAGGGAGCACTAATGTGTTAAATAAGAACAGCCAAGAAAGAATGTCTTGACATTTTCTGCTTCCATACTGTTTCCCACATTGCTATGGTGGCTAAATTGGACCAAACCAAATACATGAATTGTCTGTCTAAGATCAGATGTGATATTTGTTTCCACACTGTGGTGTCAGGTATCTGCTAGAAAAAAGACATAAATCGAAAATCCACATAGTTCCCTCTATGGGTTTGAGGCTGATTTTGATTTGCTGATGGAGTCCAGTTAATCATTTGATCATGTTAGAAGATGTGAGGTGTCTATGCGCTTGTGTGTGATTCTGCCAGGAGAGTTAACAACCATTGTAAATAGGCTGAGGCTCAGTGTCTCGATTTGTGTGGAGGCCATGCTGTGTGTGAGTCCTCTCGATGACTGTTTTTTTTTCCCGATAAAAGCAATTTGCCCCATGCTTGGGCTATGCAATGAGCAGATGCTACCATTGTAAATGATGATTTGAGGGACCATAATAAAGACTTGATAAACACACAGAATTACTGCTGGGCTGTCGGCATGCAGAGTAGGAGAGATACAAAGTGTGAGGAAAGGAGGGGTGTGATGCAGACTGAAACAAAGCTCTCAACCTACTTTTGGTTAATACGTGTGAAGTAAGATAAATGTATAAGCTTATTCTTTGTTTATGATGAGCTAAAAATATTCTCTTTTCCAAGGGCCTTTGGGTGTATACAATCATCATTCTGTATGCTGTAAAATACTTCAACTGAAAAATGTGAATTCCCCTGCTGCCTTTAAAATGTAAGTTACCTGAAAGACACAGCTTGCCTTTGATGCACCATTTGGAGGTGTGGTCATTGTAGGTCAAGTTTAATGGGAAGAAAAATGGATCAACATCAGAGGTGTGACATCAGAGTGAAAGTTATTCTGGTGTAACAAGCAGCATTGGATAACTGGGGTGTTGACTTAACAATTGCTTACATTTTTATTTTTATTGTACTGAAAAGCATATGAAAACATTATCACATACAAGAGTATTATGAAACTAGGATGATGTATTTCTGTTTAAGGCTTTTCTAATGTCAAGAAACCCATTGTCATTCAAGCAAATGTTCAAATTCTGGTTACCTGCAGTTGCTCTAGAAAGCAGTTTTTAAAGTATCAACTACAAGTGGACCTCTGTGGTATCCTGTTGAGAGGCACATTTGTGGGTTCTCCCCAGTTACTCCCAGGTTCCAAAAAAACCCCAACAAAAGTTAGAATAACTGGTGATTCTAAACTGACAGACGGATTGACTGTTAGTGTGCATGATTTTTGTCCCCATGTTCGCCCTGTGACAGACAGGCTAGCCTGTCTGGGGGATACCCTACCTGTCCTGGCATTGGACAGGACAAATGCCACAAATATTTAAGATGCCATATATATTTTGTAGAGGTGAGATGATACACTCAGCTCATGAGACGAGACACAATATTGGGTTCACGAGAATCTTCAATGGTAATACCGGTATTTTCCGACGTCATCTTGGCTGCTTCCTCTCCTTCTCCTCCTCTTGCTTCTTTTCCTTCTCCTTCTTTAGGTTCTGACAGGCTAGACGTAGCAAAGGCGCATTACTGCCCCCACAGGTCACAAATAGAAGTTTGGATAGCTCACAAATCTCTTAGACAGATTTTTAACTAAAAGAAATATCGTGGCACGAGATCTTGTCACACCGCTAGTTAATTGTGTTATTAAAAGTGATTTGTAGATGTTATGAATAGACATAATTTAGGCTATTACTTCAAAATTAATTGACTGACTGGTTGATTGATAGATTGATCGATTGAGTGATTGAATTACATTTCCCCCAGGGATATTAAGGGAATATGAAGAGAAGCAGAAATATTGAGCACTTCTTCCTAAAAAAAAAAAGACAACAGTTAGAGTCAGCCCCAGCTACTACCAGCAGCAGTGAGGCCCAGACAAGCCAGCAGTCTAGGTTTAGCAATACTAGTATTTATGTTTATGCATTTGCAGACGCTTTTATCCAAAGCAATTTACACTGTTAGGTGTGTAGGGTAAGGGGGTCTTGCCTGAGGACCCCTATTTCATACAGGGGATTTGAACCCAGGATTTGAACCCAGGTCACCCACATGAAAAGTGGCAATCTTACCATAATGGTAGGCCATGCTTGGATAGTTTGAATTTACCATGTAGGCTCACATTCAAGTTGTTTGTCACTCTAGTTATACAATTACAACGGTCTTAAACAGTACTACACACATAGTTAACACAGTTGACAGAAGTTAAGACAGAAGAGCATTACATTAATGTGCATAATACATGAATACACAAACACACATATGTATGTATGTATGTACTTACGTATGTATGCATGTCTGTACCGCGGTTAGCTGTGTATATGGCATTAAACTTTGCTATGCCATGGCCACCCCACACCAGCTTTGTGTCCCATTGTAATGAAGGTAGTCTTCATTACTTACTATGGTCATTTAATGTCTCAACGGACACAAAGTTAACATATTTAAGAATGAGGCACAAAGAAATTAACAAGTGTTTATTGAGTTTATATTGTTAACAACGTGTGCAGGTCCTGTGTGCCCTGAGCAGGGGATGAGTGGGGACCAGGCCTGCAAAGGAAACATTTAGTTGGTTGCCTAAACAATGCTTTTTAACTGTAGCTAATGGTGCTTGATAATTTGTGATGTGACTATGCCAGATGATAATTGAAATATGTGTGTGTATGTGCAAGTCACTCACCTGTGTCTCTTCTCCAGGGTGTTTGGGCAAAAAGAGTCCCTGCGCTCACTGTGCTATATTTAAAGGTTCCGGGTCGTACCATGAACTGGTTGGTGTAGGGGGGGAATTCACCAGAATCAGTTCATGGGAGGTATTTTATAGATTTGGGGATAGACAGCAAGACATATCCAATTAGGTTTGTTTTGATTACATATACATGTCTTTTGCACAGTAAAATATATGCGTATGTAATCAAACATACAATTTTGTAAAAACATTTTGTCTTTTAAAATGGTATATACGACCTATTACTAGATATTTGTTTGAAACATCAACTTTTAGCAACTTCACTTCAAATACCATTGCAATGATACACATTACTGGCTTTCAAAATAATTACTTTTCCCTGTTGGTGGAGTGGTTTTGCAAACACATCTCCATAGCTGAAAACCTCCTCTGAGGGCAGATAGAGACAGTGAAAATGCAATGTTAGGAAGAGAGAATGAAAGATGAGGACTGAGAGCAAACAAAGCAAAACAGTTGGTGTCTCTTTCATGTTCCCAATGCTTGGATCTTAGGCTCTGTAGTGTAGCAGGGCTTGGTGTGCAGCAGCTATATTCTGGCTAATTTCCCCTTGGATCTCCCTGCCTATAGCCCATTGTAGGTGATTGCAACATTTTGAATAGATTGACAAGAATAAAGTACTCTAGGAACATGAAAGGAATAAAAAATGGAAAAGCACAACAGTAAATTCTTACTTCCAGAAGTATTACATAATTTTCATTATAAGCAATTAGTTATATGAACAATTTAGAATATTGATGTAATGTCAAAAAATTTCATACAATATATGTGGACTCGAAGCTCAGATTGGATTTAAGTTGTGTTTCTTGACCTGTTGTTCAGACAGTGCTCTAAAATCCTTGTACAACCCAGTTATTCAGTTTCTTGTTCTTTATAATGATACACTTCTCTTTCAGGCCAACCCATACATTGGACTGTTGTTCAAATCTTTAAATTAGAAGAAACTGCTAATTGTGTCTCACTCTTGTTGTGAAGATGGTAGACCTGACATGTTTCTAGCTATGGTAGCATGATATCAGATTAATTAATTATGTTTTACCCAGATAAATTGCACTACATCAGAAGTGGCTACAGTTTATTTGGTGACATCATAGTGTTACATTAGAAATATAAGAGAGGACAGAATTAGTCATTGGTCTTTTGGACAGTTGCTTAACAAATTTAATGCTGGACAGTTGGTTTTTGCCATTTATCTTGGATATGTTTGTTATATGGTAAAATAATTTTTTCAGTGTTTTCTCTCTTTCCCTTTCTTCTTTGCAATTCCTGTACTCAAGCCACAGGGCAGTCTAGCGGTTCATTGCACCCACGTCTACTGGAGTGGCCATTGAGTAGCCAGGGAGGTGGGTTACTCCTTGGCCAGTTGACTGGCCTCACTATAATTCAAATTTTAAGTAAAGTTTAGAATCACGTTATCAGTCGAAAACATAGTCAAGTTAAAGTTTTTTATTATCCATTTCTTTTATTTTTCTAATATTGTCGAGTGATAGAAAGTTAAAAATTTCCATTGTGAGGAGATCTTGCTCTTTCATTCAAACATTTAGAGATGAATTACGCCAGTGATAGAAATGCCATTGCAAAGCATTGTATAGTCGAACTAAGTGCAGTACAGCATCAGCAGCTTGTGCACAGAGATGTGGGCAGGCCAAGTTTTGCTAATTGGAAAATACCAACTATGGATAGGGCCCTTTGCATATTTAGGGTCATAACTTTGATGCCAGTCATCTTTGATCAAAAGTCTTGATTCAAAATTAACCTGGCTCAGTATAAACTTAAATCTGGGAGCCCTCGACAAGAAAACAGTGCAAGCCTCCATTAAACATCCTCAACGCCCCACGAAGCAGGGTGGCACAGGGGTATAAAGAACTGCATTTAAGAAGGGCTTAAATGTTCTCACTTGGATATGACAAACTGTACATTTTCTGTCTTATTTCTATTATGTGATGATTCTTTACTATGATGAATAAAGAAAAACACTCTCAGCACTCCCCACAACTGCATTGTATGGATACTGGAATGGCAGTTCACACAGTATTTCTAAGGTTATAATCTGTTAATTAATGAATTAATATGGATTGTATTTATATTGTGATGGAAATTTCTATTAACAAAGCACAGTGAGACCGCATCAACGTTTCCAAATTGAAGGAGAGTGCCAGCTCTGCAGGAGTCTCAAATTCATGAATTACTTATAGACACAGACAGGGTGTTACACAAAAGTGGGCTACCTGCATGGAACAGATAAGATTTTCAGATGCTAACTTAACCTCTAAAGCCATCTCAGTTACAAATATCTGAGTGACCTAGTAACCCCTCCTATAGATAAACGTATATAGTGTATTTATAAATGCACTATAACACACCCTTTCTCTGAACTAGAAAACAACACTCAGAATAAATAATTACATCTCCCTCCTTTTGATTATATATGTTAATAATTATTACTCAAAACAAAACAATACAAAGTTATTTAACTAAAAAGTAAATATAACATCCCTGAGAAACATCAGATGTGTTAATTAAAAAAAAAGATTCAAAACACATAATCAATAGAGACAATAAAAAAATAACAGGAAATTAATTAACCATCACTATCAAAAGTATCTTCAAAGATATAAGGATCAAGCAAGAGATGTGAATCTAAACCAAGCCGTACCATTTGATGAGATATAGACTTATCTATCATTCACACAACAAGACCTCAGTCTAAGACAAGGTATAATGAAGCAACCACACAGTGCTAATATGGTGAACCAAATAAGGATGCCCATAAAAAGTGAAAGAATCAAGTTTTCGGAGGACACGGTACATATGCTGAACCTGCTTCTGATTTACCAACTGCTTGTCTAATATTTTGGACTTTGTCTGGGAAGAATTTGGCAAGGTCATTGCAGGCCATGGTGGAATGAAGTTCAGTTGCCACTGACACAAGAGGGTTTGTTAGCCTGTCAACTGTAGCAAATAAGGCCCGAGTATTATGACGTTTTTTAGTGATGATGTCAGAGAAGTAGGACCTCCTTGCATTCCATAGTTGTAAATTATAAGAATGAAGTTTCTCTTTATGGATGTCATAATGAGTTGGACTTCCACAGGTTCTTTTCCTCCTGTGTTGCAAAGCTCTGCAAAGAAGACAAAGTATCTGGCAGGGACGTCTGCAGAGCAGAAGAAGTGGAGAAGCTAGACATGGTCTGAAAGGCAGAGATCGCAGCCTGCTTAGCAGCTGCATCTGCTCAAGCATTTCCTGAAGAAACAAAGTCAGAAGAGCCAGTATGAGATTGACACTTACAAACAGCAATAGATTTTGGGTGGAGAATAGCTTCCAAAAGAGCAGATACTTTATCATGGTGGAGGATGGGTTTTTAATCAGATTTCAAGAACTTCCTATGTTTCCATATGGCTCCAAAATCATGCACAACTCCAAAAGCATAACAAGAATCTGTGTAGATAGTAACAAAATTTCCAGCAGCCAATTTGCATGCAGCAGTAAGTGCAACAAGCTCGGCTGCCTGTGCTGGGAGGTGAGATGGTAGTGGAGCAGATTAAAGAATGTCATATGAAGTACATACAGCATAACCACCCATACTTCCCCCTCTTGTAGGGTCACAAAAAGCTGACCCATCTACAAAAAGAACAAGATCTGAATTGTCCAAGGAAGTTTCTCTAAGGTCTGAACATGGAGAACACTGCTGTTGGAGCACAGAATCACAGTCATGGGGGGTACCATCTTCAGGAGTAGGAAGCAGAGTAGCTGTGTTCAAAACTGTACATCTTTTAATAATAATTAGTAATAGTTTGACATGTCAAGCAACGCAGTGTTATACCTGAGCCATCTGGCTGTAGAAAGATTAGAAGTTTTCTGTTCAAGAAGAATGATAGCCACAGCATGTGGGAGTAGAAGAGGAAGATCAGAATAACCAACAATATCCCTAGAGGCCAAAACAGCCTTTTTTGCTGCAGCCACAGCACGGAGACAGCATGGGAGTCCTGCAGCAACAGGATCCAACTTTGAGGAGAAGTAAGCCACAGGTCAAAATCTGTTATCACTGGTGTGCACTCAATTTTCCATTGATACACATATGGGGGTTGCTGAGCTTCAAACGGGACACCAGTAAATGTATCCTGGTGGAGGTCGGTGACATTCACAACCTGCAGGCCATCTGGTGTGGAGATTAGACAAATATCCAATCTGCACATCAGATCTCTACCAAGCAAATTTATCGGACACAATTCAGAAAGTAAAAAAGCATGCTTCACCGATTGTCCTTGTTGGGTAACACAACGTAGAGGAATGGTTAACTATCCTTGCCTACCTGGCCTGATGTACTCACAGAAAAAACATTGTTTCCACTCATTTTTAGCTTGTTAGCAGGAAAAGCAGATGATTGAATGAAAGACCTAGTTGCTCCGGAGTCAACTAAAAAAGAAATAGGCTGGCCAGCAACAGTAAGAATCAGCTGAGGAAATTTATCTCTTTTATCAACATACGGTTCGTAGATTCTAAAGGTTTAAGCTTATTCTCTAAATACGTCATAGCTTTCAAAATCTCATCATTCTTATCATAAGCAGGAAGCATTTCTTCATTGTCAAAAGCTATGTCTGCTATATCAGTAGCATGCATATTTACTTAATTACAGTAAGTGTGTGTGTGTGTATGTCACCGCCTTCCTTAAGCCCATCAGCGAGAAAACTTTCTCCCTTCCCGGGCCTCCTCCCCCATCAATCTGCTCGGTATCTCTGGGCACCCTGGTTCGCAACCTCCAGATAGTCGCATCGCCAATGTAGGGTGGCTGTAGCTCAGGAGGAAGAGCAGTTACCCACCAATCGGAAGGTCGGTGGTTCAGTGTCTTGCCGAAGCGTCCTTGGGCAAGACACTGAACCCCACGTTGCCCCCCCAGTGTATCATTGGGGGTATGAATGTGTGTATGAATGATTGCACGTAGTTATGAATCTTAAGACGTGCTGTATGAATGTGTGTGAGTGGGGTGAATGTGGCATGTAGTGAAGCGCTTTGAGTGGTCAGCTAGACTAGAAAAGCGCTATACAAGTACAAGTCCATTTACCATTTACCAATGTCCAAACTTTCCACAAATTAAACAATGGTTGTCCCGAGGAACCTGCCACTGTGTTGTACATGGAGAGAGCAGCCATGTGCAACTGCTTCAGCAATATCTGGAAGAAGTCCCTTCATAATTCTTTCACAGAGGTGAGTCTCCCAAGGCCCTGGAGTCTGACCTAAGTTATCTGGTCATGTCACACCACCATGAAGATCAAAAATTTCAGTAAGATGGTGGATGAAATCGTGTACTGGTTCTTCAGGTTGTTGTTTTACAGCCACCACCTTTGATATGTCCACTTTAGTGGGGAAAGCAGCTTTTATTGCATCAGTCAGTGTGGTGATGACAGTGACATAGTTGGCATTTGCAACCGCAGCCCATTCAGCGTTTGTCAGTCTCACTTCAGGTTGTGGAATAGACGCTGCTACTTTCTGTAGATCATCAGCTTTTAATTTTCTGGCCAACAGTCTCCATATTTCTGCTCCGGTGTGTGTCGGATCTGGAAGAGTAACCACGGCATTTTGAACATCTGTAGCACACCATGGATGATGAACTAGAATGGGGCCTGTAGGACCGGAGACCTCAACCATGGGGACGATGAATTCTTCTTCTATGGGAGGTCCTCTATCAGCGTGCACACAGCAGGTGAAAAGGCCAAGATGGGTTTGGACTTTTTCATTTTCTCCCGTGCCTGGGTTATCACACCAGTGGTGCTGTCAGGAGAAACTGAGTCGTCTTGGGAAGATTCGGATTGTGGTGGGGTAGGCGGATGACCACCAACAGCTACTCCTGCGACTCCTTCCGCCGTTCTGTTGTGGTGGTAGAGGGGGGCAGGAGTCCAGGTCAGGATCCAGTTTCAATGCCTGATGCGTACCTATCAACAGAGCATAGGGAGAAGAAGCTGAGGGACTTATATACAGTGGTGGTGAATGTTGCAATAAAGGTTTATCAGCAGGCTTATCTAAGTGCAAATGATTATCTTTCCTGCCTACCACAACTTTTAAATCATCCACCCTGCCTGGCACCTCTGTGACTGCAATCTTTCCCTACGTTCAACTTCTTTCTTCCATACTTCCAAACACCTTCTGTTTTCCTCACATTCTTCCAAGTATCTGACCTTCACTGTCTTCTTCTTTTTCAACTTGTCTTCTACCTCTCTCAACTTTCCTTCTAGTTTCTTTACTTCTTTAGTACTCAATGAACCCCCTTTAGGAAATCCATAGTTGTTAGTCCATTCATTCAAACACTCCACACATTCATTCCCATATTTCTGTCTCATGGTTTTGACAATGTCACTCTCAGGGTTGATGCTACTGTTCTCTGACCCCATTTTCTTAATGAGGTGTGTGCACACTTACTCTTAATGGACGTCTCCACTAAGGGTGATTCATTTTCGCTACAATCACTGAAAAGCATGTGATTCGTTTATTAGCCAACCAAGGTTGGATATTACAGCCAGTCCCTCAACCTTCCCCAAAGTAACTTTACTAAACACATAAGATTAGAGCCCTCAGAAACTGGTACAGCTCACCGTGAATAAAAAGTAATAAGGATCTTGGATTCCAACGGCGGTGATCGGAGAGCGGCTCTCTGGTCCTCCCTTCTCTTAATCACCTATGCAAGGTTAGAGGCTGGAGAGAATCCTCCAGGATCTCAGTCACCAATCACCCGTTCCTGACCACCGCTTGTGGAATCCTGTTTGTGACACCAAATTTATAGTGAAAATTTCTTTTAACAAAGCACAGTGAGACCGCATCAACGTTTCCAAAATTTAATTTGTACTTCATGAAGGAGAGTGTCAGCTCTGCAGGAGTCTCAAATTTATGACTTACTTATAGACACAAAGACAGGGTGTTACACATAAGTGGACAACCTGCATGGAACAGATCAGGTTTTCAGTTGCTAACTTAACCTCTAAAGCTCAGTTACAAACAACTGACATGACTTAACCCCACCTATAGATAAACATGTATTTATAAAAACACTATAAACCTTTCTCTGAACTAGAAAACAACACCCAGCACATGCTAAATGAGAATTAATAATTTTCCATTACACTATCTACATTGATAAATTGCACATCAATCAATTCTCGTGGATATTACAAACTGATTTATTTGTTCTCTGTACATCAAAGAAGAAATATGCAGTGTTGATGTGTGAATATAGCAAGGGGCAGAGACAAAACATATAGAAGGCAAAAGGCTGCATAAATGTGAATGTTGCTTGAAACCACAGTTAAAAAATGTGAAAAGGAAAATACATTCCAGTGCAAATAAGTAAATGGCTACCTTTCACCAAAACACATTTCATTCTGAAAAAGAAGAAAGTGATGAGACATATGTCTAAATCAGTGCTTGCAGCAAACTTTTTTATGTAACAGAAAAGGTCCTGGGGTTAGATGACAAGCAATGTGTGTGCACAACACTAAGCTCTCTCAAAACAGACTTAACTGTTTTTCTCATTTTTATCAGTGCTTCTAGTCAAACCACCATTCAATAAGGACATTTTTCACATGAACAGGCCAATTTGTAAAATTAATAATTTCTGTATAAGATGTCATTTTCTCATTTACAATCACAATAGTGGATCCGTGCAAAAAAAGCAAAGTAGTTTGAAAGGTTAAATTAAGCTCAAACTGACTACAGTCATTGTGAAGACCCAGTATTTGTGACAGTATGGAATGTCAGACTATAAATATCACACATTAAAATGTGAAATGCACTCACAAGCCATGTTGTAAGAAAATTAGGGGCAAACAAAATGAGTCATATATTTTTAATCTGTAGCAGACGTTTCCAACCATTTTGAGCTATTAGGTAAAACAACCCCTTCTATAGAATTGCCACGTTAATGTGGTGAAGGAGAAACACCATTTTGCTGAGAGCAGTGCCCCTTGCAGGGTCTCTGAGACTCAACCACTGTTCATTTAAGAACTCTAAGGGCAAAGATAATTTTGACTGTGATTGTGCATTTGTTACAAAGTACATAAATATTCTCTCTACTCCTGTTACTCATTTTGGTCAATCTTTCCATTAAAAAGGGAACTCCAGTATTTTTAAACCTAGACCTTATTTCTGGCATGAAATACGTTTATCTACTCACCGAGAACAGTTTGTCGAAAGTCGGCGTCCTTCGAAAGCTATTTAGAAAAGTCGCGATCACCGTATATCCATATAACATTAATGGGGCAGGGACGGTGCAGCCTATAAATAAGGCATTATGAGTGTGATGCAGTGATGAGTTTTTGGCATATATTGCATCGCGCACTATTGGCAATAATCTTGGTGAAATGGAGCCACGCTTTTGACCTCGGTGTAGTGTTGGGAACTTCGACTCTTTTGGCTGAATCGGATCATTTACTCTCAAACAGTAAATTGAACGAATCTTTGAACGAATCATTTCGTTCATTTTTCCAGCAGGTGGCGCTGTAGCCCTGCTGTGGGCGTTGCACAAAATGACCACGGTTCTAAATACTTTACACTGAAGGAAACATAGTTTGCTTCAGCTGAGCTGACAAAGTACAAAACACAAAATGCCACAAAGAATTCAAACCATGTGAAAACCTGGGAAAGCAAATACACAATAAGGTGACTTGTCTGTATCCTCCCTGCCATTGTTGTTTAAATCTCGACACTGACTCAGTAGCTGTCACGTGACAAATTAACGAACGAGAACGATTGTTCAGCCCTGTCACGTGACAGCTGGTAGAGAACAAGTGAATGTAAAACTCACATTGATTTTGACAATTAGTAACACAATTAAGTGAGAAAAAAAGTAACAATAAGTTCCCTAAAATGTTACATAGTGCATTTATTGTGTCTTATTATTATTATTATTATTATTATTATTATTATTATTATTATTATTATTATTATTATTATTATTATTATTATTATAACACAAAATCGATATGTTGATATAATTTTCAAAAGTATCTATTCACATTATTACATTATCATTTATCTATTTACACACAACACTATACATATCTACAAGAACCGAAGACCACTAATTAATTATGATTTCATGACAAATGAATGAACATCACAAATCAGAAATCATTCATTTCCTCCTGTTTCTCAGTCCACAGTAGAGCCCTGTGCGGGACTGTTTTCTTCACCCTGCTCCTGCTGAATTTCTGACCATTACCACCCGCAACGTGTGTTACACTCCTGCCTGCAGCCGCAAAACTGTGAGAATTTATGCCCGCACAATAATAGAAATGCATTGATTTTGTGTCTTCTCCCGTCCCGCAGGAGAAAACACGTCATTTTATAGGCTATTAATAAAGAGATTCACGGACAATTGAGAAACTATCACACTTGCCTTGCTTTGTCTTTGTGCTGTAAATACCTTCTTTGAGCTTCCTTTCAACATAATTTTTTGACATCCTGTCGCTAGGCTACATCCCGATCTCACAGTGTTTTTAGCCGCCAGCCGCCAGCAGTTGAGTTGTGAACGAATCAATACTGTTTCCTGTGCGAGGAGCCATAACCCGAGGAGTTGACTCGTGAACGAATCAAAACTGTTTCCTGTGCGAGGAGCCGTAACCCGAGGAGTTGAGTCGTGAACGAATCAATACTGTTTCTTCTGCGAGGAGCCATAACCCGAGGAGTTGACCCGTAAACGAATCAAAACTGTTTCCTGTGCGAGGAGCCGTAACCCGAGGAGTTGACTCGTGAACGAATCAAAACTGTTTCCTGTCCTGCTGACTGAGCTTATGCAGCTGCCGCCTGTCATATGGGGAGGAAGGGTACTGCGTGAAAACGAACGAATCACTCACTGAGACTACTCGTTACTCCCGAGTCATATAAAAGATTAGTTAATATCGAACGAATCGTTCGCCAACGACACATCACATGCACACAGTTCCCATACAGTTCCCAACGCAGATACACATAAACCCCCGTCTGTGGGAGTAACCACATTTTCCTGCATGCGGCAAAGTATAACGTTAATACGGCCAATCGTGGGTAGCATGATCAGTTCTTGATCACGTGATTAACCTCTGGGTACCAAAACTTTGCACCAAAAAATGAGGCACGTTTTGATACTCGTTACTACCAAGGCATTTCGGTCGGTGCCTTAAAAGAACCGAAGTTCGGTACCCAACCCTAGTGAAGTGTGTTCATGGTAAGTTGGCAACTGTCATGAGACATACATTGCTTGAATAACAATTAAAAGAACATCTCCATCAGTTATCTAAACTCAAATAAGCATTACAGAATTCATGACTACCATGTCCAGTTTTGCTGCTGTTACGTGTAAGTCAAGAGTGAAACTAATTTAGCTCGTATGTTATTAGTTGACTGACTGTCGGTTTAACTCTTGAAGATGGAAAGATGGATTTCTTTAATAGCGTGACCGTTATAGCAATGAGGCGTATCATCTCTCCCCGGCCCGTTATTTGGAAATACTATGTTTTGCAATCATTTGCCGCAGCATATGACGTTATCCATTGCTAAATTATGGCTTATCATAGACTAACCACAAAGCTAGATAATGCCATGACTACCAGTGGAAGACCGCTAACATTAATGAGCTTGGAAACCACAACAAACTTATTCTGCTTAAATAAAGTAATGATTACTGTATTTATAACTAGCATATCTGTAGTTACAGACATTGTAAAACGTAAGTTAGGCATACGAGGAGTTAACATTTAGACATAGAGGAAAAGTATCAAACAGCTTGTGCATAAAAGGTAGCTTTTCTTTTACATGTGTGCAGGCGCAGTGCCAGGATTTCAATTTTGGATGAGCCAGAATAATTTAGGATGGGCCACTATTTAATATTAAAAATGATACTTACTAAAATACATAGAGTTGTAAATCACCCCTGCCTGACTTGTTTGTGTTTGTATTGCCTTCTGCTGTAGCCATCTGCTTCTGCCGTTAAAAGTGAATGTCACTTACCCAGCGAACCTCTCTTTCTATCGCTCCACTGGCACTCTCCTGTTACTACATGTGTTAAACCAAATGCACGAAAAGCCAACTCAAATCAGAAATGCGTAGACCACTTCTTTTTAACTCGCATACATATTTATTTTTAATAAAGTAGCCTGATGTGTCTGTTGAGCCATACTGTACTTATCTGTACGCTAACAATGGATGAGCTTGCTGAACCATTTCCATTTACTTCTCTTCTGCCTGTAAGCTTGGCTAATGCCAAATGTAAACTGTGCAGAGAGGACGCAAAAAGGCTTGCTGTGATTGATCCAGCGGCAGTAATGAGAGACAACATACAGCATACGTTTAGTGTAACCAGGAAGTGAAGTACAGGCACGGTTACTGTGACAACCACAAACAATACTGGACTTCACACAGACTCTACCTCATATACTGTATATAGTTTATATTTTGCTGTTGTTATTTATTAGAACTTTTGAGAACTTTCATTTTAAGAACTGTTATTGTGTTTTTGTTCAAAGGACTTTGCGTTTCATATCTTAAGTTTGTATTTTCATACATTTTATTTATCAGAACTTTAATATATTTTGATGTTCTTCTGTTCTGTTGTACACCAAGGAGCCAACATCTTCTGACTGATTTACTTCCTTTTCAGAGGGGCAAAATTGTCCAGTGTTGTACGCATTGAAACTGTAGTGCTATCAACAAGAGAGTCAAGTTTTACTGGAGTAAAATTTAGATAGCTGTCCTCTGTCATTCCTGCACATGGCAGAAAATGGTCAGACAAGACAGGGTTATGAGGAAACACTGTTAACTGTTCACTCTCAATGCCATTACTCAGCACAAGGTCAAGGGTATGATTAAGGCAGTGAGTAGGTCTGTGAACACTTTGAGAAAATCCAATAGAGTCTAATATAGAATTAAAGTTAATATTTAGGTTGTCATTTTCAACATCTACATGAATGTTGAAGTCACCCACTACTATGCACTAACTGTGATAAAAACTCTGATAATTCAGATAGAAACTCAGAATAAGGGCCAGGTGGACGATACACAACAACAAACACAAGAGGTTTTGGTGATTTCCACTTTGGGTGGGAAAAACTGAGAATCAGAGATTCAAAAGAGCTAAAACTAATCTTGGCTCTAGGACTGATTAGTAACCTTGATCTGAAGATAGCTGCCACTCCTCCTCCTCTGCCTGTGGTTCGAGGAACGTGAACATTTAAATAGTCAGAGGGAATTGATTCATTAATGCTAACATGATCTTCCTGCTGCAGCCAGGTTTCTGTAAGACAAAATATGTCAATATGATGATCACAAATCAAATCATTCACTAACAGAGACTTGGAAAGGAGAGATCTAATATTCAGCAAACCACAGTTTGATGTTTTTTTTTCAGTTAAAGTTTTTGTTTTAAATTTTGTTTGCATAAGAGGATTTGCTCCTTTTGTGTTTTTTGATAGGGGGGGTAGCATCAGGTGGGAAGCCGCAGAGAAGTGTGTTAAACTACAACTCTGCATCGTGGTCTCAACCCTGGGTTGTTTTTGGATGACTTATAAATTCATCCATATTTCTAGAAATGAGAGCCGCTCCTTCCAAAGTGGGATGGATGCCGTCTCTCCTCATCAGACCAGGTTTTCTCCAGAAAAATTGCCAATTATCTATGTAGCCCACGTTGTTTGCTGGACACCAACGAGACAACCAGCGATTGAAGGAGGACATATGGCTAAACATGTCATCATTGGTCAGATTTGGCAGGGGTCCAGAGAAAACTATGGTGTCCGACATTGTTTTGGCAAAATTACACACCGATGCAACATTAATTTTAGTGACCTCCGATTGGCGTAACCGGGTGTCATTACGGCCGACGTGAATAACTATTTTACCGTATACGCTTATCCTTAGTCAGCAGTTTTAAATAGGATTCTATGTCGCCCGCTCTGGCCCCTGGAATACATTTGACTATAGTCGCTGGTGTCTCTAATGCCACGTTTCTGACTATAGAGCTGCCAATTACCAGGGTTTTGTCCTCAGCAGGTGTGTCGCTGAGTGGGGAAAATCTTTTTGAAACGTGGCCAGGTTTATGGTGAACCACGGGCTTGACTTTAGGACTATGACTCCTCTTCCTGACAGTCACCCAGCCACTCTGAGGTCTCGGCTGCTCTGGATCTGCTCGGGGACGACTAACAGAGCTAACTAGGCTAGTTAGATATGCACTGGCTAAAGGGGCCTGGCTCGCTATCGGGTGGTTTTCAACAGTGCAGAGCCAAGCTTCCAATTTAGATAACCTCGCGTCCACAACTACAAAAAATTGTTACATATACCATTACCATTAAAGGAGGCAGAGGAGTAACTAAACATCTGACACACGGATCAGGTGAAAGCAGGAGATGGAGGAAGAGAACTGGTAGCCATGCTAAGCTAGAGAACCAGACACACCGCTAAAAAGTGAAAAATAAAGACTAAATATCTGTAAGAGTGAGCATTAGAATATAACAAGTATCCGATAGAGTTAACTATGCAAGATGTGTAAATTATAGGGAGAAATAAGGTGATTATTAGTAGTTCAAGAGGAGCAAGAAATTTCACAGTGCACACACAAGGCAAAAAGGAAGCGATGCAATACGTCTTACAGCAAAGCAAAGTCGCAAAAATGATGCCTCTTGGACGCTGCCTCATGCTGCACATGCCATTAAGCATGCAGGACTTTCTTTGTAAGAGAAAACACTGCAGACTTGTTATGGGTGACAAAATTAAATAAATAAATATATCATGAAATACTGTAAATCTCCCAGTAATTAATTAAATGTATCATAAATTTCGTAAAAACATCATGAAATAATTATTTTTTATCATTAAATACATCAATAAACAATTAGATATATCATGGAATTCTGAAATATGCGATATGCAAATAATAAATGTACCATGAAATAATTAAATATACCTTTTTAAATAATGAATTTAGATATTAAAATGTCCTTTTAAAGAAACATTTTATTTACAAATATATAATAATATATATATAATAATTTCACTGTGTATTTATTTATTTCATGCCTGCTGTGCCAGTGCTATTGTCATGAAATAATTTAAACCTAGCCATCAAACTCAGTGTGCAGCACCTGTATAGCTTGTCCACAAATCCTGACGTCTGATTGGCTACTCCACACAGCAAGTCAAGACAAATCGACAGCAGATAATGGGTTGAGAACAGCCAGAATACATATTCAACATTTGGGTTGTAATTGTTTTTAGATTGAAAGAGACTACAAAGACACAATCAAGAATGTGTACTAATATTTTCTTTTTTTGACACAAAGTTACTTGTCTGAAAAGAAAGTTTATATTTTTTTGTCTGGCGAAACTCAGTCCACCCTCCTTAGTTGAGCAACTCCAGCCTCAATGTCTCTCGCTTGGTGTAAAATGTCTGTTGTCAATTCAGCATAGAGCTCATTCAGATCCTGCATGAACGGAGCCGCCATGTTTGAACCCAGCACAAAACAGACAACATACCAAAATAGTGGATTTCACAGGATCCACCTTAGTCCCGCCCACTGAGTTTGATGGCTGGATTTGAAAGATACATTTAATTAATTGATGGGAGATTTACAGGTATGTATTTCATGATATATTCATGTATTTTATGATATATTCATTTATTTATTTATTTAATTTTGTCACCCTTAAGCCTCCATACAGACTATCTACAACAATGTAATGTGACACAAAAGCAAATCAGAGATCTCTTTTTCATTCTAAAGATCTTTAAAAAACCATGTCAACAATCCATAAGTTAGTCAACTCACCTTATGCCTTCTGTTGTTGAGAGCTTTGACCCTCTGATCGTCTTTCATTCTGTTGTCCTCAGTCAACTTGATGTTCTCAAGGTATCTGTTGAAGGCTCATATGAACACAAAAAGTGACACATCAATATGTGACAGACCTTTTCAACCAATTGTCACACTTTGGGGAGAGAAATATTTGTAACGAAAAGGGCAGTGCAGGAAAGTCTCATGTAGTGTGGACCACAATTTTTTCCTGAACCTGCAATCAAAACTTAATTGTTCTGTTGCATATTACACTTAGTGTTAGTCTTTTTGTGGAAGTAAACAGGAGCCTCACACTTTGTTGCACAGTGGTAACTTTCTACTTTTATTTCACATATGAGTACATGTTTCTTCTCAGAAACTACTTCATGTACAAAGACAACATTTATTAATGTAGTTATTATGCCCATGCTCTTTTCAACCATCATGAAAAGAATAAAAATACACAAAACAAGCTAGGGTCTTAGGGGATTAAATCAATTTGAATTTCATCTTAAATATTAAATTCTGACATCAAAGAACTCGGTAAAAGTTCTGCTAGAAATATGATTAACAGACCACTACGATTTGATGCAGCTCCATATTTTGCTGTTATGTGGAATATCAGAAGTTTTTGTTGTTGTTGGCTGTTTCGGCTTGATGCAGCACCGCCTCTGTCAGTGAGGGGAAAATAATATTTATTAAGTAAAAACTCGTTCTGGAATAATGTTGTACCCCCCAACTGAGCAGAGTCCCCTATGGGACCAAGTCTAGTGGTAAGCCTCTGAATTTCATGTATGTAACTGTGGTTTCACAGCAAGAGGTATATCACTGTTTGTCTGCGAAGCTGAACTCAACTCGGCATGTTCAACAACAGAAACAATTTAAGGGCCTAAAAAAACGAGTATCAACTTACTTCCATTAGAAAAAGTCTTTTTGCATTAAGACTTTATGCAAAAATGACTGTGTACCCAGAGTGTCTTTCAACACTATCAGGTTCGACAGATCCACACTAGGAGGGAAATTATCAACAGGAGACTACAGAGCAAAAGTCATGTATATTCGCAAGGTGGCTTAGAAATGACAAGAAAACTGGAGAACCTGTTATTGATCTAAAAGCTGAAGCTCAACAAGCGTTGATTTCCAGAATGCTTAAGGTCATAAGTCTTTTTGAAAAAATATGGTGAGACAGTTAAATCTGAGCATACTGTGGCGGAGGTTAAATGGTTGAAAAAAAAAAAACACGGGCGTTAGCCCGATTCTTTCATTGGAAGCCCAAGAAAAAGGTGGAGAAATCTTTTATTAAACAAAGTATTTATAAATGGTCACATGTAAAGTATATTGCAGCGCTGGACTCGGAATGCCAGAGCTCCCGCAGGAAATACGTCAGGCCGAGTCCTGATATCCAGAAGCCATTCATATTTATATTCAGCTTTATCTCACAAAGGTTGTACCCACACTTGAGTATAATTGGCCAGTTTTTAGTGGCCTGAATAAGCCAACCACTGTCCTCGTTGTGTTCTTTGGATGTGATAAACAATGTGTGTGTGTGAGTGCTGTTTTAGGCGTGTATCTAATGTACCAGACCTATCTACTCCAATAGAGATGTTTTGTCTGACCTAGTTGTTTTGTCTCGCTATGTCATCCTAAAGTCTTGGACTATTGTTCAGCATGAGCAGAGTGGAAAAGTAGCAGCTAGGTACAGAGGTTATTTAGTAAAATACAGAATATGAATAAATAATGTCTAAGAACAAAGCCAAATATAACGCGGTGATAGATATTATTACAGTCAAAGTGATTCATGTTCTGCTTGGGAAGTAGGTTTTGAACCATTTTCCTATGCAACATACTGAAAAGCATACACTAAAAGGAATCATTGGCTGTTGTGCCTATACCAAGACTAAGGTTAGGTTTTCAAGAATTAGGGAGAAGTGTAAGCATTGTTGTTCCAGTGTCATCACTGAGATGCATTTAGGGACAAGGATATGTTTAGGCTAAAACATTACTGATTAATGAAAGATTACTGAAACATTACTGAATTACCCCCCCTCCCCTTTTTTTTTTTAAAAATGATTTTAGAAAAAGATTTGTTGTTTCTCAAAGCTTATGACTTGGAAGTTGACTGGCTACTTCAAGTTATTTTCTTATTTTTATTCGGCATCTCTGACAAATAAACAACTTCAGAATCAGAATGGGTCTTTATTGCCAAGTAAGTTTGCACATACAAGGAATTTGTCTTGGGGTGAGCAAACACAATAAAAGAGACAGGACTTAGAGAGGTGTTGGTGTTGTGGGTGTGGGGATCGTAACAGGTGATCAGCTTCAAAGGGCCCTTCTCCTGTTGTGCTGGGGGAGGGTGAGTGACTAGTTCGTTGGTCTTTGTCCTTCAAAGTGGCAGTAAAACTTGTTCGGTTTGTAGTTCCTAAAAATATACTGATGATATCAAATCAAATTTGTTGCTAATTGTTGACATGTCCAAGACTCTAGTTACCATCAAAGCCCCATCCGTATATTTATTTTATAGAAAATGTTTAATGGTTTTTAATAAATAATTAAATAAAATAATTAAACTGTCATTTAAATGGTTAAAATTCTAAAAATATTGAATGTTAGGTATTTCTGAGCAGGACGGAAGTTGTTTAAATGATTTATAATGATAAGATATTGATGTATGATGTATGTATTCAGAAAATATCCAATACTAGGATCTATAACAGATGTGTTTCTGGAAAATATCCTATACTAGGATCTGTTATAGATGTATACGGAAGATATCCAATACTAGGATCTGTCACAGATGTGTATCCTATATTAGGATTTTCTATAGATGTGTATATGGGTATCCAATGGGTATATGGGTATATAAGGGTATCCTATACTAGGATCTGTTGCAGATTAGATCTTCCCATATATCCCCGGAAACAGTTTGGATATGTGGCAGATACATAAACTTGTATACTGTTGGATCTCTCCAGATATTAGGTATTTTAATGCAGTGACAGGCCTATCAGCTTCCTCTCAGCCATATCCAAGGTAACTGAAAGGGTTGTATGTGACCAGCTGATAGCCTATTTGGAAAGCCATATACCTACTACATCCTATGCAGTTTGGATTTAGGAAGAATCACTCAACAGAAACAGCACTTTGTTATTTTATTGAGAAAATTAAATCCAGTTTTGATGAGGGAGGTGTTGTTGATGCTGTCTTCCTTGATTTTAAAAAGGCATTTGACAGTGTTAATCACAATGTTCTGTTGTCAAAGTCTAAGTCAAATTTATTTGTATCACATTAGAGATATAAAAGGATACCTTCGATCAAACTCATTTTGACAGGTGACCTCTGACCTCTTATCGATCAATCAAATTAATATGACAGGTGACCTTTGTTTGACATCCGTTTGCTGACATCTGGGGATATGACTTTTGACCTCTTATCGATCGATCAAGCTATTTTGACGTGTGACCTTTGTTTGACATAGATTAGCCATCTGTTGAAGAGATCTTTGACATCTAAGGAAGGGGGTGTTTATGGCTAGGGTTAAGAATGATTACAGCTAAAGTCAGGAGGTTGTGAGAAATATATTAGTTGAATGTTTAAATAAGAGAAAGGGTTAATAGAAAAGGTTAAGTTGTAGAAGCGGTCAGCATTTTAACAGCTTCAAAGACCGGTCCCTGTAAGGTAAAGATGGGAAAATAATTAGATGTGTTGGGTGGGGTATTGTTCGACCCCAGGTTTGAGGGCCAATGGGTGGACAGGGGAGGGGTTTCGAGTAAAGGATAAAAACCCTGAGACAGTCAGTGTGTAGAGAACGACTTTGGGTGAAAGATAGCTGATTCAAGATGCCAAGGACAAGAAGCAGAGTGAGTGTAGAGGATAAATCTACGCAGGCCCCGGAGAGGACGTGTGCTCTGCGGTCTCTCATTTGTGAGACTCCGGTAACGATATTTGAAGATCAGCCCTTGGTACCAAATGCTCCCAAGAAAAGGATGGTGTTTCTGTGCAGAACGTAGCAACCGCCGCCCGTGTCTCTACGGGAAGAATGGTCACTGGAGCCTTATGGACTGCGGGGAAGATGGGGCTATGTGTTCATGTATGAAACAGGTGACCTCTGTCTGTATCAGCTTGACGAGGGTGGTGAGAAGCCGGGACCTCTGACCACTGTGGGTATGCTAACTTCCAACGACTGGGGAGTGTTGAAACTAGCGATACCGCGTCATAGAGAAGGAGGCAAGGGCTCGGCTGAGGAGGTGTTAACAGTGAAAGAAGAACCCGAAGAAATCCCGGCAACGTCTGCAGCCAAACGGCCGAGACTGGAGAGTCCGAGACTGAAGAATCCTCTGGATGATGCTGAGCTGGCCAAAACAAAGATGGTTTTCACTGCTGTGTGGCAATCGAAAACAGGCGTTACAGGCCGTTGGTTCTTCCGTGCAAGCCACCGGAAATCTAATGAGAATGAAGACGGGGATCTTTTTGTTCTTGAGTGCTATAACTCTGACTGTGGTGTGTTTAGGACGCTGTTAGCAATACCTCATGCAGCCTGGGTGGAGAAGATGAATGATATAGCGGATCGAGTTTCCACGCTGTTCAGCAGTTGCCAGAACTGGGGTGAGATTCTAGCAGTCAAGAAAACCCTGGCTGTGTAGACCTCCCTCCGCTGAGAACCCTCCTCCTCAACCTCAATAACCACACCCCCTTCAGGTTTATAAGGACACACTCCAGCACAGGTCATACACCGATCAACACGAGGAACAGGATGAGAACTAGCGTCCAGAAGACATTGTGCGAGGAGATCACTGACCGCGATCTGGAGAATGCTTCTCCGTCGCTATTGATGCATACAGGGACCCCTTCTGCAACATCCACATCACCGCAGTTTGGATCACCAGACAGCGACAGATACTACCTGGAGCCGCATCACCCTCCTTCACCAGCGACTTCGTCTGAGTCTTTCTTCTCCTCCAACTCCTCCTCTTCTCTCGAGATCGAGTTCTCAAACTCGGCGCCTGATGACCGCTGCTTAACGCTCTACCCGATAGGATCCGCCGCGGCCGTAACAACGGAGGAAGCTAAATCTAACGAAATGGAGGACTCTCAGCTTCCACCAGGCCAGGGGTCCCCTGCACACACTCAGGATGCCGGAGGAGAGGGTGAGGACGAGTTTGATGGATGGGTCCCCTCAGGTTTCATCAAAGTTGTGAAAACTGCAGTGATACACCTCTTGAACGAGACCATCAAAAAATATATGATTGAATCATGCTACGGGTGTAGTGTCGATCAGCCTAGTTTACGCACATCAGTGCAAGGATGTCCTCGAGGATGACTTTTTTCACGACCATTACTACACTCTGATGCAGAGACTTTATAATCAACGATTCATTGCTTACATTCAACATCTTCTAACTGCGCGTAACATTTGTGAAGATGATGCCAGAGTCAGGGCTGTGGCAGAAGCTTACTTGTACGAACTAACTCTGGTGAAACAAATCAACACTTCTATACACGATATGTACGAGCAGTTGATTGGAGAAGATGTAAAGAAATTGCAGCAGCTTCAAACCATGACAAAGTTCTGGGAGGGTTAAAAGAGGGGTGTTACATTCCTTCTTTCCATCAGCCGGATGTGTTTAGACTAATATTGTAATCATGTGATGTTGTTATAACATTTAACTTTTCTTAAATCCTATATTACTAGCATTCCTGCTTTTTGTGATCATTTGTTTGTGTGTGTGCGTGTGTATTATCACACATTAGAGAAAAAATAAAAGGTTGAAATATACTTGCATTCTGTGTTTTCTGTCATTACAAGCCAGAGTTTGTATAAGGTGAGATGGCTGAAACGAGGTTAATGAAAAAGGTTTTCTACGATCCTATCCACCCAGGTAGTTTTGGGGGAGTAGAGAGGTTGCGTAAAGCTGTACAGGACGAAACGGGTAAGAAAGTCGCGTGCGAAAAAGTGTAAGACTTCTTATCAGAGCAAGATGCATATACTCTACATAAACCTGCAAGAATACATTTTCCGAGAAACAGAGGTTTTGTCACCAGCCCCTTAAAACAATTCCAAGCAGATCTCTGCGACATGCAGGCCTTGGCTGAGTACAATGACGGGTATAATTATCTATTAACCGTCATTGAGGTGTTTTCAAAAAAGGCTTACGTTCGCACTATGAAGAGAAAAACTGCCGCAGAGGTGGTAAAGGCTTTTGAATCCGTTTTTAGAGAAAGCGAGACCCCTAAAAAACTTCAAACTGATGCGGGGAAAGAATTTTTTAACAAAAAATTTAAGGCTTTATTAGAGAACCACAGAGTTGTGCATTTTGCTACTCCGAGCGAGGTAAAGGCATCTGTGATTGAGAGGTTTAACCGCACGTTAAAAACCAGGATGTGGAGATATTTTACTGCTAATAACACACGTCGATACCTCGACGTCCTGCAGGATCTCGTGGAAAGTTACAACCACAGTTACCACACGAGCATCAAAATGAAGCCTGTAGAGGTGACTCTAGAAAACACCTTTAAAGTTTTTCAGAACCTGTACGGCTCTGCACGCGATCGACGCTGCAAGGACTCAAGGATAAAGTTTAAAAAAGGAGATCTTGTAAGAATATCTAAACTGCGAGGCGTGTTTGACAAGAAATATGAACAAAGTTTTACAGATGAAGTGTTTACAGTGACCGAGCAGCTTTCACGATCTCCCCCTGTGTACAAACTCAAAGATTTTGATGGAGAAGCTATTGAAGGTTCATTTTACGCGGAGGAGATTCAAAAAGTTAAACTGAATAAAGACAAGATGTATCAAGTGGAGAAGATATTAAAACGACGCAACATCAGGGGTGTAAAACAGGTTTTTGTCCGTTGGAAAAACTGGCCCGAGAAATTCAACAGCTGGGTCAGAGCCAGTGACCTTCATGAGGTATAAAGGGGGCCATCGCTACTCCTAGCCCGCTACATTACACCATGAACCGAACGGTAGAGGATGAGGGGTTTTATATCACCCTGCCCTCCAACGCTAGTCTCAACGTCTTTAAGAATAATACCAGTTCCAGTTTCCGCGTGGATTTAGCCCAGCATATCGATTTGGAAGGTTCGTGGCAGGTTGCCTTGACGGAGATTTCTTATCCGTACACATGGCATAACGCCCCTAAGGACCAGGCTTTTTTTGAATGGAGGAAAGCGGGGCTGGAAAATTTCTACCGCCACAATATAGGATGGGGACATTTCAAGGATTTGAATCAGCTCAAAGCCGAGATTGAGGGTCACCTTAGAAAAATCTACCTGTAGCAAAGAGGCATATTGAAAACATCCACATAGAGATTAAAACGGATCAAAACACTCCAGTAAATTTTACTTATGGGAAAACCGTTGTGAGACTACACTTCCGACCCGTGATATCACAACGCGTAATGAAATGATGGTCATTCACTCTAATATCACAGAGAGAGTAAGAGGTAATATATATATATAAAAACGGGTTGATCACAGACTCATTAGTCACTATCAAGCAAACGTTCAGTCAGAGGTCACCTCAGTGTCTGTGTCTGTGTCAGGAGGAGGACAACAAAACAAAGCAACATGGTTTGGATAAACATGAGGGATGATCCTCACCGCTTCGTAAACTATTACCAGAACCAGGTCGGAGGTACCCTGCCTGGTTTTTATGGAGCACCTGTAATGTACGGTCGTGGAATAGGTTCTATATTTTCAAAATTATTTCGCTTCGTAGCCCCCCTTGTTAAAAAAGGTTTTGCTATAGCTAAGCCTCATCTGAAAACAGCAGCTACAAACATTGCCTCAGATGTCATAGGCAAAACCATGAGAAGGATCTCTGGTCCTGCAGAGACGGGAGGACAAGAAGGATCGGGTATCATGGTTCTGTCACGAAGACCAAGAAAGCGGCCGCCGGGTGAACGTGTGAGGAGGTCACAAATAGTGAGGCCGCTCAAAAGAAAGAAGTCAGTTGGAAGGATCAAGCCTAAAGGGAGGAAGTCTGCACGGAGCAGGGATATATTTCACTGAATCATAAATAGAGAGAGAAAGAGAGTGAAACATGGCTCTTTTGCATCACAAATCCCCTGAGTGCACCCTGGCAGAACTGGACTTATTTTCAGTCCCTATGACCCAGCTTTCTATCGAGGATAAGATCTACACGGAAATTATGCCTCTATCCGCTATTACTGAGAATGGTCCGATTGAGTTTTTTATACCGGGAGATGGTGAAAAGTATCTGGATCTCAACGATACCTTATTCAATCTACGCGTGAAGATCACCAATGCAGACGGCACAAACTTGGCGAACGACGCACCTGTGGGTCTCATCAATTATCCTCTCAATACACTGGGTGATAGATTAATTTCACAGTATAGTGCCACCCACCCATATAGAGCTATGATCGAGACTCTGCTAAACTTTTCTGAAGACACGTTAAAGAGTCAGTTCAGCGCTGGTCTTTATTGTAAAGACACAGCCGGCGCCATAGACTCTATAGTAACCAATAATGGGCCAAACAGAGGGCTAAACCAGAGGGCTCTCTGTACAGCTAATTCCAGAGAAGTACACCTATTGGGCCCCCTCCATGGGGATATCTTTTTCTGCGAAAGGCTCCTGCTGAACTCTGTGGATATGAGAGTTAAACTAACCAGAGCCAGTGAGGCCTTCTATCTGATGGGAACCAGAGACTCGACTTACCGATTAATGATATTAGGAGCCTCTTTTTTTATGAAAAAAGTTTCCGTCTCCCCCGCTGTTCGTTTAGGCCACACATCGGCCTTAATGAGAGGAAACGCTCTCTACCCACTGTCACGAGTGAATGTAAAAACATACTCCATCCCTGAAAATTCGAGGATATGCAATCAGGAGAATCTCTTTTTGGGAGCGATGCCTAAATATATTGTTTTAGGTATGGTGCACCACGAGGCATTCACGGGAAGAAGGGACTTGTCACCCTTCAACTTTAAACATATGGATATAGAGTATCTAGCTCTTTGTCAGGATGGTAAACAAGTTCCCGCCAAGGCGTTCCAGCCTCAGTTCAACCAAGGCATTTCAGTCCGGGAATTTTACAATTTGTTCACAGCGACAGGTCGTCATTTAAAAGATCTCCCTCTGAGTATCACACGTGAAGAATTTAACAACGGTTACTCGCTGTTTATCTTTAATCTCAATCCTGGTGAGGATAGCGACGCCTTGTCACCTGTTTCTAATGGGAATTTAAGACTGGAGGCGAGGTTTAGAGTTCCGCTACCTCACACCACAACCCTCATTGTCTACGCATGTTACGATTCCATTTTGGAGATCAACTCAAGAAGACAGGTGCTGGTGGACTATTATTAAAAGAGTAAGCATGAATAACCACCAACTGGAGAGCCTGTTGCACCATCTACTGGGAGACCTATTTTGTGGCGTGTGGGCTAGTGACCAACTCCCCTTGCTCACACAAACGTTTACAAAGCCGGCTTACTTCATTGTGAACACACATCCTTCTCACATGCCTGGGGAGCACTGGCTAGCTCTGACTCTGGAGGAGAACGGTCAAGCCACCTTTTTCGACTCTTACGGGCTACCGCCAGATTTTTCTCACTACCCCTCAGACATTGTGTCATTTCTGAAAGACCGATCCCTGAAGATAACGTACCATAATCGCCAACTTCAGAACACCTTGTCCACCGTGTGCGGTCAGCAGTGCGTTTATTACCTCTGCCACCGGGCGTGCGGAATGTCTCTGCAACAAGTATTATCCTCCTACAGTGACGATGTTCTTAAAAATGATGTGATGGTATCTAACTTTGTGAAAAAATATCAGAGATGCATCAGAAAGCACAGTGCTACCTCATTTCATCACGGAGCCTGTTCTTTACAGATGTTCAAAGAGTGCTATAAATTGTGAATGCATGAAAGTGATGACTCTGTAGACTCTGAAAATTGGAATCAATAAAATTTTTTATTGAGAACAAATGACGGTATCATTTTATTAATTTCTTACAGAAATTTATGGTGAAAAGGTAACCCAGCGCGGAGGTTTTATCTTTTTATGCAGACCATGTTCTTCTGCAGCCTCGTCTCGCTCAGCATATCCAGATCTTAAAAAATGTGGGGAGAGGGTTATCTTCTTCTTCAGTTTTACAGATGGTATTTTCTCCATTCCGCTCGGCTCTGTTTTGAGACGACGATATTGTTCACGGGCTTGCGGATTATTCACAGAGGATAAAGGTATGTTCAGTTCATTCAGAACATTGAGAAAACTTGTCCAGCCTGCTGGTTGCATGGTTTGGGCTTTTCTTTTAAAAGGGAGCAGAAGGTTTTTAAGTAAATCAACCAAATGTGATCCTCTCACAACCTGCCCCTGATAAACAAATTCTCCTCTGGTGGTAAACAGCACCAGGTAGTTACTGTTCAGGCTGATGATGAGACTGTATTTCCCTTGATGAAATACATTTTGAGTCAACATCATGACACTCATATTTCTGTGATGTCTGTACTGTGTGAAAATTTTTACCACTTAAGGATGGTCTGAAGCCTGAACAGTAACTACCTGGTGCTGTTTAAGAATCCCAGAGACAGATTGCAGGTGAATATACTAGCCCGTCAAATCCCCCTCAGAGAAAGCTATTTTCCTGGAGAGCTTTGAGGACCAGAGAGCCGCACGGGTATTTAATCTTCGACTTGACCCACTCATGCCCAGAACAATACAGACTGAGAACGGGTTTACTTCCTAGTCAGTGGCCAGCTGTCTATGTTCCGAAAGCATAGTCATTTATCATGTCAGCCCGTATAAAAAGGAATGCTCCGTTACTCAGAGCTCTGTACCACGCCACACCTCAGAAACGTAAGGACATTCTCGGCCATTGTTCACCCGACTTTCTTAAAGCTTTGTGTGAGATTGCTCTGAATATTTGAAAGGGTAACATTAAGCTATCCCCTCCCCAGTATCGGAGTTTGAAAAAGCAAAAGAAAGTTATCAGACTGCTGGCTGATAAGAGAACCGGTTTAAAACGTAAGCAGCTGGCTCTGAAAAGTCAAGGAGGTGGGTTTATTCTCCCCATCCTAACGGTTTTCCCATAAGTAAAATTTACTGGAGTGTTTTGATCCGTTTTAATCTCTATGTGGATGTTTTCAATATGCCTCTTTGCTACAGGTAGATAGTTGACCGGGTTAAAAGTATGCGTAATTATATCGCCAAACTTACCCTCTACTCTAACTGTTCGCAAGAGCGGGGCATAAGCATCGCCGACTATCTGAGGAGCAACCGCATCGCTGTAACAGTAAAGCTGGTAGAAACCTGGTTTTAAATCCATCGGGTAAGGGGCACTCCTTTTATCAAATACGATCCATTTGCCAGGCTCCACACCTAGCATGTAGCTCAGTGGTGGATAAAAACGCAGGTGGTACTGGGCACCTGCCTGATACACGAGTCTATTTTCCACCGTGTTCACGACTAAATAAATATCAGAACCTATTTTTCTAAGGTGACCCTCAATCTCGGCTTTGAGCTGATTCAAATCCTTGAAATGTCCCCATCCTATATTGTGGCGGTAGAAATTTTCCAGCCCCGCTTTCCTCCATTCAAAAAATGCCTGGTCCTTGGGGGCGTTATGCCATGTGTACGGATAAGAAATCTCCGTCAAGGCAACCTGCCACGAACCTTCCAAATCGATATGCTGGGCTAAATCCACGCGGAAACTGGAACTGGTATTATTCTTAAAGACGTTGAGACTAGCGTTGGAGGGCAGGGTGATATAAAACCCCTCATCCTCTACCGTTCGGTTCATGGTGTAATGTAGCGGGCTAGGAGTAGCGATGGCCCCCTTTATACCTCGTGAAGGTCACTGGCTCTGACCCAGCTGTTGAATTTCTCAGGCCAGTTTTTCCAAAGGACAAAAACTTGTTTTACACCCCTGATGTTACGTCGTTTTAATATCTTCTCCACTTGATACATCTTGTCTTTATTCAGTTTAACTTTTTGAATCTCCTCCGCATAAAATGAACCTTCCATAGCTTCTCCATCAAAATCTTTGAGTTTGTACACAGGGGGAGATCGTGCAAGCTGCTCGGTCACTGTAAACACTTCATCTGTAAAACTTTGTTCATATTTCTTGTCAAACACGCCTCGCAGTTTAGATATTCTTACAAGATCTCCTTTTTTAAACTTTATCCTTGAGTCCTTGCAGCGTCGATCGTGTGCAGAGCTGTACAGGTTCTAAAAAACTTGAAAGGTGTTTTCTAGAGTCACCTCTACAGGCTTCATTTTGATGCTCGTGTGGTAACTGTGGTTGTAACTTTCCACGAGATCCTGCAGGACGTCGAGGACGTGTGTTATTAGCAGTAAAATATCTCCACATCCTGGTTTTTAACGTGCGGTTAAACCTCTCAATCACAGATGCCTTTACCTCGCTCGGAGTAGCAAAATGCACAACTCTGTGGTTCTCTAATAATGCCTTAAATTTTTTGTTAAAAAATTCTTTCCCCGCATCAGTTTGAAGTTTTTTAGGGGTCTCGCTTTCTCTAAAAACGGATTCAAAAGCCTTTACCACCTCTGCGGCAGTTTTTCTCTTCATAGTGCGAACGTAAGCCTTTTTTGAAAACACGTCAATGACGGTTAATAGATAATTATACCCGTCATTGTACTCAGCCAAGGCCTGCATGTCGCAGAGATCTGCTTGGAATTGTTTTAAGGGGCTGGTGACAAAACCTCTGTTTCTCGGAAAATGTATTCTTGCAGGTTTATGTAGAGTATATGCATCTTGCTCTGATAAGAAGTCTTACACTTTTTCGCACGCGACTTTCTTACCCGTTTCGTCCTGTACAGCTTTACGCAACCTCTCTACTCCCCCAAAACTACCTGGGTGGATAGGATCGTAGAAAACCTTTTTCATTAACCTCGTTTCAGCCATCTCACCTTATACAAACTCTGGCTTGTAATGACAGAAAACACAGAATGCAAGTATATTTCAACCTTTTATTTTTTCTCTAATGTGTGATAATACACACGCACACACACAAACAAATGATCACAAAAAGCAGGAATGCTAGTAATATAGGATTTAAGAAAAGTTAAATGTTATAACAACATCACATGATTACAATATTAGTCTAAACACATCCGGCTGATGGAAAGAAGGAATGTAACACCCCTCTTTTAACCCTCCCAGAACTTTGTCATGGTTTGAAGCTGCTGCAATTTCTTTACATCTTCTCCAATCAACTGCTCGTACATATCGTGTATAGAAGTGTTGATTTGTTTCACCAGAGTTAGTTCGTACAAGTAAGCTTCTGCCACAGCCCTGACTCTGGCATCATCTTCACAAATGTTACGCGCAGTTAGAAGATGTTGAATGTAAGCAATGAATCGTTGATTATAAAGTCTCTGCATCAGAGTGTAGTAATGGTCGTGAAAAAAGTCATCCTCGAGGACATCCTTGCACTGATGTGTGTAAACTAGGCTGATCGACACTACACCCGTAGCATGATTCAATCATATATTTTTTGATGGTCTCGTTCAAGAGGTGTATCACTGCAGTTTTCACAACTTTGATGAAACCTGAGGGGACCCATCCATCAAACTCGTCCTCACCCTCTCCTCCGGCATCCTGAGTGTGTGCAGGGGACCCCTGGCCTGGTGGAAGCTGAGAGTCCTCCATTTCGTTAGATTTAGCTTCCTCCGTTGTTACGGCCGCGGCGGATCCTATCGGGTAGAGCGTTAAGCAGCGGTCATCAGGCGCCGAGTTTGAGAACTCGATCTCGAGAGAAGAGGAGGAGTTGGAGGAGAAGAAAGACTCAGACGAAGTCGCTGGTGAAGGAGGGTGATACGGCTCCAGGTAGTATCTGTCGCTGTCTGGTGATCCAAACTGCGGTGATGTGGATGTTGCAGAAGGGGTCCCTGTATGCATCAATAGCGACGGAGAAGCATTCTCCAGATCGCGGTCAGTGATCTCCTCGCACAATGTCTTCTGGACGCTAGTTCTCATCCTGTTCCTCGTGTTGATCGGTGTATGACCTGTGCTGGAGTGTGTCCTTATAAGCCTGAAGGGGTGTGGTTATTGAGGTTGAGGAGGAGGGTTCTCAGCGGAGGGAGGTCTACACAGCCAGGGTTTTCTTGACTGCTAGAATCTCACCCCAGTTCTGGCAACTGCGGAACAGCGTGGAAACTCGATCCGCTATATCATTCATCTTCTCCACCCAGGCTGCATGAGGTATTGCTAACAGCGTCCTAAACACACCACAGTCAGAGTTATAGCACTCAAGAACAAAAAGATCCCCGTCTTCATTCTCATTAGATTTCCGGTGGCTTGCACGGAAGAACCAACGGCCTGTAACGCCTGTTTTCGATTGCCACACAGCAGTGAAAACCATCTTTGTTTTGGCCAGCTCAGCATCATCCAAAGGATTCTTCAGTCTTGGACTCTCCAGTCTCGGCCGTTTGGCTGCAGACGTTGCCGGGATTTCTTCGGGTTCTTCTTTCACTGTTAACACCTCCTCAGCCGAGCCCTTGCCTCCTTCTCTATGACGCGGTATCGCTAGTTTCAACACTCCCCAGTCGTTGGAAGTTAGCATACCCACAGTGGTCAGAGGTCCCGGCTTCTCACCACCCTCGTCAAGCTGATACAGACAGAGGTCACCTGTTTCATACATGAACACATAGCCCCATCTTCCCCGCAGTCCATAAGGCTCCAGTGACCATTCTTCCCGTAGAGACACGGGCGGCGGTTGCTACGTTCTGCACAGAAACACCATCCTTTTCTTGGGAGCATTTGGTACCAAGGGCTGATCTTCAAATATCGTTACCGGAGTCTCACAAATGAGAGACCGCAGAGCACACGTCCTCTCCGGGGCCTGCGTAGATTTATCCTCTACACTCACTCTGCTTCTTGTCCTTGGCATCTTGAATCAGCTATCTTTCACCCAAAGTCGTTCTCTACACACTGACTGTCTCAGGGTTTTTATCCTTTACTCGAAACCCCTCCCCTGTCCACCCATTGGCCCTCAAACCTGGGGTCGAACAATACCCCACCCCACACATCTAATTATTTTCCCATCTTTACCTTACAGGGACCGGTCTTTGAAGCTGTTAAAATGCTGACCGCTTCTACAACTTAACCTTTTCTATTAACCCTTTCTCTTATTTAAACATTCAACTAATATATTTCTCACAACCTCCTGACTTTAGCTGTAATCATTCTTAACCCTAGCCATAAACACCCCCTTCCTTAGTCAAAGATCTCTTCAACAGATGGCTAATCTATGTCAAACAAAGGTCACACGTCAAAATAGCTTGATCGATCGATAAGAGGTCAAAAGTCATATCCCCAGATGTCAGCAAACGGATGTCAAACAAAGGTCACCTGTCATATTAATTTGATTGATCGATAAGAGGTCAGAGGTCACCTGTCAAAATGAGTTTGATCGAAGGTATCCTTTTATATCTCTCACATTTCATGTACAAAACAATTCAAAGTGCTTTATATAAAATATAAGCATTGCAGCGGGAAGTGGAAGAAGCATTAAAAATATGTAAAAGAATATAGAGAAAGAAGTAAAATAATTAACATGAATTACAATGAATACAACAGTCTAGATAAAGCTAAAAGATACCGTGCAGATTTCATGTATAAACACATGAGATTTAAAAATGTCTACATTTGGTGAAAGTTTAATCTCCACTGGCAGTTTGTCCAAACTTTCAAAGTTTAACTTTTCTTCCAATTTTCTGACATGTATGGAATCTTACTTAGATTCAAGACAGCAGTGTATCAGAATTAATGATACATGCTCTTCACTTTCACCACCACTACTCAAGCAATGCATATCATTTTGCAGAGATAACGTGCAGAAGGGTTTATAGGTCTTCTGTGAGAGGCAATTGTTGAGCAAAATTCAGGAAAACTGCTTTTGGCCAATCAGATTTCTCCATTAGTGCAGTAAAACAATAGAACTCAATCCCAGTTCAGATTAGAGAGTGTACAAGTATCAGCCAGTTTAAAACAAAGTTGAAAGTATGGCTGAAGGCTAATCAACAATATGACTATTGATCCCTTATAGAACTGTATATGGTAGTTGTAGACTTTTTATTCTGTGTGATGTGCGTTTTCATGTGTTTTAGTGCTTTATGCATACTGATAGTAGTGTCCTTTAGTCATTGTCTATACTGTATGTCAAAGTGTGAAGATGTTGCTGCTGTTGTTCTTGTTGTTTGTAGTTGTTGTGTAGTCTACTATGATGTTGCTGCTTTTTAGGATGTATGTAGTTGTAGCAACACAAGTATGTATAGTTCGTATTGCATTGTCCATTTTGTTTAGTTTTTAGTTTCACAGGACTACAGATGCAAATGAGCTGTATAGCTAACTCTAGAACTTGTTCTGTATTTGGATCCTGTTAAATAAACTAATAAACTAAACTAAACTACTCGCCGAGAGGAGATTTGAGGTCAGACGCAATGTGAGCTGGGCGGCAAGTGAGGGGTAGCATGGGTGTTCTGATTCCTGACATTGCAAACTGGCTCTTCGGATGTGGAACGTCACCTTGCTGGTCGAGACAACACCTGTGGAGTGGCAGACTGCAGTGGTCATTCCCATTTTTAAGAAGGGGAACCGAAGAATGTCTTATCACACTACTAAGCCTCACCAGAAAAGTTTAATTCAATGTTTTGGAGAGGCTGATTGTTGAACCTCAGATCCAGGAGAAGCAGTATGGTTTTTGCCCAAGTCGTGGAATAGTAGATCAGATCTTCACCCTCCCAGAGCTACTTAGGGATTCATGGAAGTTGGAACAACCAGTCAATATGTGTTTTGCATACTTGGAAAAGCCTTATGACCATGTCCCCAGAGGGATTCTGTGGGGAGTGTTTTGGGAGTATTGGGTAGCAGAGTTGCTTTTGCAGGTCATTTGGCCCCCGTATAACCAAGACAAGACCTGTGTTTGCATTCTTGAGAGATTTTCATGGATAGTACCTCGAGGCGTAGTTGGAGAGAAGAGGGTGTCTGGTTGAGGAACCTCAGTGTGACTGCTTTTTGCAGATTATGTGTTGACTACTTCAAGCCATGACTTCCAGCCCACACTGGATCAGTTTGCTGCTGAAAGTGAAGTAGCCAGGATAAGAGTAAGCTTTTTCAAATCCAAGTCCATGGTTCTCAACTGGAAAAAGGTGGAGTGCTCCCTTTGGGTTTGGAATGAGTCTGTGCCTCAAACAGAGGAGTTTAAGTGTTGCAGGATTTTGTCCATGGTTAATTGCAAGTTGGAGGGAGAGATGGATGGATGGATTGGGGCTTTATTAGCAGTGATGGTGCTGCTCCGCTTCATTGTGGTGAAGAGGGGGCTGAGCCGGAAGGCGAAGCTTTCAATTTACCAGTCCATCGTTGTTCCAAAATCTTGGTAGTGACTGAAAGAATGAGATTGCAGTTACAAGCACCAGATATGGGTTTCCTTCAGAGGGTGGCTGGGCTCAGCCGTCACGATAAGGTGAGGAGCTTGATTACCTGGAGGGAGCTCGCAGTAGCGTCGCTGGTCCTCTGCATCGATAAGAGTGAGCTGAGGTGGTTCAGGCATCTGGTTAGAATGCCTCCTGGTTGCCTCCCTTTGGAGGTTTTTCGAGCACATCGAAAAGGGGAGACTTGGAACTTGCCTGAAGAAACTTCTATCCCTTCTGGCCTGGGAACCCTTCTGCAACCTGACCTTGAATAAACGATACATAATATATATTACGTTTTGTTTATCCAAGGTGATGGTTGATGGAGTGTACTTGTATATCACTACTCCAGTTGACCACTCAAATCCTTTTAACACTCCATGCCACATTCACCCATTCAGTCACACTCATATAGCACATCTTAGCCAGTGTTTTTATTCTATGTATTCAATCATATTCATTCCCCGATGGATGCATTGGCCATTGACCGTTCAACATGGAAGTGAAGTGGGGACTTGAACCACCAACCTTCCAATTGGTAGGCAACTGCTCTTCCTGAGCTCCAGCATGTTAAGACATGTTAAGACATGGGGAGGCCCAGGTGATTATTTTTTTCATGTTTTAAGATATAAAACTTCTACTTTTTTTTCCTTTTATCATGCACACACATAATCATGTGGAGTTCAGTATCATTCCCAAGCCAGGGAACCACTATCCCTCCAAATGGTGGAAGACTGCTTTAATTTCTCAAGGAAGATACATTTGAAAAAGCTACAAGCTAAATAAAATTAGATTTAAACACAAACACAGCTGTTTCGCAACCAAAGCCCATTCAAATAATTAGCCAGTACTGAATGGACGACAAACGGACCATAAATGGAAACAAGAAAGCTATCAGTATCACGTGTGTTGCCTACAGATTGCTTGCAGATTCTTGTTATCTACATGTTTATAGAGATTGTCTACTTCCATACTTATTTTGCAATGTAATGCCTTCATAGTGCCTTCATAGTTGAATTAACACTTACCACAGCTTTTATGGGGCTGCTTCAAATCATATGCAGTGCAAAAGAATATATTAGTATATTTCTCCACAGAAATATTACACAGATAACATTAAGAAGAAAATCTGATTTCTTATTGACAGTTTTCCTCCTTCCTACCTTTTTATTACACTACACAGTTATGAGCTTGTTAGCCACTTTAACTGGCCCAGCTCAGGCACTCAGACAGCCCAAAGAAACCCAGCAGAGTCTCCGGCTTTTCTCAAGCTGTGAGTAGAATAGCTTTGCAATTTGTCCTGGCAGAAAACAGCATTTTGATCCTAATGAATGGCAAATGGCTACCATTAGAAGCGAAGGGGATTTTTGGAAGGGGGTGGTTTATGGCATATGCACCCATGTATGTGTGTGTGTACGTGTGTGTGTGAGTCTGTCTTTGTTTGGCATCTTAGAATGGTCTACTCTGATCCTTCATTAAAAGCCTCACAGCAGGACCTCTTCACGGGACCCTTAAAGAGATGGGCCATATTTAGAAGAAATTTTAATAAATCTACAACACATTCACATCATTGCCTTGTTGTGTGTGTTTCCTCATATAGAACTGCTTATTTATTTATTTTTCTTACAATACTTAACATGTAATAGTGCCAAACCAGACCGGGGGACAGGTAAAGAGGAAGAGCAAAGAAAAAGAAACGGAACAGAAATAGAAAGAAACAATCAGAGAAAACAATGAAAAAACAGACAACCAGCTGCTACACATGTAAAAACAAAACAGAAGACAATCCACGGCCTCTGTGGGAAATCCAGCCGTAGAACCACCTGTAAGCAGACAAGCAGAGAAAAAACAAACAAAGAAACACACAAACAAAGAATAAAAAACCACAACTGTGGATATGGATCACCTCAAACCACAGGACAACACATTAACTGCTTAGCGAGCATGCTACTTGGCTAATGAATGTGTGTGTGTACGTGCATTGGTTCCACCTGTATATGAGGACATTTCATAGGTTTACATACCAGCATTATGAGGACATACCGTAATTGTGAGGACAGTTGAGATGTCCTCATAAGTCGGGGAGTGTAGAAGCACTGTAGAATGATGCAAATAATTCCCTCCCACTTTTTCTCCAACTGTCCTCATAGCTACGTTTGATCTGATTTCTGATGTATGTCTGAGTGTCTCTGTTGTGTATAATTTCCCTCTACCGTTACTTTGTGGTACTGCAGCTCCACACACATTTCTGAATTGTTTTTACACTGAATGAGAGCCTTTCATTGGCTGAACACATCTCTGGTCACAATTGGCTACAATCAGACAGGTTCTGATTCGTGATTGGCTGCTGAGTTGTCATCATGTTCTGGCACCGAAAAAGAGCGGTAAATTTTCGCATGAACAGCAGAAACTTGGAATAAAAAAATTGGTAAGTGATACTGATGCATTATATGTATTGTATTATAAATGTATTAGCAATAACACAGTGGCTCAGTTTGGGCATACGTGCTGTGCATCATCAACAACATGCACTGTCTATCTATGGTAACTAACACACACAAGTCGGACGTTAATGTTGTTACCGCTACTGTCAGTGAGTCAGTCACACCTGTCACCGGAAGAGGAGCACAAAAACTAAAAATGTAGGTGGAGATAAGTTTAAGTGGTAGATAACTGTGAGAAAAAAATGCTTTTTCATGTGGAGATATTTTATTACAGCCCAGCGTACTACTCAGATAACAAGGAAACATCGAATCAAAGTTTAATTTTGGTTAACTCTGTCAGTACTGGTCGTCAATCAATTTCCACCGGTTGAGTCAACATTCATTTTGCGATTGAAAAGTCAGCGACGTCTTCGATTGAAAATTAAACGTTTATTCAGTGTTGATTTCCCAATGTTGGATGCTGAACCTGTTTTATATTGCTGCCGGATGCCGGAGCACAACGCAGCAACACGGCACAGAGCAGATCGTGCGGGACAGGAAGTCGTGCGCAGAAGCAAAATAAAACATCCGGTTAATTTTCAAAATAATAATAATAAATCATTTTCTGTGGTAACTTAAATGAGATGGAAAGTAACAGTCATATGTATGAGTACTTATCTCAGGAATTCACTTCATGAAGAGATATTTTTTACAGTGTTATAGAATTTAGTATGAGAATTTCACCTGTCTTCAGGTAATATATATCATAATCAGTGAGGGGCTTGAGCAGTAAAAGTTATTAGAATGAAATAATGTAAAGTGGTGTGTATATGTTGATAATCAACACACTGTATTAATCATGCCTGTAAATTCTGATATATGATTAATGGAAAGGAAGATCAGATTTCAAAACAAATTATGACAATAGCATACATTTCCTCTGTACAATTGCAGGCACCATGTAAGGAACCCATAACCTCTGAGTCCAAGACAAAAAAAAACAGCTTCAGCATAAAACGAAAAGGCAAGTTGTTACCTGCAGCTAAAAAACTTACTGTTATCGTTAGCCTCAGAAGCTGCAGCATTTATCAACTGACAAACTACATGTTCTGCCAACTTCTTGCGAATCTCTCTCTGTACTGTTGCTGCTCTGTTCGCTCTTATCGTTTCACCGTCACTTTCTCTGCTCGCTCACTTGTTGCACATTGCCATAAGGAGCTACGGTACTCTTCGTTATGCTGAAGTTATGCTACTTATGCTACTTGCTACTCTAACGTTTAAAAAATTGATGGTTACATTTTACGTAGGTGTCATTTGAAGATTGAGAAGAGGGTCCAACATGATTTGCTGCGCTAATTAATGACTCAATAAAAGTCCAAAATAGTGTTTTTGTGCTCACACAGTGCGAGTAAAAATCATAAGTAGCGCATTGACATTAATGATCTTGTGAAATTTTTTAACAGTGGCGCTTGTAATCTAGCAGCAGTGCTGCACCGCTGCTGAATTAATATAGGGGAAACACTGCACTCCAGTATCTCTACACTTTGGGTCGGAAAGAAGCTGGTGAAATGTTTCAGAATACCTGATAAGATTAAGGGCTGTCAGGTTGCAGTGTGTCTTGTAAGGACAGTACATAACTTGTCAAATTTGAATAGAGATGAGCACATTGTGTGAGTAAGTTGTGTCATTTGTGTTAGTGGTGCATCTCTGACCTGAGTTGCAAGGACAGCTCTACTTGTAAGGTCCATCGTATTTCTTCATATATGACCCAGAAAAGCTGTTTATGTTTCAGATTTGTCAGCACCGACTATCCTGAGACTGACGTTCACAATTTAAGGCTGAACATGCTTTTGTTACAACTACAATAAGTTACTTGGTTAAATATCTTGTGATATTGCACAGGAACAAATTTAATTCTTCACAGGTTCTGCTCTCCTTCTATATAGGACTGGAGTAATGCAGTATGTAGGCTGGCTGGTTCATTGTGAAATGTACACACCTTTGCAAAATGTTTGTCTTCACACACATCTTCCTGCATTGCAGTTACCACGTAAGGAACCCATAACCACCGAGTCCAAGACAAAAAAAACAGCCTCAGCAGAAAACGAAAAGGCAAGTTGTGTTTTGTAATATCACAGCCACTTGTTATCTTTGGTTATAGTGTGGAAAAAACACACTATCCTCCCAGTCTCACCCCTGGCTTAATGATACTCTCCGAGTGTTGCGCACCAATCTCAGAGCTGCCGAAAGGAAATGGCACAAGTCAAAAGATCCTGCAGATCTAGCTAAACTCGAGGCGCTACTGTCATCATTCGCATCCAGTGTTACTGATGCAAAAAAGTCTTTCTACATCAACAGGATTCATAGTACTACTGACACCCGGAAACTTTTTTCCACCTTCAAAACTCTTTTTACTGACAAAGTGGCAGCTATAAGCAAACAGTTTACCAAACCTGGTACTCCCTCCAACTCATGTGGAGAATTATCGGCAGGTCTCTCTCCTCCCGTTTCTGTCTAAAGTCATTGAAAGGGTGGTCTTTAAGCAGGTCACCGATTACCTCTCACATAACAACCTCCTTGACCCAAACCAATCTGGGTTTAAAAGTGGACACTCCACTGAAACGGCTCTGTTGGCTGTGACAGAAGCCTTAAAAGAAGCCAGAGCGACAGCTAAGTCCTCTGCACTTATCCTGCTCGACTTATCAGGTGCATTTGACACTGTCAACCACAGTATCCTTTTGTCCATAGTCTCTAGAATGGGCATCACAGGGAGAGCACACTCCTGGTTTGAATCATACCTCACTGGTCGGTCTTTCAAAGTATCCTGGCTTGGTCACACTTCTGCAGTGCACCACCTCGCCACAGGGGTCCCCCAAGGTTCAGTACTGGGACCTCTTCTCTTTGCCATATACACCAACTCACTGGGACAGATCATCCGATCACATGGCTTCTCATACCAATGTTATGCTGATGATACCCAGCTCTATCTGTCATTCCCACCTGACGACCACACGGTCTCAGCACGAATCTCAGACTGTCTCTCTGACATATCAACATGGATGAAAGCCCATCACCTCCAACTTAACCTCCCAAAAACTGAACTGCTTGTCTTCCCAGTCAAACCAACCATACACCACAGCATCTGCATCCAAACTGAATCCCTAGCTCTTGCTCCATCAAAGGCAGCTAGAAACTTGGGTTTCATGATTGATGACCAACTAACGTTCAAAGATCACGTTACCTTGGTTGCTCATTCATGCCGCTTTGCATTACTAAACATAAGAAAGATCAGACCATACCTAACCCAACTCCTGGTGCAGGCCATAGTCATCTCCCGCCTTGACTACTGCAATGCTTTCCTAACTGGTCTCCCAGCCTGTACTATGAAGCCTCTGCAGATGGTCCAGAACGTGGCGGCGTGTCTGGTCTTCGATCAGCCAAAAAGAACATCTCCAGAACGTCACCAATGTTCCCTCTAATTTTCCATGTGTCTGGGCATACATAAAAGCTCCCTGAGCACACTGAGGACTACTGTGAGTAAGATCAGATGTGCACCCTGTGACCACACACACATCACACCTGTTCAAAACCTTGGATCAGTAAGATCAGATGTGCACCCTGTGACCACACACACATCACACCTGTTCAAAACCTTGCAAGTTACAGGGCTTATTAAAAGAATCAAATCACAGCAGCAATTTTCATTAGTTTACTTTAATATAAGCGATTTGGCTCACTTAAAATGAAAAAGACAAAAATCTTGTTGGTGTTCATGAGATGTGTAGTATGTTATATGTTATGTGAGAGTCATGCTTTGGCCATGGGAAGAGTCAGGCTTTGGCCTGGGTGTGGTCCAGTTGTGGCCTGGCTTAGGGTCCTGTTCTGGAAGAAATTAGGCATATACACCTTTCAGACATAACATTTTGTTCACATTAAAACATTCACATTTTGCTCAATGACATGTGCAATAGCTTGTAATACAGTGTAAATTCCTGTCTGCAAAATATCTAATTACACAGTTTTTGGAAATTAAAAAATCTTAATAAATGTCACTACAATATGCACAAATTTGACTTTAATTTCACCTTATTTTTCACGTCTGTCCTTCTCACTTCTCCAATGGCTGTAAACTTTGTCCAGGTTGATGGCTTCGTCTGCTTCTTGCTTCGACTTTATGCGCATCAGCTGGTCTAAATGTGCCACTTCAAGACGATTTCTGGATGCTGTTTTGATATGATTCATTAAACTAAATCCTCTTTCACAATCTGCACTGGAAGCTTGAAATGTAGCACAAATATCCACAAGCTGTGAGATCTCCTTTAGCTCCTCACATCTAAGTGCTGAAGCAACCATATCCGAGAATGTGCTGATTGACCCCTGTTTAAGTTTTTGCTTCATTATGTACTTGAATTCAGCATATTGAGTGTTAATGGCCTCCATAGACTGTGGGTGGTGGAGAATGGTCTCATACATCTTTGCCAGTGTGGCAATGTCTGCTGATCCATAGTCAAAACTGATGTCTGAACTCAATGCTTCAGTGTCAAATGCAGACCACTCCTTTAACTCATCCTCTGGAAAACGAGCATCCATGTGATCACAGAGCTTACTAATGAAAAGAGTAATCTCACCAGTATTTCTGCCATCAGCCGATGAGGTCCCCATTGCCTCTTTGACATGGTCACTCCACTGTGCATCCTTCTTCTTCAAGTATTGGGAACGCAACTTCTCAATCTTTGCTCTAGCAAAGCAGAGTCCTTCCATCACAGTCAGCTTGCGTCTTTGTAAAGTGAGGCAGAGTTGTGCTAGCTCACCCAATACATCTCCCAAAGCAGTGACAGTAACCTTGAACTTTGAATCACTCAGCTTTTTGTTGCAGTAGTTTGCCACTGGATCTCTGTTATCGGTGAATTCTCTTTTGCAGAAGCACAGTGTAGTTCCTCAGAACAGCATTGACAGCTTGGTGCCGCGACAGCCATAGCACTTCGTTCAGGGGCCTGAATGACAGTGTATATTCATCAAGAATCTTTGCTAGGTCCTCCATTTTGCCTCTCTTCACAGTGGACCTAGAGAAAGTGGAATACACAGTTCTAAGAAGAGTTTCCACATCTCGCATCAAAAGTACATTTTTCCAGGCATCATCAATGCCCAAGTCCTCTCTATGGGCCACACAATGTTGTTCAGTTAGGTGTGGTATTTGGCGCTTTAACAAAGCTGCAACTCCGTTGTGTTTTCCTAGCATAACTGAGGCACCATCGGAGGTCAGCATCACCATTCTCTGCATGTCCAGTCCATGTTTGGAGTAAAACTGAGTTATTGCCTGCACAATATCCTGAGCAGTGCATGCTGTCAGCTGGATGATGCCACCAAACACAGTTTTATAGTTAACATAATTTTCCTCCCTGTATTTGATATACATGGCAAGCATTTTGTGTACTGATATGTCTGTGCTCTCATCTACTATCAGGGTATGCCAGGGTGCATTTTTAACACTGCACATAGTCTCATTCTGCAGTATCTCATTGATTGAGTTCACAAATTCAAAGGCATAGTTTTTGCTTCGCCAGCTTTCTGGTATACTCACATACGTTGCCATGTGATTGTGGATTTGTTGAACTGACAGCATTGATACATTCATTTTGATGGCCAGTGAAATATTGTCAATGAGAATTTTAACTTGGTTGAGGTCAGATTTTGTTTTGTGTGACAGTTCGTTTCTTTGCTCTCGGTCTTTTGCGCTCTCCCGCAATAATGTACAAATCCCCGGTCCCACCTTGAGTCTTCGTACAATTCCAACAGCTTTCAAATGACTTTTCTGCTGACTGTGACGCTTGAGGTAGTCCAACTTCAATTCAGTCCACATTTTTCCCACTGAAAGCTCACTTGGTACTTTAGCTTCGCTGCATGTTTTGCAGAGGAGACCTTTCTCACTCGAAAAAGAAAAAATCTCACCCAGCTTCACCGCTTGTTCTTCTATTTGCACATACTCAGACAGCCATTCCATCTTAAAAGAACCGCATTTCTTTTTTACTTTGGCTTGGTGAGTGGATGTGTCGCTGGCGCTGCCTGTTCGTTTCGCCATGATGGGTTGCGTTTCTTAACTCCGCCGCACTGTTGTTAGCAAGCAAACCTGCACAGCGCATATGGGCAGGGCACATAGAACTATCAATGCTATGATTGGCTGCATAGCATAATTAAACCGTATCGTATCATTGGATGAACACTCACTGCGTTACATTAAAAAATGGTACAGAAAAACACATTATTGGTCTAATTAAATAGATTATAGTCGGTCTAATATTAGATCTTAATTAATACGTTTATGGTGAATTTTATTTTATGTGCTGCATAGATTTTCTTGTGCACTGAGAATGTGTGAGCAGTGTGCGTTTGCACAGGCGCGCAGCTTAGAGGGAACATTGCACGTCATCCCTCTGTTCATTGTCTAGCAGTGCCTACACCACGCCTAAGACAATCCAAACTCTTTTCATGTGTCGTCCCACGATGGTGGAATGACCTACCGAGCGCTACCAGAACAGGGGCGTCCTTGTCTATCTTCAAGAAACTCTTGAAAACTCAGCTCTTCAGAGAGCATCTCCTATCCCAGCACTTACCTTGTACTTACCTACCCCCTCTATCTTTGCGCTTTATCTTTCTGTACTTCCTTCTATGCCTGCACCCTATCTCTACTCTGTCACCTCTGACAGAGTCGGACTAGTGGGTTCCTTCTATGTAGTTTATTGTTAGCTTTTTATATAACTTTTTATATCTTCATTTGTAAGTCGCTTTGGATAAAAGTGTCTGCTAAATACATAAACATAAACACATACAAAGTCATTGAGGCTGTGCAAGATGTTGCAGGCTTTGATGAAGACAACCATTCATATCGCACACTTGTTTTGCTTGCTTTGAAATTAGGGCATTCTCTAAAGTAGACATGATCATCTGCAGGACCATTGCAGCAGAAGATGAGAAGATGATCAGTGCAGCAGAGCAATTCCAATCGCTATGTTCAAAAGAATGGACAGAGCTCATCTCCCACACTGCTCTTGCAACTTTAAACAAATCAAGGTTTAATAAACCATCAACCATACCATTTACACAGGACATGCAGCAGTTCCACCAGTACCGGGAACAAAAATCAACTGACGCTGTTGAAAATTTCTTCTTGCAAATAAAAGAAATGCATGCAATGTGCACAATGACAACCCCTTCCTATTTGGAAGGTCACAGTGTCCCTCCACTAGTTTCTACAGGGGGCAGGACTGTATCGGGATGCTTGCCAGTCAATGTGGAGCAAAGAATCCAGAATATCTAAGGTCAACGCATCTTTGTAAACACGTAGCAACATTGTCCCAGATTCTCAACAGTTACATCATGCATTACAGGTAGTACAATATATTAAAGGAAAAAGAAATTCAACAACAAACGGTCAGACTGGAATGGAGAAATATAACATTCTATAGAGAACACTTTGTGAAAGATAATATTAGTGCTATGATTATTATATTATTATTAATAATTAGTAAATCGTACAATGTATGTAAATTAAGCGTGTTCATCAACATGCTTTTCTTTAGATTAACTGGAACCGACTGACAGAGACGCTGACGATGATGGGGACAATGATGGAGATGAATTGGCAGAACCTGTCCTTGGACTGCAGGGTATGTAACAAATATATACCCTTCGAGAATGCAGTAAGGGGTTTAGTGTGTAAGATTGGAGTACACATTTTATGTGTATTCCACATTTGTTGCTTTATAGAAAAGGGAGCTACAAGTACATCTCAATATGTTGTAGTAGAGTTCAATGCCTCTATAAACCACAGCCTCAATAATGAACATAGTTAAATTAAGACCTATTGATAAAAATTTCAATTTAACTTAGTAAAGGTAAAGCTGTCAGGTCCATGTATAAAAGTTCTCTGTCTCTACAATGGATTTCCATCATTTAGTTCACAGAGGCCATTTATGAGATCAGTGTCAATCCAACTAGAGAAAAGATGAACATAAAGTCTGTGTTGCATCTGTCTCTCTGCTGTCTGTGTCCTGTCTGTCTGTTGTCTGTCTGTCTGTTTCTCTGCTGTCAGTATCCCGTCTGTCTCTCTGTTTGTGTCTTCTCTGTGTCCTGTTTGTCTGCCTGGTGTCTGTCTGTCTGTGTCCTGTCAATCTGTCTGTGTCCTGTCTGCTTATCTGCTGTCTGTTTTCTGTCTGTCTGCATTAGAAAACATGGTTATGTGTGGAGTGATGCTGAAATCTTTTGCATTGTATCATTTCTTTTGCAGGTGCCACGTAGCCTAACTTATAACATGATTCACAAATTGCAAATGGGGAACATGACGTGACTGCTGCTTAAAAGAAATTGAGTCAAAAATTCATCTGGAAAGCTAATAAGTGTGCCTTTTCAAAAGTGAAGATCAGTTTTGTTCAGAGGCAGTGTTGGCATACAGTAATTAGCTCTATTTAACTACTGTAATAATCAATATTATGGCAAGCACTATTCAATTAAGTTGTAGTAGTATTTATGGTAAGAGAATATAAAGACATCCTTCGATCAAACTATTTTGACAGCTGACCTTTGACCTCTTATCAATCGATCAAACTATTTTGACAGGTGAGCTTTGACCTACATCCGGTTGCTGACATCTGATCATGTGACCTTTGAACCTCTCTCTCCTAGACAAGCACGGTATGGTGGTCGGACCTGCGCACTCAGGTTGAGGTACACTGTGGGGGTAGATGAAACTGTGGACTATGCTGACTTTACATCTCTTTAGCCCTCTGTAAAAATGCAGCTTTCCTTACACCCTTGGCCATCCCAGAATTATCTGCAAAGATTTTGATGACCCTGACAGCTACTTTGGTTTCATAAGAGCTGTTGTTTACCCTCCACGCGGGCTGTTTTTCCCTGTTTTAACTTACAAGTCATCTCACGGTAAACTTGTATTCACTCTCTGTCGCACCTGTGCTGAAATGAATAACCAGGCAGGTGCATGCAACCACAGTCATGAGGAGAGAGCACTTACAGGTATGTGGGTGAGTGTGAAGTTTAGCAAGGCGTTAAAGCTCAGTTATCGTCTTGCTAAAATCACAGTGGTGTGGCACTTTGACAGAAGCAGTAGCTCAATATTCGTAGACTACATACACACATTTCTTAAGGGTAAACAAGAGGCTTCAGGATATCCCACAAATGCACTTGATGAGGAGAGTAAGTTAAGGAAATCGATTACAAACTCCATCAAGGCATTCAGTTGGATACCAGCAAAATAGAGGTGAACTTTGCTAAAAGACTAGTGGCTAAACTGTGTCTGAACAGTTTCTGAGGGAAATTTGTGCAAAGGAATGACCTCCATCAGACCACCATCATCACTGACCCGAATTAATTTTTTAATTTCATGTCATACTTGGCTGACTCCAGAGAAATGGTGATCGAGACCCCTCAGTGTACCATCAGAAGAGATAAAAAATGGGGTTTCTGTTAAAAAAATGCGACATTCCTGAAAAGTTCTGGGTAGTGTATGACAAGAGACGCCTTTTTCCTGACGGTACAACTCTGCCTTTTGGTTATGAAGGTATTAAGGTGATTAAGAGGGGGAAAAAAAAGTCACTATTTTCTGATGTGAAGGAGATTGATTTTGAGCCCAGACTAAAGACTCCTTTTTCATGTCCGATTGTGGGGCCCAGCGGATGTGGGAAATCGTTTTTTGTTAAAAGTGGTTTTGCGATGTGATGTGATGGATGTTGTACCTGATAATATTGTTTGGATTTATACCTCCTTCCAACGTTTGTATGCTGAACTGCAGCGGATTAATAAAAGCTTATAAAACTTATAAAAATTTGTGGAAGGATTGCCTCATTCTTTTGAAGATGAAAATCTGTTCCCTCCTGATCGTAACCACTTGGTTATTTTGGACGATGTTATTTTTCAGGGTTCAGACCATCGTTAAGTGGTAAAAATTTTCACACAGTACAGACATCACAGAAGTATGAGTGTCATGATGTTGACTCAAAATGTATTTCATCAAGGGAAATACAGTCGCACCATTAGCCTGAACAGTAACCACCTGGTGCTGTTTAAGAATCCCAGAGACAGATTGCAGGTGAATATACTAGCCCGTCAAATCTTCCCCTCAGAGAAAGCTCTCTTCCTGAAGCTCTTTTTGAAGACGCTACCAGAGAGCCGCATGGGTATTTAATCGTTGACCTGACCCACTCATGCCCAGAACAATACAGACTGAGAACGGGTTTACTTCCTAGTCAGTGGTCAGTTGTCTATGTTCCGAAAGCATGGTAATGTAAATGTCCGTATAAAAAGGAATGCTCTTTTACTCAGAGGTCTGTACCACGCCACACCTCAGAAACGTAAGGACATTCTCAGCCATTGTTCACCCGACTTTCTTAAAGCTTTGTGTGAGATTGCTCTGAATATTTTAAAGGGTAACATTAAGCTATCCCCTTCCCAATATCGGAGTTCGAAAAAGCAAAAGAAAGTTATCAGACTGCTGGCTGATAAGAGGCTCTCAAACGTCAAGGAGGTGGGTTTATTCTTCCCATGCTAACGGCTCTTGCACCCATAATTGGGGATCATTAGAACATAAGAACCATGTCGCTCAGGACAGCTCAAAAGATATTTCTCATCTCACCTCATTCAAACACTTGACTCAGTCAGAGACTTCTATCAGACAAACGGCGAAGGATGATTTGGATAATAAAATGAGAGTGATACTCGACGAGTCAGGAATGACCTCTTATGAAATAATTAAGAAATACGACGCGCTGCTGCAAAGATACCTCACCCTGATCAAGCAAGGTCAGATGGAGGAGCCACGGGTCACTGTGACTCTACAGCGAAACAGTCTCAATGATCCAATACCTGTATCAGATTCCCGTGAGACGGACCGTGTTCACAAACCCAATCAGTTAAAATTGGATGCAACAGCGAGTGAGTTATTAAAAATCCTTCCAAAGTGCGATCGCAGAAATGGTGAATACATCTTGAGGAAATTATCTGAGAGAAATGGCTGGACCACCAGAGGAGAATTTGTTTATCAGGGGCATGCTGTGAGAGGGTCACATTTGACTGATTTACTTAAAAACCTTCTGTTCCCTTTTAAAAGAAAAGCCCAAACCATGCAACCAACAAGTTGGACAAGTTTTCTCAATGTCCTGAATGAACTGAACATACCTTTATCCTCTGTGAATAACCCGCAAGCCCGTGAACAAATGCGTCGTCTCAAAACAGAACCGAGTGGAATGGAGAAAATACTATCTGTAAAACCGAAGAAAAAGATAACCCTCTCCCCACATTTTTTAAAATCGGGACATGGTGAGCAAGATGAGGCTGCAGATGAACAAAGTTTACACAAAAAGATAAAACCTCCACGCTGGGTCACCTTTTCACCATAAATTTCTGTAAGAAATTAATAAAATGATACCGTCATTTGTTCTCACTAAATTTTTTATTGATCCCAATTTTCAGAGTCTACAAAGTCATCACTTTCATGCATTCATTTGTTGTCAATTCACAATTCACTCTTTGAACATCTGTAAAGAACAGGCTCCGTAATGAAATGAGATAGCACTCTGCTTTCTGATACATCTTTGGTATTTTTTCACAAAGTTAGATACCATCACATCATTTTTAATCACATCACATCACTTTGTAAGCGTTTGTGTGAGTAAGGGGAGCTGGTCACCAGCCCACACGCCACAAAATAGGTTTCCCAGTAGATGGTGCAACAGGCTCTGACCATCGGGTATGGGGCCCTCCTTGTATCAAATACGATCAATTTACCAGACTCCACACCTAGCATGTAGCTCAGTGGTGGATAAAAATGCAGGTGGTACTGGGCACCTGACTGATACATGAGTCTATTTTCCACCATGTCCACCACAAAATAAATATCAGAACCTGTTTGTCTAAGGTGACCCTCAATCTGGGCCTTGAGCTGATTCAAATCCTTGAAATGTCCGCACTCTATATTCTGGCGGTAGAACTTTTCCTGCACCGCTTTCCTCCATTCAAAAAAAGCCTGGTCCCTAGGGGCATCGTGCCATGTGTACGGATAAGAAATCTCTGTCAAGGTAACCTGCCACGAACCTTCCAAATGCTCCATCCTTCCAAAACCTTCCCCCTGATGCTGCGTCGTTTTAATATCTTCTCCACTTGATACATCTTGTCCTTATTCAGTTTAACTTTTTGAAGCTCCTCCACGTAAAAGTAACCTTCGATAGGTTCTCCATCAAAAATCTTTGAGTTTGTATACAGGGGGAGATCTTGCAAGCTGCTCGGTCACTGTAAACGCTTCATCTGTAAAACTTTGTTCATATTTCTTGTCAAACACATCTCACAGTTTAGATATTCTTACAAGATCTTCTTTTTTAAACTTTATCCTTGAGCCCTTGCAGCGTCGACCGGGAGTAGAGCCGTACAGGTTTTGAAAAACTTGAAAGGTGTTTTCTAGAGTCACTTCCATAGGCTTCATTTTGGTGCTCGTGTGGTAACTATGGTTGTAACTTCCCACGAGATCCTGCAGGATGTTGAGGTATCGACACATGTTATTTGCAGTAAAATATATCCACATCCTGTTTTTTAACGTGCAGTTAAACCTCTCAGTCACAGATGCCTTTACCTCGCTCAGCGTAGCAAAATGCACAACTCCGTGGTTCTCTAATAAAGCCTTAAATGTTTTGTTAAAAAAATTCTTTCCCCGCATCAGATTGAAGTTTTTTAGGGGTCTCGCTTTCTCTAAAAAAAGATTCAAAAGCCTTTACCATCTCTGCGGCTGTTTTTCTCTTCAGCGCGCGAACGTAGGCCTTTTTTAAAAACATGTCAATAACGGTTAATAGATAATTATACCCGTCATTGTACTCAGCCAGGGCTTGCATGTCACAGAGATCTGCTTGGAATTGTTTTAAGGGGTTGGTGACAAAATATCTGTTTCTCGGAAAATATATTCTTGCAGGTTTATGTATAGGCATCTTGCTCTGATAAGAAGTCTTACACTTTTTCGCACGTAACTTTATTACCCGTTTCGTCCTGTACAGCTTTAAGCAACGTCTCTACTCCCCCAAAATTACCAGGATGGATAGGATCGTAGAAAAACTTTTTCATTAATCTCGTTTCAGCCATCTTACCTTATACAAACTCTGGCTTGTAATGACAGAAAACACAAAACATAAGTATATTTCAACCTTTTATTTTCTCTCTAATGTATTATTATACATACACATACATGTGATCATGAAAAGCAGGAATGCTAGTAATATAGGATTTTAAAAAGTTAAATGTTATAACAACATCACATGATTACAATATTAGTCTAAACACTTCCAACTGATGGAAAGAAAGAATGCTACACCCTTCTTTTAACCCTCCCAAACCTTTGTCATGGTTTGAAGCTGCTGCAATTTCTTTACATCTTCTCCAATCAACTGCTCATACAAATCGTGTATAGAAGTGTTGATTTGTTAGTTCGTACAAGTAAGCTTCTGCCACAGCCCTGACTCTGCCATCATCCTCACAAATGTTACGCGCAGTTAGAAGATGCTGAATAGAAGCAATTAATTGTTGATTATAAAGTTTCCGCATCAGACTGTACTAATGGTCATGAAAAAAGTCATCCTCGAGCACATCCTTGCATCGATGTTGCCGTAAACTGGGGTGGTCCACACTACACCCATAGCAACATTCAATCACAAATTTTTTGATGGTCTCATTCAAGAGATGTATCACCGCAGTTTTTACAACTTTGATAAAACCTGAGGGGACCCATCCATCAAATTCGTCCTTGCCCTCTCCTCTGGCATCCTCATCCTCCTCTCCTCCGTCATCCTGAGTGTCTGCAGGTGACCCCTGGCCTGGTGGAAGCTGGGAGTCCTCCATCTCGTTAGACTCAGCTTCCTCCGCTGTTACGGCCACGGTGGATCCTACCCGGTAGAACGTTAAGAAGCAGTCATCAGGCGACAAAGGTGAGAACTCGATCTCGAGAGAAGAGTAGGAGGAGAAGAAACACTCCGGCGAAGTTGCTGGTGAAGGAGGGTGATACAGCTCCTGGCAGTATCTGTCGCTGTCCGGTGATCCAAACAGCAGCAATGTGGATGACGCAGAAGGGCTCCCTGTATGCATCAAGAGCGATGGAGAAGCATACTCCAGATCGCTGTGATCTCCTCCTCGCACGACGTCTTCTGGATGCTAGTTCCCATCCTGTTCATTGTGTTGATCGATGTATGACCTGAGTGTGTCCTTACAAACCTGAAGGGTGTGTGGTTAATTCCTGGGGGGGTGAAGTTTGAGGAGGAGAGAGCTCAGTGGAGGCAGGTCTACAGAGCCAGGGTTTTCTTGACTGCTAGAATCTCACCCCAGTTATGGCAGCTGCGGAAGAGAATGAAAACCCGATCTGCTATTTCCTTCATCTTCTCCACCCAGGCTACGTGAGGTATTGCTAACAGTGTCCTAAACACACAAGTCAGAGTTAAAACACTCAAGAACAAAAAGATCCCCGTCTTCATTTTCATTAGATTTCCGGTGGCTTGCACGGAAAACCAACGGCCTGTAACGCCTGTTTTCGATTGCCACACAGCAGTGAAAACCATCCTTCTTTTGGCTAGCTCAACATCATCCAGAAGACTCTCCAGTCTTGGACTCTTCAGTCTCGGACGTTTGGCTGCAGACGCTGCCGGGATTTCTTCGGGTTCTTCTTTCACTGATAACATCTCCTCAGCCGAGCCCTTACCTCCTCCTATATGACGCGGTATCGCTAGTTTCAACACTCCCCAGTCGTTGGAAGTTAGCATACCCACAGTGGTTAGAGGTCCCAGCTTCTCACCTTCCTCGTCGAGCTGATACAGACAAAGGTCACCTGTTTCATACTTGAACACATAGCCCCATCTTCCCTGCAGTCCATAAGGCTCCAAGGACCATTCTTCCTGTGGAGAGTCAGGTGGCGGTTGCTGTGTTCTGCATAGAAACACCATACTTTTCTTGGGAGCATTTGGTATCACGAGCTGATCTTGATATATCGATACTGGAGTCTCACAAATGAGAGACCGCCGAGTTTACATCCTCTCCGGTGCCTGCGTAGATTTCTCCTCTATTGTCACTCTGCTTTTTGTCCTGGCCATCTTGAATCAGCTATCTTTCACGCCAAAGTCGTTCTCTACACACGGACTGTCTCAGGGTTTTATCCTTTACTCGAAACCCCTCCCCTGTCCACTCATTGGCCCTCAAACCCACGGATCAAACAATACCTCCCTCATCTAATTAGTTTCTCATCTTTACCTTACAGGGACCGGTCTTTGAAGCTGTTAAAAAAAGGAGGACTTTCCGGCACCCTGAGCCATACTCATACAAGACTTAAAATGTTGACAGCTTCTACAACTTAACCTTTCCTATTAACCCGTAACCCTTTCTCTTATTTAAACATTCAACAAATATATTTCTCACAACCTATTGACCTTAGCTGTAATCAATCTTAACCCTACCCATAAACTCCCCCTTCCTTAGATGTCAAAGGCCACCTGACCAGATGTGAACAACCAGATATATGTCAAAGGTCACATGACCAGGTCACCTGTCAAAATTGTTTGATTGATTGATAAGAGGTCAAAGGTTACCTCTCAAAATAGTTTGATCAAAGGTTGTCTTTATATTCTCTATAGTAGCCATGATGCCCAAATTTTGACTGATACTGTATGTATGTATATAGCGGAGCCACCAGGATGACCCTATTTGTTTATTTGAGTATTTTATTATCCACCTTGTATATTGTGAACCAGTGTAACAAGTGAATGTCCCCAGTGTGGAATCAAGTCTATCTTATCTTATCTGAATAAATATGCATGTCAGGATCATGCTTAGATCACTAAATTAAAATCACATCCTGACAACATTTAGACTCCATTACTTTTGCCACCATTACTTTGATTGATGACAAAGGCCTGTTTTGCTTTCTCGTGAAAATGAAGGGATGGAGAATCCTGAGGAGGCCACCAGCTCAGAAGTAATGTGTGGAAATTTTTTTTCTTTTTCTTTATTTCACTGGAGGTACTACTAAAGGATTGGTTTAGAGTTTTATTCTTATGAAAGTATTTTTTGTTTCTGTAGAAAAAAATAATCGGCTGGAAAATCAGAGTGAGGTCATCAGCTCCAATGGTAAGTCTCCAGTCATCATAACTTTTATTTTTTACTTAAAAAATGTTGTACTACTGTCAGTCTTAGTCTATGCAGACAGACATCTACTTATCAATATCACTTTGGGTATCATGGCTAGTTTGTTTTGTTGTCAAAGATGGAAAGATTTGTGTTTTATTATGTTTTTTGGATATAATTTTATCTCTGGAGATACTTCTGTTTATTTTTAGACATTTTGGTTTTAGACATTGAGTGATCAAATTTGCCTTTACTATGTATATGGTTCCAAATGAAAGTATCAAATTATAGCATAGTTTTTCAAAATAAAAGTTCAGATTTCTGATGCTCAGAAATTTTGAGGAATAGATTTCAACATGTGTTGTTTTTCCACCAGGAAAAAGAAAACTTAACCCATGGGGAGGTCACAGGTACAACAGTGTAGCAGGACAGTCGAGGTGATGACCCAAGAAAGAATTTGACTAGGATTTGATTAGGTTTAATATATTTCATCTTATATCCTCTGGAAAGACCCTCTCTGTGCGGTTTCCCTAAGGCATGCTTGTTGTGTTATGTTGATGGTATTTGTTCAATTCAGATCTTAGTTGTGTCTTTTTAGTCGTTCATTTTTGTCTGTCAGCGGTCTCCAGCTGACAGACATTTGTATAGAACATATAAAAGCAAAGTGAATTATTTAGCTTTATACCAAGATGGGATTGGATGTCTTCACACTCTAAGTAAGAAAGATATGTTCTTGTGATTGGCAGGGGTCAAGCCAAGAAGATCTGTGAAAAAGCCATGGAGTAAAAACGAAGTCAAAGCTGTCACAAAACACTTCAGACCACATATTTCTAAAGGACACTTTGCATCCAAACTCAAGTGTGAGCAGTGCCAGCTTGCTGAGGACCCTGTTTTGCGGCATATAACTGTTCAAAACATTAGGGATTTTGTGAGAAACAGGGGGCTTAAAAATAAACAGGTCTCATAGAGACAGTACAGTACACCTACAGCATCTTTTATTTGGGTAATGATAGAGTTCATGTTGAGAAGCACTGGTTACAGTGCCAGGTTTAATCTTAATTAGATGGCACCATTTGGACAATATTGTATTTGGAAAGTCAATTTGGACAGAAGTTTTTGTTTGTTTGTTTTTTCTGTTATTGACGGTTTTGCCAGAGTGATATTTATTATTATCACATTAAATGATTTTATTGCCAATTATTTTACTTTGAACCTTGTTTTGCACTTAATGTATTATGTTAAACTTTTATTGAACATTTTATAAAGATTCCACGTTTTATATATTACATTAAAAATATTTTTTATTTAAAGGAATTGTGATCTAACATTTGATTTAATTTCCTCCAGTTACTAATGCTGTTTTATTCACTATCTAAACAAACAGAGCAGTCACACAATTTCACTAAGAACAACTTCAAGCAGAAGTTCAAGCTTCTGACCATGTCAGCCACTCGTTTAATAAATGCCAATATTTATCAATTTAAAATAAATCTATTTCTCATATTACTGAGGTTTTCATCATTTACAGATGTTAAGTAGAGAACTTGAACTCAGCAAAATCATACTGCAGAACTAAAACTTGCTCAACAATTAGTGCTCTGTTCCCTTAATCAAGGCTGAGCTAGTTCTCTATGGATTTAATGTGTATAAATAATGTTCAGTTATGCCAGATTGGTCCTCACATCTAAGGGTTTAATAGGCTTCAGAATCAGAATCATCAGTTCAATCAGAAGTTTATTGCCAAGTAGGTTTGCGCATACAAGGGATTTTGACTTGCTGTAGTTAGTGCAGAATAAACATTAAGTAAGAAATATAGGAAGATAAAAAAACAAGTATTATATAAACATTATACATATATATGCAATATCTTCTGCAACGGAGGAACTGTAGTGCAGGCAGAGGTGCAAGTATATGACATGTAATAGTTAGAGTTAACAATGTATTCATAGAATACTATAAATGTGCAGATATACAACAGGATGAAGTGTTCACAAATAAGTAAAGACTTAATGTTACGCAGAAAGTCTGAAGATGATACATTCATATAGCATGTCGATCTGGATGGGGAGAGGGAGAGAGTCAGTATCAGAGGGGGTTCCAGAACTTGTTTATATGGCTAGTAGTGGATGGAAAGAAACTGTTCTTGTGGTGTGAGGTTTTGGTCCTGATGGACCAAAGGGGAGTGTCTCAAAAAGTTTGTGACCCGGGTGGGAGGGATCAGCCACAATCTTTCCTGCACGCCTCAGACACCTAGAGATGTACAGGTCCTGGCGAGATGGAAGATTGCAGCCAATCACCTTCTCTGCAGACCAAATAAATTCTGCAGTCTGCCCTTGTCCTTGTCAGTGGCAGCAGCGTACCAGATGGTGATGGAAGAGGTGAGAATGGACTCAATGATAGCTGTGTAGAAGTGCACTATCATTGGCAGGTTAAATTTATTCAGCTGCCACAGGAAGTAAATCCTCTGCTGAGGTCCTGGGAGATGGTAGTCCCCTGGAAATGAAAAGACTCCACTGTGTCAATTGTGGAGTCACAGAGGGTGACGGGGCAGGTGAGGTTGAGCTCTTCCTGAAGTCCACAACCATCTCCACGGTCTTTAGACCATTAAACTCTAGGTTGTTCTGTCTGCTCCATCTCCCAACTGTAGGCGGACTCGTCATCATCAGTGATGAGTTTATACACTGAGACTGACTTTAGTTTTCTCTTCGGAGCATCATGCAGCTATTCAGAAGTTGTAAATTTATGGGTAAATCTTTTTAAAAAGTCAAGCATTTGAGTTTTTTAGAGAGAGAGCAATCTGACGTTAGCCAAGCGGCTAGCACTAGCTAATTGGCTAACAGATAACCTGGGGTGCATGTGTGTTGAGAGCAAGTTAACAGTGACAAGTTTATACACTGAGACTGACATTAGTTTTCTTCTCAGAGCATCTTGCAGCTAGTCAGAAGCTGAAAAAATTATGGGTAAATGTTTTAAAAAGTCAAACATTTGGTCAGAGAGCAAAATCTTTTGAGACAAGCACAGTTGGGTTTTCCTGATTAAGTGGGGACCACCCAGTCACTTAACTATGGCTGCTATGTTACACACTTGTCAGTTGTCTTTATTTGTGGGGACCACGTTAGCTAAGTAATACTATGCACATTTACTGACAATGACATGACTTTTTCATGCATTAACTCAACAAAGCACCATGTGTTACACACAGCCTGTTACACAGGCAAGGTTTACTCTCAACAGTTCACATCAGTCCTTGGCCACAGGTCAGTTCAACCCTGTAATCTTAAGTATTAACTTAAAGTCACTGCAATGCTACAGCAGGCTACATACAAATCACATCAATCATAGCCAAGTTGTACCGATGCAAAAATATTTTATTTGGATCCAGATACAGAAATATTGAAACTAACACAAATGTCTTAATTTCTCCTTTTACTTTTTCTTATGTTTTAGTTTGATAAATGTGTTCATGTTGATGAGCTTTGCATTTATGGTGAATTATTCTTTCAGTCATGTGCTGACGAGTCCCCTGATATCAGAGTCTCCAAAATAGAAAGATGAAATTGCTGCTGTGGAAAGACATATGATTTCCTTCATCACATCATGCCACCATCCTGGAAAGAGCAACTGCGATAAGTGCCTTAGTACAGAGAAACTTTTTTTGCAATAAAAGTCCTTACTGTTATGACTTGTGTCCTGTGGTAATGCAGACCTTAGTTGTGACAACGTTAACACTAGGTTTATATGATAGTGGGTTGTAAAGTAGTTAAATAATTTGACTATGATGGCAGACTCTACAAAGTAAGTTAAACCTGACAGTGTGTTAAAGTGGTCCTAAAGAAGATAGAAAAATCAGAAATGTATATATGCGGACCCCATTAATTACTAAAAACCTGACAAGTCCCACAGGAAGCTGCCCCTGGACAGATGAGAGACTTTTCTTTGTCTAATTTGCCAATCTGAAGTGACATGTGTGTTTCTGGCCCCAAAACCCAGGCCACCAGTAGCCCCACGAAGCACAGTACCCAGGAAGCCCACCACAGGGACAACCACGCATTCACCCAGAAAACTGTAGAGGAAGTCCCTGGACATGGCCCCCACAACATTTGGCAGAGGCTTTCATAGAGGTGCTGACACTCACTGATGATCAGCTAATCAAGTGCATTTACTACTCACCCTCTAAAATTATAATAAAGAAGGATGTACTACATTTTAGCTTTTTTTTTTTTTTTAAAAGGAAAATAACATGGTGTAATATTTCACAAATTGTTATATATCAGAGGTTTATTTGCCTAATTTCAAGACCGAGTTGAACCAGATGATTTTGTACTATGTCCCGATAGATAAGATCTCAGAACCGAGAGATGGTATGTGTTCTTTTACATATGAAAGCAACTGTGACGCAGTCATCCTATTTTGTCCATGAGGATTATGATACTACAACTCTCCATGTATGTATGTACAGCATATCCATGATCCATCTGTGTGGTGCAGGTGGATGAGGGGGTGGTAATTAACAATGACATCTCTTGAGCTAGGTCTAATCAGTGGTCTCTTTAACTCATGCTATATTTATCTCCTCTTTGCAAGTCTTCGATCACTGTTATTATCACTTCATCTCCATTTTTATTTACAACCCCTGTTATCACTTTTTTCTTTACTTTTTCTATGAAAAGTAATGATTAGAAAACGATAATAGAACAACAGACATTACAGATGTTTCAATTCACAGTATCATACTTTGACACAGAGTCAATATTTTCTTTAATATTTTTGAGACTGGACAATACAAGACAGATAATTCAATAAGGTTTCAGAAAGCTAATTTAATTCAAAACTTAAAATACAAATTTGACAGTTGAAGGTCATATATTTTACTTTATGTGGTATGTTTGAGTGTTCCATTTCATTTAAAGAATTCCTTTTCAGTTGCAGAAGTTGGGAGGTTGAGTCTTGGTTGAGGTTGAGTTATGGGTAGAAAAGCAAATACAACTGAATGCGGATTTCCTACAACAGAATTGAGTAAATGCAACTTACCACAGTTTTCAGGTAAATACACGTACCAATACTGTACACATCTCTTTTGTAGTTTTACTATTTCACAGTATTCAAAGCAAGTAAGCAGGCATGCTTTTTAAGAAGTTAGATTAGACAGACAGCTTTACAAAGTGTTTGCCTTGTTTTACAAAATGACTCACCACCAGTTGAGTTTACTTCCAAAAATTCAGGGTCTAGTGATCAGTGGTTTAGTGTTTCTACCCTGTTTCCTATTATTTGTTTAAGCCTAGTTGAATGTTTGCTTCACCCTAATCGTAGAATGTGAATGTTTAATTCCGATCAGATGTGCTATACATAAAAGCAGTATTTCCCCCTTGGCCAAAGTGTATGTGCAATTTCAAGTCCCCTTCACACACACAGACAGGCACACACACACACAAACACAAACATGTATGCAGATGTACAAACACTAACATAAAATAACTGTCTAACCCACAAGGTACAAAGGTGTATATGTTGAAGAAGAAGACAGAGGAATGGTGAAAGCAAAATGAAGGGAAGAGTGTATGTGTGGGTGTACGTGCACATATTACTATCTGTGTGTGTGTGTGTGTGATGGGGTAACATGAAAATATTTTCTTTTTACAAGTCTAAAGGTTTGCGCAGAGTGGAGCTGTCAGTCCTGCCAAATCTCTCTTTTTTTTGTAACAGGCCTTAGAAACTAACACACTAACACATATAATAAGAAGGCCCCAGACACTGAGAAGCATGCATCCAGGTCCAAATGTGTGTCTAGGACAGATAGATATAGAGGTCACAGAGGTAAACAAAGAGAGAAAAGCTAAAGGCATAACATAACAGAAGGTTACTTGGAGGGTCAGTTTTTACAATTTTAAAAGAATCACACAAATAAAGGAAATAGTCAGTTGAGGGCTAAGCTAAAAGAAGAGGCTGAGATGAGAGGTGAGAGTCCAAAGTTAGCTGGAATTTCTTTCAGACAAGATAATGAGGAAGACAACAAGAAAATACAAGAATGTACAATAAAGAAGGGAACAGTTAGAGGAACAAGTCCAATGTAGATGAGCCAGAGAGAGAGTGCGTGAAAAAAATTGAGTATGTTTGATATACATAAGTATACATATAAATAAGAGAAGAGGGGCAGACAGTTAGTAGCACTTTTCTAGTCTACCTGACTACTCAAAGCAGTTTCACCCATTCACTCACACTCTCAAACAGCATGTCTCAGTCCACATAGGCTACACAGTGTTTTCTTCTCAGCATTCCCACACACTCATACAGGCAATGTGTCTTGCTCAAGGACATTTTGATACATGGCCCGGAGAAGCCAGGAGTCTAACCATCAACCTTCCAATTGGTAGTTGAATACTCTTTTCAATTCAATTCAATTCAGTTTTATTTATATAGCGCCAAATTACAACAAATGTCATCTCAAGGCACTTCTACATTTTCTACTGAGCTACAACCAGTCCTTATAAATTGCTTTGAGAGGAGAACAAGATCATAAAAAAAGCAAATGACACAATGTAAAAAAAATTCAGAAGAGAAAAAAAAACACAAATTTAAGATAGAAAAATGTGTTTGTGTAAGTGACAAACAGAGTGAGGGTGTCTTTGAGTACAGGTAAGCCTTCCTCAGCACCGACCTGTTTATCAATAATGGGAGCCAAATACGGAAAGGCCTCGATGTTTCTCTGGCTTCAAGTGGTCAGCAGAGTCAAAGCGATGGGATCGAGGACTTCACATGGCTTTCTGTGGATTACATTTCCAACTACTCCTCACTCCAACAGGCTTAGATTAGGTAATACTTGCAACTCTCCCATGTGTTGTCTTTACTGGTCATGATCAGTGCAAAGAGAAGATTCTCTACAAAAGGTCTGACCAGGTAAAAGAAAAATCTGGAGAAACAAGTAATTTGATTGTTTATAAGCACAAATCGTGAAATAAATATAACAAGAGGCAGCAAGTCACATCTTAATAATTTCATACACAATAAGGGAATTGTTCTACCAACAAAAGAACAAAAATCTGAAAGTTTTAGTTGCCGAGCACTCTAGAAGAAATGCCTATACATCTGCTTATTCCTCCAGTCCAAACAAGAAATCATGAAGCAGTAGTTCAGGTCAAAAAACCTCGCTAATCAAGGTCTAGTGCATCAATTAATGCTCACTTTAAATATCAAACTTGATAGAAAATATAAAAAATTCTATGACTGATGTAAATTTTTGAGACTGTCTTTCTCTTATGATTTCTAGGGTCATGGAACAGATGGACCATGTCAAGTTATTGTTACCATTACCAAAGTTGCCATGAACATACAATGAATCTTAAACTGTTTTTTTTTCTATCCAAACACATGATTTTTATTTTTTCATGCAAAAAAAAAAAAAAATACTGATTAGAGGACAGTCTCCAGGTATTTTGCAAAATCACCACCAAAGACATTTTCTTGATAACCAAGTGACTACTGTCATCCCCTAAGGCAACACAAAATTGTGTTTTACTCAAAAGTTGAGTAAAACACATCCTCCTCTCACACATCATGTTTTGTCTTGAGACAAAGAAGCTGGAACATAATAACATAATAAGACTTCAAAAACCTCTTTGTATTCCTTGTAGTGTCACTTCATATTCTTTATATTCCTAAAAATATTTACTTGGATCAAAATTTATTGGACTAAATTGGACTATGGTGAATTGGATAAGATTATCATTCGATTATGATGAAATAGATAACAATTATTTTTGTTGTGAATTCTATGTATGTACGTAAATAAACTGAACTGAATTGACAGCATCAGTGGACAGTGAGTCCAGTGGCATGCTGAATAATCAGTTGTAGCTATTGTAATTTGTTTAAAGGGGACATATAATGCAAAAGTCACTTTTCCAGCTCTTCTACACTAATACATTTGAATTCAGGGTGCGTACGAAGTAAGTTGCTCTGTTGTTGGCTGCAGTGACCAGCACAAGACCATGCATAAGACGTGAGTCTCAGAGAAACTACGATGGGAGTGGATTAAGTTTATTTTTGATTTTTTTTTTTTAAAAAGTGGGGTTTTTTTTGTCTCTTCACTGTTTACCTTCACAATTTCTTTAATTTGTTACAAGATCATTTACAATCAGCCATAATATTATCACTCCAGGCCTAATATCAAGTAAGTCCTCCTGATGCTATCAAAGAGCTCTTCCAAGTCATGTCTTGGACAAAAAATATTTGATTGTGTCTTTGGAGGTCTAGCACCAGGACTGTAGCAATATACCTTTGTAATTTATGGGCTGTCGGATGGGGTCTCTTTGGATAGAGCTTATTTCCCACAAATACTATAATTTACCATCAGATTGGTATTTAGAATGTTTGTAGGCTAGGTGAACATCATATACTGTTTCTATAAGTGCACTGAAAGCAACTAGAGGCACTGATAGGCAGCTACTTAAGCAAAGTGCTGTTGTCATAGATGTGTGTGTATGTCTATGAATGTAAAGTATTTTTCTATATTCTAATAACGTACATCTGTACCCCAGCTATTATTCTAATATCCTGCTTTTTCTCATGACTTGAGTAACAGATTACCCTGATGCGAATGCTCAGACAGTCTTCTGAGGAATTGATCAATCTTAGCATAAAAATAGTCAAAAGATCAGAGATGATATTTATTTGATATGGAAATGTTTATACATATGCATTGAAGCACATTAATTATTCATATTGTGTTGTTTTTTTTTCTAGTTGTCTGCAATATACATTATGTATTCCCTTCTTCTGACAGACATATCGTTTGAAAAGGTAAGAAGAAAAGAGGTTAAAAAAGAAGATTCAATCTGTTTTTTTCATGTTGACTACAAAAGAAGGAAAGAATGAAAAACTTAATTATATGAACAAGTGAGATGTGAAACACAATGACAGAGAGAGACACAGAATAAGAAATAAGTTTTTTCTCACCTTGAATTTTCTTGTCTATTACTGAAAAACAAAGAAGAAGTCTCTCTCTGGACTATAAATACACACATAAAAACATTGTCATCAACCATCGACTGTCTTTTTCATTCACTGTCCCTTTTGCGTCATAATCACCCTGATAGTGTACAGCCACCGTGTTGCAACAGAGCTGATAGCACAGAAGAAGGAAGTTAATGCTACTGGAGTAATACTTCAGTAAGTATTTTAATGGGAATTTGACAAAACATCATTTTAAATGCTGTATTTGTGCCTTATAGTCAACAATTATAAACAGTAGCATTATGTTACATTTAGTACAGAAACCTTTTTTTGTTCTTTATTAGCATTCCATGCTAACTAACCTAGCTCTCCCTGGTCATCAATCTTCTTGAAAAAAGTAATGTGATTTTCCTGTTAAGTTCATGTGACTGCAAAATTCTTACGCTCGAGGCAAGGCAAATTTATTTGTAGAGCACAATTTGTACGCAAGGCATTTCAAAGTGCTTTACAGCTACATAAAATCACAAGAAGAAGATTAAAAGTGAAGAGTGTAGACAAAACACGTAGTGCATATGAAGTAGTTGTCATATGCACAGCTAAATACAACTGTTTTCAGCCTAGATTGAAATATTGTCAGAGTTGACAAAGACAAAACTGCTAATGTTATTGATTTAATGTGGCTGTTAAAGGTCAGGTCTGAGTCCAATATTACCCCTAGATTTCTAACTTGATTATTAGGTTTTAGAGAGAGAGTCTCTAGGTGACTCATAACACTTTCTCTTTGTTTCTGTAAGCCACGAACAATGATTTCAGTTTTGTCTGAGTTTAGCTGGAGAAAATTGTTTTGCATCCACTCACTGATCTGTTCGATGCAGTGACCCAATGTATCTACAGGCCCATGTTCTTCTGCCATCAGTGACATGTAGATCTGAGTGCCATCTGCATAGCTGTGGTAGGATGTACCAATTGAAGAATAGGGGTCCCAGGATACCTATTCTTCAACCGACTTGAAAAAAAAAGGTAAGTGATTTTATCTCCATTTTCGTGATGTGAGTCCTACCAAATGGCTATGACCAGCAAAGGTCATAGCCATTTGGTCTGAGACATGGTTACCAATTTCAACAAAATATTTCCTGTCCTCAAGATAGGACTTGAACCAGTTTAAAGCACTACCAGATATTCCCACCCAGTCTTCTAACCTCTGTAATACGATTACATGGTCAACTGTGTCAAAGGTGTCACAGTTTATGTTTTAATAGTCTTGTTTTCAGTTTCTTATCTTTTCTTTCTCATCATGTTTTCAGGTTCTTGTCATGTTTCTCCCCTGTCACGTTAGGTTCACTCATGTCACCTGTTTCTGTTCACAGCTGCACATCATCACTGATCACTTCCCCTCAGTATTTAGTTTCTAGGTTCACTTGCACTCATTGCAGAATCCTCACCTACCCTTCATGCCACAGTCACGAAAGTTGAGGCTGGTATTGCCTCATAGTCTTGTTTATTAATCATCGTCTTATTTAATCACAGTGCCACAGTCTTGTTTTTCATAGTTAAGTAGTTAAGTTTCTGTTTTTGCTCCTTGATTTTTGGAATAAAACTTTTTTGAATTTGAAGTTCTGCATCTGGGTACTACCTTTCACCACCGTTCCTGACAAAAGGCAACACTCAGGTCCAGCAGAACTAAGACTGAGACTTTGCCTGCGTCTGTATTCAGGTGAATATCATTTGTCACCTTAATCAGAGCTGTCTCAGTGATGTGGTTGGGCCTAAAGCCTGATTGAAAAGTATCAAAAGCATTGTTAGACAGGAGAAAGTCAGTAAGCTGTTGGTATACAACTCTTTCTAGGACTTTGCCTAAGACTGGCCGGTTTGATATGGGCTGGTAGTTGTTCAGTACTGTGGCATCAAGATTGCTCTTCTTTAGAAGAGCCTTAATGACAGCAGTTTTTAAGGTCTTTGGAAATGTTCCAATCTGAAGTGATATGTTAACTAGATGAGCAAGTTGTGGTAACAAACTGTTCAGCACAGACTTTAGAAATCTATTGGGCAACTCATTAAGGCAGCACGTTGATGAACTCAGACTGCAGATTATCTCTTAGACTGTTTTGTCAGTGACAGGTGTCTAGCTGGCTGCAGAATACTTATGTGTTGTGGAAATTATTGCATTTTTAATCCCTTAAACTTTATTGTCATTAAAGAATCTTGCAAACTCATTGCACTTTGATGTAGAAATTAGTTCTAAAGGCAGTGAAACTGGGGGGTTTGTTAATCTGTTTACTGTAACAGTCAGGTCACGAGAGTTGTTACCGCAATTTTTGATGATTTCAGAAAACAAACTCTCCCTTGTTCTACGCACAGTCTGGGTGAACTCATGTCACGCTTTTCTTTGTAAATCTCATAATGAATCTGGAGCTTTGACTTGCGCCATTTTCGTTTGGTTCATCGGCACTCCCTTTTCTGTCCTCTGACAGACTCTTCTTTTCTCCATGGTGCCCTTTGCCTACTTTTAACCATCCTAACCTTGATAGGAGTTGTGGTGTCCAAAACATTTAAGAGACTTAATATGTAAGAGTTAAACAGATCATCAACATTAGAACATTGGGTGTTCTCAAACCTAATCATTTCCATAAACTGTGTCCTTGTTCTTCCCTTCCCTTGCGGTTCTTCCCTGAACAACTGCAGACCCAACTGCTGGTTTGAGTGTAACAGACAGGTCAAAGAAAACACAAAAATGATCAGATAAAGTAACATTGACAACATCCACATTAGAGATAACAACACCCTTTGAAATGAGCACATCGAGAGTGTGCCCTCTGCTGTGGGTGAACTCAGTCACATACTGAGTTGGATCAATCATTTTAAGGACAGCAGTGAGGCCTTTAGCTTGCTTGTTATGGGCTACATCCAAGCGCACATTCAAGTCCCCTGTTCTGACTAAACAGTCAAAAGCAGTGCACACAATTGAAAGTAATTCAGTAAAATCATCAATAAAACAATTCTGTGGTGGTTTGTAAATGGTGATATAAAGTATGAAAGATTGTTTTATCTCCATTTTGAATGACACATACTCAAATGATGAAAAAACCCCGAATGACCATTTGTGAGTGGGTATATTGTCCCCGAATGTGGTACAAACACCCCCACCCCTCTCGTTTTCTCGACACAAAATTGAAATGAGGTGGACTAGACTCAGTCAGGACTACATTAGCTTTGTTTTTGTCGAGCCATGTCACAGTTAAAAACATAAAATCAAGATTGTGAGAGGAAATAAAACTATTAATTATGTTTATGTATTTAGCAGACGCTTTTATCCAAAGCGACTTACAAATGACTTTCAAAGCGACTTCACCATTTTTTTTTTTATGCAGCCTGTGTCAACTGTTCCCGTGACAACAGGAGGAATGATGTGGTTGATACATATGAAACAGGGTTCTATGCATAAACATGCAGCCTGTAGGAGAGCAGGTTATATGAAAAGTGTGTCTGTGTGTGTGGGTGCTCCCTTACCTGGACCTCTCTCTATTATTGTTTGTTGTTCCTGAACCGTCTCTCATGCTGTTAGTAGCCCCTCCCCCTTGACATGGGAGTTTGTATATGTTAGTGGTGGATTGTGACATCATCGTCGGATGGTAGATTAAGATCTACGTCAAGTTCACTGGATTGCATTTGACCACACACGCCTACGCAAGCAAGTTTCTCACATTTGGAGAATCTTACCCTTTTCTTTAAAAGATTGAGCAAAATGAGTCTTCGAACTTCCAAAATAAAAAAAAATTAATAATGGAAATGCTTTAAAAGGTTCATGTTGTTCTCAAAAAAATTTAAGAACACATATTTTAAACTCAATTCATGTAGCAGAGTATCACAAAATATTGTAGGCAAGAGAAAACAATTGACCGCCTTTTCTTTTCAAAGATTGTCTTGGGCTTTTGAGACCTTAATTGAATGTTGCGAGACAAGAAAGTGGGTAAAACGTGTTAATTTCATAGACGAAAAATATTGAACATAGTTTTAGTCAACAACCTTTTTTTTTCTCTGACGAAAACGAGACGACAACAAAATAAAAAAATATGCTTAAAACTATGACGTAAGTTATTGATATTTTCGTCAACGATTAAATATGACATTATTTGCCAAAGACGAAATCCTATCAGAATTACCTTAAATGGTGATGTGAGACAACTTGAAAAGACATCCAATCAGGACAAAATTCGGATGGCGGCAAGACACTTATTGATGGTAAATGATAGTTGGTAGGCAGTGTGTCATGAATCCCACAATATGTCAGTGCCAGGGAGAAAGCGGCGGGAGGGGATTATTATTGACTCTAATCTAACATTCAAACACACATAAAGTAAGTCAAAGAGTTAGATTTAGTTTAGTAAATTTTAAATGTATAAGAAAGACAATGACTTTTAATGTCGCCAAATTATATGTGAATGCCGTGATCATGTCGCATCTAACATACAGCCTCACAAGCTGGGGACAAACCAATGGCTCAACACTGAAGCCATTGGAAACCCTGTACAAACAAACCCTTAAAGTTCTTGACCAGAAACTGAACAGCTTGCATCATTGTGCCATCTTACACAAACACAATCTTCTGAGCTGGGAGGATTTCATAAAATATAGGAACATCTGTCTGGTCTTTAAAATCCTGCATTGCTTAGCTCCTCCTCCACTGAACTCTCTCATAAACCAACGCAATAACACTGGTCAGAACACTAGAAGCACCACACGTGGTGACTTGTCAGTCCCATCCAGGAAGAGTACATTGGGCCAGTTATTATTTTCTGTTAAAGCAATACAAAATTGGAACTCACCTCCCTCCCATATCAAAGATATACATACCACACTTTTACAGCCACTCTAAAAACATGGATTGCACACACTAACTTTTGGCCTTGTGTTATTTGCGTCATGATCATGGTTGCCATCTGTCAACGCGTGATGTTTGCTTGGTAGCACCCCTGTCTGTCTGCATCCCTGTGTTGTATGTGCTTATGTATTGTGTGATTACCGGTATATTGTATGTGCTGCTTTTGTATGTTTTTAGTCATATGCGCTGTCCCTGCATGATTGTATTGATGCTTCACTGTTCTCCCGCATTCTTACTGATTTATCTTCCTATAGCTATCTTAACTTTACTTTTCTTTTTCCCTTTTTTGTTTTTTGATCAATGTGTTATAATGTATTGTTACTGCTGCTTTTGTTGCTTTTTAGGGTGCCTGTTGTCATCTGGCCGGGGACTGCAGCAGGATATTAGCCATAGCTCACCTTTTTACTGTTTTTGATGCAGTTAATTCATTGGGACTGTCCACGACATAAGAAACTAAATCAAATCAGGCATATGGACTAATTTCCAGTACAGTGTTACAGAAAACAAGGCGCTGTGCAAACTGTGTGGCGCTACCATCACGGGGAAGAACACGGCAAACTTGAAACATCACTTGCAAGCGAGTCATCCTGAAATCCATGCTAGTCACGTTAAGTGACGTTAGTCCAAAATTCCTGCAGAATGTCAATGCATGCATTTGAGCACCTGCCAACAGTGCATTAATGGGGCATGCGATTTTGGCAAAACCAGTCACAAAACCTCTACAATAGCCAGCCAGCCCTAAAAAGGCTCACACCTGTTTCACAGTGAAAGGAGCTGGCCACTCCCGTACTGCAGAGATTTTATCTGGGTCAGATCTTACCCCTCGATTATCCACCACATTGCCCAAGAATTTAACCTTGCATTGCAGGAGTTTACACTTATCCAGCTGCAACTTCAGTCCATGCTGCTCAGTATTTGAATTACCTCTTCCGGGTGCTGTAGGTGAGAGGAGAAATCAGGTGAATAGATGATGTTATCCAGATACACCAGCAGAGACTCTGCCAACTGTCCACTTAAGCACTGTTGCATGAGTCGTTGGAAAGTGGCTGGGGCATTACACAGTCCGAACGGCTTGCGTTCAAACTCATACAGACTAAGTGGGGTTGTGAAAGCAGTCTTCTCCCTGTCCTGAGGGTCCATCTCAACCTGCCAGTAGCCACTGGCGGGGTTAAGGATAGAAAACCACTCTGCTCTGGTCAGGTTAGTCAGTGTCTTCTCAATCCTAGGCAGAGGAAAGGCATCTTTATGGTTTTCTATAATCAACACAACCTCCAGCTGCCATCCTTTTTCTTAACTAAGACCATGGCACAGCCCAAGGGCTACAGCTTTCTCTAATTACCCTTTTTTCAAGCATACTTGACAGCAGGGACTTCACCTCTTTGTACATCAGAGGGGGGAGGGGTCGATACCGCTCCCTAATAGGTGCTGCATTGCCAGTGTGGATCTGGTGCTGCACAACGTCTGTCTGGCCAAAGTCTGCAACGTGCTTGGTAAAAACTTTGTCCCATTTCAGCAGCAGGGTATGCAACTCCTCCTGTTGCTGTTCAGTCAGACCTGGTTGATTAATCATATCACTCATCTCCTGTGGCTCATCTCCTGTGGAAGCTCCCTCTGCCCATGGCTCACTGCTGCATCCACCAAGGTCACTTTAACAACTCCATCCTCCTCCAGGGACAAGCTCAGGTCACGAGATCCATGCACATCAGTTTCATCTATGTGGTACAGCTTCCCTCGTTTCTAGTTAGACTGTAGGGGTGTGGGTTACAAATATGTACAGGGACTCTGCAATTCCTTATCACTGCGTCTTAGCCACCGCCAGGTTACTGGCATGCGGCAGTGCTTCCACCAAGGCACAGTAGTCTGCTCCTCGTGGGCCAATCCAAGCCCGACCCCACACCAGCACCTCACTCTTCAGGGAAACCCTTATGTTGCTCCGGCGAGCTGGCCGCACAAATCCGAGCAACCCATCCTCTTGCACAGTGACCTCAACCTTGCAAAGGCATTCCTCCATACTCGCTGGTTCGTTAACTGTGGTTGGACAGAAACAGACTCTTTGGACCATTTAAACAGGGCATTCCAACATGCACCCACAACATTCATAGCTATAGTAAGTGAGTGTGTACAGTGTTCATCCTTCAAAACAACAACTCCCCATCCAGGTATGCTAATGCCCTCTACCTAAAATTCCAACACTAGCCAATGTAGGGGAACTCTAATCCATTAGCTGCTGTTAACTGGAAAAATACAGAGTCCTTCCCTAGTTTAGCTTGGGTGAAATGTTTCCCCAGAAAGCTCTCTTACATCAGGGTAACCTGTTACCCTGTGTCTAATAACCCCTGCAGCTTAACTCCCTCATTGGCTACAGCTATGGTGGGGCTTTACCCTATAAATGCTTTGGTGGCCCTTTTTTCTTCTAGTGGTGAATTAGAAACCCCTGCCCTCCGGACCTCAGCAGCAGGGATGGTTAGTTTAAAGCCTGCTGTTGGGCAGCTGACTCTCTACAAAACCTAGCTATGTATCCTGCATGTGACGAATGGGTCTACCATGTTCGTCTTGGTCATTAGCGTATGAAATTGGCTGCCTCCTCTCTCTCTCAGGCCGTCTGGAGGGCTGTGGGGCAACTGCAACAGGTTGGAGAAGTAGTTTGATCTCCCTCATTCATTCCTGGGTGAGTCCTCGCATTTGTGCTTTCACATCCTTCATGATCTCTTGCCTTCGAGCCTCCTTCCAGTCATGTCCCTGTGAGGGTTTAGGGGAGGACACATGAATTATCAACAAAAGAGCATCTGGTCAACGTGCGGAAAGTGTATGTATGTAGAGTATGGGAACACACAGCGTCCAATAGCAGCGCCTCCTGATGGATTGCAGCAAAGTCTTCGGCAGGGTTGCGGCGAGCACAGACCTTCAAGGCCTGAGCCAGGAGGCCCTCTTGCAGCCCAAGCAGCAGCTGATCTCGTTGGGCAGCATCAGAGGGGGAGTTATCTGGGTCGTGCTGTCTTAGCCTGGAATATAACTCTTGCAGCCTCAGAACAAATGAGGACACAGTCTCACCTGTTCTCTGTATACAACTATAAAACTATGATCTGAGACAGGGGTGCGATCGCCATACAAGGAGTCCAAGTAGAGGAAAATTGTACGTACCTGGTCTATCTCACCCTCTACCAGGACACTACCCTGCCGCTTAGCTTCCCCAGCTAGCGCTCCCAGCAAAATGTCAACTCTCTTCGCCTCGGTCAATTCCTGTGATCCTAGTATCCCTATTGTCTTATCCCTGGGTCCTTTAAACTTAGGCAGCCGCGGGATACCTAGATACACAGGCATCATCATAATTAGTTTCTTGACTAGCACAGTTGCTCTCGAAGCCTGAGTCCTGCTGACAACGCCAACATTTTGTAGTGGGTGTGGTATGGAGTATGCTAATTTGACAAGTTATAAAAGTATACTAAAAAGGATTGTAAGTTCTTCTTTAAGAGCAAACTGCTAAAAATCAATCAAACAGGTACATTTAATTTGAGGTGAGCACACTTGGAGTCTCAATAAACTGTTCAGAGTCTTATTGGTGTGAGAGTTGCAGTGCACGTGCCAACCACTGACGGTAGCAACTCAGTCGGCCCGAGAGGGGGAGAGCTCTGCTGCGTCCGTGTCCTCCATTCGAGACCCTAAAAACGATCCGCTTCTGCCGTCCACGCTGGCCTTGTCTCTGTTAGGAAGGCAAGACAGCAGTCACTGCACTTGCCAAACACAGTCACCACAATCACGTTTGCTCTCATGCAGGGTCGCTACTCACATAACGGGGCAGAGTGAAACTCTACCCGCTTCTTGATGTAGCCTCCTCAAATCTCTGACACAGCTCCTTTGGTCGCTTGCCATGGCCAGACGTGGTGTTTATGCCCTCTCTTGCTCCTCACTCTCCTCTCCTTATATTTAGAGGTGCAGGTGATTTCTGCCATAGGGAAGTCCCAACCGGGTCAAAGGTTTTTCAAAATAAAAAACACTTCCCAGCACATAAAGCATGCAATAAAAACGGAAGTTACACATCAAACTAAAAGTAAACTGGGATTTAAAACACACACAATAAATGCAATAGTTTACCCGTGTGACACGTCATGACTGTATCTACTATTGTGTGCTGTTTAGTGTTTTACGTTTCTCAGTTGCTACACTTGCTTGTTTTGTTTTTTTTTCAAGTGCAAATACAACTGGCTCAAATCGAATTTGGTCAGGTGCAATAAAGCAACTCTGGTTAGGTTCATGAGCTGTAGCTCATCATGTTAGCCGGGTAATTTCAATGAGGAGTCTACTATAATTGAGTTTAGCTGTTTTAACTCGTTTTCTGAAATTTGCTTTCCAACTTTGTGAAACATATGCAGCAACATTAAGCCAGTTAGCTACCGGTATTTTGTTTAGGCGTGGACATGAAGTGAATGTGGCCTCGCCGTGAAATGTCCAGGATTGAATAGTACAGCGCTGGAATAACTTGTGAAAGCATACAACCTTGGTCTTTTTTGTTTTTTTTCCCCTTGTCCTGTTCAGCATTATGGCAGCAGAATTGTAGTCTGAATACCTTTTATGCCAAACAGATTTGCTTTGCCAAGGGAAGTTTTATAAATGTAAAGCTTAAAATTTAAAATGTATAACATGTAATAGAGCTGAACCGGACCGGGGGACAAGGGAAGAAGAAGAGTAAAGAAGAAGAAACAGAACAAAAATAGAAACAAAAACCAGACAACCAGCTGCTACACCTGTAAAAACAAAACAGACAACAATCTATGGTCTCTGTTGCGAATCCAGCCTTAGCGCCACCAGGAGCACCTGAAAGCAGACAAGCAGAGAAAAAACAAACACACAAACAAACAAAAACAAGCACAAGTAGTAGCAATCGCGTACATCACAACTGTGGATATAGATGACCTGAGACGACATGATAATACATCAATTGCTTAGCGACCACGCTACTGGACTAATGTGTGTGTGTGAACATGCAAAACCCATGGCACAGGACCTACATGATAACCGTGCTTAGTTATGAGTGTATAAGTGTACAGGGCCAAAATCCACAGCCCCCCCAAGCAATCAGAAGCAGGAAGAGAGGGCTACAAGACCCAGGCCATCAGCAGCCCCCATGGAGCACAGAACCCAGGAAGCCCACCGCAGGGACAACCACGCATCCACCCAGAAGACTGCAGAGGAAGCCCCCAGACAGAGCCCCCATAAGCATAGGGCAGAGGCCCCCGGGAGTCAGGGGCAACAGCCCACCGACCCCGCCAGGCCCCAGCCCCCCAGACATGGGCCGTGCACTGGACCTGGGCCCCAGGAGCCCGAGCGCCCCCAAACCCCCCAGCAGAGGCCCCACCCAATACCCGGGAGGGCCAAGCCCCCCAGACTGCCACACAGTGGGTCAGCGCCTGCCCCAGTGCCCCTGGCCATGTGCCCCGGGAGTCAAGACATGCCCACAGGTGGGTGAAGTCGTGAGCAGCGGGGAGAGGCAAGGCCACCCCCCCATCGGGAGAAGCACAAGCAGGCCAGGCGACAGCAAGTCCCAGACCCAGGCCCAATCATCACCACACACACTTGCACGTCCCATACATCCACACGTCCTCCCTCCCTCGACTCCGCTGGGGTGTAGCGCAGCGGGCACACCAGGGGGCCAGCAGCCCCCCAGCCACCACAGACCCCAAACCAGCAGAATAATTAATTAATCCTCCTGGCCCCTCCCGCCCCGAGCAGCAACCAAGAAGCAGGGGTGTGAGAAGACCCCTCCCCTCACCCTTCTGGCTCTTCAATATTTTCTAACAGTGAGCAATTAAAATTGAGGGGCAGCCTACCTTGTAGAACTGGGAGCGCGGCCCACTGGGCAGCCTACATACCCAAAGAGCCCCGCCCACCAGATGCCACTCAGTGCAACCACCCCCCAAGACCTAATGTGTCCGTGTGTGTGTGTGTTTGATAAGTAGTGATATCTAAGGTGTAATTAAAACAGGGGCGGGGAACTGCAGAGTGCAGCCAAGGGGACCACCTACGTGGCCCCATCCACTACACCCCACAAAACACACACGCCCCCAAAACCCTTCATGTGTGAGTGTGTGCTGTGTACAGGAGCCAGAAGGGAGAGGGTAGAGGGCAGCCAGAGACTGGCTGCAATAGGCATCCCCGCTACCTGGGACCCAACACAGGGCAGGAGGGCCTGATGTCCACCAGGCTCGGGGCCTGCAGCGACCATATTCCGGGAGCTACTGTACCCCCAGAAGGTACCCATCCCGCCCCACCCCACTCAACCAAACCCCACCCCTCCCCAGAGGACCTCTACAAAAAACAAACAAACAACGGGGGGGACACATTGGAGGTCCCAGAGCACCCATACTGTGGCGTGTCCAGGGCAACGCAGAAATTTGGAGATGCATGAATCTAGTGACTTAAACCAAGTAGCAGATGGTTTTATGGGGATCATTGAGAACAAATAATTAACTTTTGGTAGTATCATCATTTTAATGGTTGTAACTCTCCCCATAAGTGATATAGGTAAGAACTTCCAACGAGAGAGATCGTCCTCTACTGTCTTTAATAATTGCACATAATTTAGCTTTGTTAGCTCTGAGAGCCTGGAGGAAATGTTTATGCCTAAATATCTAATATTTCCTGACTGTAAAGTGATCGCAGGTATATTCTGGACCCTACAGTTAATGGGCAGAACTGTGGTCTTAGATAGAGTAGTCAGAAAGTACTGAGAATTTATTTATGAGTGTGATCGTGTGAGTGAGAGACGTCTGTGAGTTCTGAAGGAAAAGTAATACATCATCAGCATAAAGACTTATTTTATGCTCAATATTTTGGGATTGGATGCCTTTTAATATTTCTATCTTGTCTGATAGAAGCTGCTAAAGGTTTGATGAAAATAGCAAAAAGTAAGGGAGAAAGTGGGCAACCCTGTCTTGTACCTCTCTGCAGACTGAAGCTTGGAGAGGTTTGATCATTTGTCCTGACACACACATTTGGGGAGCTATATAATATCCTTATCCAGTTGATGAAGTGTGACCCAAACCCAAATTTGTTTAATGCTGCGAATAAAAATTTCCAGTTCACTCGATCAAATGCTTTTTCTGCATCTAGAGAGACTATCGTGGTTTCCAGGTTGTTGACGGTAGAATAGTCTATGAGATTAATTAGCCTGCGAGTGTTAGTGGATGAGAGTCTACCCTTTATGAAACCTGTCTGGTCAGGATGTATTATAAGTGGAGTTATTTTTTTTATTCTTTTGGCGAGGGCTTTACAAATTATTTTAAGGTCTGCATTTATTAGAGATATTGGGCAGTAGCTGGATGGAAGTATGGGGTCTTTTCCTGGTTTCTGTAGCAGGATAATGTTAGCAGAGTTCATGTGTGGGGATAATCTGCCATTCTGCTTAACTTGTAATATCATTTTGTGAAATGCAGGTGCCAAAACAGACCAAAATTCTTTGTAGAAGTCTGCTGGAAAACCATCTGGTCCTGGGGCTTTGATACTAGGCATATGTTGAAGGGCTTCATGGAGTTCTCCTATTGAGAGAGGTGAATCCAGAGCCATTGCCTGTTCGGTTTGTAATTTTGGAAGGTTGATATTACTAAGAAACTGATCTATGTTACTGTCTGATGGATCATTTTGTGATGAATATAAGGTTTTATAGAAGTCCCTAAAATCGTTGTTAATTACATCGGGGTCATGGGTGACATTTCCTTTTGAGTCTTTAACAGAAGTGATTGTTTTCTCTTTGTCTCTCTTTAGTTGGTTAGCTAGGAACCTTCCAGATTTATTGCCATGCTCAAAGTTCTCCAAGCGAAGTCTTTGTATCAGAAACTGTTTGTTTATCAATAATTTTGTTTAATTCAAGTTTAGCTTTTCTTAGTTCATTCAGTGTGTGTTCCTCTTTGGAGGTACTGTAGACAACTCCTAATGATTTAAGCCTGAGTTCTAAATCTGATATCCTTGAACTTTCCCTCTTTTTCTTATTTGATGAAAAAGAGATTATTTTGCCTCTCGTAACTGCTTTTCCGGCTTCCCAGAGAGTACAAGCTGACATTCCTGGCAGATCATTGGAATCTCCAATTCCTCGCTGGTGGTATAACTCTGTTATTCTTCAGTGTGATAGAAACTGGAGCGTGATCACTGATAGTGATGGGGTGGATTTTGGTGTCTGAAATATCCCTCATCAAGGAACTGCTAACAAAGAAATAATCTATTCTTGAATATGAGTGGTGTACCGGTGAGAAGGTGTATTTTCTAAGAGTGGGGTGGTGGGGGCGCCAAGCATCACAAAGACCAAAATCATTCATATACTGTTTAACAATATTTGTGGACTGCCAGTTCCGCTGACTTCCTGAAGTACTGAGTCTGTCTACTCCTGAGTCAGAAACCATGTTAAAGTCCCATCTGATGATGAGTGTGTTATCTGAGTGATCAGAGAGTGAAGTGAAAAAGGAGTGAAAAAATGAGGGTCATCAACATTTGGACCATATATATTTGCAATGCATAAATTTATATTTTGAATAGATAAATGAACTATTAGAAATCTACCTTCTGGATTTATAACTGTGTTGTTTACGGCGAAATTTACTCTTCTGTTTATCAGAATGGCTACACCTCTTTGTCTGGAGTTGTAACAGGCTGAGTACACATGAGGAAACTGTGCTGTGGTGAGAACATCATCTGCAGTCTTTGATAAATGAATCTCCTGTAATAAAACAATGTCTGCCTGTAAATCCTTCAACTTATTGGAGATTTCTAATCTCTTTTCCCTGGACCCAGCTCCATGCACATTCTATGAAATAAACCTTAGCGTGGACATGCTCAGACTAACGCAGTGAGTGCTGGATGCTTCCTAAAAGCATCCTGTGCGTGTGTGTGCATTTATGCTTGCATGAACATGTCATTGTTGGTGTTTCAGTTGTCAGTATGAGCTTGCTACAATATGTACTTGCGCTGTCGATGCTGTGTGGTATTTGATTGCATGCTCTTCTCAAATCTCTATGTGCGCTGTGCTTGTTAACATTACTTATTAAGGTGGAAACGCAGCGGGTTGGGGAAGAAAGACAAAATATAAAAACAGTGAAAAAGAGTGGAAGTGTGAGATAGAAAAAAGATAAACAAAAACAAGACAAACCCAAATAAAGAAATATGACCTGCATACATCCTGCTGGTGAGACTGGCAGTGAGCTGTATGTTTTGCTTTGACAGATAACTGTGAATTGAGTAGACTATTTCAGAGTTACTTATATACCATTTATGGGGATATGATTTATACAAATTAACGAATACAGATTACTTGGGGTTTAGAAGAGCCAAGGAGTGGTTTCCTGGTCGCGGTAAAGCTGCCCGTTGATGAATAATTTATCCACCGCGATGACAGCTCGGGAGCCTCCTTCCATGAACTTTCTCCGGATGGGGAACAGAACCCTGCGTCTTTCCAGGATTTCTTTTGGAAACTGGTCGTTGACGCTGAAGTCCGTTCCTCTCAGCTCCCTGCCATGGCCCCTCACTTGGACCTTCTGTTGGTAGTGCTCGAACTTGGCCACAATCGGTTTTGGTCGGAGGGCATCAGGTCTCTTTCCTCCCAGGCGGTGGACTCGGTGAAAAGGGATGTTTTTCACTGCATCTCCTGGAAGTTTCAGCTGATTTTGGAAAAGGTTTTTTACTGTTAGTTCAGGATCCTTGTCTGCCTGCTCCGGGATTCCAGAAAACATCAGGTTGTCCCTCATACTACGAGCCTGGAGATCAATAATTGATTCTTTCATCCTCTTGTTATCATCAGAGATCCGGCTCATTCCTTCGGTGAGTGATTTCACCGATCCTCTGAGGGCTGCGTTTTCTGCAGCCGGCGTCTACACCTGTTGCTGGCTGAACTCCAACTCCCCTAATGCCTGGAACTCTGTGTAGAATTTCTAACAGAGACATACGGGCGTCGAAGCTGGATAATTTCTTATCGATTGTTGTCAAAATGTCCGTAGAATCATTACCAGCTGGAGACGTCGCTCCGGGTGACTCTTCATTACGACTTCTTTTGGAGGTTGAAGCCTTGTTGCTGGCAGATGGGGTTTGGTTAGTTTTCCCCATGACGATCCTGTCAAAACACTCGTCGATGTAATCCGTGAGGCTCTCCAGGCTTTCTTCACTGTACTCCAGTGTTTTGTTTTTGTTTCACCCGATAATATATTTATTTAAACAATAGTTATTGGCGTAATTATAATCTTACTATATTGTTTTCTCTATTAGAGGCGCGCCTTGTTTGAATCTGCCGATAGTCTCACACAATCTCGCGACACTACAGCATCACTCCTTGCACTCCTTACATACAACCTTGTTAAGACTTCAGTGGCTTTCTCTGGTGTGACTTTTCCCCCTCTCATTTATGCCGTAGTTACTGAAGACGTCAGATAACAACAGTGATCAACTTAGTGCAAAGATGGTGAAAGAAACCCAGCACAACATCTCAGCGTTAGACATTTTTCAAAGTATGTAAGTGACTCGAAAGAACAACAGATAAAGGAGGAGGCTATAGCAAAATAAGTTGGTCACGCAGGACTAGGAATGGACCGATTACCTTTTTTTTTTTTTTTTTTTTTTTTTAATCCAACGGCCGATAAAAGATCAATTTCACACCAGGTTATTAAAGACAGAAGGTTAAAATACGCGTTATCAATTTAGGTTGATTTATTGACAATTTCAGACAGTCAACTATTAACGTTTTTGATTCAGACTGAAAATCCTCCAAATGTCTACGTACATACACACGTGGACAAAATTGTTGGTACCCCTCAGTTAAAGAAGGAAAAACCCACAATTCTCACTGAAAGCACTTGAAACCTACAAAAGTAGCAATAAATAAAAATTCATTGAAAATTAAATAATCAAAATCAGATATTACTTTTAAAATGTTGATTAACATAATTATTTAAAATAAACAACCTAATGAAATAGGGCTGGACAAAAATGATGGTACCTCTATAAAAGATTGAAAACTATTTGACCAGAGTGACATGATTAACTCAGGTGTGTCCTTTAATTGACATCACAGGTGTTTCCAAACTCATAATCAGTCAGTCTGCCTATTTAAAGGGAGACAAGTAGTCACTCTGCTGTTTGGTGAAAAGGTGTGTACCACACTGAACATGGACAACAGAAAGCGGAGGAGAGAATTGTCCCAGGACATCCGAAAAAAAATTATAGACAAACATCTTAAAGGTGCAGGCTATAAGACCATCTCTAAACAGCTTGAAGTTCCTGTGACAACAGTGGCTCATATTATTCAGAAGTTCAAGACCCACGGGACAGTAGCCAACCTCCCTGGACGTGGCCGCAAGAGGAAAATTGGTGACAGATTGAAGAGACAGATCGTTCGAATTGTATCCAAAGAGCCCAGGACAACCTCCAAAGAAATTAAAGGTGAACTCCAAGGCCAAGGTACATCAGTGTCAGATCGCACCATTCGTCGTTGTTTGAGCCAAAGTGGACTTCATGGGAGACGACCAAGGAGGACACCACTGCTGAAAAAAAATCATAAAAAAGCGAGACTGCAAAAATGCATGTTGACAAGCCACAAAGCTTCTGGGAGAATGTCCTTTGGACAGATGAGACCAAACTGGAGCTTTTTGGTAAGGCACATCAACCCTATGTTCATAGACTCAAAAACCAAGCATACGAAGAAAAGAACACTGTCCCTACGGTGAAACATGGAGGAGGCTCAGCAATGTTTTGGGGCTGCTTTGCTGCATCTGGCACAGGGTGTCTTGAATGTGTGCAAGGTAAAATGAAATCTGACGACTATCAAGGCATTCTGGAGAGAAATGTGCTGCCTAGTGTCAGAAAGCTTGGTCTCAGTCGCAGGTCATGGATCTTCCAACAGGACAACGATCCAAAACACACAGCCAAAAACACCCAAGAATGACTGAGAGAAAAGCGTTGGACTATTCTAAAGTGGCCTTCCATGAGCCCAGATCTGAATCCCATTGAACATCTGTGGAAGGAGCTGAAACATGCCATTTGGAGAAGACACCCATCAAACCTGAGACAACTGGAGCAGTTTGCTCATGAGAAGTGGGCCAAAATACCTGTTGACAGCTGCAGAACGCTCATTGACAAATACAGAAATCGTTTAATTGCAGTGATTGCCTCAAAAGGTTATGCAACAAAATATTAAGTTATGGGTACCATCATTTTTGTCCAGCCCTATTTCATTAGTTTGTTTTTTAAAATAATTATGTTAATCAACATTTCAAAAGTAATGGCTGATTTTGATTATTTAATTTTCAATGAATTTTTATTGTTACTTTTGTAGGTTTCAAGTGCTTTCAGTGAGAATTGTGGGTTTTTCCTTCTTTAACCGAGGGGTACCAACAACTTTGTCCACGTGTGTAGTCCCTAATTTGCAGATATTGAAAGAAATTATTATTTTCCAGTCCAAATTTCTGCTGTAATTGAGAAACGAGGCAAATACACCTTGTATATACAGATCTCCAACACATTTAATACCTTTCTGGTTCCATCTAGAAAAAGCTCCACCCAAACCAGACAGGGCAAAAGTAGGGATTTTAATCTATTGGTAATGCAGAGGATATGGATTTAATATTGTAACTAGATTTGATTTGTTTCCAGATAAAAATCATGTTATGAATTATAGGATTACTGTTATATAATAACCTACTGATCTGAGTTGGCGCTAATAGAATTGTAGCCAGTGAATGTGGATGGCAATCCCTCTGTTCCATCAGTAGGCAGTTAGGTGGGGACTATGTGGTGTTTAGGCCCCATAAGTCTTCATCGCTGAGGCCCAGTAGTAAAACAAAAAATTTGGAAGTGCTAGATCTCCTGCAGATTTAGGCTTACTGGGATATTTCTTATCTATTCTGGGAGCTTTGTGTCCCCACAAAAAGGAAGTAATTAAAGAGTCTAATTGTTTAAAAAATGCTTTTTTTTTTTTTTTAGAAATATTGGAATATTTTGAAACAGACATAGTAACTGTGGGAGCAAGACCATCTTAACCGAATTTATTCCTCCAATCATCGAAATTGGGAGTGCATCCCAAAGCAATAACCTAGAGCGCAGTTTTTCCTATTAAAGGAGGAAAGTTTTGTTGTTAGAGAGAAGGATACCGTCTTGTCACTTCTATACCTAAATAGGTGAATATTTCCAAGGAGATTTTAAATGGGAGATTAATCATGAAAGTCAAATCATCCATGTGAACTGGCATTAAGACACTTCTTGTCCAATTAATCCGATATCCTGCGAAAGTACCAAATAAATTGATTTTATCTAAAAGTACCGGAGTAGTAATTTGTGGACGTGTTAAGTAAAGAAGAATATCATCTGCATATAATTATATTTTATTAGTTGTTTCTTTAGTGGTGTATCCGTGTACCTGAGGGTCAAGTCTAATACTCTGAACCAATGATTTGATTGCAAGAGCAAAGATTAAAGGGGAGAGGGGGCATCCCTGCCCCGTCCCCCTACATAAGTTTAATTAGTGACAAAAAAAACATCTCCGAGATTGAATCTACTGAGAACTTCAAATAAGTATCGCCACTCAATCTGATCGAACACCTTTTCGGCATCGAGCCCAATTATAACAAGATCAGGGGGCCCAGTCTGTTAGCAAGTATTTCAGCAAATAGCTTTCCATCAACAATCAGGAGTGAAATAGGGCGATAGGCACCTACTTCCTGTGGCTCTTTCCCTTTCTTATGAATCACTGTGATCACAGCTTCAGTTAAAGTCGGTGGTAGAGCACCAACTAATTAAGGAGATAACTTTTCACCATACGTTTTATATAATTCTCCAGGGAGTTCGTCAGGACCTGGTGATTTATAACCTTTTAACGAGGTCACAGCAGACTGAACCTCTTTGATTGTGAGTTCCTCATTTAGCGGTTTTACAATCTTCAACACCTAACCTGGTAGATTACATTTATCTAAAAACGTATTTATAATCTCAGACTCTGAGGAGGATTTAAAAATATACAAATCTGTGTAAAATTCGAGGAATCTGTTATTAATATCTTTAGGTTTTGTGAGTATTGTGTTATCACGGGCTTTTACTTTATGCATTGTCCTATCGCTCTCCATTTTTCAGAGTTGTCAAGCTGATAATTTATGTGGTTTATCCCCAAATTCAAAGAATCTTTGTCTGGTATACAGGAATGCTTTATTTATTTTCACAGACAAAATTTGATTGTATTCATACTTCAATGTTGTTATTTTCCTGTGCAGAGTTGTAGATGGAGATCGAGTATTTTCCTGAGCCAGTACTTTGATCTGTTCTTCCAGATCTTTTAATTTGGACATGTTTTCTTTTCTCCTTGATGCTTCAAATGAGATTATGCTACCTCTAATATAAGAAAATAAGTCTATGTACCATTGTGTGTGACCAGGAGTCTTGCGGGATAAAATAGCCCATACCTGATGCCGGACTTATCGCGCAGTATCCCCCTGGCACGGTTGAATAAAGCCCTTCGCTTGGCCACGGCCGGAGGATAGTCGGGGAATATTTGAATCCTCTTGCCTCTGAAGTCAAGTTGCTTCGCCTCTCTGGCTTTCAGTAGGATGTCCTCAAGCACATGATAATAGTGTAGCCTCAGGATGAAGGGTCTGGGGGGCTCCCGAGGGTCGGGGCTTCTCTGCAGGGTCCGATGCGCTCGGTCAATAAGTGGCTTCTCATCCAGAGATGGCACATCTTTTAGCAGCTAAGCTACAAAGTCGCGCGGCCTGGATCCTTCCACCCCCTCGGGAACTCCGATGATCCTAATGTTGTGCCTCCTAGACCTGCCTTCCAAGTCCTCCCACTTTTCAGTCAGTTTCTCCACTTCGGAGTTCAGTCGTGTTGGAGAGCAGTAACGTCGGAGTGGAGTGAGGATGACTTCTCCAGCTCTCTAATAGTCTTCTCGTGCGAGGCCGTGGCTCCTTCAAGTGTTGTAATGGATGACTGAATCTCCTTTTTAGTTGTAGCCAGCTCCTCTCTCAGCTCAGTGCAAACACTTTGTATGCGTGCATCTATGGAGGCACATATATCGTTCTTGATCTGAGTGACTTCATTTTGCAAGTTAGCGATAGCAGCTAGTATTGCACGGTTAGGTGGGTCCGCCTTGTCACACATATCATCAGGTAGAGGTGTGTCACCCGTGTCTGAGGGCCTGCTTCATGTTGGTCGTTTCTCTTAGTTTTCCGCTTTTTTGACATAGTTGTTTTTACATTGGTCTGTATAATGCACTTTTATGTATCTTTGTGCGTCGTTCCAAGGATCTTAAGAGCAGATTTACAAAAGTTTAGTGTCTTAATAAAGATGAAGTTATCAGAGCTCATGCGAACACGTTTTACTCTCCCATCACTCAACAGCGCCCCCCTGTCATGCTGATTTGAGCACATTCTAAATTTGTTCTTGACCAATCAGATTGCTTGGTCGGAAACTACTTGTATAAATTGAACACTAATACCATTCCATAACATATTGATAGTGTTTTTATTAAATCCTCAGAAATACAAGTTTAACGAGAAAACATGATTAGGATTTACACTTTACAATTATTATAGATTTAGTTGACTAAAATCTTATGATTTTTAGTCTACTAAAATGTCATTTTTGTCAAAAGACTGACTAAAACCAAATCAAAATTTTCTGCCAAAATTAGCACTGGGCAGAACATACATGCTTCCATTAGGTAACATTATTAGACAGCATGGCATAAATTTCCATTGCTACACTGATGATACTCAGCTGTACTTATCTATGAAACCAGATGAAACCAATAGGTTGGTCAGACTACAAGCATGTCTTAAAGACCTGGATGACTCAGAACTGTCTGCTTCTAAATTCAGACAAAACTGAAGTCGTTATCTTTGGATCCGAGCACCTCAGGGAGAAATTATCTAATTGTATAGTTACTCTAGATGGTATTTCCTTGGCTTCTAGTTCTACAGTGAGGAACCTTGGAGTTATTTTTGACCAGAATTTAACATTTGACGCACATATAAAACTGGTTTCTAGGACTTTAAGATGTCATGATCTGCCTGCATCTGAAACTATTTGTATCAATAGATGACTTGTATTATTTTATCACCACTGCTTTATAATAATGAAATGTTGAGGTGGAGTTAATCCTTTAACAGAAACTAGAAAATGCGTCGAGTTTAATATTAGAATGTAATTTTGAATGTAAAAATCACCTTAATGTAACCAAAAGCAATATTACCCAATATTGTAAAATCAAAATACTGTAGAGAGTTGTCAATTATCACTTTCTATTCTTACTTCCATCAGTGTTTAGGTATGTTGTCAGAGAGCTGAAAATTCATAGCTTGGATCCGCAGGAGCATTGTCACCAATTATCAGTGATAACACTGCTCATAAAATTAGGGAATTTTCTCTTTTAAAAAATGAAAAAAAAACAAAAACAGGATTTAGATTAAGCAGTGATAGTTGCAAGCAGTGGAATTGGGTCCATCTGAGACAGTAACTGCAGTCAAGGGGGTTGTCGGTTGTGTTTATCCTCTTTTCATACATTAATGAACTACACTTCCTGTGTCATCCATGGGGCATTAAAGAATGCCTACCTGACATTTTTTCATGCTATTCTATTGAATTTCTTTTGTTATAGAAAACCCTGTACATTTTGCCACAGCTATGTGGGCATCCTCTTGCCCAAATTAAGATGTGCATTCAAATAATTTCTTAAGTTGTCATACATTAGAACACCCTTGTAAATTGAATTTTTTTATTTAAAGTCATAATTGTGACAGAGTATGATGGACTATGAAGGCCAGTGACAGAAGTAAAGGGTAATGGATTTAATAGAATTTGAAATGAAGACATGAGTTCAGGAACTGTTGAGTAGGACCCAAATGTGACCAGCAGGAGTAACAATGACTTGGTGAGATGGATAAACCCAGCAAGAGTCTAAACAGAGTTGGATTAGTCAGAATTCAAACCAGGTAAGAGTTTGATCAGAAGGTAGAGAACTCACATGTGGGAGTGAAAGATGGGGAACCAGATGGAGGATTCAAAAACCTCTAGGGGCTAGGTCGTGATACTGCAGTAGGGGTTGGAGAGAAAGGAAGGCGAAGGTGAGCAGGCACAAAGGCAAGAGGGAGAGGAAGTTTGTCCAAACGGTGATAAGGGTTACTGGAAATATCTGTCGATCCTGGCTTGCATGAATGAGAACAGGTTAGGACAGGGGAGATATAGAGGAAGACAAGGGGATCCAAATCCTATTTCCTTAGATTCAAGCAATAGCTTTCAGAGAACTCACAATACTCCAGGAGTGAAACAGATCAGGTCCAGGATCCAAACAAGGTGTATCCATTGAACATCCAAGGGATGAGGCGTGAGACTGATCAAGTAATTAGGGACTGATGCAGAGAGCAGAAAAAAGGAAGAAAAAGATAGGCTGATTGTAACACACTGCAGAACATTGCATTCTTTGTTGCTGGGGTTCTAAAAAAAAGGGTTTAGTAGAAATCAAGGAGAAGGATGTCCCACGCACACACAAAAACCTATTTTACTATCTTTTTGGTGATTCACCAGTGACATTGACATTCCCTGGCTCCATACCCTAACCATCACAGCTGAGTGCCAAACTCTAACACCCTCATACAAGTATGTGTCATTATGACTTTTTCTTTTTCTTAACCAAATGCATTCTATTCTTCTGTTTCTTTTGCATCATAACTCTTCATTTTGTCCTCATTTCTCTCTCTCAGCTAATTTCTTCTAATTTAGAGTTTAAGACTTTATTTAGAAAAGGCTGCCACTAATATATTGGGCTGTTCTGATGGAGTCTCCCACCAAAAAATTGTAACAGTTGTTGGTCCACAGTCCAACACATTGGAGTTTCACAAGACTCAAAAACAACAAAAGTACTATTTCTTTCTGGGTTCATGTTACATTCTTATGTCTGCCTTTTCAAAACGTGCCAATGTTTTGTAAGTGCTTGAAACTGTCCCGTTAGCCTTTGCACACACCAGCACAAAAACAGTGAATGGTGAAAGCCACCTCACCTGCTGAAAAGCATTTCAAGCCCAAAGTAAGATATGACAGTAATGTTACATGACATGCTGACACACAGTGTATGTAACTTTTGTTCAGAATACCTATAAGACAGAAATCATTTAGATTCTATCTAGATCATGGTGTAACATTTCCCAAGGTCTGCCAGATGTCATTCAAGGGCAGTGATTCAGTTAGACTCCCTCTTGAGGCAGAAAAGAATATTACAAAACAAATACTTAATTTGCCTTTCAGGGTGCATACACATAGAAAATTTTTTGTCAGACTTACAAAACAGATGACCAGACTTTGTTTTTCTTTTCACTGCCTTTCACGGCTCTGAAAGTTAGGAGAAAAAGTTCCATTCTTCATTCTTAGAAAATGGATGTCCAGAAATTTTTTCGTAACATAAAATGTTAAGAGTGAGAATGAACGCGAAATTTGCGAGTTCATTAGTACCAACAGATCTAAAAATAAATTTTAAAAAAAAGTTGGGAAAGGCTAGTAGTACTTGTAAGGAACATGCAAAAACTTTAAAAAAAAAAAAATTAATTGGCGCCAGAGTCTGTAAGTAAAGATGAGCAAAGGTTCAGCAATCTTCAAAAATCAGTACATAATATCATCGAAATATTTCAAGAATTTGGAAACATCATTGTGAGCTTCTTTGAAATGGCTTATGGCAGATATTTTGTCAAAATGTGCATCACTTCCCTTTTATCGTACTTGGGCTCTATGGAATTGCTAGCTCCTCTTGGTCCACTGAATATAATTCAATACCTTCTTATAGTCTTGTATTTCTTGTAAACTCTATAACACACTTGTTTCACTCTAGCACTTATTTTTTGGATCTTTCGGTGTTTTAACACTTTTATTACTATTAACGTCCACTAGTTTAGCATGGATGCTAACCCCATTCGTCAATCTCCCGCTTTCACTCGCTTAGGGTGTCAGATGTTTTTAAGTTAAATTAATCATTTTAGTTAGATTTTACTAAATGAGTTATTCCAAAGTGATATTATAATATTGCGGTATAGACATATATGAACCATTCAAACGTTATAAGCTGTCATTATATATTTCTATTTCTGCTGGCAGGTAGAACCTCTTCCTGAACACTCTCCTGATTCAAAACTATGTCATGTAGAGGTGGGCAGTATTGTCATTATGTTCATTCATTTTTGCAGCATCCTTCTTTGCACAGCTCCAGGGGTTCCAGAGCAGTCTCCAGCACAGAGCCAACCCAATTAGTTTATTAAGTTAAGTCACTCTGATGTTGCTGCCCCAACAGATGGCTGCAAAGCAAATTTCACTCTCCATCACGTACTTGTAGAAGCAACATCTTGGAGCAGATACTGAAGAACATAGGTTTCCAACTCTCTGCAACTCTCATTTCTAGAACTGTAACTGCATTTCTTAGAAATTGTGATAATTCAAGGTTGAGATCAGGATGATAAGTTTCAGTCTTACAAGCTTTTCCACAGCTTCTCACCTCCTGCCATTCCCCCAAAGCCCATAATCTGTGTCTGCTTCCTGCCACCAAAATTGGACAAATCAGTAAATACAGGAGGAATAAATCATGAAAATCTAATGAAAGTAAAGACAAAAATTCACAACAAAACAAACAAAACACATATTAAATGTGGTTTGCTGAATAATAGATCTGCATTGCCCATGTCTGTTTATTGTCAGTGTTGGTTGGTTGTTATTATATTGATTTATTTTGTTTTTCAGAAACCTGGTTTCAGATGTTAACATCAATGAATTATTTTCCAATAGCTATTTAACATTTCACATTGAACCACAGGCTGAGAATGAGAAGTGGCAGCTATCGTCAAATCAGGCTTACTAATCAGTCCTGACCCAAGATTAGTCATAGCTCTTTTGAATTCCTGACTCTTAGTTTTTCCCCATTCATAGTGGAAATCCCAAAGATCGCTTCTGTTTGCAGTTGTGTATCATTTATCAAGTTTTCAATTCTCAGATAGTTTTCAGTTATTGCTGAGAACAGATAACGTCCTTGTAGTGGGGGACTTAAACATTCATGTAAAAAATTACAACCTAAGTATTGCCTTTAATTCTAATTACACAAATGTACTCACTGTCTTCATCATATCCTTGATCTTGTTCTGACGTGTCATTGAGAGTGAACAATTAACAGTATTTCCTCAAGGTCTTACCAAGGTGTTACCTGACCATTTTTTAATAACCCTTAAGTTTACATTATTTGACTACACAGCAACTGAGAAGAAATTTCTTGCTACTATCTATCAGAGAATGCTTTAACCAATTTTAATTAATCAATTAATTTTATTGTTTTCTTCAATGCCAATATGACAGAGGGCAGCTACTTAAACTTTACTCCAACGCATTTATTATCTTGTTGAAAGAGCTAAAGCTTAAATGAGTTCAATACTAAACAATGTTGCTTATCTGAGAAGAAGGTAATCAGTCAGGGGAGGCTGGCTTTTTGATGTATTTCACCTTCTCACTATTGTCACTGAAGTAAAGCAGCATTGGAACCTGGTTGATTTAAACCATCAACTTGCATTTCAGATCCTCTCCAAATCATGCTGTTCAAAAGAAAATTTCCCTAAACTAACACGTCAATATTAAATTTGATCAATCTAGCTTTGGTGACAGGCGATACACCATAGGCTTTTCAGGCTGCTGTAAACCTTAACTCTTTACTTAAAAAAAAAAATTAACAACCAATATCCAATCTCCCTTTTATATCTAAAGTAATGGAACCTGCTGTCCAGGGTGTACCCCGCCTCTCTTGGTCGCCAGTCCATCACAGGGCCACACAGAGACAAATGAGACAAACAACCACACATACACTCGCTGCTAAGGACAATTTTAGAGACACCAATTAACCTAAAATGCATGTTTTTGGATGGTGGGAGGAAGCTGGAGAGAACCCACGCATACATAGGGAGAACATGCAAACTCCACGCAGAAAGGCACCAGCCAGGAGTTGGATTTTAGATTCTAATCGAAATTTTAAAAGCAAAAAAAGAAATGTGATTTTTCTTGTCAGTACCCGTCAACACTCTGGCAGCAGCAGTTTGGATCAACTTATGAATTTTAAGAGACCTGTTTTGGCATCCAGCTAAGATGACATTACAGCACTCTAACCTAAATGTGATAAATGCATGGACAATTTTTTCAACATCAGTTTTGAGCAGAATTTTCCATATTTTTAAAATAATACATAAATAAACAAAGCCACTCTAGAGGCCTGTTTTATGAGAATTAAAGGACAAATTCTGATCAAAAATCACCGGAGCTTCATGACAGTAGAACTGGAACCCATGGTAATGCCATCCAGAGTAATTAACTGACAGGCGAGAGAGCCTCTGAGGTTTTTAAAAGAGCTAAACATGCAGTGTCATGGAATGTGGAAGGAAGGACCCAGATGCAGAACTTAAGCAAAAACTTGATTTATTTACAAAAAAGAGAACAAAAAGCACAGCTGAGCTGGTTATCAATAATTATTAAATTGTGAAAAACAAAACAAGACTATGACTGTGGGAAAGTAAGAGGCGAAAACCTGACCTGACAAGACCTGAACAAACGTGTATCTGATACATGGAGAAAGGTGAGGATTCTGCATAGCACTGAGGGAAAACTATGTCAGCTGATAAGGATTTAAGGTGTCTGAAGACTTTACCTCTTTTGACAGCACTACCGAGCCCCTTGACATTGAAAAATGTTTCATAGATTTTTTAGTGTCGTTAGAGAGCAGTAATAGTGGACAAATGTAGCTATTACACATTCAGGAGTAAGAATGGACTGGCAACCTCTTTGTTGTATTTTCTGTTTCATAATACACAAAATGTTTGCGCAAAAAGATTTGGACACTAGGAAGTCCAGTAAAGCCCCAGGTATGTTTTTTTTTTTTTACCTCAGAACCATGTTGTTGTTGTCTCTGCAGTATATGAGTTAACATGGTCTTGCTGAAATATGGTCTTTCCCTGAAAAATACATCACCTGGATTGCATAGTATATGACTCCAAAAATTGTATATTTCATTATGAAAACCATAATACTTAAAGTCCAAATGGAGTTCTGCACACTGAGTTTGCAAATATACAAAAGTAGGTTTTATTGGTGCAAGGACATTAGGTTCGGAACCTCTACTCAAACACATATAACATGTTTCCATGCAAATCTCTTAATTTGCTTTACGTTGGCTTTTAATGTGTGTACTGTTTGAATGATGGTCCGTCTCCTGTGAGCTCAGGCCCACAGAAGGCAAAAGTATTTTTCTAACTTTCGTTTTGTTTTTGCATGGTGGAGCTATGATTTGTATCTGAGGATCCAGCAACAAAAAGAGATATTTATCAGAAAACACTAAAATAATTTCTTACTTTTATGTTGTTTGTAGTTTGTTGATATTTTCAATTAAACACACTGTTTAAATTATACACAATTGCTTGCATCTTATTCTTAAATAATTACTTTTAAAAAGGTGGTTTTGCTTCATTGTGTCTACATATTTCTTTGCAACAGTGAGACATCAGTACTGAAGTTTGAACAAGCATTACAAACATGAAATTATGTCTTAACACTTGCATACACCATGTCACAAAAAGCTAATAATAAAAAAAAAATCACATTCTTCATATTCTTGACTAATCACAAATTCACCTGCTTTTCTTTTTCCTTTTCTCAAAATGCTGGTATATATAAATTCTAATACAAAGATTGAGCAAATCACAACAGACGTCAGCTTTACAATGATTCATCCACCAGTATACAAGTAGAACACACAAAGCCAATGTATACTGCTGCCACTGAAAAATATTACATTTATTTTAGCAGTATTTGGGTTATTGTTTGTGGATATTTTTGTATTTTTTATTTTTTTTGCAGTAATCAAAAACTATGTTGTGCTATTCATAGTGGAGAGCAACACTGACAGTTGTAATTTATTCACTATGTAGATACATGCTGTGTAACTCCTTCCATGATGTTATCTTCAATCTAAAAATATACATTACATTAAAAAATTATATAAAACAAATCTATGTGGGATTTATTAAAGAGATGTTGAAATGTAGGTTTTGTTTTACTCTCTATAATCAACATTTAGCTAAAATATCAGTTTGGGTTTATTGCAGCCTCCATTATGCATAAAGTGGATAAATGTGTCAAGTATCTGCTAAGCATTAGTACAGTACAATGAGATAGTAATGGATGCAAAAGACAAAAGCAACTAAGACATTCCTTGTTTCTCTGAAGCCTTTTATTTTCTACAAAATCACTTTGGACACTCTGGACAAACTTGGACCCTTATGTATTACCTCAGTAGAACTTTTTCTGTCTGATCCAAAAATATTTGTTTCCATAATCAAAACCAAGATGGTGTTGGCAGGTAGTGTTGTTTTTGACAGCCTGTTTTAATTGTAGTCTTTGTCTGAAGCTGTCATTTGAGTTTTTATTGTTTTTAGTCATGTTCATACTCCATCCATCCATCCATTTTCTATACCGTCAATCCGTCAGTCGGGTAGCGGGTGGGCTGGAGCCTATCCCAGCAGTCCATGTTCACACTCTTTTTGGTCTATTCAAGTTTGAGCATTTTAGTCAGAATTATCCTTGACTATTTTCTTTTAGTTTTAGTCGACATAAACTGATTTCAGTCTGGTTTTAGTCAATAAAAATTGTATTTTAGTCTCTTTTTAGTAATGCAATTCTAACCCAGTCAATATAGTATAACTACCTAGTACTATAGATGAAACCAAAATTTTCTTTTAGCCAAACTCATTTCACAATTCAAACAAGGTTGTCTTATTATTATATTATCGTTACCTTATAGACTCAAGAATACATCCATTCCAGACACGGAAGACGCTCTGATTTGAATTTACAACATATTTATTTTACCAACCAAACATGTTAGAAGTACACACACATAAATTTAAATTAAATAAATGAATAAAATAGCACCACATGACAATGCCAGAGGAAAAGAAAATACATTCAAGTTTAACATAAAGAGCCTTAAAAAACAAACAAAAGCCATAAAAAGCCTTGAGATGTCTTGAGATGAGCATTTCTCCCCATCTTTTCCCACATCACATTCCGTTTTCTTTTCCACTTCTATGAAATGAAAGTTTGTCCAAATGTCGTTTTCTTTTTCTCCCAATAACGAACCCCGGCTAGCCGGTCATCGCTCCCTTTCTTTGTGTCAGTTGGTTGTCTGTCAACCCACCGCAGCTGCATCTTCTAAATAATGCCGCGAGCAAGTTGAATAAGTGATGTCGCCTGCGGCTGCGCAGTTAGACACAGGAAACAGAAATACTGCAAAATAATATAAACAACGCGACTAAACGAGATGAAATGTTATAACGTTATTTAATCTCGTCTCCGTTTAGTCAACAAAAATGAAGAGACATTTTAGCAGATTTTTTATTTTGTAAACCATTATTTGTCAACAATATTGCATTATATATTTAATTATAGTTATCGTCACATGACCAACATTTATGTTGCGTCTCGTTTTCGTCATGTGATAAAGGTTCGTTGACGATGATATTTAGTCTTAATTTTCATCGACGAAAGCAACACTTGGCAGGCAGGTGATGTTGACACATTTTGTTAACAAAACAGTGCCACAAAACTTTACAAGTGTGCAGTGTGAATTTGAGATCAACATCACGATGGACAGTTGTGAGAAATTATAAGCTTAATTGACATAAAACCACAAAGAGATGTATGGATAGATGGATAGATACTTCATTAATCCCGAGGGAATTTTAAAAAAATAAACAACTAAATTGTTGGGAACAATGGACCACTTTTAAAGTGGCTCTAAGGGCGAAAAGCAGACAAGCAAAGAAAATGAAGCAAAAAACCCCAAAAACTGTTAGAAGTCAATTTGATGTGTCAATGATCAAATCCCACCCAGACAAACGTGAGTGCACTGAGACCTCAAAACCCTGACATATGCAAAACAACATTGTATCCTCACTTTTTAAATAGTGTGAGATACTTTAAAAAAAAAGCAGCATCAACACCTGCTGTCGCAATAGGACCAAGGAGAATTGGAGAGATAAAAAGGCAAACACCAATTGTAAAATTCTAGGGCTGTTCAGACACAACTCTATTTATATGTACACACACAGCAAATTTAGAAACAAAAGGCTTTCTTTAGCTGATCCAAAAAGGATTTAGAAGAATATAGCTAAGAAATGAACAGACATATCAGACTAAATCTGTTTCTGAAACCACAGGGCCAACCATGCTACCTAGACCCGAAAAATATGATATGTTGCAGTAAAAGAATAGGTGTTTTCCAAACTCAGAAACCTTGTGTTTAGTTCTTATAACTGTGAATAAGACATGTTTTTTAACATCAAGGTAGGATTTTTCAAAATATTGATGGGAACCTTCTGTCATAAAATTATATTGTGATTGATCCAGACATTGCAAGTGTATGGTGATTGGTCCAGACAGTGTAACTGTACAGTTATTGGTTTCGTGTACTATGATAATAGGAGCATGTTCTCCCCATGTATGCGTGTGTTCTCTCCGGGTACTCCGGCTTCCTCCAATATACCAAACCATTCATGTTAGGTTAATTGGTGTCTTTAAAATTGTCCTTAGGAATGTGAGCGAGTGTGTGTGGTTGTTTGTCTCGTTTGTCTCTATGTGGCCCTGTGATGGACTGGCGACCTGTCCAGGGTGTACATGACTGCTGGGATAGGCTCCAGCCCCCCCATGACCCGACCGACGTTTTAAGCGGGTATAGAAAATGGATGGATGACAATGGGAGAGAGAAGAACTTTCACTGTTGTGTGCCTCTGAAATTTAAACAATGTAATGGACAACTATTCAAGCCCAGGGTTTATTAAGCCTGCAGGAAATTATTATGTGGTTCTCACTCTCTACCACCCACTGGGTAGCCATTACATTAGTTCAGGGTTCCTATGCGTGGTTCAAACGCAACCTGAGGCTCTTCATTGTATGTTTGGAAAGCTCTTCCCACAACGCACATAGAGCTCATAGAACTCTGTCGAAAAGCATTTAGCATGTCACAGTGTTGTATGGTTTTGATGGGTAAAATAACGACCATTATTGTCAGCTGTTTAACCCCTTAATATTTCGAAGTCTCGCCGCCGGGACGATGTATATTTCAGGACAAATCTGGAGTTTTCCTAAGCCCCCTTTATATGTACCTAAACTTATTATATCCTGTTGGAAAGCAAAGGTTCTTGAGATTCTAATTATGTATACCACTCCAGGATATAATCATAACTGTGGACACAGTAAACACTTATATCAACCAAAAACTAAAAATTGCCCAACTCACTTATGAAGCCTCACAGTATTCTGAGAACAGATACAACTCCAACAAAAAGGTTCCTGGTCCTGCATTAACTTAATTATCAACAAGAACGTAACGTACTACATGCTGCATTTACATGTTCTTCTTCTACCATATATCTACTGCGATACAGCGATACTGACACCTGTGATCTGGAGCAGAACACTGCAAATCATCACAATAACTTCAGTTGACATGCATGTATTAGCCATAATGTGATACCAAAACAGCACAATAGTCAATTATTCGCTGATAGGTGAAAAGTATCTGCACCTAATCCTATGTGTGAGGCTCAAATTGCAGCGGATTTTACTTTTGAGTGAGGCATTGAATAGCTAATAAAATTCTGAAAACAACAATATGTTTCTTGATGGGTGGGTTTTCTTCCATATATGGCAAAAGTAGAGGGTAAAAAGCTTTACATAGAAGTAGTTGCTAGCTTTGCGTATTTTCAAATTTTGCTGTTTATTTGTCTTCTTTTTTCTACAACATGGCAAACAGACTTCAAAAACAAAATACACTATGGAGGAAGCCTTGGAGGTTTGTTTACGACGGGATAGGGATGTTTCTGAAGAGTTTTAATCAGAGGACAGTGATTTTTCTTTGACTCTAAAGAAGAATTATTCTCTGAAGAGGGAAGCATTGCTCTTGACAAGTAAGTATTATTTATATTCTAATGTTATTTTACTTTATTCTATTATACTTATAGATAAACAGATAGAATAGAATAGAAAGCCTTTATTGTCATTGAATGACTTGCATACAATGAAATTAGGAGCGCTGCTCCGTTTGGTGCCACATATGTACAAATAAAAAACAATAATAGAATATGAAGTAGAATAAAAGTATGAACATAATTGCACTGGTCAAGTGTATTGCACGTTCAGGTGGGGGGGCAGGATGGTTGCGCAAAGATTTAGTCTTTTTAGAGCACTGAATGCTCTGGGGAAGATACTCTCTCTGAGCCTGTTTGTCCTGGCTTTATGCGACCTGTAGCGCCGGCCTGAGGGCAGCAGGTTGAAAAAGTGAGTCCGTCATGATGTATGTCGCCCTGCTAGCGAATTGTGAGCTGGAAATATTGTCCAGGGAGGGTAGAGAGCAACCAGTGATCCTCTGAGCTGTGTTGCTCACTCTCTGCAGAGCTCTCCTGTCTGCTGATGTGCACCCAGCGTACCACACAGTACATCAGGATGGTCTCCACAGTGGCTCTGTAGAAGTACACAAGCAGCTTCTCCTCCAGACTGTTTCTCCTGAGCACCTTCAGGAAATGGAGACGTTGCTGAGCCATCTTCACCACAGCCTTGGTGTTAGCAAACGAGGAGAGGTCGTCCGTGATGTGGACACCCAGGAATTTAAAGGTGTGGACCCTTTCAACGTTGATGATCAGAGGGGCCAGCTCTGTGCTGCGTTTATGGAAGTCAAGGATGAGCTCTTTGGTTTTTGTGGTGTTCAGTGAGAGGTTGTTAGCAGAACACCACGCTGACAGGTTACCAACCTCATCACTATATGCTGACATGTCCCCGCCTGAGATGAGCCTGACCAAGGTGGTGTTGTCAGCAAATTTTATGATGGTGTTGGAGAGATGGTTGGTGTACAGTTCTATGTGTACAGAGAGTACAGGAGTGAAGTCGGTACACATCCTTGTGGGGAGCCAGTGTTGAGTGTGATGGTGGGGGAGAGGTAGGGGCCAAGTCTGACAGTTTTGTGGCAGTCCGTCAGGAATTCCTCAGTCCATCTGCAGATGGAAGTGAAGAGACCAAGGTGGTATAGTTTGTCAGTCAAGATGTCCGGGATTATTGTGTTGAAGGCTGAGCTGTAGCCCACAAAAAGCATCCTCACATAATCCCCCCCAGGGGTTCCAGGTGTCTCAGTGCAGTGTGAAGAGCTATGGTGTCCTCTGTGAAACGGTTTGCTCTATAGGCGAACTAGTGGGGGTCCAGAGTGGGGGGTAGTGTTGCTTTCGTCAATGAAAATTATGACTAAATATCAACGTTAATGAACCTTTATCAGGTGACGAAAACGAGACGAGACCCAACATAAATGTTGGTCATGTGACAATAACTATAATTAAATATATAATGCAATATTGTTGACAAATGAAAACGAGACTAAATGCGGTTTACAAAATAAAAAAAATCTGCTTAAATGTCTCATTTTCGTTGACTAAACTGAGACGAGACGAAATGTTATGTTATTTCGTCTCGTTTAGACACACTTTCATTACATAGAAGTGGAAAAGAAAACGGAATGTCCATCCATCCATCATCTGCCGCTTATCCGGGGGTCGGGTCGCGGGGGCAGCAGCTTGAGCAGAGAAACCCAGACGTCCCTAAATTATTGGAATGCGTGTTGGAAAAAGATGGGGAGAAATGCGGCCACAAAATCACAGAAAAAAACACCATGAATCTTAAGAGACATCTCAAGACTTTTCATGGCTTTTAATTTTTTTTTTAATATATTCAGAGTTTTATTCTATATATTCAGGATTCATTCAATATATTCTGAGATCATTCCATATATTCAAGGTTTATTCAATATATTCAGAGTTTCATTCCATATATTCAAAGTTTGTATATATATATATATATATATATATGTAATATATATATATATATATATATATATATATATATATATATAATATATTCAATTCAATTTTATTTATATAGCGCCAGATTACAATAATTGTCATCTCAAGGCACTTAAGTAATATAGTCCAATTCAAGCCAATTGGAATTCAATTCATTGTAATCATAATCCAATTAATTCATAGAGAGCCAATTCAAAAAATTAATATCCTAGCTAAGGAAACCAACAGATTGCACCGAAACTTGTCTTCAGTCCAATCTCCCGTCCTGAGCGTGCCTGTGGCGACTGTGGAAAGGAACGACTCCCTTTTAACAGGAAGAAACCTCTGGCAGAACCAGACTCAGGAAGGGTGGCCATCCGCCTCGACCGGCTGGGGTTTGAGAAGACAGAAAAGAGGGAAAAGAGGGGGGAAAAACACCATAACGCCATTCAAAGGATATCTGTTGGAACAGGGAAACATACGTTAATAACCACAATAATGTCACATGTACATAAAATCAATTGTGAAATTAAACAGGGGGAAAAAGAGAGCAAAGTGAGGAAAGGTGTGACAGATGAGGTCCCCCAGCAGTCTAAGCCTATAGCAGCTTAACTATGGGATGTTTCAGGATTGCCTGAGCCATCCCTAACTATAAGCTTTATCGAAAAGGAAAGTTTTAAGCCTAATCTTAAAAGTGGAAAGGGTGTCTGCTTCCCGGACATTTACTGGCAGCTTATTCCACAAGAGAAGGGCCTGATAACTGAAGGCTCTACCTCCCATTCTACTTTTAGAAACTCTGGGAACAACAAGTAAGCCTGCAGTTTGGGAGCGAAGTGCTCTGTTAGGAAAATACCTCACAATTAAATCTTTAAGATATGATGGAGCTCGGTCACTAAGAACTTTATATGTGAGAAGAAGAATCTTAAATTCTATTCTGAATTTAACAGGGAGCCAATGAAGAGAAGCTAAAACTGGAGAAACATGATCTCTCCTGTTAGTTCTCATCAGAACTCTGGCTGCAGCATTTTGGATCAGCTGGAGGCTTTTCAGAGAATATGTGGGACAGCCCAATAATAAGGAATTACAGTAGTCCAATCTTGAAGTAACAAATGCATGAACTAGTTTCTCTGCATCACCCTGAGACAGGATGTTCCTGATTTTAGCAATATTACGAAGGTGAAAGAAGGTAGTCCTAGAAACCAGTTTTATATGTGCGTCAAATGATAAATTCTGGTCAAAAATAACTCCAAGGTTCCTCACTGTAGAACTAGAAGCCAATGAAATACCATCTAGAGTAACTATATAACTAGACAATTTCTCCCTGAAGCGCTCAGGTCCAAAGAGAACAACTTCAGTTTTGTCTGAATTTAAAAGCAGACAGTTCTGAGTCATCCAGGTCTTTATGTCTTTAAGACAGGCTTGTAGTCTGACCAACCTGTTGGTTTCATCTGGTAAGTACAGCTAAGTATCATCAGCATAACAATGGAAATTTATGCCATGCTGTCTGATAATGTTACCTAATGGAAGCATGTATAAAGTAAAAAGAATCGGTCTAAGCACAGAACCCTGAGGAACTCCATGACTTACTCCAACGTGTGAGGAAGATTCTTCATTTACAAGAACAAACTGGAATCTATCAGATAAATATGACTTAAACCAGCCTAATGCAGTTCCTTTAATCCCAATAACATGTTCAAGTCTCTGTAACAGAATGCTGTATATATATATATATCCATTGACACCTATATATATCCATATAGGATATATGTCTACAAAACCAGACATTGACTGGTTATGTGGATTATATTGCACGTTTTATGATGGCCATGGCATCCGACATGAACGCAACACATCCATATTTAGCCTGGTCATCCTGGCATCTTCTCTCCAGCATCATCTCTCCAGTACACGACTGTAGTGATGTGCAATGTTATCCTTACGAGCCCATGTTAAACTGCTGTTGCTGGTAGTATTACCTGCTAGGTCTCTGTTGTCTTTCCTCTTCTACTTGCTGCTGTAATGTGTGACTTTCCCCATTGCAGGACAATAAAGGATATCTAATCCAATCAAATCTTAGCCAGGCTTCTCATACACGGAACACAGCCACATGTAAAAACATTGAGAAGTAGCTTTTTAACGTATTTGTTATAGTAATTTCCAAAAATTCAGTAGAACAACTTTAAAGCTACCTTTGTAATGTATATGGATGAGGGAAGGGAATTTTTCCGGTGTCTCTAAGAATTTGTGTTCGGTTCGACCATGAAGATGAAGTATGAGTGAGTGCAAACTCTCTATGATCCTTTGTGTACTGTATTGGGTCCTGCTTTGCCATGAAGTCTATTTGAAGATCTCAATTTGTATGAGAATAACTTAATAAGTCCCATTCATATAATAACAAATGACTTTAAAAAAAAATAAGAATAAGATGTAGGCCTACATTAATTTCAAAGTGCTAATTTAATCTTACCCAATTAAAAATCAACCCTTTCTTTGAGTTCTTAATTTATGAGGTTCTTTTCCCTCAAATCCAACAAAAGACTCACTGTGGTCTCTGCTCTCTTTTCTCAAGCCATGGCATTCTTTTTCTCTCGCTCCAGACTCTCCACTCTTGCGCAACTTCATTAAGTCTGGCCTTAAGAGCGGTTAAAGAAGCAAGCAAGACATAGGTATTATCCTAGAAGAAAGAGGGAGGGATGACAATGGTTTAAGTGATGTTTCACTTCACACACATCACTTTCACACAACTAACTAGAATATCGCCCAGATTCTTTCCTATTGTCATAACCTGTCAAAGCCACTGCCAGGACCATGTGTATGTGTGCCAAGAATGCATGTCTGACATGTCTTCAATAGTGTGTGTATGGGTTTAATTGTGACTGTGATTAATATGAGTACAAGCAAACAAAGATTTTACTTTCTCTGGGACCATTATTATATGTTTAAATTATAAATACATCAAAATTTTGTCCTTGGGAAACCTTCAAAATAAAAAAGGGAGATTCAAGTAACATTTGCTGGTCAATATCATATCAACAATATTTGTATTATTTATACAATACCATTTTTATAAAGCTGTGTCCGTGGCAAACCCTCAAACTTTGACGTCTCGCCTCTGCTCGCCACAAAACACAAAGTCACTCATAACTTTTGCATACATTGTATGATCTTCACCAAACGTCATAGGCTTGCCGGGTACTCTGCCCTGAGTGCATACATATGCACATACTGACACTCACCTATAGTGCCACCTGCTGGTGGTTGGAAGTGTCACTGTGTTTCCACACCTCACATATTATCGAACTCCAACTACAGATTTAATGGCAACGGCTTCAAACTTGGTCAGATTATTCTTCAGTCATGGTGGATTAAAAGTTCAAATTCGTAAGATTGTGGCCGTGGCAGACCCTCAAACTTTGAGGACTCGCTACTTCTCGTCACAAAACACAGTAACTTGTAATTTTTGCATACATTGTCCGATCTTCACCAGACTTCATACGCTGCACTTGGCCTCCACCCAGATCGCATATATATGCCAGAAATTAGACATGCTTTTAGTGCCACCTACTGGTGGTCAAATAATTCACTTAAAACTTCTACATACATTGTCTGATCTTCCCCAAACTTCATAGGCTGCAATTGGGCTCCACCCAGAACGTATACATATGACCAAAACTTACACATGCTTATAGCGCTACCTACTGGTGCCCAAAAACGTCACTTTTTAAACCTGGCGGTACTACGCCTGGCTGGGATTCGCACATTCTGCTCTACACTTGACGGACGGCTGTGCAGTGCGCATCGGACTGAGTCCAGCACATATCCTGATGTGCAGACTTGTTCATGGCTGCTTGCAGCTTTAATCATTATTATTATTCTATGTGCATTGGATGCGATTTATGGTGCTTTCGCATGCGTGTCAGGCCTCACGTACACTACGTTATAGTGAAGTTGCTTCAAAGGGACTCTGTAGCGCCCCCTACTGATTCACTAAATACACGTGTCGCTGCATGCCTTCGTCATGCCCAGGTGCACAAAAAAGCCTCTGGACTTTTTAGCGCCGGGTCCACAGGAAGTCGGCCCTTTTGAGTTGAGCATGGAAATCTGTGCCATTTCGGGAAAACCCAAATCTGTTTCCTGACTGTGACAGTGTTCACACCGTATTTGATATAGGAAAGTACAGTGTCTGTATTTTCTTGGAGGTTTTGATGTATAAAAATGTCCCAAACAGTCTTTGAAAAACAGTCCTGTAACTGAGGGAGAGCATCCTTAGGCCATGTTTTGATGGTCTTTATCTGTGGCTTTGTCTCAGGAGGGGGTTATATGAGGGGGTAAGGTACAGGCAGAGATGGTCTGATCCAGCAAGATTAAGGACGATGGTGGCTTTTTATGCATGTTTGATGTTGCAGTAAGCATGGTCCAGAATTTTTTTTCCCTCTGGTGGCACACTTTACGTACTGGACAAATTTGGGTAAAACAGTCTTTAAGCACGCTTGATTGATCTATAGATAGACAGACAGATACTTTATTGTTCGCGAAGGAAAAAGGACTCTTTGTGGCATTATCACTAAGCAGCATTCTCATCAATAAAGCAAACATCCAAAAAGAGCTATAAGTAGTGTTAATTATTATGTACACAGCTCAGCCTTGTATTATAAAATACATTTCTTTGTTTTACATAATTGAACGTCTGAAGATAATTCAGACAAGGACTGGGTCCGATGTGCTATTTCCTCTAAAAACAGAGTGGAACAAAACAAAAGTTCCCACCCCCCCCTCTCCTGGGAAAGGTACAAAATAAACAAAAGAAAAGCAAGAGGCCGAGGTCAATGGAGAAGAGGGGGGAGGGGGCGAGTAAGAACCAGCAGTGGTCAAACTGAGAATTTCATGAATGAATGAAGCATGCTGGAATCATGCTGGAGTTCAAGACATATATACATCATCATATACGGCATCGCAGCTTTTGGTAACCCTTCTTTTTACAGTCCCCTAATTACCATAGCATCATAGCATCTTCTTGTGTATTTACCACCAGCATAAGAAGGTAAATAAACGGAAACTACAGCTGAAGTACAAAGTATTTATCTGGTAAAATATTTTACAGCGCGCTAATTACCAGGTATTACCCCAGTAAATTTAAAGAAAAACTTAGAATGTTCTTGTGTAATTTACACTAGTAAATGAAGGTAAATACCGGGAAACTACAGCTGAAGTATAAAGTATTTACCTGGTAAAATATATTGAAATTACAGTGTATGATTGGCTAGTAGGTAAATACTGAGAAACTACAACTGAAACACTAAGAAAAAAAATGTCCACTACTGCCCATCCTTTCCACTGAGTACCATGTAGTTGACAGGTTTAGGTTGGTAATTACTCTAAATTAATTTGTGCCATTCATGTTCCATGACATTAATAAGTAAAACTACTCTGTCAAATTACTCAGTTAGTAAGATGAAAATGCATTTTAAAAGGAAGCCTTGCTTGTTTCCATGCTATTACTTTGTTCTTACTAAACTAACTGCCAATGCAGTTAAATGAATTTGTACCATATATATGATTAAGATTTGTAAAATGCTATTCATTTAGCGAAGGGCGAAACTCTACAGCCTTCCATTTTCAAAATCTGTCATATCATGTAAAAAGTTCCTCCTAATATGCCAGTCCCTGCAACTTAGCAGTAGGTCAGAGGATGCTGCTAATGATCAGAAGAAGGGAAATGCAGCTGGTCAACACCAACCTACTGGGCACTGGGTATAAACTTCTTGGAGACAAGTTCCACCATAAATGGACTAAAATTGTCATAGCTTAACTTAAAAGTACAACACTTAGGTAAATTACTACAGTGCCCTAAAAGCAATAGTTAAAGTTATGGTTTAAAGTAGGAGAAGCTGAATTGTCCTGACTTTGCATCTTCATGCTGTGATGTTCAATAATTTTCACTTCTTACAAACCCAACATCAGTTACATATACATATATGCAGTATATATATATATATATATATATATATATATATGTGGAAAGAACCTTGTGGGCAACATGGTAATTAGGTATTAGGTTCATTAGGTTCATTAGGTTCATACTTCATGGTATTAGGTAAGCAATCAAGTGAAAATCCTATATTAATTTAGACGGTCGTATGGGAAAGGTGTCTAAAATCACAGACTGCTAATTACTTCTTGTCCCAGAGGTCTAAAAAGATTACTCTTTTGGCAAACAGCTCTATATTCCCTTACTGTATGCAACATAACTATATTTTTACTCTCAGTAATTGGCTATGTGCCTTGACCCTCTGAGTAACTGAGGACAAAGTATTATAGACAGGTAGATACATTAAAAGCCAGAACAATACTGAATAGCAATAAGTAAAAGAAAGTAACATGGTTTGAAATTAAAATGAGTTGAACATGGTTGAAATAATACATTTTTTACTCTTGTAAATTAGCTCAAGAGGATCTTTGATGAAAGGGGCTATTTCAATTCTATAATGGGAGAGATGGAGACTTGCACCTATTGTGTGAAGTATGAGGTGTGCTATCCACCCTCCAAAAAAAACATCTTTAACTTAGGTGTGACTGTGCTGTCCCTCTTCTTATTTTGGAGGGGATGATGGTGTAGTCTCATCTCTCTGCTGGGCCCTGTCTCTTTTACAGGTCCCCAGACAGAGTCATGTAAATCTATAAAGTCATCTGAGAGAGGCACAGGCTTTGGGTGTGATAATGACTTACAGAATACTTCCAACAGGGAGATGATGTGCCCAAGACACTCTCATAGACCTGTATAAACATGAACACACACTAATGTACTATCCACAGCTCTGTACTCCAAGCCAGCTGAGCAATCTCTACACTCATCTTGTTCCTAATCACCCACACACTGTGCCAGCTGTAGACTGAGGTGGCAGCGACCATCATAATGTGGTAGAGGGGGCTTTTGGAGGGCATTGTCTGTCCTGCTATAAGTCCCAGTGTCTAGCCCAAGTTCCAGGTCCCACTGTGTAACGTTGGGGAACAGGGCAGCTAGGGTGGTAATAGAGTAAATGGGTAATGGGTAAATCACTCAAATGAGGCAGAGTGTGAATTATTTCTGCGATGGGCTGGGGTGTCCCTGCTGTGAATCTGACCAGGGGGTCCAACCAGGGGGGGGTGTAGGATTGGGTAAGTGAGGGTGTTTAATGCAGGTGATGATGGAGGGAAAGATTGCAAGGTTGCGGCAGGTTTGGACGGACCTCAGCAGCCCAAGGGATGGACAGTAAAACAAGAAAAGACAGATTTACTGAGATGAATTTTGTATTTCAAAAAATCACTTGCTGGAGTTCATAAAGCTTACTCAAAAGCTTACTCAAACCACATATATATATATATATATATATATATATATATATATATATATATGTATGTAAAGACTTAGAAAATTAACAGAACATGTTGCCCTGTGGAGTCCCAAAACTAAGCACAAAAGGAACTTCAGTGCCACGGGATGATTGAAAACTACTTAAAAAATGATCCTGTAACCTTGGGCTTCAAAGGAAGGCATGCTGCTGAAATAATCCAACCAGGAAAATATATGAATACATCTTCCTTCATTAGGTGACCTCGAACTAGGTTACATGGTCATTTCTATTCTGTTCCGACCCTCAAGTTTGCAAATGCCTCAGAGCCACTGACAGGCAAACAAAGACTTCAATGACAGTCCCTCTGTGTAGGAAGACTCTACTTATCATTTCAAAGGGACAGCACCTTTCACCCCTACCAAGTGTATACCAATGGACAGGGTGCACTTACAGAACAAAAAAAGTTCAGTTGGAAAGTCGGGTCTTGCAATTGAAAACACAGAACATCTGTCATCTGTGTGCAAGTGAGATGAGTGATACAATTTAGTGGGCAGTAGCTGTCCTGTTTATGATGTTGTCTGACCTTAAGTATCATCTAGTATGAACGTTACAATAGATTAAATATACTGGCATGACTGGTGGCAGTAGGACACCTATGACGTACAAGTCTTTAGTCTTATATTTAGGAGGATATGTAAATAAAGTTTTCATGTAAGTTCTGGGAAGGTGAGGGTGAGAGCATTTCAGAAGAATTCTGCTCTGATCTCGAAGAAAAATCGTCGCCTTGCCAGATATTGCAGGGCGTGGTGAGTGGTTGACTGACCTTACAACTCCTCTCTTCTACAGCCTATATATTTAATTCTTCAGTTCCACTCTCCCCCCAGCAGTGGGACCTCTCCAAATCTTTTTAATCATATTTCTCCATCAGACTTTCTGTCCTGCACTGCAGAACTTTTAACCTCACTGAAAAACTGTCTTTGGGCAGGAAAGCACAGCTGGAAAAGATATAGAGACCCAAGGGGGAAAAATCATAAAGAATTCACATAGCTATACAACATACTACACTAATATAGTGCATAATGTTCAGCAGGAGTGATGAGAAAGTTTTTTTTTAATTTTTCAATTAAATTCAGTTCAGTTATGATTTGTTTAATCCTGAAGAAAGAGCTTATTTTTGTAGTGTAAATAATCTACAAATATATTATTGTTTAATTTTCAAGATTTTAATTTTATGACAATTTAATTAAAAATTAAAAACTTTTAGAGGGCGGAGGTATAGCAGAGAGTACAGCTGAATCAGAGATCACGATGAATGGATTGGGGTGTTGTTTAGTAGCTTGCTAAAAAAAATTAGAGGATAATGGCAGACTGTTTTGGCAGATAACACAGATTAAACCTCAGTAGACAACATGGACAGAAACTTGGCATCCAGGGTGCAGAACTTCCTTCTCAGAAGAAATTCCTTCTCAGTAACATGTATGAGATTGCACCATCTCATATTGGCAAGCACTGCAATCCCGGAGTTGTTCGGAGTTGTTCCTGCAGCCTTGTGTCATTATTATATTCATTCTCTTCCAGGGTCAAACTAGTCTATTTCATTTGCCAGTGATCTCAGTTTCATAAGACGACTATAGCGAACTCAAGTGTGTAATTTAATACAAACTTAAGACTTTGGAAATCTCCCATATTCCGGTGTGGAGATGTTCATGTGTATGGACCAGAGATCCTCCAATTTACAACAACCTTTGCCCATGAAAGCATTTTGGGGGAGTTTCTCAGCCCCTCTTTCCACAGACCTGTGCCATAAACTTAGGTGTATGCATTAATGACTTAGTGATAACTAAGCTAACAAACAATGGACCCTCTCAGGAGAGTATTGGAGAAAAACAGGACAGGACACTTCTGACCTTATCTGGGTCAAAGTAAACCAACGTTGACAGTTGCCCTGACTCTGATTGAAACCAGAGCTTGGAACTTTTAAAATAATGTCACCCAGATTCACTTTCAGCTGAATCTTGAAACTGTAAATGTGATTTATATCTTTGTACAAGTTCTTTCATGTTCTCAGTGAGATCACAAGCTGTATTTTAATAGAATACCGAAGAAGTTATTATTTTGGAAAAGGACTAATCGGATTATGGAGCCACATTGCCCCCTAGTGGTCTGTAGTACTGAATAGTTTAACCTAAAACTAAGTCAACAACTTTTATATGACATTTGACATTTATATGAAGTAATGCAACTGTTAACCAATGTTTCCTGCAGTTTCGTCTTGTATTACATGTTTAACACAGGAAGATAGGATTGTTTGGTTCGTTATTCATACGCCATAACCTTACAGATATCCATCTGAATTTTGAGACTCATAATAATGATGGTACGTTATGTTGCTTTTGATGTCTTCACATCCAAAATCTATATTATATTTTTAACCATTATATCTCCACAAGTTATGGTGTTTTCAGGATCCTCTGAACAAATGTTTATGAAACAGAGGAATGCAGAAACCAAGTTCCTTTGTTCACCCACAGTCTCGTAACTCTAGAATAGATCTTCTTACAAAGCACGCCCAGGCAGACGTCACAACAGTTTCAGGCATACCATTGACTGAAATTGTAGTGTAAGCCTACGTCATACATGAGTCAACATACGGAATCCGCGAAGAAGAGAAGGGAAGAAGAAGATGAAGAACAGAGTTTTAAAAATGATTGAATGAGAGTTTGGACGGAGATAAATAAAAGGACACGTATTGTGTTTTTCGTTTGTCCGTCATCATTTCGTCTCCTGTTTACATCGCACGTTTTTAACCTCCGCTGCTGCGCATGTCATCACATACTTTTGCTCACCAAGAGAGTTAAGCTTGTCAACCTTTTTGTCAATCTTTTGTGAATTTAAGTTCACCTCATCAGAGTTGGTCAGCAACCAAATCCAATTCGTAACTTACACAATTTCTCTCATTATTTGCGGTGAATGCCTACATGCCACCCGTTCGTCTTCTGAGCCACCAGAAGCCACCAGAAGCTCCCTCCAGCGCAGGAGAGCGACCGGTCCAGGCCACTTTAAAGTCCCTGAAAAGTCACCCACAACGAAGGCCGCGAGACACGGAACCGAGAGAGACCCAGTTGGACGCGCTGGCGTTTGCCTGTGGTTCGGAGCTGACTTAACAGGACAAAAGTGTGTCAAGTAAGATCTGCTCTGTTCTTACATTTCAGACGGTATGCGGTGGGTGTCGAGAGAATTCACTGTTAAAATGATATATTAATCCAAGCTGTTAGCCTTTAACGTCAAATAGCAACAAACCCATCCATCCATTCCCTCTCCTTAGTTCTTTTCAATTCACCAAGTGTTTCCTATATAATCATTCCCATTCAAAGCATTTCCACTGTTGTCTTAAGGTTCATGTCTTTGGTCATGTCATTTTAATAAATGGTTGATATATATACATATATAAAATCAACCGTTTTTTCTGTTTGTGTTCTTTACGTATGTGTGAGTCCAACCAAACAAGAATTCATGAGTAGCGACTATATGAGACTGGAATTAATTAATTATTAATTAATTATTAATTTACTATACCAGAATCGTAAGATTCTGTCTTTTTCCTTTGATTGAAGGTGGTGCCCAAAACGAAGATAAATAAGGCTTATTCAGATAGTGAGAACTTTCGGATAAATCCTTATATCTTCACATCACCCTACATGTGTCACTCTAGACCAAGGGAAGAGATGGTCTAAATGTCCCCTCCATTTTGTTCCTGCACTGCATTATTGACATCTCCTCTTCAAGTCATCTGGATTCGGGATGTCATTTTCAGGCATTACTTAGGCTTTGGAACGTTAAATCAATTGCTTCTACATGCATAAACATTCACACTGGCATCATAAAAGATTTTAATAAATATGTCCAGAACTACAGCAGCAAGTATTTCATGAGGCAAACTGTAAATGGAAAAACTCAACAGACAAAAGTAAATATTGTCCACTATAAAACAGGACAGAAAAGTTTCTATTTCCTAAGGAAGCTTTGATCCACCATTCATATTATTCAATTCAATTAAATTCAATTTAATTTTATATCTATATAGCGCCAAGGGCTGCCTGGTGGTGTGGTGGTTAGCACCTGGAACCCTCTCGCTGTGAGAGGGTTCCAGGCTCGATACCCGCCTGGGGCCTTTCTGTGTGGAGTTTGCATGTATGTGTGGGTTCTCTCCGGGTACTCCGGCTTCCTCCCACCGTCCAAAAACATGCATGTTAGGTTGATTGGTGACTCTAAATTGTCCTTAGGAGTGAGTGTGAGCGTGTGTGGTTGTTTGTCTCGTTTGTCTCTGTGTGGCCCTGTGATGGACTGGCGGCCTGTCCAGGGTGTACCCCACCTTTTGCTTGATGACTGCTGGGATAGGCTACAGCCACCCCCCGCGACCCGACCGACGGATTGACGGTATAGAAAATGGATGGATCGATATATAACGCCAAATTACAACAAGTGTTATCTCAAGGCACACCAAAGATACAAGACAATTAGAATCCAATTCATTCTAATACAATCATAATATAATCTTGATTAATACAATACAATAGAATTGTATTGTAATACAGTACCTCCCATTATACTTTTAGAATGTCTAGGAACCACAAGTTAAGGTGCAGTTAGGGTGACCAGATGTCCTGCTTTGTGTGGGACAGTCAAGCATTTTCATTACTTTTCACACGTCTTGCAAATTTAATTTATCAAATGGTGGTGTGGAGAATACAGTGATGGCTGTCATCAGGGGGCGGGGCGGGCTGTTTGATCATGTCAATCAAACGGGAATGCGGACACAGGTTAAGGGCACGCCCACAAACAAAAAACAATGCAAATCAGGTCAGAACGACACCGGCATGCAGCACGAGATATGGTCGGAAAGCACGACTCGTAAAACTAGGAAAAGAAAATGCGGCTACAACAAAGACTGGGAAACTATCTATCCCTGGGTGAAACCAGTGCAAGGCGAGTCTGGTAAAGTTAGAAAAAATACAGGAAAGCCATAACCTTATTAAAGCACTATAATTCAAAGAAAAATTGTAGTCCTGACTGTCTATTCTATTTAATTGTATACAGTCAGGTATGTTATGTTATGTGCTACTGAATCAACCAGATGGCAAAGCATAGTAATGTTACAAGCTAAGGGGCAGAATAGAGAGGTTCATTGTTTTAAAGTTATTAAACTACCTCGATGCACCGGTATCCCACATTGTCCCACACAAACATAGTCTTTGTCCCACATCTGGTGAATTGGAATCTGGTCACCCTACCTGCAGTCTGAGAGCGAAGTGTTCTATTTGTAAAATATTGCACTATGAGATCTTTGGAATATGATGGAGCTTGGTCATTAAAAGCTTAACATGTAAGGAGAAGAATTTCAAATTATATTTTGAATTTGCTAGGGAACCAAAAAAGAGAATCTAAAACTGGAGAAATATGATAGCCAGAACTCTGGCTGCAGCCTGCAGAATTCTTTAGACAGCCCAGTCATAAAGATTTACAGTAGTCCAATCTTGAAGTAAGAAATGCATGGACTAGTTTTTCTGCACAACTCTGAGACAGAATGTTCCTAATTTTGGCATTATTACAAAGGTGAAAGGAGGAGGCCCTAGAAACCTGTTCTATATGCAAGTCACAGGACATTATATTATATTATCAGGTTGTGAGGTCTGTAAGGTCTGTCACAAGGCCGGTATACGTAGTGACATAACCAAGTATTAAGAAGCTTAGCTGCAGGTATTGAAGATAAACGAAGGCAGGTAGATTTAGGTGGGTCAGTTTGTTCAAGAGGGCGAGAAAGTTAATAAGATAATAAGGAGACAAGCAGCTTAGAGGATGCTTGTGATTGGGAGATGCAGGTAGACTTAGAAGGAAAGCTTGTTCTTCCCCAGGAAATAGCCTCTACAACTCTAAGGCTTGATATAGTATTGTGGTCTAGAAGTAGAATGAGAGTCTATTCCATAGAGCTGACTGTTCCTTGGGAGGAATTAGTAGCAGAAGCTAAGATATGGAAAAATCTAAAAATCTAAGATATGTGGAGTTGGTGGCAGAAACAAAGCAGCGAGGATGGAAAGTTAGGATATGTCCAGTGGAAGTAGGATTTAGAGGATTTGTTGCATGTTAGAGGATTTGACAGAGTGTGAGGAAAATAGTAAAGGAAGTGTCAGATGAGAAAGTAAAGTTCAGTCAGTGGATTTGGATTAGAAGAAGCAATCGTAGCTGGGGGCCCAGCAGGACGAAGACTTAGAGTAAACAGACTCTTCGAAGAAGCAAGGAAGAAATCCAGGATATTTAAGTGGAGGGTGTGGCCCATGTGAGCCTTTTGAAATCAGTCACCCATTTTAGGTGAGCTTGCCTTTATGGCCTTGTTTTTGCTGGCATTTCTAGTGATTGTAGGACCGTTTAGGTGAGTTTGTCTGCTGAATCTGCTAGTGTTCTTGTGCTGCCTCCACCTCTGGCACCCTCTATACTTTCATTACCCCCAACACATACCAGGGTTTGAATCCCATTCCTACTTATCTTTACCTCTTCTATTTCTACCCCCTACCCGAACCAGGGTTTGTATCCCCACCTCGCTATGACTGGTGTGCAGTTGGTGAGAGGCTGGGGTAGCTTGTGGAAAAAAAAAAAAAGATGGTGGTTGTGGTGTGAGTAGCAGTGATGGCTGGCATTAGGAGAGTGATTCTGGGACGCCAGTGATCACTGTCTAGCCTCCTGGATGTGTCGTGGGCCCAACTAAACGAAACACTGAAAGGAGGTGTCCACCTGATGACACCAATGACATGTTGGTCAGCACTGCTCACTGGTCTATATAGGGATTATAAGGAATTATTCATGGATCTGGTCCATTTTTTCTTTAGCACGAGTTTCTTGTGTTTTCCTTGAATATAGACACATATCCAACCTTCCTTTCCTCTCTAAAATCTTTGAAAACATTGACTTAAAAGCAATAAATTACAGAGTTGCTGGAAATGGTTTAAATAAAGAGTATCAGTTTGTATTTAGAGTCTACCACAGTAGTCCATTAAATAATTAATTAACTTTGATTAATGCGGTAATTACCTAGATCTGTCTCTGTACTTGTCCTGTTAGACCTCAGTTCTGCATTTGATACTATTGACCACAAGATTTTGTTACGTTAAGAGTTGAACATATTGTGATCATGGGCACTGCTATGGACTTGTTTAAGTCAATATCATCCAATAGCTTCCAGTTTGTACATGTAAATGATATTTCTTCTACACATAACTATTCATTATGGTTCATTATGGTCTTCCACAGGGTTCTGGACTGGGGCAATTTATGTTCTTCCTGTACCTGTTCTCCTGTTATGTTTTGGCAATATCATTAAAAAACACGAGACACATTTCCACTGTTATGGTGATGACACCCAGCTCTTTATTGATCTATAAATCTAAGTGAAACTAATCAGCTACTAAATTTACAGTATTTTCTGAGACATAAAGGCCTGGGTGGCCTGTTATTTTCTACTTTCAAATCCAGGCAAAATTGAGGTTGTCATATCATGGGAATATCTTGAAAAAGCTGAAACTACTTCATCTTCCAAGAACAGGTTTAATTCTTTGCACACTGAGTTACACTATATCATGTCAAGTTTTGAGTTTTGTTTTGTCTTGTCTTGTTTTCAGGTTTTAGGTTAATTTCTTGTCATGTTTTTTCTCCTGTCACATTAGGTTCACCCAAGTCATCTGTTTTTGTTTCACAGCTGCACCCCATCACCAATCACCTCCCCACAGTATTTAGTTTCCAGGTTTCCCTCAGGAAACACATATAAAAGCATCTGTACAACATGGACTGAAATGTAACTGGATATCTCATGTGTCAATTGCCATATTCATCTCACTTGGTGTTGCCATATTAATCAAGAAAAATATCCCATTTCAACTTAATTCTGTAGTTACTGACCCTCTTGGCAGATATCGCCTGGTTTCTTTTCTTTTTTTTTTCCCCTTGTCCTGTCCAGCATTGTGGCAGCAGAATTATAATCTGAATACCGTTGACACCAAACAGATTTGCTTTGCTAAGGGAAGCTTTATGCACGTAAAGCTCCCCTTGATGCCCATCAACTGTGTATTTATTTATTTTTGTTACAATACTTAACATGTAATAGTGCCGGACCGGAAAGGGGGACAGGGAGGAGCAAAGAAATAGAAAGAAAAAACCGACAACCAGCTGCTACACCTGTAAAAACAAAACAGAAGACAATCCACGGCCTCTGTAGGGAATCCAGCCTTAGCGCCACCATGAGCACCTGAAAGCAGACAAAAACAGAACAAAAACAAGCAGTAGTAGCGGCAATCACATACAACACAACTGTGGATATAGATGACCTTAGCAAGCATGCTACTGGGCTAATGAATCTGTGTGTGTGTGCATGAACATGCAATGCACATGGCACAGGTCCAACATGATAACCATGCTTAGTTATGCGTGTATAAGGCCACAATCCACAGCCCCCCACCAGCAATCAGAAGCAGGCAGAGAGGACCCCAAGACCTAGGCCACCAGCAGTCCCCACAGAGCACAGAACCCGGGAAACCCACCGCAGGGACAACCACTCATCCACCCAGAAGACCGCAGAGGAAGACCCCGGACAGAGCCCCCATAAGCGCAAGGCCCCCCGGGAACCAGGGGCAACAGCCCACTGACCCCGCCGGCCCCCCACCACCCAGACATGGGCCGGGCACTGGACCTGGGCTTCAAGAGCCCGAGCGACCCCAAACCCCACAGCAGAGGCCCCACCCAATACCCGAGAGGGCCAGGCACCCCAGACAGCCAACCATAGTGGGCCGGGCCAGCCCATGCCCCAGGCCAAGTGGCCTGGGAGTCAAGACGTGCCCACAAGTGGGTGAAGCAGCGGGGCGAGGCAACGCTCCCCCCATCAGGAACAGCACAAGCAAGCCAGAGGACAGCAAGTCCCAGAGCCAGGCCCAGTCATCATCACACACACTTGCACATCACATACATCCGCACATGTCCCCACTCCCTCAACTCCACTGGGGTATGGCCCCCAGCCACCACAGACCCCGAACCAGCAGAACAACTCCTCCTCCCAGCCCCTCCCGCCCCAGGCAGCAACCAGGAAACAGGTGTGGGAAGACCCACTCTTCAATATTTTCTAATAGTGAGCGATTAAAATTGAGGGGAATGCAACCTAATGTGTATGTGTGTCTCTGATTAGTAGTAATGTCTAAGGTGTAATTAAATCAGGGGCGGGGAACTGCATAATGCAGCAAAGGGGACCACCTATGTGGCCCCATCAACTACTCCCTAGAGAACACACACGCCCCCAAAACTCTACGTGTGTTTCCTGGGTCCTGCCACAGGGTAGGAGGGCCTGATGTCCACCATGTCCGGGGCCTGCAGCGGTCGTATTCAGGGAGCTCCTGTGCACCCAGAAGACACCCACTTGACCCAACACAGACGGCCCCTACAAATAAAAAAAAACAACAAACAAACAAACAGAAAAACAAAACAAACAAACAACCCTTGCAGTCACACCAGTCGCAGCAGTCCGGGCCTGAGACCCACCATCACCCAGGCCCACCCAGGCTGCCCCAACAGGGGAAAAGCACTGCCCCAACCCATCGCAAAAAAAACAACAAAAAAAACAGCCTGCGGACACATCGGGGGTCCCAGAGCAACCAGACCGACACCAAGACCCGCACCAACCCGCCCACACCGTGGCGTGCCCAGGGCCTAGAGCCATTGGCCATCACCCCAAGGCCCCTATATGACCCCGCCCCACGCCGCAAGACAGCTCCACCTGCAAGCCCCCAAAACTGCCCTCCATGCCCGACACATAGTCCCCCCAACAATGATCAACCATCACGACCCAAGAGACCACCAGAGGCCCGAAATAGTATTGAAAATTGGGTAAATCTAATCCACCACTGTCCTTGGTCTTCTGTAGAGTTTTAAACTTATACGTGGTGGTTTGTTTTTCCACAGAAATTTGGAGATGCATGACTCTAGTGACTTAAATCAAGTGGATATATGCTTGCATGAACACGCGATTGATTGTGCTTCTGTTCATGAGTGCGTGCACCGTTTGCTACAACATACACGCATGCTGTTACTGCTGTGTTAGCATGGTATTTGATTGTGTGTGCTGCTCAAATCTCTATTGTGCGCCGTGCATGTTAGCATTATGTATTAAGGTGGAAAAGCAGCAGGTTGGGGAAGACAGATAGAAGAGAAAAAAACAATGCAAAAGAGTGGAAGTGTGAGATAGAACAAAGCCCAAAACAAACCCAAATAAACAAATGTGACCTGCATAACATTCTATGCTGGTGAGTTTGGCAGTGAGCTATCTATTTTGCCTGGACAGATAACTGTAAATTGAGTAGACTATTTCAGAGTTACATATGTACCATCTACAGTGATACGATTTATAGAAGTTAACGAATTCAGATCACCTGGAGTTTAGAAGAGCCAAGGAGTGGTGTCCTGGTCGTGGTACAGCTGCCTATTGATTAATAATTTATCCACTGCGATGACAGCTCGGGAGCCTCCTTCCATGAACTTTCTCTGGATGGGGAACAGGACCCTGCTTCTTTCCAGGATTTTTTGGGGAAACTGGTCGTTGACGCTGAAGCCCGTTCCTCTCAGCTCCCTGCCACGGCCCCTCACCTGAACTTTCTGTTGGTAGTGTTCAAACTTGGCCACCATCGGTCTTGGTATCAGGTCTCTTCCCTCCCAGGTGGTGGACTCTGTGAAAGGTGATGTTCTTCACTGCGTCACTCCGAAGTTTCAGATGTGTTTGGATAAAGTTTTCTATTGTTAGTTAAGGATCCTCGACTCCCTGCTCCGGGATTCTTGGAAACACCTGGTTGTCCCTGATACTGCGAGCCTGGAGATCAATAATTGATTTTTTCATTCTCTTGTTTTCGTCAGAGATCCGGCTCATTCCTTCGGTGAGTGATTTCACTGATCCTATGAGGGCTGCATTTTCTGCAGCCAGCGTCTGCACCTGTTGCTGGCTGAACTCCAACGACTCCCGTAATGCTTGAAACTCTCTATGTAGAATCTTTAACAAAGACACACGGGTGTCAAAAACTCGATAATTTCTTGTCAATCGATGTGACTCTTTGTTGTGACTTCTTTTGGAGCTTGAAGCCGTTTTGCTGGCAGACGGGGTTTTCCCCGTGACGATCCTGTCAAAGCACTCGTCGATGTAATCCGTAAGGCTTTCCAGACTTTCTTCACTGTACTCCAGTGTTTTGTTTTTGTTTTACTTGAAAGTATATTTATTTAAACTATAGTTATTGGCGGAATTATAATTTTACTATATTGTTTGCTTGATTAGAGGTGCGCCGTGTTTGAATCTGTCGACAGTCTCACAGAATCTCGCGACACTACAGCATCACTCCTCACCTACCTGTTGCCTGGTTTCTGGTAGCATTAATACATTTCCATAACCTCTTCTCAATCTTTACGGGCCAAATGTAGACAACCCTCAATTTTTTAGAAAGGTTTTTGACCTCTATTTAGATCACCTCGTGAACTTGCATCTGTGCATCTTCTAAATAATTTACTCAAGTCAAGGAATGTAGTGGACATTTGAAGGATACAGCATCCAAGGGAAAGGAACTATTCATTTTACTCTCATGTTCCCAAATCGTACAGTAGAATAGATTTATTTCTTGACAGGTTCTGTTTTATCGCTCGTATAACGAATTTGAAATACCATGACATACTGATTTCTGATCATTGCCCTGTGACATGATCCTTAAAACTCTATTTCCCAAAGCTGGCGCTTCAACCCCACATTTAGCAGTGATGATGGTTTCACTGAAACCACTGAAGCTAAATTGAAGAAAAAACGTTTGTATCTGTTTTCCTGGAAATATTTTTTTGACACAGAATCAGCTTGAAGGTCACAAAGTTCATCTTCACAGCCGAGGTACGCCACGTCCTCAATGCTGGAAATGTAGGGATCCATCCCCCACATTTCCTTTGACAAATAGTCGTTGATGTTGGCAAAGCGGCTCTTAATCGCCTCACGGAGCAACTTCATGTGCTGGATGAACTCTGTGCGTAAAGACACACTGACGGTGCCATCGGACTGCTTCAGCATTTTTGCAGCTCTGTACTCCAGTTTGCGCACAAAAGCATCCATCACTGCATGACGTTTGAATCAGGTCCCTACATCCGTCTCATTGTATACACTGAACAAGCGGAATGTGTCTGCCAGGTAGGCCGCTTTGATCCAAAACGCATCAGTCAGCTGTTCACACAGTGGTTGGTTGTGATGTTGCAAGAATTCTTTTATTTTTTCGGTAATACATTACTTGAATGGGTGTTCATAAGACTGACATAACATTGTCATAACCATGACATGACACCGGTCGTCAACATCAATGAATAGTTATGACAGTTTTCGTTAAGTGTCATTTGGTAAGTTACGTCACTTTTGATGCAAAGGTGTCATAGCATGTCATAGCAGACCTAACTGTCCAACTTAAGAAAAACATTTAGCTTGATATCTTAGGCAGACCGAATGCCATCCTATTTGGATGGTTTTGACACTGTCATAAAACCATTACAATTGTGTCATAACTGAGTTTTTTTCATTAAGATGTCGTCAAGTGTAACTACACTGCCAAATGAATTTAACTGTCACATTTCCCTCTTACAGTGATTTAATGATTTTAACTTTTCATTAAGATGTCATTATGCGTAATTAAGTAGTCAAACACGTTTATAACAGTGTCATGACTGTTTTCTTTGAATCCAAGTAAAGTGGGACGATTTTAATGTTTTGTTAAAATGCCATTAGGTGTAATTACACTGTCAGATTATATAAATACAAAAAACAAAAACAACAAGTCAAGAGATAGTGTTTCCTTTATGTATTTCAACGCAAAACAATTTGTTGGGATGTTTATCCAAAATGACAGTTGACACAAGCAAGGATCTGCTCAGGAGAGAACGTACTTGCTATTATGAGTCTGACATGGCATAGATGCATATATGCCAGCAGACATTGTAGATGGTCAGATGTTATTTTTACTTTACTTGTTTTTTCACATCATGGAAAAGTCTGCCCAACACACCATTGTAATGGCGTACACCCAACCAGTGGTGCCACTCTATCATCTTAAGATGAAGCTTGAGTGATTCAGGAGTACGATTCCCTCTGTGACACCATACTTCCAGCTTGTAGATTTGCCATGCACGATCAATATGCTGAGTATGAGAACCAGTCTCTCGGTCCTCAAAGTTGTTTTTTTGGCAGACCGAATAATGATCATACCCATACTAGGCAAGTTGTCCTTTGTAGGCACGCCATTCATCACTGAGGATGGATGTTCTGGGTCTGACATGGCGTCTAATATGACCTATAAGCGTCTTCCTTCAATCCCTGACGAGTCTCAGAATGGGTCTCCTGGACTTCCTGTCAACATCCAACATCCCAAAGATCCGCTGGCGTTCACGGCGCCAAGTGTTGCCACATCGACCACGATGGTACTAAAAGTAAATAAGAAAACACTGTGTCACATTTGTGTTTTCATGAGTTCCCACATGCACTGCTTTATCTGGCAGAGCATGTGTTCCCACATAAGATAGATACAGTATAAAATATTACTCATCATAAAATCTTGATCTGAATATAGTACACATGCATACAAATATATAGCCCACCTTTCATTTGTGGGCAAATTTGCTCTCATCGATTAAAAACAAATCTATGACAACCACCAATCTTCATCCATCTTTTTCTCAGTCGCTTGACAGCAGCAATGCACACCTTCAAATGTGAAAATAAAATATCAGCATCTTGAGCTATAACTATGCCTTAGTATGGAATTTGTATATATTTGAATATGTATACACACGTTTAGGAATAAAATTCTGCAGCAATGTAGAATCCAATTGATTAGAGTGGTGACTTACGTATCTGTTTTATATCTAATTATAGTTAGGGACAAGTCTGGTATGTAATGTGACAACCTTTCTGAGTACTTTTGCCATTCTTGTTCAATGTCCTGGAGCTTGCTGCTATCCCGTCAGTGATCATGGCAAGTTGCTTCAACTGCAAACCTTGGGCAAATCTGAAGAAAGGAAAAAGTAAAAAACATAATTGATGAATTGGGCTGAGATGAAACTAAGATTTAATTTTTTAAAGACATAAATAGCTTGAATAAAATTAGAGGTGCTGGTGGAACAGAATTTCTAATAAAAGGATCCTACATAAATAACACAAAAATAAATCACTGCTAAATATGTCATTTAGATATGTAATGAAAAAAAGTACCACATTTGGGCGGCTGTAGCTCAGGAGGAAGAGCAGTCGCCCACCAATCGGAAGGTCGGTGGTTCGACTCTGGCTTCCCCAAGCTACATGTCGAAGCGTCCTTGGGCAAGACACTGAACCCCACGTTGCCTCCCAGTGTATCACTGGGGTATGAATGTGTGCATGAATGATTAGAAAAAAAAGCACATAGTTAAGTATCGTAAGACGTGCTGTATGAATGTGTGTGAGTGGGGTGAATGTGGCATGTACTGAAGCGCTTTGAGTGGTCAGTTAGACTAGAAAACCGCTATACAAGTACAAGTCCATTAACGAATGGCGAAGGGAGAAGTCTAAAGTTTCTCATGAGTGGCTTTTTAGCCTTGGCAATTAATAGTGAACACTCAAATGATGCCTCTGTGGCTCTGTGTAAATCACTACCTGCTCTTTCAAAAGCTCTTCTAATGTCCGTAGACCTTCTTGATAGTGCTAGCTTCTTCTTCCTCTCAAAATATTCCCGACTTTCACCAGCAGTCTCGGACCGTTTAGTCTCCTGGTGTCGTTTGAGTTTGCTTGGCTTCATGCTGTCATTAGCTAGCTTCTCACCACAAATGACATATTCTGGCTAAAATGTGTCCTGGCCTTCCATAAAACCCAAATCGAGGTAACTGTCCTGATATTGCTTTGTTTTTGTAACAGATTTGTACATTTTGTACATCACTGACATTATTCCAAAGTTAGGTTGCATAGGATGTACCCTTCTGTTTCACCAATCTGTGACAGGTGTAGAATGGCAGATGGCACGCTATCTTGTGCTTTTTGGTTGTTTTCCTCATTAACTGGCTTTTGGTGTAAGATATTTGACTGGTACTCTAAAGCTTACAATACACTTCTTAAGGACTAGCCATTCTTGGCATCTCAAAGACCAGCAAAGATTTGTTGTCAACAAGAAGGAGTTCAGTTTTATTACTGTTGAGTTTAAGGAAGTTTGAGGTGAACCAGGATTTAACCTCAGAGAGGCAGTGGGTGAGGGAGGACGGTGGAGTGTAACCAGTGCAGTGAGGTGCTGGTTGCCTAAGGAGGAGAGTCTATTGAGGAGGATGGGGTGAGAAATGGTGTCACAGGCCGCACTGAGATCGAGGAGGATTAGGATGGAAATGAAACCGGAGTCGGTTGCCATGAGGAGGTCGTTGGTGATCTTTATGGTTGTTTCTGTGCTGTGGTGGGGACAGAAACCAGACTGGAATTGTTTGTAAAGGCTGTTATTGGTGAGATGGGAGTGAAGTTGGGAAGCAACTTTTTTTTCTAGGATTTTGGAATGAAAGATGCTGTTAAATATGGAAACGAGAGTCTTGGTGTTGCCTGCATTAGGCCAGATAAGTCCGGAGTAATATTATGTTTTACCATGAGAGATGGAGTCCTTGTAGAGAGAGAGCTGAGCTGTGTAAATGTCTTTAGGGATGAAGAGACCAGATTTCCGATAAAGTCTTTCAAGCCCTTGATGTTTGGATTTCATGGAGCGGAAATCAGCAGTGAACCAGGAAGCAGACCGAGTAAACAAAACAGAGCGAGATTGGACAGGAGCAAGTGAGTTGAGAACGTTAGTAAGACCATTGTTGTATTGGGTGACAAGATCATCAGGGGTGGAACAAGAGTCCGGAATCAAGGTGGCGAAGTGAGAGGAGAGGGAGTCCAGATATGTCCTTGATATTGTGGAAAGTGACAAGGGGTAGTTTGGAAATGGAGAGGCGGATTGTGACATTAAATGAGATGAGGAATTGTTCCATATTATGGAATTCAGCAGCAGCACCAGACTAAAGCAGAAAATTAGAGCTTATATGGATGGTAGACTGTGTTAATGATAATGGGGGACGGGTAAAGAAATTTGACAGGCAAGGCATTCCAGTGAAGAGAGAGGTGGCACAGACACTGGAAGGACCTTCCGCTTCTGACAGTAAAGTAGCGACAGAGAGTACTGAGGACTAATACCGGACTTTGTAGACTGGTGCCTGCAGAACTGCCTCCAGATCAATGTGGGGAAAACCAAAGAACTGGTGGTGGATTTCCGGAAGAGACACGACTTCTCTCCAACACCCATAAACATCCAGGGAATGGATATTGAGATGATGACCTCTTACAAATACCCGAGTGTTCACCTGAACCATAAACTAGACTGGACTGATCATACTGCTACTTTCTACAGGAAGGGACGGAGGTCTTTTGGGGTGCAGGAGGCACTCCTTAAGACATTCTATGATTCTGTGGTGGCCCCCGCCATCTTTTTTGGAGTGGTCTGCTGGGCCAGTGCTATCTTGGAGCAGGGAGAAAGTGACTGGAAAGACTGATTTGGAAACCTAGCTTGCCTCTGGGATGTCCCCTTATCTCAGTTGAGGTGGTGGCAGAGAGAAGAAAGATGGCCAAGCTATCATCTCTGATGGACAACCTGTCCCACCCCCTACAGGACACAATCACAGCACTGGGTAGCTCTTTCAGCAGCAGACTGAAACAAAATGTCTGAAAGAGTTGTATCGCAGGTCATCCTCCCTGCTGCTGCTCGACTGTACAACCAGCACGGTTCGCAGTAGACCACACGCTACAGATGCTCTAGTGTCGCAAGATTTTGAGACTATCGGCAGAATCAAACATGACGTGCTCCTAATCTCTAGTCAATAATTCAGCAAATTAATAACTTCACTAGCTTTACCTTATAGTTTCAATAAATACATTTTCAGAAAAAACGTGCCTTATCTTGAGCACACTGGAGTACAGTAAAGAAAATCCAGACAGAATAAAGGATTATATTGAGTATTGAGTGTTTTGACAGGATGGTCATGGGGAAAACCAACCAAACTCTGTCTACCAGTAAACAACTTCAAGCTCCAAAAGAAGTCGCAAATGAAGAATCACCTGGACCGTGACTCTCTAGACAAAAAGTTTCCAATAATCTGCTTTGGCCATGATTCCTAAAAGCTTGGAAAGGCTGGAAATTATTGTTTTTATGGGTTGTTTGACTATACATTATCCGTCTTGCAACTCTCCCAGTCATAATTTATACAATCTATAATCTACATTTTAATATTTATTTTATAATATTTATAATATTTTAAATTCTATAATCTCCCAGTCATAATTTCTATAATCTAAAATTCTTTAATGCTTTAGACAACGGTTTTGTCAAGAACCATCAGGACACAGGTGCAGGATCTTCACAATGATAGTGTTTATTTATTATAAACCACTCGTTCATCTCCTTGACAGAGGAAAACAATGGGCTGTGGAAAACCTAACACACTCGCCTCGATAAATATATTGAGGTGAGTGTGACTGTAAAACTTATCAAACCAAAACTCTCTCCACTCCAGGAGGAAAACCAAAAGCTATAGAAATTTACAATTAACTCTTCTCTCTCTATCAAGAAGCGGAAAAAACAAAAACGCTTTCTTAATAATCGGAGGCACAGTAAATAAAGAACAAACTCAAAATCTCTCCACCAACGGAGGCTCTATAACAAACGGACACGGCACTATGAGGCTCTCCTTTAACGGAGGCACTATGAAAACTTAACATGAAACTAAAAACACTCCTTCTCATGGAGGCGCTATAAAACTTTAGTCTACGAACGCAAAACAGTCTACTAACGGAGGAACTATGAAAGTTATAGTGAAACAAGGAAAACAAAACAGGCTATGAAAAGGATCGCGAAAGCTAAACTATGGCTATGATTAAATTTAACAACAAAAAACCACTCTGAAGGAGGGAACGCATCAATACAAGATCTTTGGAAACTCAAGGCTATGATCGCTATGGTAGGACTAGAGTGAGGAATGCTCATGGAGGTAAATTCAACACACACGGGACAGAGGGAGACGCAGCCTATTTGAACACCCAAGGAGCCATGGGGAACAGAATGAAACACTTTGGGATCAGGGAAGACAATCAGACATTTTACACAAGAGGAAGAGCAAGATACCTGAAATGAGAAGGAAGTTAATATTTCAAAATAAAACAGGAAATGACCAGACAAATGTCTAGAGTCCTGACAGGTTTTGTGTACATGTGTCTGTGTGTGTATGTGTGAGTAGGACTCTGTCTCACTCTGATTCTTCCTTCCACCTCCCAGAGGTTTAGCCCACCCTTTCATACCTGCCACCGCATCCCTCCCCCTCTTCTTTTAAAAACAGGTTGAACACATTGAATCTCTGTGGGACCACCTCTCATCATTCCCTTCATTATCCATTCTTTTCATCCTGTTTTCCAGATTCTCTGTTCCTCTCCTCCTCCCTCCGCTCTGTCAGGTCTGTCTGGCACCTCAAATGCCTCTAAGCTTTCAACCAGTGTCAAAACGTACAAAGATTGAACAATGATTTTGCTGTGTTTAGATGGTGGCATTCACACACACGTACACATGTGTACTCTTGGAGAAGCAAATGAGCTCAAATATATCAATTTGCACAATGAATACACTCTTGTTTGTACAAACATTTGTGCTTAAACAGGAATAGGCACATGCAAACACAAGTTCAGGGTTATATGAATATGATCTGTCTCACATACATATACATATACACACACACACACACGAACACCAGATGTGGATAATAAACAGAAAAGCAGCAGAACATCAGTCACGTATCAGTCACATTATGGCACGGAAACAGAAATGACACGGAAGAACTGCATACCAACATCGCATTTACACACACACAACAGTGATACTTCGAGTTATTGAGTCTGACAAGTCAAAGCCTTGCAAAGTTGGTGTGTGTGTGTGCGTGTGTGTGCCTGAAATAATCCATTGGTTCTGTTCTGTGCTGATTCCGGGCACTAAGCCCTGTCACAATTATTCAAATCCAGACTTGTAGTTGCAGCACACCTCTCTCCATGGGCCTATGAGCCAGTAATCTTGCCTTTGGCCCTGCATTTCAAATGGCCTTAACTCCCATAAGGAATGCATATGAAGAGGAGCCACTACTGGCTTAATCTGCCCTGTTTAAGTTGCTGAAACGTACACCTGTCACGCCGTATCGTGCCAGAGCTTGTGGCTACTGATAGCCCAGCTGTAATTCCAAAGGCATGTAGCTTTTTAGGCCTCTATAAAAGACATATCATGGTTATTTGCTGGGAAGTGGCAGGCATAGAGCTGGAGACGACAATCTTTTCTATACAACTCTCTTAATATCTCTGCCTTATGTAGTTTTTCTTCCTCTCATTGTGTCTTCCTCAATTTAAATTTTATGTTTTACTGTATGTTTCTTGTTTCATTGATAAAGAAACTAAATTTAATTCTGATTATTTTTGATTTGTCAGAGTTATAAATAAGCAATAATGTTACCCAAACAGGTCATCCATCAGTTCCTTGTTTCGCCTTATATTTAATGTACAATGATGGTGGAGTTTCTCTGTGGAACTAGTGATTATCAAGGAAGAAATATTTGTGGTATTTAAACATGTAAAAGTTTAGGCAAGATTATCTTCAGTGTCAGATTTCTCTTTCATCCTGAATTAATTCCCTTGTGTGACATGTCTGCAGGCTTTCTCGGAATACTTTGATATGATGAACCACTTCTTTAGAGTCTAAATCCTCTATTTGATGGTAAAAGCTTCTTCAATTAATATAATAAGACATTATGATGGACATCTGAGGAGATATCTCGGTACAAAGGGAAGGGTTTTATTTTTTTTAAATAATTCTAACTTGAGGTCCAATTTTTCACCCCTTTTTACAATTCAATTTCAATTCAATTACATTTTATGTATAAACTGTGGTGCCAAATCATCTCAAGACTTTAAAGCTACAGCCCACTCCAATCCAGTTATAATACAGTAATGTAATTAAATCATAATCCTACTAAACTAAATCTATTTAACCAAAATTCAAATTAATCCAGTGCATATAATGTCAATAAAAAAATAAACTTGCTAAGAAAACCAACAGATGGTATTGAAACGTCTCTTCAATGCAGTCCCCCGTTTTGTGCATGTGCAAGGCAACATTGGAGAGGAAAACACCATTCTAACAGGAAGAAATCTCCAGCAGAACCAGACTCAGGAGGGGAGGCCATCTGCTTTGACCAGCTGGGGTTTAAAAAGACAGGAAATACGGATTAACAAGCACTATAGCACCAGGACAGGGACACCTGAGAGAAACACAAGTTAACCACAAAAGAAAAAAGTCATATGTACATGGTGAGTAAAGACGGTAAGGTACTTCAGTGCTTCATGGAAGGCCCCACTTTAGATGTTTAGATTCTTATAAATCATGGAAGCTTCTTTTTTGTCCCACATTTAAACTAAATCATGAAAATATGCCCCAACATACAACTTGAGCAACAAGTAACTCTTTAGTGGCAACAAGAATGTTATCCATGCAACATAATTTATTATAGTTGGCATATAGTTGAACTTTGAATCTTGAAAAATTGTATCTGTTTTTGTTATACTGAATCTTTGTTCAAGGCAACAGGGAAATGAAAAAATATACTGATGGATTACTCTTCCATGTTACCTTCTTGAGTAGTTAATTGCTTTCATATGCCGATTTCCATCAGTAGGAACAGAACTATTACACTGTGCAAAAGTTTTGAGCCATTCTTCATTACTTTGTAAGTTGTTTAAAAAACAGGAAATATGTGTACAGATTTACTGAAATAGGAAAACATATCAAGCAAAAAAGTTTGCAAAATTTCTAATGAGCTAAAGTCAAAAAATGTTTACATAACTACCTTTACTCTTCAACACAGCCTGAACTAGTTTTAGTTTCTTGTAATTTCATAAAGTAGTCTTGAGGAATAGCTCTTAAGGTTTCTTAAAGATTATTCCGAACCTCCTTTTTGGATGTTTGCTGCCTTTTGTTCCATTCTCTGTCAAGATGATCCCACATTGCTTCAATAAAACTGGGGTCCGGGGGAGGATTCATCACTCCCTAATACCTATTGGTACCATAATACCATAATACAGATACATTTTTTGTAAAAAGTAAAAACCTATGCAAATAAGACAAATTTCCAATAAACTTGATAAAACAAATAAATAAAAAGACCGGTTCAGTCTGAAAGCTGCAGCTTTTTCCCAAAAATGAGCAGTATTCACTACTTTCCCCACTCACACGCGTCACACACACTCTTGGTCTGTTGTGGGGACAGCGATCAGCTCAGGACAGCTGCACAGCAGCCTCAGGTAAGACAAAAACTCCCAGCTCATTACACAAGGGACCAACATGTACTCGACAGCTGTTGACGCAAACACACATGCTGTCTTTGAACTTTTCTTTTCTTGGCTAACAGCAAGCTTTTGTTTGCGTTGGCCACAATATGCTTCAATTAGACAAGTTTGTAACTTGGTTTAAATCTGCAAACTCTCACAAGCTTCTATCAGACTACGTGGTGCCCAGCAGAAGGAGAGTTTCAGCACAAGCTGAGGGCAAATGAACCTACTCACACACACAGTCAGCGTCCCAGCAGTCTTCAGCTGGCATGTGCCAGGCCCAGCAGCTGTTAGGCTGTCTGGGCCTGGACTTTTACCCAGATGAGGGACATTGCCAGCAGGCTACTGATCTACCCATGGCCCAGGCCTAAAGTGAGGCCTTCAGAGGTTTCATCCCACTAGCTTGAGCGTGTATGAGTGTGTGTCTAAACATCTTGTGTGTGTTGGCAGTTTTGTGTTGGCCATCTGGTTATCTGGACTCCCTAGGACAACGCATAACATTACAGTGCCATTGCAGCTGCCACAGCTATTTACAGGCCCACACACAGGGACCCACATGCACATACAATATGACCATATAGAGGTATGTACCCATTCACACACACATACACACAGGCTGTAGAGACTAACCTATAGACTCACAGAAAGACAGAATATTTCTAAACAACATATGTATTAAATGCATACTCTACGGCTTTACAAATGCACACAAAGTATACACATACCTTCAGAAACATCAACAGAATTAAAGTTTTTTTCTCCCAAAAAGACCAGGAGAAACTCATCCATGCAGTCATCTCCAGTAGACTCGATTACTGTAATGGTATTTTAACTGGACTTCCCAAAAAGAGCATTAAACATCTTCAGCTCATCCAGAACGCTGCTGCTAGAGTTTTAACCAGGACTAAGAGATCTTATCAGTTTTTAAATTTAAGAACAGCTTAGGCCCAAAATACATCTTTGATATGTTCAGAGAATATAAACTTAGCAGAGCTCTTAGATCCAAGGACTCAGGTCAGCTAGTCCAGTCCAGAGTCCAGACTAAACACAGAGAAGCCGCATTTAGCTGTTATGCTGCAGAGAAGTGGAACAAACTGCCAGTGGAAATTAAACTATCACCAAATGTAGACATTTTTAATCCAGGTTAAAAACATTTATTTTCTCATGTGTCAATGCATGAAATCTGCACGGTATCTTTTAACTTATCTGGACTGTTGCTTGTTCTTAATTATTTCATTTCTTTCTCTTTATATTCTTTTACATATTTTAATGCTTCTTCCACTCCCCGCTGCAATGCTTTTATTTTATGTAAAGCACTCTGAATTGTTTTGTACATGAAATGTGCTATTAAAATGAATTTGACTTTGACTTTGACATACCCAGATGGAGGCAGACAGAGACACTTAGACCCACTAAGTCTGCAGCCCTACATTCTGTAGCTTCATTGTCCATATTATTATGTCATTTATGAAAATGTGCAGCTATTTTGCCGCCTAACGTTCTCTACCACCTGCTCGGTGTTCAGAGTCGAGGTCTTAATGCAAAGGCGTGGGCGACACTGAACAGACCGTGAGCAAATCAGCCAGTGACTCATCAAACTTAAAAAAGCCAATGCAGAGAAATAATTACAAATTTAATGTGGTTAATGAGCTGTAGGTAACTGTGATTTCTTTGATAAACCTTCTTTTGTTTTTATTCAGTGGCTTTCTGTTGTTTTTATTTTATTAATCCTTTAACAACCTTTGGTAGACCAGGATGTTAAATCTTGATATTAAATCTGTAATAAGACTGTCTTATCAAAGATTAATAGAAAGGAACCTATGTAAACCATCTTTTCAACTTTGTTTAGGTATGTAATGCTAAAAGAAATTATGTTATAGAACAACTTTTTCAAAATTTCACACTTTCACCATTTGTGAAAGTGTGAAATGTATTAATTATTAAACTAATTATTATTGTAAATATATTGTAAATAACCATTTTTCTTTTGCTTTTTCTCAGTGCGAAAGTTAACGTATTAAAAGTACAGCTTTGAGCCTTGATTTAAGAGGTTTGCAGCCAATACAGACTCATATTTACTCTTGAGCTTTTTTACACTGGTCAGTGAAATGCAATGTAGAAGTGTAATTGGCATTCAGCTCCAAATCAAACCGCCTTTTGCAATAGACATAGGGTTTTATCAGATCCAGCTTAGCTCAGTACTGATGTGAACACCCGGGTGCATACACTAATTTTCAGAAACAATGTTGTGGTCAGGATAACAATAATAGATATACTCACTTTTCCTTTACAGAAACACACATTTACAAACTGTAACGGGATGGGAATTGGAAATCTGCAATAGCAATAATGTGATCCACTGCATTGGACAATTGTTATTCAAGCTCCATGTTAAGTTATCTCTCCCTATCAAATAAACATCAAATTAAATTTTCCCAATTTCTAGAGCTTGTTTGGGTACTTGACACAAGGTTAGAAAGTTATAAAACTACACTGACTGTTCATTGATTTCTTCAGTTTTAGTATTGTATTTCATTCCCTAGCTGCACTTGTTCTTTCCTAAGCTCTTTGCAATCTTGGAAAAACCTACATGTAACCCCAAAGGGGCATCCATAGTCATAAATATCCACTTAGTAACAGATTTTTTGTCCACTGGGAGGAAGTGATATCATTCCAACAATTACAGTTTCTTTCTAGTTGCATGTCCACAGATGTTGGGAGCTGGAAGATAACATTCCGCTGTCCTTTTTCAAGAGAATCACATTAAGAATGTGGTTACTTTGGGCAACTAGGATGTTTCATAAGGAATTTGTGTTTGTATATTGGGATGGGTATGAATCAAAAATTTTCAATACCGGTACCAATACCAATACCTTCACTTCAATACCGGTTCCTGAGCGATACTTTTTTCGATACCAATTTTATAATATCAATTCTAACAAAAAGGAAATGACATTACACATAAGAGTACAAATCTTACGTTTTATTAATCCAAACAGTTTTTTCACTGAAATAATTAACAAATAATTTCCAGTGCAAAGTAGTTGCAAACAAGTGACAGGTTGGTGTCTAATACTATCCTACATACTGAGGATACTTTTCACTTAGCAGTTTTCCTTCAGAATAATCAACATGTCTGCTTTCTGCACGTATTAAGTTGCAGTAACATTAAGATTACTTCCAGATTTCGCTTAATGTTAATTTACCTGTTAAAATCCCACACACTGCGCCGTCCTTAGTACTCTTAGATGAAGCGGAGTCCAGTGGTGGAGATTTTGAATTATGTCACTCGGGCTCTGTAGCGTCCACAGGCTGACTTGAATGCTGAGATGATTGTTGCGGTCTGACCTTCTTGCAGTGAAACACGGAGCAACTTTCTGCTCTTAAATTGATTTTGTGCATGATCAAATAATTCATTAAATTAGTCGTGTTGCTGGCCTTAGCAGCGATGAGTTTTTGGCATATATTACATCACGCACTATCGTCATCAATCTTGGTGAAATGGAGCCACGCTTTTGACCTCTGTGGCATTGTGTAACCGGTTCAACGACATACTCACAATTACAGTTCCCAATTCAGATATGTGAACCCCGTCTGTGGGCGTAACCCCATTTTCCTGCATGCGGCAAAGTGTAACGTTAACACGGCCAATTGAGGGTAGCACGATCAGTTCTTGAACACATGATTAACCTCTGGGTACCGAAACTTGGCACCGAAAGACGAAGCATGTTTTGATACTCGGTACTGCCGGAGCATTCCGGTTGGTGCCTTAAAAGAACCGAAGTTTGGTACCCAGCCCTATTTGTATACTGTAGCTTTTCTAACACTTTTAAAAAAACATGCCTTTGAAAGGACTGATAATTGGAAACATAACTAAAAAATGTTAAACATTTGATAAGAGCATTGTCATGCGTGCTTCACCCGTAATCTCATAATCATCTACATAATCCAGTTATTGCTAGACTAAATCAGTTTAATTAGCATTTGACCAGTGTAATGGAAAATGTATTGCTCCTCCTAAAGAATGTGCTGTGTGTTGTTTTTCTCTCTTATAAACAATATGGTGCCTCATCCTGTGTTTTTCACATTTCAAGTTTTCTGGGTGCATCGGTTGCTTGCGCAGCTGAGGTGGCAGATAAGTAATAATCTTATCTGTCACATGAGCATATCCGAACTTTGTGTAACACTCCACTCTTCTATGTATATGTACCATGTAAATTCAGATTTCTTCAGAGTTTTCAGCCTAACGCTGAAATTAAAGTTAAACTTAGAAATGTGGATGCGTCTCACTGTTCTTTAACAGAAACTTCCACGACACTAGCAGTCAGAAAAAACAAACAAAAAAGAAAACTTGTGAATAATCCAAATTTTGTTGCTTGTTTTTCATCCACCTTTCCAACTGAAACTGAATCAACCAATCAGCTTGCTTGACATTAAGATGTGCACATTGTGCTCCTGAGAATAGGAAATTATGCAAGTTTTCTTTACAGTTAACATTGTTATTTAGCTATTATATGACTGACATATAACATTCAAGTGGATCTTCTCTCTTCCCAGTGATGAAGAGTCCATTTGATTGTAGGGGGTATGTAGACTTATCAAGAGAATAATAGCCTGAGCAAAGGAATCAGTGCACAAAATGAAATGTCTCATGCTTCTCTGACCCATACTGGAAGCAAATAGTGTTATGCCAAGAGCATATTGATTTTCAGCTTGAATATATATCTAGTTCATATGTTTTTCCTGCTCTTTAACTGTGAAATGTCTTCTCTATAAACTGGACCCTGGAAATAAGCCAGAAGGAGGGAATGAAGGACACAAGTGGCCTTGTCAGAAATAATGAATTTCAAAAGTTTTAGACAAATGGTATCAGGGTGGCCTTGTGATCCTACAGATGTAAAGTTTCACATGCAGTGCCGAAGGTAAAATTGTTTAAGTTAAATCCAAGTACAAGTCTAGAGAGTCTCCAAGATTCCCTAAAGCTTGCATGGATCATTACACACTTCAGTACAACTGCTTAGATCAACATTCACACCAAAAAACTTGCACATATTCAGATAAAATAACGAAAACTATGATCACGCATTTCGAGAGAGTAAGTGTTTTCAATTCTTTCCATACCATGGAAAATTTTGGTCTATACCACCTTCTTTCTAATCAATTAAATTAAAAAGCATGCTGTTTAAAACATATTGTTGTACCTAATGAACAAAAAGTTTCATTCTTAAAACCTATACTGCATATGCAGCACAACTTCCACAATAAAAAAGGCTTAGAACAGGGGTGTTTTAATCCAGTTAAATTCCAGAGAGATTGTATTTGATACTATGCAGCAAGTATGTAGAAAAACCTTGTTGAGCCGACAAGACGACGCTTGAGGAAAGCAAAGAGGATAGGTCCTCTGGTCACCGCAACACCATCCTGCAAGGGGCTTGCAAAGCAAGGAAAAAGGCTCCCATACAGGACGCCGGGAGGATATGACGGCTTTATGTGTATTACAGCGCATTCACGTGCGAGAGGAGGAAGGTGTATGGAGAGGTGATGAAGGAGCTGTTGTAGCGAACTCAGGTCTGGTGAAGAGTCTTTGAAAATGGCAGGAGAGGAAGATGAGATAGAAGAAGGTCCGAACAAAGACAGAAAAGGAAGAATGTAGTAGAAAAATACGTTTTGCCTTTTTGTTCGTCCGTTATCCTGTCTCCTCTCTGTAGCACGTTTTAAACTCTGCTGCTGCAGCATCCTCACCTATTTTTGATCACCAAAAGGAGCCAGCATTTAACTTGTCAACCTTTTTGTCAATCTTTGGTGAATTTAAGTTCACCTCATCAGAGTTGGTCAGCAACCAAAACCAACTCGACCCTTGGACAATTTTGTCATTATTTACGGTGAATTCCGACACACCACCCCGTTCATCTTCCGAGCTACCAGAAGCTACCAGAAACCCTCCAGCGCATGAAAGCGACTGGTCCAGTCCCTGAAAGTCAACCACAACGAAGGCTGCCAGACGCGGAACCGAGAGAGACCCATTGAGACCCGCTGGCGATAACTTGTGGTTCGGAGCTGACCTAACAGTAAGATCTGCCCTGTTCATACATTTCAGACGGTATGCGGCGGGTGTCGTGAGAATTCGCTGTTAACATTATAAATTAACCCAGGCTGTTAGCCTTTAAATTCAAATAGTAACAAACTGTCTTGGTTTATTTTCTGTTCCATGTCTTGTCTCGTCATTTCCTGTTTTATTTTGAAAATTCACTGACCTTCTCCTCTCGTTTCAGGTATTTTGCCCTTCCTCCCGTGTCAAGCATCTTGTCTTCCCTGATTCCCAAGTGTTTTCACCTGTTCCCCTTGGTCCCTCATGTGTTCAAATAGTCTGCGTTTCCCTTGTCTCGTCGCCATTTTGTTGTCTCATTTTGAGCTACATTACCAGCCACTTGTCTTGTCTTGTCCCATGTTCCATGACTCCTCGAGCCTGCAGTGAGCGTTTCTCCTGTAGTGCATCTTGTTTTGTAATTTATTCTTGTTCCATAGCCTTAGTTTATTTATTGAACGGTAATTTTCATAGCTTTGTTTTTCCTCCGTTTTCAAGGAGCGATTTATGTTCTAACCTGTCATAGTCGCCTCCGTTAAAGGAGAGCTTTAAGTTAAAGTTAAGTTTTCATAGAGCCTCTGTTTTTGTAAAGAGTGTGCCTTTGTTTTATTCCGCCTCATTTCGAGAGCGAGTCTTTGCTTTGTTACGTCTTCATAGCATTTCTGTTTTCCTCCCAGTTTGGAGAGATTTTATGTTTGTTAACTTACATAGCTACGCTCCTTCTCCACCTTAGCTACGGAGGAGAGTGCTTAGGGTTTTCACAGCTTTTCTTTTGCGCTGCCAGGAGATCGCCCTGCAGTGCCGTGATCTGTCCTGTGTTTGTTTATTTAAATAAAACCTCTTTGGAACCACACGACCCTGCATCTGTGTCCTGAATCCCCTGGTAACTGACACAAACCTAGACTATTTGAAGGATTCCGGTTTCCATCCCCTCCCCTTAGTTATTTTCAATTCACTAAGTGTTTCTTATATAATCATCCATATTCAAAGCATTTCTTCTGTTGTCTTAAGGTTCATGTCTTTGGTCATATAATTTTAATAAATGGTTCATATATATACATATATAAAATCAACCGGTTTTTGTTTGTGTTCTTTACGTATGTGTGAGTCCAACAAACCGAGAATTTCACGAGTAGCGACTATATGAGACTGGAATTTATTAATTATTAATTAATAATTTATTATTGATTTAACATACCAGAATCGTAAGATTCTGTCTTTTTCCTTCGATTGAAGGTGCTGCCCTGAAACGAGGTAAAACAAGGCTTATTCAGATAGTGAGAACTTTCGGATAAATCCTTATATCTTATCATATCACGCTACGTGAGTCCGCTATAAATATATATTGTTGGTGCCTCGTGTACCGGCTAGATATAATTTGGCTACACTGTACAGGAGAGGCATCCCGGCTTTTCTAATCTACCCGGCCACCCCGTGGATGACGATCGACGGTGAACAACGCACTTTCACTTCAGCAAGGGGACTGTACAATCCTGAGGAAGGAGGCTAGTGAGGGACTGCTATTGCGGTGCCAGCTGTTCACCATTGGCTCGGGATGCGTCACGACTGGAGGAGGACGACATGGAGCGGATGAGATTGGGACCGGTGAGGATCACACGGAGAGCACTTGTTGGGGACTGATGATAGGCAGAGGACCTCACAGCTACAGTAAGGGGCGGCTGCATAAGGTGTGATATGTTCGCAACAATCCTGGACCCTGTTACAAAGTAGAGGTGGGAGAGCTATATTTGCTAGAATGTTTGTAATATTACTCTTGATTACTTATAAGCTCCCAATTTGACAGCACTGTTATTTTGTTATTCAAGGATGCCCTTGTTATGAAAATGTTTAATTATGGCTGTTAGATAAACAATCTTGGAGGGGATATTTATGTTTACTAAATATCATTTTGATATATGACCGGAATTGATGACGGAGGTCACAATATGTACATTTATGTGCCTAATTTTGTTTCCACCTTCACTTTACTTTGACTGTTTAATTAATTTGGATGAATAAGGGATTTTCGGCAGGTGCATGTTTCACTGTGGGGAATTAACCTAACAGGAGGGAGTTAACTGTTACAAGGTAGGGATACATAGGAGTTTAGGAAGTCTTGCTGAACTGCATTATGCAGAAGTCACGCCAGAACCACTTCTCAGGGTTGGGGTGGGGGGCAGAGGTGGAGATAGAGGGGAGGCCGGGGTAGTACTGGACCCCCCTGAAATCTGATTGGATACCCCAGGTGCCTCCCCAGATGATTGACATGTCACGGCACCGCAGTCTTGTCGATAGGAGCCAGTAGCATTTTAAAATCGGTGACGCATATTGACTGCTAAGTCCCTCCTGTACAGTAGTTGGCACTATATACAAAGAGTTGTAATCCACTTTACTAAAACAAGAAGAGTCGTTTGCTGCCGCCGGTCCCCGCAGCAGCAAACATGTTTATTATGTGCCATTGAAGGAGGACACAGAGACTCCTGCTTCTCACAAGGATGATGGTGAGCCGGAAGAGCCAAAGCCAGCTGTATCCAGCACTGCTTTTGCTCTCCCAAGAGATACCTTAATTTGAGTGAGTGTGTGAGGAACTGTGTGTGTGTGTGTGTGTGTGTGAGTAACTGTATGTCTGAGTGAGTGAGAGTAACGGAGTGTGAGTGAATGTGTCTGCATTTTCATTCATGCAAAAATGGTTGTTGTTTGTTGAAAAATTATTGCTAAGTTGTGTTTTACATTTTGTATATTGTTAATAAACTGCAAATTACATACACAAATCTCATCTCCTGTGTGCTTAATGTGTACTTAAATATATTTCAACATTTAGAGATACGACGATAGATCTTAGTCAAAGATTCAATAAATCACAGAGATGGCACTTTAATACGACTCTTCTGCAGGTTGAGGTATTTGTAGCACAATTTAGGAAAAGGATTTCCGAATTCATAGTCAATAATATAGGCACAGTAGATTGTATATATGTTTATGCCAAGTGGTCTTGCCTTATGACCCCCTATCGGAGGTAGTACCTTTCATGGACGGGATTTTAACCCAAGTCAGCTACATGAAAGGTAGCAATTTTACCACAACACTGACCAGTTTGGATGGCCATCAAGTGTTGTTTTAGGGACTTTACACCATCTTATGCATCTCACAAAAAAATAGAGAGGGGCTGCAGGATATGCGAGTTAGAAAGAAAGTCTCACATACTTGACAAGCGGTTAAAGAGTAAATACACTAAATTGGTGGAAAAAATAACAGAGGAGTCAAGGTAGAGCTCGATGATCTGTTGAGGAGGCAAGCAGAGTTCATCATGCACAGAGTCAGGCAGAGCTATTATTTTAATGGAACCAAACCAAGCGGGTTATTGGTGCTGAAGCTTAAGCAAACTGAATCCAGAGCATCAATCAATGCCATAAAAACGGCTAATAATGAATTCACATCTGACCCAAAATCCCGTTCCAGTCCTTTTTACAAGAAGTTGTACAAATCAACGCTTAATTTTGACTCAGCCTGAGTCAGTCGGGATTTGCCCACGTTAGGGGAGCAGGAAGCAACAGATCTGGGTCGTCCCATATCCTTAAAGGAGCTGGAGACTGCGCTTAGGATGACAAATAAAGTGAAATCGCCGGGCCCAGACAGCATTCCGCCAGAGTTCTTGCTACACTTCTGTGATATTCTGGGGCCAGTTTTGTTGGGGTCAATCAGATCAGCAGTTGAAAAAGGCTCTTTCCCTGCTCACACTAACACCACCTTGCTAATCCCTAAAAAAGGGAAAGATAAAAATGATTGCTCCAATTACAGACCGATTTTGTTAATTGACTCTCAGACAAGAAGCTGTACTCTAAGGTGCTGGCATTAGCTTTGGAGAGATATATGGACAGACTAATTCATAAGGATCAGCATGGTTTCATGAAAGGGTGTCTAGCAGCGGACAATATTTGACACCTAATTCATGAAGTTCAACAGTTAAAGACTCCATGCGCGATACTGTCACTTGACGCTAAAAAAGTCTAGGGGCAGTATCTGTGGGCGGTCCTGGAGAGAACTGGCAAAGGGAGAGGGTTTGTCGACATGATTCGTGTTTTATATGCTAACCCCACCACCATGGTGTCCACGAACGGTTCGAGTGTAACGGCTTACACTCGAGCCCCTTTCCCATCTTTCGTGAGACTCGACAGGGATGCGGCCTTTCGCCAAGTTTATTTATTCTCGCGTTAGAACCGCTGGCCCAACATCTGAGGGAGAACCAAGTTATTGGTCCTATTTGGATTAAAACCTCGTTGCATGCCATATTGACATTCACCGATGATGCACTTATGTACTTATCGGATCTTGAGAAGTCAATACCCTCGCTGTAAGCCACTTTTGAAGAGTTCAGGATGTTGTCCAGCCATAAGATCAACTGAACAAAGTCAGATCTGATGCCCCTGAATGAATCCACAATAACGGTAGTTTTGCCTTATGATAATACAAAAATCCCGTACTTGGGCATCCAGATTCAGCCTTCACTGCATAATATAGTTAAAACAAATTTTGAGAACATCTTTAAAGAGTTGGGTGCATCTGAATACTCCACTGTGGGAGAATATTATCTCAGGGAATAAGCCGTTTGAATCAGTATCCTGTTATGTTAATTTTAAGCATTTAGCAGATGTTTTTTTCCAAAGCGATTTACAAACGAGGATATAACATTACAGCTTACATCAAAGCTAACAAAAAACTACATAGAAGGAAACCACTAGTCAGGCTCTGTCAGAGGTGACAATATAGAGATAGAGGGCAGGCATAGAGGAAAGTACAGAAAGAAAAAGTGCAGTAGAGGGGGTATGGAAGTACATGGTAAGTGCTAGGATAGGAGATGCTCTCTAAAGAGCTGGGTTTTCAAGAATTTCTTGAAGATAGACAGGGACGCCCCCGTTCTAGTAGCGCTCTTTAGGTCATTCCACCATCGTGTAACAACACATGAAAAGAGACTGGATTGTCTCAAGCATGGTGTAGACAATGCTAGACGACAATCCTGTGACCACCGGAGTGACCGAGTTGTGACATAAGCCTTTGCAAGAGCATTCAAATAGATGGGAGCCGTTCCATTAAGGACTTTTTAGGCTAACATCAGTGACATAAATTTGATGCGGGCAGCTATGGGTAGCCAGTGGAGTTCAGTGAACAGAGGGGTGACATGCTGTTTTTGACTGATCGAAGACCATATGCGCCGCCACGTTCTGGACCAGCTGCAGCGATTTCACAGCACAGGCTGGGAGACCAGTTAGGAGAGCATTGTAGCAGTCAAGGCGGGGGAGATGACCATAGCCTGCACCAGGAGCTGGGTGGCGTGTTGGGTTAGGTATTGTTAGGTATGGCCTGATCTTTCTTATGTTTAGCAATGTGAAGCGGCATGATGTAACAGAGGTAATATGAGGTAACGGGAGGTTACTATAAGCATGTGTAACATTATATTTAAAGGTTAGTTGGTCATCAATCATGACACCAAGGTTTCTAGCTACTTTTGATAGAGCAAGAGATAAGGATTCAGTTTGGATGCAGATGCGGTGGTCTATGGTCGGTTTGGCTGGGAAGACAAGCAGTTCAGTTTTAGACAGGTTTAGTTGGAGGTGATGGGCTTTCATTAATTTCAATGTCAGAGTTTCGGGCTAAGACCGTGTTTTCGTCAGGTGGGAATAACAGATAGAGCTGGGTATCGTCCGCATAACTTTGGTATGAGGAGCCATATGATCAGATGATCTGGCCTAGTGAGGTGGTGTATATGGCAAAGAGAAGAGGCCCCAGTACTGAACCTTGGGGGACCCCTGTGGTGAGGTGGTGCGCTGCAGAAGTGTGACCAAGCCAAGATTCTTTGAATGGCCTACCAGTGAGGTATGATTCAAACCAGGAGTGTGCTCTCCCTGTGATGCCCATGCTAGAGAGTATGGACAAAAGGATACAATGGTTGACCGTGTCAAATGCAGCTGATAAGTCTGCAGGATAAGTACAGAGGACTTAGCTGTCGCTCTGGCTTCTTTTAAGGCTTCTGTCACAGCCAACAGAGCCGTTTTAGTGGAGTGTCCACTTTTAAACTCAGATTGGTTTGGATAAAGGAGGTTGTTTTGTGAGAGGTAACCAGTGACCTGCTTAAAGATCACCCTTTCAATGGTTTTTGACAAAACAGGAGGAGAGAGACCGGCTGATAATTCTCCACTTGAGTCGGAGGGAGGGAAGGTTTTTTGAGCAGCGGTGTAACCGCTTGCTTGAATGTGGTAGGAAATGTGCCCGATGTCAGTGAAGCATTAATCACATGTGTGACTGCTTCAGTTACAGTAGGAGCAATGGATTGGAGTAGATAAGTGGGAACAGGGTCCAGTGGGCATATAGTAGGTAGTGGGTCTAATGCAGTGGGTCTACATGATGAGATTAATTCGATTATAGCTATAGTTGGATAATGCTCATTATTTGAGCAAGGGTAATGATCCTAGGATATATGGCGGTGAATAAATCGAATCATTGGTACAAAGCATGTCATACCCCGGTACGATAGGTGGCACTGTACCCATTTCAACTAGTGGTAATAGAGCCACTTCTGGTTGACCTCTTCACCACCAACAACAAACTCAGGTATTCAAGAAAGATGGCCAACGAAGAGCAAGATGAAGCTACGTCCCTCTATATTTAGTTTTTGCACGAACGCGATGCACAATGACACATTCTCCATCGCGTTGTTTGTTTATTTCTGACGGCGGCAACAACAACAGCAATAGCGTCTCCTTGACTTCCGGGTGATGACCCCAGGAAAAAATCTCGGGCATGCACAGAATGAAAGTTCAATTCACCACGTGCTTCACCATCTAGAAGCATGTTTAGTGTGACTATCAACCAGTTATCTTGGGGTCTTAAACCGACTGTGAATAACCCAATCCGGTCCAATTTTTTGTCAGACTAAGGTGTATACATAATCTTAATAACATAGTCTTATTGTAATTTAGCCATTAATCCAATTTTACAGTGCCATGTAACCCCACCGATGGTCCTCAAAGGGAGTGTACAATCTCGGAGATGTATCTGACCCAAGGAGTATGCTTCGCTTCCAGACATTGGGTTATCTTTTTAATTTGCCAACGACATCTCACTTTTTGTACCTCCAAATATGGTCGGCTCTTCGCGCCTATGGTGTGCAGACGAACTCTAAGCTGTATACACATCCTATCGTAGCCTGGCTATCCACAACGAACACTAGAGGACTCCTTTCAGTTGTGTATTCATGACTATTGGATCTGTGTATTCATTGCTATCTTAAAACTCCATTTTGACAAGAAACCTCTGGCAGAACCAGACTCGGGAAGGGTAACCATTTGCTTCGACCAGCTGGGGTTTGAGAGGACAGGAAAGGGTGGACAACAAACACCATAACACCATTCAAAGGATACCTATTGAGACAGGGAAACATAAGTTAATGACCACAATAATGCAAAACGTATAAGATATCATTTGAGAAATTAGACGGGGGGAGGTGTGACAGATGAGGTCCCCCAGCACTCTAGGCTTATAGTAGCTTAACTGTGGGATGTTTCAGGATCACCTGAGCCACCCCTAACTATAAGCTTTACAAAAAAGGAAAGTTTTAAGCCTAATATTAAAAGTGGAAAGGGTGTCTGCTTCCTGGACATTGACTGGCAGCTTATTCCACAAGAGAGGGGCCTGATAACTAAAGGCTCTGCCTCCCATTCTACTTTTAGAAACTCTGGGAACCACAAGCAAACCTGCTGTCTGGGAGCGAAGTGCTCTGTTGGGAAAATATCCAACTATGAGATCTTTAAGATATGATGGAGCTTAGTCATTAAAAGCTTTATATGTGAGGAGAAGAATCTTAAATTATATTCTGAATTTAACAGAGAGCCAGTGAAGAGAAGCTAAAACTGGAGAAATATGATCTCTCATGTTAGATCTCATCAGAACTCTGGCTGCAGCATTTTGGATCACCTGAAGACTTTTCAGAGAATTTGTGGGTCAGCCCAATAATAAAGAATTAGTAGTCCAGTCTTGAAGTACAACTCTTGGAAGCTGCATTTGCAATGGAGATGGAGATTCTGAACATCTTGTCTTCAGATTCCATGTCCCCACTATATGAGAACACTTCAAGAAAGCCAGTTAATCTGAGCTGCTGTTTGGTGCACACGCACAAACAACAGTCAGTACCTTCCTGATTTGCAGCCTCTGTGAGGCGACTCTTTCGCTCAGAAGGGAGAACTCCAACACGGAGGTATTCAGTTGGGGGGTTGTGAGTATTCCCACATGGTCAACTCCAGAGTATGAGAGTCCAGCCCTTCTCCAGGAGTTTGGTTCCAGAGCCAATGCTGTGTGTGGAAGTGAGCCCAACTTTGTTTAGTTGGCACCACTCCACCTCACATACCAGCTGAGGCTCTTTCCCCGCCAGCGAAATGATAGTCCACATCCCGATAGACAGTTTACGACGCTGAGGGAAATCTTATTTTGTTAAAATTTTAACATATTGTAAAATTTGGAACTGCAATTAAGTTTATTTTGGTTCATTTCAGACCTAACTCCCATTAAAATATGTTTAAAGACTAAGGTGAAGGTCGCATTACACCCTTAAAAACCTTGATATTGGAAAAATATGCCAAAATTCCACGGGAGGCAACCAAAATTCATTTTAGTAGTTATTACAATTAACTGATTGGTGGGATAGCAATTAAAGGTAAGTGAAAGAATGCCTTGGACATTTGTCTAAAAAGAATAGGTCAAAAAAATGGTTGCTAGCATTTTAAATCAAATGTTTTTCTTTTTTTTCATTTATACACAGCATTGTAACAAAAATATTTTGTTACAATCAAAAATATACAACCAACCAAAATTTGTTGTGAATAAATAACAATTTTAAGCACAATTCTTAATCCAGCTGTCACCCTGGATGAGTCGCTAGTCAATCACAGGGCTTAATTGCTTAACTTCCATCCATCCATTTTCTATACCATCAATCCGTTAATCGGGTAGCGGGTGGGCTGGAGCCTATCCCAGCAGTCATCGGGCGAAAGGCGGGGTACACCCTGGACAGGTCGCCAGTCTAATTGCTTAACTTGTATCGGGTAAATAAAAAAGAAAAGAGGCTTCTGATCAACAGTCACTTAAAAGAAGATAAGACAAGAAAGAACTTTATTAATCGCGAAGGAAATTCCTATGCCAGATAGCTCCAAAATTACAAATACAATATAAAAATTAAAGCTGCAAGTAGCCATGAATGGGACCTCGCAGGTGTGCACATCAGGGTATGCACTGGTCTCAGTCCAATGCGCACCGCACAGCTGTCCGTCAAGTGTAGAGCAGGATGTGAGAATCCCAGCCACGCTTAGTACCGCCAGGCGTAAAAAGTAAAGTTTTTAGCCACCAGTAGGTGGCGCTATAGGCATGTGTAAGTTTGGTCATATGTATGCGTTCTGGGTGTAGCTCAAATGCAGCCTGGGGAAGAACAGACAATGTATGCAGAAGTTATAAGTTACTTATTTGACCACCAGTAGGTGGCACAAAATAGGTTTCCCAGTAGGTTTCCCAGTTCGTGGTTATTCATGTTTACTCTTTTAATAATAGTCTACCAGCACCTGTCTTCTTGAGTTGATTTCCAAAATGGAATCGTAACACGCGTAGACGATGAGGGTAGTGGTATGAGGTAGCATAAAGACATAAAGACCTGGATGACTCAGAACTGTCTGCTTTTAAATTCAGACAAAACTGAAGTTGTTCTCTTTGGACCTGAGCGCTTCAGGGAGAAATTGTCTAGTAATATAGTTAATCTAGATAGTATTTCCTTGGCTTCTAGTTCTACAGTGAGGAACCTTGGAGTTATTTTTGACCAGAATTTATCATTTGATATGCATATAAAACTGCTTTCTAGGACTGCCTTCTTTAACCTTCGTAATATTGCTAAAATCAGGAACATCCTGTCTCAGGGTGATGCAGAGAAACTAGTTCATGCATTTGTTACTTCAAGATTAGACTACTGTAATTCCTTATTGAAAAGCCTCCAGCTGATCCAAAATGCTGCAGCCAGAGTTCTGATGAGAACTAACTGGAGAGATCATGTTTCTCCAGTTTAAGCTTCTCTTCATTGCTCCCTGTTAAATTCAGAATAGAATTCAAGATTCTTCTCCTCACATATAAAGCTCTTAATGACTGAGCTCCATCATATCTTAAAGATCTCATTGTAAGGTATTTTCCCAACAGAGCACTTTGCTCCTAAACTGCAGGTTTACTTGTTGTTCCCAGAGTTTCTAAAAGTAGAATGGGAGGTAGAGCCTTCAGTTATGAGACCCCTCTCTTGTGGAATAAGCTGCCAGTAAATGTCTGGGAAGCAGACACCCTTTCCACTTTTAAGATTAGGCTTAAAACTTTCCCTTTTGCTAAAGCTTATAGTTAGGGATGGCTCAGGTAATCCTGAAACATCCCATAGTTAAGCTGCTGCAGGCTTAGACTGCTGGGGGGACCTCATCTGTCACACCTTTCCTCACTTTGCTCTCTTTTCCCCCTGTTTAATTTCTCAATTGATTTTATGTACATGTGACATTATTGTGGTTATTAACTTGTGATTCCCTGTTCCAACAGGTATCCTTTGAATGGTGTTATGGTGTTTTTCCCCCCTCTTTTCTCTCTTCTCAAACCCCAGCTGGTCGAGGCGGATGGCCACCCTTTTTGAGTCTGGTTCTGCCGGAGGTTTCTTCCTGTTAAAAGGGAGTTGTTCCTTTCCACAGTTGCCACAGGCATGCTCAGGACGGGAGATTGGACTGAAGACAAGTTTCGGTGCAATCTGTTGGTTTCCTTAGCTAGGATATTATTTTTTTAATTGGATTATGAATTCAATTAATTGAATTCCAATTGGCTTGAAATGGACTATATTATTTAAGTGCCTTGAGATGACAATTGTTGTCATTTGGCGCTATATGAATATAATTGAATTTAATTGAATTAATAAGTGTAAAAGTAAATGGAATGAGTAGTAAGCAAGATACGTTCAATACAATGTAAAGCAAATAATGTAAATTTTCATTGACAGTTGAAAGTGAAATAATATTGCACAGTTAAAATATTGCAAATCTTATAAAACATGATGTAATATAGAAGTTATATTGCACATTATAAGTGCAATGACATGACCTCAAGGGCACATGAGAATGAACATTATGTCACCCAGTATTGTTAGAAGTAATATGGAACATAATATTGGTGTTGCTATTCTCATTCAGATGTGTCAGTTTTCCCTCCTGTAGAAAGTTTAGGAGTTATACATTTTGATGGCACAGGTAGAAAAGACCTCCTGTGACTCCTGGGTGGTCTCAGTGTACTGCTGAAGGTGTTCCGATAGTATTCCAGTGTAGTGTGCAGGGGGTGAGAGATGTTGTCCATTGTCCATGATACTGAGCAGTTTCGTCAACATCCTCCTCTCTAATACCGCCACTGACGACTCATGTTCTACCAGCCTTCCAGACGAGTTTATTAAGTCTGTTAGGGTCAGCTGCCTTCAGCCTGCTGTCCCAGCACACTACAGCGCAGAAGATGATGCTGGACACCTGCGAGTGATAGAACATCTGCAGCATGGTTCTGCAAAAGTTGAAGGATCTGAGTCTCCTGAGAAAATTACCTTTCTTAAATACGACTTCTGCATTTTTAGACCATTCCAGTTTGTTGTCTGTGTGGACGCCCAGGTACTTGTACTCGTCCACAGTGTCCACCTCTATTCCACTGATGGAGAAGGGGTTTGAACGGGCCCTCCGTGTCCTAAAGTCCACCACCAACTCCTTCGTCTTTGTCACGTTGAGTTGCAGGTGGTTTAATCCAAACCACTCCACAAACCTGTTCACCACACTCCTATACTCAGGTTTTTTTTTTCCCAGGATGTGGGAGACTTGAGATTCTTTGTTCTCTATTTACCATCCTGTATAAACTAACTGATTTTTTTTTACTATTTATCAAACTAATAACAAAAACCGTTACCAAAAATTATGTCTATTCGTGTGGATAATTCTTACCTAATGGTACTGAAGTGAATTTGATTTACACATTCTCATGTTATACCTTCAAGGGCAGAAGAAAAGTTCTGGCATGATCTCTACGAGCAATGTAATTACTGGTAAAATTACAAAAAAATTAGAAAACACTTTGGTCAAAATAGTGTTTCTGTTTGAAAAATGATCAAAATGATCAACTTCTTTTTTTCTTAATCTGAGGGCCAGTGTTATTTGTGCATTTTATTCCTTCCCCTCAGCCACTATTACAAACACACACACAACCACATTTTTATGTCCATACTATTACCCATTTTTCACGTACAATTGCTCTGTTATGGTAATCGTTGAATGCTCGCCATGGGCTGATTACTCACGGCTGACTTCAGAACCTTCTCTCCCCTGCCGTTCTCCTGCTGGCTTTTAATGCACTATTAACCCATTCCTGCTTATTAATTCCCTCCCTGTCATTGTGAGGCGTCCACTCCATGATATCTGTCATCATTCCATGTCTATTAGCTTCTTGGCCGACAGTTATTCCTAGTGTGCGGCCACGTTTCTTTGTTGTTGTCCCCCGAGGGGCCTGAATAAGAACGAATTTAAAATACTGACACTGTGAGGCCAAGCTGTATTGTGCTGTCCTTTTCAGGACAGAGCAGCTGTCCCGTATTTTTAAGTAATGTGAGCTTATTTTCCATGTTATGATGGGCTTTCAAGTATCCTTTAAAATCTGACTTAAATAGTTAGACAACATCACCTTTGTTTTAATGAATTCATTCATTGCTTGATTGTATGACTTTTCTAGCTCCAGAATTTAGTTTTTCTAACTGTTTAGGTAAACATAACGCCGGTAACCTATGTTTATGAAAGTTTTGATTAGGTCTGGTGCTTTCCTTTCATTGCTTTCCTACTGCTGTCATAAGTCTGTTTGAGTCTTTTCTGTAGAGAGATTCTCTTTTAGTACTTTTTGTTCCCCTGTTATAAATCATCATGGAAGGCTCTTGGATAAAGAACAGTAATATTCCTCACAGTGGATCTTGGCAGTTGAGTCGGGAAACTTCATTTGTGTCAGGATGTGTGGTTTTGGACCATCTTGAGATATATGGAAGAATGCTGGAATCACACAAAGCCCTTTAGCTCTCCGGGTTCAACCACACATCGTCTCAGGTTTCTGTGGGACCACATTAAAGTGAAGCAGTAGCACAAAGTGTGGTCTTTTTGATGGAACTTTTGCTGATTTTTATACTGGCTGGTTACACATGACTTTACTGCCATCAATCAATCAAAAGTGTTTGTTCAACATTTTTTTACACAAATGTTGGTCTCTAGGTAAACTTGACCATGAGCGGCTTAAAAGTGCCAAGGCAATTAAAAACTGAATTGTAAAGACAGCTGTTACTGCAAATGATCTCAGACAAAATAACTGTACACCATGTTACCATGACCTAATGGTTATGTTGATATTACAATATGGTATATTCTACACAGTCCAATTGTGACTTAAACCATGAAAACACTGTAATACTTTATTAGAGCTCAGATAAGTCCATACAGCTTTCATTGGGAAACGCTTATGAATTTATGAACCCGAAAGCTGTGGTCAGCATGGTAAAATGTATTTAGTGAACTTTACATTTTCAGAGGATGCTGTAATGTCTGACAGGCACAAGAAAACAGAGACTGACGTTTTGTGTTTATATGGCTGTATTAACCTGTTCGAGGCCCAAAGGGAAAAATAATTCTCCTCAGCTCCTGCGTGGCCTTTCACCCCTCACTCACTGTCTTCAGTGCATTGATAATTTAGTATTTTGCTTCCAAATACTATAATGTGCTAGACACATCATAGACTGATTTATGCATATTTACTTTCTTTCCTTTTATGATGGACTAATGCTAAATGGTGTTCTCTATAGGTGTATTTGTATGTGTTATGGACACTTATAACCGAAACATTATGACTATCCCTTTTGAATATGCTGTTTGTCCTTTGTGTAATAGCAAAACAGATCAGATTCAACTCCTCAATGAAAGCTGCAAGACCTTTGAAGATGACCCGTTGGTGCCTGGCACAGGGCATCAGTTGCATTCCAATGAGTTGGAGCCACGTCAGGCTTGATCCACCATATTCCCTTACGCTCCCCAGCCAGTTCATGATTTTTCCCTCCCTGGACTACTACCTTTTATCCAACACTACTGACCAGCACTCAGCCAGTTTTGTCATGTTAAAAATTAGCCCAGCCTCAATTGAAAAAAAAACATAGGCATGTTTGTCCACATGTCCAAAGTAGTATCACAATCTATGGCTGTAAATTGTTAGATAGCAACATATCCCCAAGCTGATGGGTTATGTCCGGCTGCATTCAGGTGACAGTTGCTCATGAACTGTATGAAATGTGTAATCTGCAGATTTTGGTAAATATCTTATGATGTATTTTGTAACATGTAGACCTATCTGTGCATATTAATTCTATTCCTAACTATACATTTTTAACACCTAACCCAAACCATTTCCTGGTAATAGTGCAGTAGAAAATAAGTTAAATCAAAAGTGGGATGAAAGCAGATATAGCACCAATACCATGTAGTTATTTACAGTTAATGAATGACATGATACTATGGGCAAGGTACTTGCATAAGTTAAGTTTGTTCTCATCTACAATTTCTTAAATGACTGAAGGTTTGACCTTTACAAATCTAATTAAAAGTTGGTGCCTCCACTTATTTGGAATTTGGTAAACACCACAAATAATCTAATACTGTGACAAACCCAATAATCATTCATTCCTTCGTCATACTTAAACAATGTAATCAAAAGTAAAAATTACTCAAATGCATTACTGCAATGTAAAACGTATATTTTGGTAAAATAAAATGAAGTTATAGATCCTTGTCAACAGAAATTTTAAAGAAATGCAATTAGGGTCTTCATCCTTAAATCTTCCAAAGAGACTCAGTTCGTGAATAAAAGGGGTTCTTTAAACTCACATTAAACACTTGTATTACTTTTAAAGGACCACATTGAGTTTTCTGTTTGTGCTGATATTTTTTATGATGTTAATAATATGGGATGGATTATGAACATAAGGTCTATTTTATTTTTTAGCGTCTTAAATAATTTGAGGTTTGTAATGTGATCCATATGTGTGACGTGGAAACCCTACACTACATTTAACCCCAGTTAAATTTGTCCCATTCTTTAGCTCTTTAGGCATTTTGGTATAGCCTTCAAGGCAGCCGGCAGGTGAACAATACTTGTGATTGTCGGACTATTATCGCCATGTTGTACTTAATTTGCACAATAATGACTTTCGTCTTTTACCTGTTGTTATACATTTGGTGACTGAAGAAAGGACTATCGGATTTGTTAATTTGTACATGTAATGAAGGACAGGACCATCATATCTATTCTTTGCATTCCTTGGAGAGCGCAGCGAGTTTGTCAATAAGATGTAAACTTGAAGAACCATGTTTGTATGATTTTTAGTATTTTGTTACTAATCAAGATTTTATTTATTCATGTATTATTTGCACGTACTGTGAGAACAAAATCATGAAATATTTGTTGTGTTTATATGTTTCAAATGCAGTTTTCACGGCGCTGTAAGGATTTAAGGGAATAATGTTGCTGATCAACGTCATTCTGCTACCCGGTGGATTTTTTTTTTTAAAAGGAACCTTATGCATCAGTCGATACTCTGTCATTTTTGTCCAAGTCAGGTACACTACTGTTCAAGCAGAAAAATAAAATTTAGGCTCTCTCATGCATTTCCTGGTTTGCATTCAAACAGTCCTTTAAAATTAAACTAAATGTTGCAGGCCTGTAATGAAGCTTAGGAATGTCGAGGTCATAAACTTGTGGGACCATTTCACTTGCAAGAAAGCATAAAAAAAATAGTATGTACGTTAGTTTGTTACTCACAACCTGTTTGAGCAGTCAGTTGAACCACCTGGGAGTTAAACTGATGTAAACATCAATGAAGGCTCGGGTAGAACAGACATCAACGGCTGAGGACATCCACATGGGTGTACTGATAGCTGAAAACGAGATCCTCCATGCTCCACAACAAATCCCAAGGAACATCTCCTGGGCCTCTCCCTTAGCAAGCATGCAAAACACTCTTAGTCTGTTTACTTCTCTAAAAGTCACTAAAACTGATTCCAGGGTCATTGCAGCTTCAGAGTAACTTACAAAGTTAACACAGATAAACAATGCTGAGTTAGACACAAATTGCATCAGATGCTAACAACGCTAGTGGGCTAATGAGCTAACCTCTTTTAGCCAACACACATTTCAATCACACTGTATTGTACTGAAACAGTTAAAATGAAATCAATCAAAAGTATTTACTTTTGGCCGGTCTTGTAATGTCCTTTACCAATAAGCAAACTCTGCATCCACTGTGGTAACTGACAAAGTATTTATTTCTCCAACAGCCTCATTAATTTACATATCATATGTCTGCTTAAAGTGTTGTCTATACAGCTCAAATGTTTCATGATCATACACTGATCCCATCCTTTCACATCCCTTACTGGTTTAGCAACTCACTGATAGCCAATTGAATTATTACAAGTTTAACTGTATCAGGGCTACATAGAAGATTTAAAAACATGCCATTGCCCTATTAACTCATTCCTGCTTATTAATTCCCTCCCTGTCATTGTGAGGTGTCCACTCCATGATATCTGTCATCATTCCATGTCTATTAGCTTCTTGGTCGACAGTTATTCCTAGTGTGCGGCCACGTTTCTTTGTTGTTGTCCCCCGAGGGGCAACAATTTTATCGCCCCAAGCCTGAACTAAGGCAGTTAGACTCTCAACAGGTGCCATTTTTCTACATGACAGAAAGCAACCCCAATAAGACCGAGTCCTAACTCTGTGAGATCTCTCCTTCAAGACCTATTGAGAGAAGAACTTTGATGGGGAAGCTTTGGGTAAAAGAGTTGGGCCCACATCAACCTGACGTCGCTATCAAACAGCGGGCAAGCGAGAAGGGAAAGCGGTACATGAGAGGATTCTCTCCAAACTGGTACACGAGAAAGGCTTGCTAGCTGGATGCAGACATGCTAATGCTTTATTTTGTTTTCCATGTAAGCTTTTTAAAATGACTGAGACAGTCCCATCTGGATAGTTACAGAAATAAGGGATATGAAACATCTTTCTGAGAAAATAAAGAAACATGAGAACACCAGAGCACACATGGATAACTTCGTGAAGCTAGCCATATTAGAACGGCAGAACATTGCTACACAGCTGGATAACGGTCACAGGCTGGTGGTGAGGAAGCACAACGAGGATAAAAACCTAAATGTTTTATCCCAAATAATTTATTGTGTAATGTTTTGTTGGGCTTTTGAGTTGGCCTTACGTGGACATGAGTCTGACTCATCAGAAAACCCCGGTATGTTTTCGGGATCTGGTAGATTTTGATGCCTCCTTGGATAACTTACTGGAGGAGCACCTGAAAACAACGATTGTGTTGTGTACAACCTCTGTGAGATTATCTCACATATGAAATGTTTACGGATATCGTGGGCTTGGTCTGCTGGGTTTCCTACGAGAGCTCTGTCACTCCAAGTCCAGCGCTGCCATACTTTATCTGTGACTACTAATAAATGCTTTGTTTAACTTAAGATTTCTCCAGCTTGTTCTTGGGCTTCCAATGAAAGAATCGGGCTAACAGGGACATAATGCACTACATTATGTTTTAATATGTACTAGTATATTTCAGTGTGTCTAAAATGAGTAGCAGAGAGCAAATGCGATACAGGTTTTAATATGACCAGGGCCTTGATACTCTCATGTGTTTGAAAAATATTACATGCAGATACTCACAACATTAGAATGAGGTTCAGCTTCAGGGAAATGATGAGGCAAGTCCACTGGAAGAAAACCAGTATTTTTGTAATATCTAAGCATCCTGTATCATAGCTACACGTGTGACGTTTTTAACAAATCAATATGTTTGAAAATCGGTCCAAAATTCAGCAAATAATTCTACTTTAAGATTGAGGAGTACCTCTTTCCTTCGAAAGTTCATGCACCGCTACCTCTGCTAGCCCTGTAACAAGATGGCGGCGCTTTAGGCAAAAAATACCTCCAAAAAATTCTAACTACACGTCGCGTTGGGGCAGCACAAGGGCTGTGGTTAGTCCGCTCAGAACGTAATTTCCGGCAGTTGCTTTTTCCAGTCTTAATGGCTGTATACGGCGAAGGAGCTCGTCAAATCATCCCGTTGACATTCAAAAGTATCGAAAGAAAAGAAGAAAAAAAAACTGAAATTCACTCTGCTAAAAGGAGGATCTATAGCTAAGAACTATAAACTCAAAATCACTCTCCAAGGAGGAAAACCAAACTTAGTACTAGAAACAAAACAAATTAAATGCACTCCTGAAAATTGGATGCTCAACAAATTCTATGAAACGTTATCTATAACAAAAAACAAAAAAAATCCCTCACAAGGAGGCAAAAGAATTCTGGCTTACGTATCTTGGAAAAGCAAGGCAAGGTCAACTTTGACTGTGGTGGTAAGCTTGGGTAAATTACAGAATGAAACACACAGCCACTTCTTCTTCTTCTTCTTCTTCTTCATTGATTTTTCATGGCAGCTGGCATCCTTGGTGTTGCATATGCCACCAAAAAATTTTTTTTTTTCTATTTCTTCCATCTTTTCTATATTCTTTTAATTATTCCAGTAGTTACCAGGAATCCCATTGTTATTCTCCTCCCTTCTTTAGACTTAGCAGATTCTACAAAATGTAAAAAAAAAATAACAAAAAAACCACACAGCCACAAAGGGAGACGCAGACGATAAGACGCAGACTATAACATGAGAGCAATGGGAAACAGGTGAACACAATCAGTAATCAGGTAAGACAATCCACTGGTGACACATGAGGAAGTGCAAGTGACCTGAAACGAGAGGAGAGTTAATCTTTCAAAATAAAACAGGAAATGACAAGATAAGGCATGGAGACCCGACAAAAACCCAACTTAACCTCACCGCGGTGTGACAGGATGTCTCCACTGCTTGATAGAAAATACTGTTTTATGCTGTTAAATTACAGTTTCTTATTGTTAACTGAAAATTAACTGTTAATTTACATGTAAGCAGAGGTGTCAAAAGAATTCACATGTTTCAACCTCATAAATGCCCAATGAAAATTAATGCATTTTAGTATAATACAAATGCATTAAAGAAACATACATGTGTGCTACTGAGCATTAATGTGTTTCATGGAGCTGAAGATTGGGACATATCTGAAATGGAGCAGGTGAGCCTAGCAGGGGGACAAAGCAGTAGAGATGGCAGCAAAGCGCAACACCGAGTGCTTCAGACCCTGAACTACAATTCCATAGAACCACTGCTTCGAAGCTTGATTGCGTGTGATTTGTAACGTGCAGGAGCGATGGATCTTGTGTGTCGGAATGGTATATGTTTATACTTCTCATCCAATCGCAATCAAATTCACTTGTTGTTTTGAATGATGAAAAAACCCAGGCCGAGACCCGCCTGAGCTGCCATGAGGTAGTCAGCATACTTTCAGAGCTCCCCAATCACCACGAAAATCTTTTTGAAAGACTGTTTTAAATTAATTGAGGAAGTTAAAAAGGCGTTTACAATATGCCCAAATCAAAACAAAAAAAAGTTTCACTGACAAAAGGGCTCTAACAGCCGAGGAAGAGTCAGCCGAGGACAAAACAACTAGCCAACCTGACACGAGGGAGCTATAGGTGGATGCGGATACAGCAAGCCTGCAGACCATATTGCGTGAGCTGAAAGAGTTTCGGTTTGAAAATGTAGAAGCTGTTCGGGAAATATGAGAGGACATTAAGACAACTGACAGCAGAATTGATGATGCCAAAATGCGAATTTCAGAGGCAGAAGACAGAGTGCAGGGGCTCGAGGATGCTACAAGGGAACTGCTAAAGCTACAGGCTGAGCTGGAAGATAAGCTAACGGATCAAGAGGTGAGAGCAAGACGGGACAATATAAGAATCCATGGCATAGTGGAAGGGTCGTAGAATAACTCTGCATCGTTGATAACATTTGTGGAAAATCTGCTGAGGGAGAAACTGGAGCTGCCTCCCGCCTCCCGATGACCTGAAGATTGAATGTGCGCATCACGCACTGGGACCGAAACCTCCGACTGAAGCTCCCCCGAGATCCATAGTTCTCAAATTCGCCAGCAGCAAAACGAAAGAAGAAATTCTGAAACTGGTGTGGCAATAAAAGAAGGTCCAGTATCAGGAGAGAAGAGTTTTTGTGGATCATGATTATGCACCGGATACCCTTAGGAGGTGCCGGGAATATGCGGAGGCTAAGAAGGTGCTGCGGGAGAACAACAAACGGTTCCAGACCCCTTTTCCAGCCAGAATAAGAGTTTTTTTACGAGGGAGAGACGTGTCTGTACAACTCGGCTGCAGAGGCTACGAAGGATATGGTGAAGAGAGGATTGTCAGTGACAACGTATAAATCACCGCTGAGCTGGGCTGACAAAGTGAAAAACCTGATGTGGCATAAAACCCGGTCTCAGAGAGGAGCAGAGCAGCAGCCAGAGACTTCACAGGAAGTGTTAAAGCGAGACTAAAGATTAAAGGTGACACCTGACTAATAATGGAAAGCAGAAAAGCTCTACTTTGGTTGACTTCTTACAATGTGAAGGGTGTGTTGAATCCGGTAAAAAGAAGTAAAATCCTGGGCAAAATGAAAAAAGACAAGATAGATATAATATTTCTGCAAGAGACTAATTAATCCGATTCTGAGCATGCCAAACTTAAAAGGCAGGGCTTTAACCAGGTCTTTTTGTCATCGTTTAAAACAGGACACAGAATGGGAGTGTCAACACTGATATCGAAAAGGTTAATTTTTGAAAAGATAACAGAAATCACAGACAAAGAAGGAAGGTATAATATGCTTGTGGGGAAATTAGAAGGATCAGAAGCCACCCTCTTAAAGGTATATCCACCTCCAGGTGCAAAGGTTGGAGTTTTATAGACAAATCTTTGATCTTATGATTACAAAAGCCCAGGGAATGATGATTTGTGGGGGTGACTTTAACCTGAGATTGAATCCACAGTGGGATGTGTCAAGACTCACGCAGACTCAGACTAATACGGTTAGAAAAAGATGATAAGCGAGATGGGTATTTGTGATGTATGGAGAGAGTTCAATCCTACAACCAGAGACTACACCTTTTTTTCCCTGTACTGGGTCACATTACAAACCTCAAAACTTACTCGAGGATTGACTATTTTTTCATGTACAGTAAAGATATCGGTTTAGTAAGGTCTTGTAAAATTGGGATAATGGACTTGTAGGATCATAGTCTGGTCTACTTCGACTTAAATTTTAAAAATAACTAAAACTCTTTTTCCTGGAGACTTAATTTAAATGTACTTAAAGGGAAAATGATCCTTCATTTTGAAGAGGAAATTCAGTTTTACCTGTCAGAAAATGACAATGGAGAAGTGTCCCCACGTATGGTATAGGATGCAGGTAAGGTTGTTTTGAGAAGGAAAATCATTGCGAAAACAACCCTACAAAAGAGGCTCAGACAGGAAAAATTGGATTACCTAGAAAAAGAGCTGGGAGATTTGGAAAGAAAACATGAAAACGATGCCCAATTGGACATTACTCAGGAAATTAAATTTTCGGTGCAATCTTTTGGTTTCCTTAGCTTGGATATTGTTTTTGAATAGGCTCTATATGAATGAATTGGATTATTTTGAAATTAATTCATTCGATTTCATTGGATTATGATTACAATTAATTGAATTGGACTATATTATTTAAGTGCCTTGAGATGACAAATGTTGTAATTTGTCGCTATATAAATAAAATTGAGTTGAATTGAATTGAAATTTATGAGGTTGATATTCAGAAGCAGAGGTGCTATGAAGTAGGTAATAAATCAGCTAAAATTTTGACTTATAAATTAAGAAAACAACAAGCAGAGAGGGTGGTATATAAAATCAAAGGTCCAATTACCAAACGATTGAAACTTGATTTTTAAGACATTCATAGTTGTTTTGAAAAATATTACAAAAACCTATATGCCCGGATGGCCAGTAAGGGGGATGGGTCACCTGAATCTCTGCTTGCTTCACTCAATTTCCCCAAAATTACAGAAGACCAGAATAAAATCTTAGTGGGCAATGTGAGGAGTACTATAGGTTATAAACACTATAGAGGAACTCCAAAAGGCAATCTTTAGACTCAAACCTAATGAGTCACCAGGTTCTGATGGGTATACAGCGGAGTGGTATAAGACTTTCAGTGACTCTATATCACCACTATTATTGAGAACATTTAATTGGGTCCTTCAAAATGGGGAGACTCCTCCATCTTGGAGAGAAGCGATCACAACTGTAATACCGAAAGATGGTAAAGATAAGACGGATTGCTTTAATTACCTGGCAAAGCGTTTAGAAATCATACATCCAGATATTATAGAGTTGGGATCAAACAGAGTTCATTAGACAGAGGCAAACGCAGGACAACATTAGGTGGACACTACATGTAAATTAATCATATAAACAAATACGATTTGGAGGCTGTCCTGTTAGGATTAGATGTGGAGAAGGCATTTGAATCTGTTGATTGGACATTCTTATATAAAACATTAGAGAGGTTCCAGTTCCACGATGACTTTGTTAAAATGATAGAACCTTTATATTATAAACCAACAGCAAGAATTCGGATTCTCAAACAATTTTGAGTTAGAGAGGGGGTGAAGACAGGGTTGCCCTACTTCCCCGCTTCTATTTGCCATCTTTATAGAGCCTTTGAGTCAGTGGATAAGACAGAATGAAAAGATAAAAGGGATCAGGGTGTCTCAAGAAGAACACAAGAATTTTCTGTTTACTGATGATATTTTGATATACTTGGGGCATCCATCCACTTCCCTTCTAGAATTGCTCATAACCTTAGAGGAATATGGTTTATTATCAGGTTATAAACTAAATACCAACAAATCTCAAATGCTGACATTTAATTATTTTCCTAGTTGACCTATCAGAGAGGAATTTAAAGTCAATTGGGACCCAATGTCAATTAAATATCTAGGTCTGAATATTCCAAGAAATCTGTACATGATTATATCAGAGAACTATGACCCCTTATTTTCCAAAATCAAATCTGACCTAAACAGGTGGAATCGTGTCCCCTTTTTAGGATTAGCACAAAGGGTGGAAGCAATAAAAATGAATCTGTTGCCCAGATTATCATATTTGTTCCAAAATATACCAGCAGAAATTCCAAAGGGGACATTTCAGGAGTTAGATAGATTAACATCATGATTCATTTGGCAGGGGAAGAAGCCAATAATTTGCTATAAGACTCTTCAATTAGCAAAAGACAAAGAAGGCCTTGCTCTTCTGAATATCAACAATTACCACAAAGCGGTGCACATAAAAATTGTGGTTAGTATTTGCAACCCTGACTATAAAGCAAAGTGGAAAGATATAGAATGTGAGATATCTAGTGATATTCCATTACAAGCAATTATATATATACAGTGGATTGATTACTTGTCTAAAATACATAAACTCATGGAAATAAACTAAATAAATAAAATAAAATACATAAACACATAAAATGTCAATTTGGATTTGGAACAGGGTAATCAGTGAAATTAAGGCCAAAGAGCCATACTGGACTATAAGATGGATATGATGTAACTCTCTTCTTACCAAACAAGATGGATACAAGGTTCAAACAGTGGTCCAATACAGGGTTAATAAAACATAGTGACCTCTATGAGGGGGGAACAATGAGACTATTCCAGGATCTTAAAACTCGATTTGGACTAACCAAACAAGATTTTTATAGATTTTTGTAACTTAGACATTACCTAGAGAAAATAATGAAAAGGGAAGAACTACAACAAGCCAAGTTGGGCATAGTGAAGATATTTCTACTTGGCTATAAGTCAGACCATGGACGTGGCAACATAACAAGGATATACAAGGTGCTTCAAGAGCTAGTAAGGGAGGATACTGTATATATAAAGGAGAAATAGGAGAAGGAGAGTAATATCAAGATGCAGATGGATACATGAGGGAAAATAATTGTACAACAGTGGAGGAGTCTGTCTTGGAGAGAATTTGGGTGGAAAAATGTAGTTAGGTTTTTTAGAGTTCCAGCACAGAGGATTTATCTGGGAGGAAGTACAACTTGCTGGAGATGCTGTGGTGAGAGCAAGGGAACACATTTCCATGTGTTTTGGGACTGCCCGGTCATTTGAAAATATTGGGATGAAATTAAACTGAACATGGAGAAAATCATGTAAATAACGATCCCGCCAGGGTTTAAGACAATATGTCTGGAGCTAAGACCGGACACTGTGAGGGGACCTGGAAACAAATATATGTACAATATTTTACTACTAGTGAGTAAAAAGGCAATCACAAGGAAATGGTTGGCAAAAGCTGACGAGTGGATCAAAGTTATCAAGGATATTTACATAATGGAGAAGCTAACATTTATTCTTAAGTTGGAACAAGGGAAGTTACTGGGAAATTTGGTCAAACTATCTAGAAACTTATACTGGTTAAAGTGATAAATCCCCCCTGAGTTCTTGACCCCACTCAACTGGTTCTATTTTTTGTTTTTGTTTTAATAACTACACAATTATAAGCTAGTGCTATAGATGTATGCAGCAAACTATCTTTATTTAATTTACTAATATTATCACTTGGGTTGTTGTTGCTTGTGTCATTGGTGATAATGTCACCCCATGATAAGATACTGCTTGAGGGAGAAAACATGTAGAAAAGATGGTGTAAATGGAGCAGATAAACTTTCAGTTATAATGGCTGGTATTGTTATTCTTTAATTATCATTATTGTTTTCCTTTTTTTGGGAGTTAAAAGTTGCCTATTAGTTTAGGTATATATATATATATATACCTGTATAGCAGTGTCATGATAGAGAGTGTGAGTGCTTTTGTAAGGATGTCCTGTTATTTAAGTTATATTTTATTTTTAGTTATTTATTCATTTATTTTTTCTTTTTGTCTTCCTTTTTCTTTCTTTCATTATTTTTTAATCCATTTTTTTCTTTTATGCGTGGATGATGAGGCTTGTTTACAAAATGTAGAGCAACATGTATAAGCTGTCTATTTTGCAAATAAAAAGTTTAATAAAAAAAAAATCCAGGCCGAATTAAATACAAATAACAAGGCTGTTTTGAAAATGTAAGGAGTAGAAACTACAGATAATTGCATGAAAATGTAGAAGTAAAAAGTCGACTGAAAAATAATTACTCCCGTAAAGTATAGCTACCCAAAAATTCTACTTAACTAAGGTAACAAAGTACTTGTACTTCGTTACTCGACACCTCTGCATGTAAGCATGAATATTTAAGTATTTTACAATTGTTTTAAAATACAGTAAGATACTGTAGTAATTCACTGTAAATTTACAGCAATTCATTACAAATACTGTTTTATGCTGTTAAATTACAGTTATCTACTGGCATTGTTAAATGTCTGATTTAATTGTTAATTTACATCTGAGAGATGAATATTTAACAGTATTTTACAATTATTTTAAAATACAGTAGGATACTGTTGTAAATTAACAGCAATATACAGCAATTCATTATAGTGTCTAGCTTTTGCAGTCCTTTTGCAATCCCCTCGTTGGCCATTTAAAATAATTTATGGCCGAATAAATTATAGTGAGATGTGCAAAGTGGATGTCATCATAGGGACAATGTCCCAATGTAGAACACTAACATGCTGATAAATCAAAACTTACACTGCATTTCTTGAGCAGAGTAAGAAAAACATATTAGTTCTAGAATTTTGGAGTTTTTTTTGTTGTGTCAAATGGCATGGTTTTTCACTGTGGATCAACACTCTTTCTGTATTTCATGTTCTGTCATGATTTTGGGCTTCAGAGATGGGATAGAGATGAAGCAACTTGGTTTTCATTCACTTGTGAATGAAATCCAAATGCAATCTTTTGAAAAGTCACAACATAAATGTGAGTCAGGTACATTTGTCTGGACTAGTTTGAAACTAATAGTTTTAGCAGCGCCTCATCAAAAAAGGGTTGAGGCAACAATGACAGAGAAAGTATTTCAATGGAAATAGTTGTGCTAACCAGAACCAAAAAAAGAAAAACTTCTTCAAGAGGAAAATGGAAAGGCTTCTTCAAGAATTACGTTCAGCTCTGGGAGTGCGTGTCATAGCCCTGCACTAGTTGTCTGTGGTTTTGGGTGTTTTTTTGTAGGTTAGGCTGTGGATCCACCATCCTGGGCGGAGTCTGGGTTTGAGCTCGTCAGCTGTTGCACCTATTGCTCATCAGGCTCATGACTGAAGCAGCTCTTAAGGACCAGCTTGTGCACTCTGCCAGTTTCTGCCAGTTTTTCTGCTTCTACAGTATGATAATCAGGCTGCTCTGTGACTCTCTCCCAAGTATGAATTATCTCCTACTAACTAATTATTTTCTGTGCTTCCTCACTGGTTGTGAAGTAGCCCACTCACTTGTGCTTCCTACCGGCCTCCTTTGTCCAAGTCAGCTCCTGTAAAAGAGTCTTTGTGGATTTCTTACCTGCCTGCCCACCGTCCTACGGCTCTAGCACCCAACGAGAGCAGCCAGTGGCTCTCCTCAAAGCCTTTCTGACAATTACAACCCTTAAGCCCAAACATTCAATTAAATACAATTAATTTGTACACTCTCCTGGATTATTGTTGGAACCCCTTTCTGGAAATAACATACGGCTCTTCTTTTTCAGAGACTCTGGCCCTGTGACAGGACTTCATTGCTTCTTGTATTAGAGTCAACATTTCATTGCCATTACCGGCCATGAGAGTATGTGGGTATAATTATTATTATTTATATAGAGCATTTCTAGTCTTTTCCACCACTTAAAGCGCTTTTACACAACAAGACACATCCATTCATTCACACACACTTGTACAGTACTGCTTTGTGTTTATACAGACACAGGCAATGCAGTGCTTTTTCTCTGTCATTCACACTCTCGCATTCTAATGAATGCATTGGAGGCAAAGTACTGATCAGAGTCTTGTCCAGAGACACTTGACATGTGCCCTATGGTAGCCACGATCCAACTATTGACTTTACGATTGGTAAATGACCACTCTTTGTCCGAAGCTAAAGCTGTTAATCAGTCGCATAACTTTATAACATTTTATTTTTTATTCATTTTGATTATTTTATTTATATTTATATTCTTTTACATATTAATGCTTTTTCTGTTCCCTGCTGCAATGATTTTATTTTATGTAAAGCACTTTGAATTGTTTTGTATGAAATAAAATGTGCTATACAAATAAATTTGACTTCATACCCCTCCGCAGACCGTAAATAGCTTGTGAGTCTTACATTTTATTCTCAGCCATTTGCAAAATTATTTCCATTTCTGCTTATGTTTTAGATTTTTTTTTTTTTTTTTTTTTTTTTAGCAAGAGCACAACATTTTGTGTATTAGCGGATATTTATTCAGTTTCCTCTCATCCTCTAAATGTGCTTCATAAGTAGCAATGGAGAGCCAGCTAGGATATTCACTGCTTTTTGCTAAATTTGTGTGGTGCCTTGGTGTTCCTCATTAGTGACTGTGTTAATCTTAACAGTTTTGGGAGCAAGTGTTCCATAATAATGTTAATTTTTTAAATACTATCTTTGCTGTCTTTTTTTCTGGTTTCAGAGCTGTAAATGACATTTAAATCCAAAATGATGAAGAACTTTGTATTCTATGTTTTTAACTAATATTTTTAGTGAAGGGAGTTCAAATTTCACATTGTTATATTCAGTCCTAAACATTTTGCCTGTTGGGCTATATTTGTATTTTGAGTTTAAGCTTCTGCTAGATTTGGCTCAGTTTTGGGGAATGTATGTTACAAACAACTACAAACCCATGATTAGGAATGCTGTAACAGTTCATAAAGGAAAAGGGTATACTTTCTCTTTGAATCAAACTTGAACTGCCACAGTTTTATTCACGAGTCACTATAGTGAGTGATTTCATCCATCAGTCCATACTCTAGGCTTGAAGTCATGCCAGATCTCCTCCGATTGAGAACTCAGACTTTAAATAACTTCACAGATAAAGACAGTAATCCTTGTACAAACAACACGTTGCAGACATTTTTTGAAGTACAAAGTAGTGTTGGTATTACTGATTATTTAAGTGCCATTACAAGACACAACCTGCTCTAGAAGAGCTGAACTCCATATATTGCCTCACCCCCTTTTCTCACAGTTCCCTTTTTAAAGTTCTATCTTATTCAGTACTTACCCTCAATGATTTTGGCATTCACACCAATTTGCCATTCACAACTCTGCTAATGACTCCAGCCTTTTATTTCATTAGCAATTCACGGCTCTGCTCTGAAAGTCATAGCCTAGCCGTTCTCTCGCTAACGTGCTAGCCCCTTTGTTTTCCAGTTACATATATCAACCTGCAATTACAAGCCTGTTCTGGAAATTGTCTAGCAGAGTGACTGGAGTTATTGCAGTTACAATCAGCTAATTGAGCCATCACCGGTGGAGATTTTAAACACTGTATAGTGGGAGTCACCACTGTCGTGAGTGTATGCTGTGTGAAATTCAGTTTCTTTCTTCTTATAAACCAGTCAAAGAAACACTGTTACACTGATTTTTGTCTGTAATGACTCACGATTAGATCCGTTGAATCAATGCAATGCATTATGAAAAGTAGCTTTCGTCGAGTCAAGTCAGCTCAGCTCAGCACTGCCCAGAGGAAAATAAAATTCAAAAAGAGATCTCAAAAATGTTTCATCTACTTCTCCTAGACAACTGAGATATGTGTGACACAGAACTGAGACTGAGGGTTATTTCTCATGTGTCTCATCTTTTTTCCAGAGCAATAAAATGCACTAAATCTCAATTTAGTCTCCTTTTAAGTTATAGAGGAGATCTCAACAAGCTCTAATATAATCCTGAGAGTTTCTCAACTTGTGTCTCTCTATGAACTCAATCTATTCTCATTCCAGCTTCAGTTATCCATCTCATTCTAAGCTCAGACAGAACAAATGAAGAGCTCTCCAGAAACACTCATTGATTTCTCTGACTTAGATCAATGTTTTGGTTGTTTTTAATCATGATGACTTCTTGTAATCCATACGATTTTTTTAAAAATTATGTCTTATTGTACTCAGAATTAATTGATTGGAAATTTATGATTGTAGGCTGCAACAAATTTTTGCTTTGATATTGTATTTTATTTCATAATTCTAAGTATTCCAATGCATGTAATTCAGGTTTTTTTCATGAACCACATGAAACGTAAAATAAAAACAACAGTAATTTATTAGTAATTGAGAGTAATAAAGTTACTATTTCAACAAAGTCCAGTATCAGAATATAGCACTTTTTATCACTTAAAAATACTACTACCACTACCATTGCCTCCAACAGCGAACACATTTGTGAAAATAGTTAGGAAAATAACAATAAACAGAAAGCCACAGTTTTGACATTTGCGTTGCGGAAATTTATTTTACAAAATGCTAACAAAAACCAGTATAACTATGTTTCACTGGACATCTCAAAATCAATAATCTAACAATATTAGTACATGGAATAGTGCACTTATCACAGTCTTTCAAAATCATAAAACTATATTACCATCCAACAATGTAGCGTTTAAGACCAAGAACATACGTTTCAGCTGTATCGAAGTTTAACTGCCAAAAACTCAGACCATTAGTGGTGTCAGTGTAGCATATTCAGATGTCTGTATCTTCTCATGTTAAGCCCCAAAGTGACATATTTGTGTGGCAATAGATTAATAAAACTGCTGAGATCACTGACATTTGTCTTGGTATGGCATCATAATACTATCTGCCCATCAACTTGAGATGTTACATTTTCAGTAAGGAACCTAGGGATGACAAAAAATGACAGAAAAAAATGCACAGGTTTATACATTTACAGGTTTGCATATAGTGGTGCACAAAATATGATATGCAATTTATTCTAACTAAAAAGGTTTACAGAAATGGAATAATTATACACATGTGCAACCTTTCCTATTAAATTACTTAATTTTTACCGCATTCATTTTTGTGTGGTTAATTAATCTTATTTAACCGTTAAAGTCCTGGCCATAGTAAAAAATAATTTCAGTTAACTGAAATTAAAGTAAAAACTAAAACGAAGCTTTACAAAGCTCAAGAAATAACTGAAATATATTGTACATGCAAAACTAACACAATAAAAGCTAAACTCATAAAGAAAATAAGTAAACTTATTCTTTAGAAAAAAGTGTAGCTTTGTATACTCACCACACCCAGGAGCTGCATCTTTATTTTCTTCAATGAGTTGCATTTGGCATAAACAAGATGTGAACTTTGAACCCAGTAGTAGCTAATGCAGCCCTAACGTCAACGTTTCATTGGGAGGAGCGCCATCAGTCACAAATGCTGCATCATGATTGGTCAATCAATGGTTTAACTGCGGGCAGGAGAGACGGAAGGAGAAGGAACCGTTACGGGAAGTAATAGAAGGTAAGTGACATCTTTGTCAAGCATAATTTGGGGTAAAAAAAAAATTCAGATGGCGAGTGTTTATGTTGTTTCAGATACTTTTTTTGAAGAAACTGGTTGGCATATATGATAAATAATGAGCTAGTTAGTGAGGCTATAGGACCGGACCACATGTGGCCATAAACTTGTTATGATTAGCTAATGTTAAATGGTAACTTATTGCGGTAATAGCTTTATGTAAAGAATATGCACTTTGGAATTTTTAGATTTTTATATCCTCTTGAAGACCACGTTTTTCAGTTCTTGAGTTGTCTGATATGGTTATAGTAACACATCTCTGTGTCCAAATGTTTCAACAAGTTGCTGTACCAAATTATGAGATATAATGACATGATAAAACTAAATAAGACATTGAGCCATCTTTTTAAATAATTAAAATGTATTGTACTTTTATGCATTAAACAGAATGGATGGCCCACTAGGAAATGCCAAAAAAGAGATGCCCAAAAGAGTGCGAAACCCACCAAAGAAGAAGTGTTTTTATGAACCAGACCCCGGCTCACCCAAAGATGACTCAGATGGTAATTGAGTTATTTTTTCACTACATGGCTTAGCTAATTTTTGGCGTGATTTTAATTTCTAACTAACTTTGGACACTATAATAACCAAAATCTTTGACAGTCTCTGGTCTCTTATCACTGGGATTATTATAGTCAATATATTGGCAGCTTCAGAGTAACCCCCACTTGAAACTGTATACATTTTAGTGACAGAATTTTAAAACTCTATTGGTCAAATTATCACTACATTTGGAGCTGGGAAATTTATTTAAAAAATGTTATTTAAATAAAATAAAATTCTCATCGGAAAAAGTAACTTTTTTTCTAGGATAGGCATGAAATAGGTCTCTAATTGTTGATGCCTACAGAAACAGCTTTATTGCAGATTATAGAATTTAATTATTTAAAATGTATTGACAATGTAGAGTATATGGAGGATAATGATTTATGACCAGTTATGGTTATGATCTTAAGTTGTTACAGCCTAACCTGAGCAGTGGAGGTATAGCAGTCCTGAGGTCGGTTCTTTGTCTAGCTTGATGGTAGTTACTTCTTGCTGCACCGTGACTAAGGTTTTAGCAGCTGCTCTCTGGCTTTTATATACAATTTATGTTGATGGACTTACAGGCATGTCTGCCTGAGGAAAGGTGTTTCAGTTACCACTCGCTGTCACAAACAATGTCGCGATTTATTTTAGATGGCGGCAAGAGACCACGAATGAATGAGAGGGTGCAGTTGCATATATCACGGTGTCTGCATGAAAGACAATAAAGCTTAAAGGACAATTCCAGGCAAAAACAACAATGGGCCATATTTTACCTCCAGAAGAATGAATGTGCAGATTTCTCTCAATGTCTCCTGTTATGTAGCAGATCTCTCTGTCCCCACCTCCGAGCAGCAGCAGAAAATGAAGGTAGTGCGTTCTACCACTGTTTTAAGCTATTTCGAGCTCACACACCACCATTTCTATTCCACAGATAACAGCAAATAGTTACTCAAACATGCAACCAGGTGTTTGTTTACCTGGAGGAGGGGGATATCTTGGAGAAATTAATAAAAATAACTGCATGCATAGACTTGCGGGAATTTTGTTGATAATAAAATGCATACAGTAATCATTAAATAATGAAATAGAATAAAAGCAAAGTAAAAAGATAGAATACAGAGTGCATGATTCAAATCAAATACATTGTGATTGTAAAGTGTCGCATGAGGGAAGAAGTGAGAAGCAAATGCAAAAAGAATAAAGCTAAAGTGAAGAGATTAGAGAATTTTTCTTTGCTAAGGTCTAAGAGGATTAGAATTGAGACCAATAAGATATAGTAGCATGTTTAAGTAAGATGGATTTTTAGCCTGTACTGATTTACTCAACATCTCCTTTATTTACTCTCTGTTCTTTTTCAGGACTTTTTGTAGTTTTGATGTTAGAAGATGGATACACAAGCAAAGATAATAAACCCACCGCCTGCCTTAGAGATCTGAAGCCAGGGGAAGAAGTACTTGCAAAATGGACAAGTTCTACAGCGCAACAGTGGACTTTGTTGGAACAGTTAACAAGACAGTGGATGCCAAGAAGGCCATGCCATGTAACTGCCATGCCAGAGTGCCAGGTTCCAGTTTCCCAGTCATTGCCACAATATGCACCCAATAACACCAATATGCACCCACTCCGTCTCCAGTCACACATTGTTCCAGCCTTAGGTAGTATCCAAAGCATCACCAATCTCACACGGCACTGCTCACATCTTCAGACCTGTCACAACAACCTGTTTTGGTGGATTTGGATCACCAAAGACAGTGACCAGCTCCTACTGTAACACCCAAAGAAAGCTTTCTCAAAATGTTATAAGTCCTAGTAAAAAAACAAAAATCTGCTGTTCTTGAGGGGCCTGAGCCAGCCTAGTACGTCTGAACATGAAACTTCTTCAAACTCGTCATCTGCAGATACTTTCATCAAGTGTGATCCACTTCCAGAATCTGGAGAGCCAATTTTCAGTTTGCCTGAATCAAGAGAAGACAGATCATGGAAGCCAATGCAGGGCATGCAAGGCAGAGGTGGAAAAATTAGTGGAGGAGAAGGCCAAACTGCAGGATGTGCTGTGCGGTATAAGTAAGTACGTTTTGTCTAACTGTTGCAGTTAATTGTTTCTTTAACACTATTACTTTTTATGTCACAATTGTCCAAATGTACAAAATAAAACAAAAACTTAAAAGCTTTTAACAATTTGGGAATAATCTTAGACACTTCCATACTGGATTTGATCAATCTGTCTTTGTTGACAGGATATGTACCTCAGACGTTTAAGGTTGCTGTAATTAAACCTTTACTTAAAAAAACTACTCTTGATTCAGTGTTGGCTAATTATCGACCTATATCCAATCTCCCTTTTTTGTCTAAAGTTGTTGAAAAAATAGTTGCAGCTCAACTTTGTGATCATTTACATAGAAATAATCTGTTTGAAGAGTTTCAGTCAGGATTCAGAGTGCATCATAGCACAGAAACAGCACTGGTGAAAGTTACCAATGATCTCCTCTTAGCCTCTGATAGCGGACTTGTTATTGGGATTAAAAGAACTGCATTAGGCTGGTTTAAGTCCTATTTATCTGATAGGTTCCAGTTTGTTCTGTCACGTACCAGACAGGGATTCATGACGCAGATGCAGGGTCTTATGGTTCGACAACACAGGACAACAGATGACGGCACTGCAGGGCGATCTCCCGCAGCGCAAACGAAAAGGGCTCTAAAACGCCTAAGTGCTCTCCTCTGTATCTACGAGGGAGGTGGAGCGCGGCTATGAAAGTTAACAAACTTAAAATCTCTCCACAACGGGAGGAAAACCAAAAGCTATGAACTCTTAACAAAACAAAGTCACACTCTCAAAGTGAGGCAGAATAAAACAAAGGCGCACTCTTTCAAAACAGAGGCTCTATAAAACTTTAACTTTAACTTAAAGGCTCTCCTTTAACGGAGGCGACTATGAATAGTTACAACGAAAAATCACTCCGTAAAAATGGAGGAAAAACAAGGCTATGGAACTTACCGTAACAATAAATAAACTAAGACTATGGCTGTGGAATAAATTACAAAGCAAGGTGCGCTGCAGGAGAGTAGCTCACTGCAGGCTCGTGGGATCTGTGGGAAACAAGACAAGGTGGCTGGTAGTGACGCTCGGACAGAGACAACATACTGGCGACGAGACAAGGGAAACGCTATTTGAACGCTATTTGAACACATGAGGGACCAAGGGGGAACAGGTGGAAACACTTGGGAATCAGGGAAGACAATGAGACGCATGACACGAGAGGAAGGGCAAGTTACCTGAAACGAGAGGAGTTGTTAATTTCAAAATAAAACAGGAAGTGACAAGACATGAAACAGAACGTAGATCGTGACATGTTCTTGTAAATGAAGAATCTTCCTCACTCATCGGAGTAAGTCATGGAGTTCCTCAGGGTTCTGTGCTTGGACCAATTCTTTTCACTTTATACATGCTTCCATTAGGTAACATTATTAGACAGCATGGCATAAATTTCCATTGTTATGCTGATACCCAGCTGTACTTATCTATGAAACCAGATGAAACCAATAGTTTGGTCAGACTACAAGCCTGTCTTAAAGACATAAAGACCTGGATGACTCAGAACTGTCTGCTTCTAAATTCAGACAAAACTGAAGTTGTTCTCTTTGGACCCAAGCACTTCAGGGAGAAAATGTCTAGTTATATAGTTACTCTAGATGGTATTTCTTTGGCTTCTAGTTCTACAATGAGGAACCTTGGAGTTTTTTTTGACCAGAATTTATCATTTGATGCAAATATAAAACTGGTTTCTAGGACTGCCTTCTTTCACCTTCGTAATATTGCTAAAATCAGGAACATCATGTCTCAGGGTGATGCAGAGAAACTAGTTCATGCATTTGTTACTTCAAGATTGGACTACTATAATTCTTTGTTATTGGGCTGTCCCACATATTCTCTGAAAAGCCTCCAGCTGATCCAAAATGCTTCAGCCGGAGTTCTGAACCAACAGCAAAGATCATGTTTCTCCAGTTTTAGCTTCTCTTCATTGGCTCCGTGTTAAATTCAGAATAGAATTTAAGATTCTTCTCCTCACATATTAAGCTCTTAATGACCGAGCTCCATCATATCTTAAAGATCTCATTGTTAGGTATTTTCCTAACAGAGCACTTTGCTCCCAAACTGCAGGTTTACTTGTTGTTCCCAGAGTTTCGAGAAGTAGAATGGGAGGCAGTTTTAAGATTAGGCTTAAAACTTTACTTTTTGAAAAAGCTTATAGTTAGGGATGGCTCTGGTATTCCTGAAACATCCCATAGTTAAGCTTCTATAGGCTTAGACTGCTGGGGGACCTCATCTGTCACACCTTTCCTCAATTTGCTCTCTTTTTCCCCCTGTTTAATTTCTCAAATGATATTATGTACATGTGACATTATTGTGGTTATTAACTTGTGTTTCCCTGTTCCAACAGGTATTCTTTGAATGGTGTTATGGTGTTTTTCCCCCCTCTTTTCTGTCTTCTCAAACTCGAGCTGGTCGAGGCGGATGGCCACCCTTCCTGAGTCTGGTTCTGCCAGAGGTTTGTTCTTGTTAAAAGGGAGTCGTTCCTTTCGAGTCGCCACAGGCATGCTCAGGACAGGAGATTGGACTGAAGACAAGTTTACGTGCAATCTGTTGGTTTCCTTAGCTAGGATATTATTTTTTTAATTGGCGCCTTTCGCCCAATGACTGCTGGGATAGGCTCCAGCCCATCCGCTACCCGACTGACGGATTGACGGTATAGAAAATGGATGGATGAATGAATTTGATTATTTCATTAATAATTGGATAATTTAAATAATTGGATTTCATTGGATTATGATTACAATGAATTGAATTCCAATTGGACTATGTTATTTAAGTGCCTTGAGATGACAATTGTTGTAATTTGGCACTATATAAATAAAACTGAATTAGCTCATCATGAAATCTCGTTTTTTTTTTTTTTTAAACTAGTCTCTTCCTTTTCTTTAGTTTATCTTTGCTGCTGTGTCCCTGTAAAGTAATTCATATTTTGTGTCACAAGTGGTGAGCACCTCAAGGCATTAAAAAGCTTTCTGGACAAAGTGGAACAGATCCAACCTCAGGCTGGTGTTGGGGCTCCAAAACACAGATCTGGGAAGCAAGAGCTATATCCAGAAAGTGGCCTATTCGATTCTTCTACCCGCCTGGCTGCAATACATGCAGAAGCAAAGAAGGTCTGCCTCAGATTGTTCCATCTTCTTTTTGATGAGTTCTTTACTCCAGAGGAATGCTGAAATGCTGTGGCCTTTGGTAAGCATGGGAAGAGTGTCCTGGATAAGTTCAAAGTCAATGGGATTATAAGTAAGTACATTGCTCATTGTTAACCATTTATGGAAATATGGAAAGGTTGTGGAAATTCATCAGTACAAATACATAACATGAAGAAGCCCAAATTATTTTCAAAAATGAATTTGTTGTAATTCTACTTTTTATTTGTAGTTTGTTTTCCCCTCTTTCTTCTGCCCCTTCTCACATTCATCGCAATATCTGGCCAAATTTGGCATAGTTTCTGATGTGTTCGAACCCCATGTATCACATAGCTACATTTAATCTTTTGATTGTTTCAGTGACCTCACAGTTTTACTGAATTTCCTCGTGTGAACCATAGTATTGAGAGCTTCTTTTATTCCGATGTCACAAAATTCACATTGAAATATCTCTGTCATTGTAACGGCGTTACATTATGAAATTTGTAATTTGTGCTTTCTTTTCTCTATTTTTTTTTCCTGTTGCAGCTTACATCATGCACTGTAGTACCCTGGATGGATGGATACCGGTGGAGAAGAGTAATGTCAAAAAAGCCTTCATAAACAAATGATGCATCAGGGCCACGCCGTAAAGTATTGCATGTGGCATACTGATAGACATTTGTTGAAATGACCATGTTCAAAATAAGCCCCTGTATACAAATGCTGAATGAGGGCCTTAAAGAGTCTAAAGTTGTTAAATATTGTGCAATGTGCGCTGTTGTAAAGTTGTGCTGATGCTGCTCAAAACACTGTTGGAGACCTTGTTAATGTTTTAAAAACATAGTTTTACTGAAGAGAGGCATTTATAGTTCAGGTTTTATAATGACAATGTGAGAATAGCTTTTGCTGTCTTTCAATGTTAACTTTATTGTAAGCATTATTGTTGTTAATGTTATTACAGCTACTGGAAGTACTCAAAATAGTCAGTCATTGTACTTAACTATTGAGTCCTGCTGTTTTGACTTTGAATAAAGATTCAGATTACTTTATTCATTCCAAAAGGGAATACTTTTGTCTGTCAGCTCATTTGCTATAGAATTATAAAGCCGGATGGCTGTTGATATGTGTATATACAGTGTGTGTGTGTAGGGGGTGTCAGGAACATGTATAAGTGGCTCAGAATGTTTAATTGCTGCAGTATTTGTAAGGTATGTGTGTGTGTGTGTGTGTGCGCCATATTGCTTCATATTAGCTCCAGTATGGCTCATTTTCTTCTCCAAGGAGAAATAAAGGAGCCATTACAAACACTGAATTAAGATTAGCAAGGTATCTCCCTTAAGTCTCAAGTATGACTTCCTCTAATTACTGTCTCACCTATTGCTCCTAGTGAATTTTAGGTGAACCATATGAGAAACATTTCAGACAAAATAGAAACTAAAATGAGGCTGAGATGAGAATCTCAAATTTGTCTCCTGAGCTATAGAAGATCAAGCTTTGAGCAGTAAAATTTTCCTCTGAGTGTAGTGAAGATGTGCTCGTTTGAAAATCTAATCAATAAATGCTAGGTGCATCATTTATAATGATGTCGGAAAAGTGTAGAATGATGAAGTAACAAAAAAGGCTATATCAGGCTCACAGTGTGTCGTGTATTGTTTAAAATAAATCTCAATCTAGATCAACTGTATTTTTTTTTCTGTTAGTAACTCACATAGTCCTTTTAACACTAGCAGGCCCAGAGATTTTCACTACTGCTGCATGCCCCTCCCCTCTGCAAAAATTGTGTATTCCTATCAAGGTGCTAACTGTCTCCATTGTATTGGGAACAGCCACTCCACCCCCCACTGAGGTTGCTGCCTGTAATGACAAAGGCCCAACTGATGTTTGAATGAGCAGAAAAGTCTCCAACTTTGTGGTGGAACCACATAGTGCCATATTTCGCCTTCTCTGTGGATCCATGTGTTATGCCAACATCTGCAACTTTCTGTTTTTTTATTACAAGGGGGGTTGACATAAATTGTCTCTTCCTCCTCATCTAACGTGGCCTCTGTGTCTGAACTGTCCTGCTCAATCACATACTTGACCACCTGTCTCCTGGTGCATCTTTGGAGCAGTCGCATCCTCAACGTTTTCATTCTGAAATACAAGGTCTTCACCATCAGATTCACAGTCCAACATGCTCTGGAGAATTGCTAAAACCTCCTGAGCACTGATCCGTCTTTGTTGCCTTGGTTGTAACATTGTGAAATCTGGGTGTGCATGCCAGGCATTCCCTATTTATGGTTATTTCTTGCCTACAACATTCACACCTTTTACGACACTCCCTTCCCCTCCCTTCGTCATCAGATCTAAATTGTATGATGCCCATTGAGTCTTACAGGGCACATCAGCAATAATCAAACCCACATAGTCAACTTGAAAGAGACTATTTCTCAGGTAACACAATTTGTCTTATGCACTTGTCAAATGCCAGCACGTTTTTTGTTACAAATGTTATAGTGCCTTTTATGGCCAGTGATTCTTACAGAAGGGCACATCAGAGTTGCTGGCCTGCAGAATATCCTGTGTGTGGGGGTGGGGTGCTGGCAGGGACACAGCTCAATAATTAGTCTTCTTTACACAACAATGGGAGGCAGATGGTGGTATGTTAGACTTATTCACACATTTGGTTGGAACTTCTAGTGTTCCTCTAGTGAACTTGTAGTATTAAGATTAAGATCAGATTTACGGTCATGCATACATACGAAAATTTGTCCTCCGCTTTTAAACCATACAGGTTGGCACCTGTTGACACACACATGCACAGGGTCCCACACTCATGGAGACAGATGCCATACACTGGAGTGGTGGGCAGCCATTCACAGCGCCTGGGGAGCATGGGGGTACGATGACAGTTGTCAGTTTCACCAATCTTTTTCTTGAGTGGCAAAAGTGGGAATCGAACCACCACTCTAACCACTGAGCCACATTGCTTGTGTTACCTGTGTTTGATCCTGTTAGTGTAATCTTTCTCATCTTAAGCTTCAAATTGATCTACAGTTGGATTAAAAAAAGGGACATATGGTACTCCTGAGGAGAATGTTTTGTTGACAGGGTGTTCACAATGAGAAGGTTCCAGGTTTAACTCCCAGCTGGGGCCTTTCTATGAGGAGGTTGCATGTTCTCCCCGTATATGTGTGGGTTTTCTCCGGGTACTCCGGCTTCCTCCCACCATTCAAAAACATGCATGTTAGGTTAATTGGTGTCTCTAAAATTGTCCTTAGGAGTGAGTGTGAGCGTGTGTGATTTTGGTCTCGTTTGTCTCTGTGTGGCCCTGTGATGGACTGGCGACCTGTCCAGGGTGTATCCCGCCTCTCGCCTGATGACCGCTGGGATAGTCTCCGGTCCCCCCCGCAACACATCCAATGGATTAAGCAGGTATAGAAAATGGATGGATGGATGGGTTTTGGTCCACTGCTGTTCTAAGAGGGAAAGGATCACTGAAAATCAATAAAAACGGGTTCTGAGAGATTGCTTTCATTCTATGACAACACATCTCTAAAATTAGTAGGGTTGTCTCCTACAGGATGACACTGATCCCTCCAAAAGGGCATGAGGATACAGAGACTAGTTTGAGTATAGGAAGATGAACTGATGGGGCCATATATTCGGCAATGCTCTCCAATACCGGCAAAACTATCTTTTGGAATAGAAAATCTCAAACAATCCCAAACAATTACACCGATGCACATTAAGGATGTTCTGGTAAAAGATGGTGGCCTAACAACTTATAGACACCACTGTTTTTTTTCTTTCCTTGACTTTTGCACTCATGTGTATGAATTGCAAATAAATTTAAAAAAAATTTTTTTAATAAAGACACATTTGTTTTGAACTGCATTTCAGATTTAATTTCTCTTAATGATGCATTAGATAAAAGGAAAGAATGTTACAAGGCTTGATGCCATCAAGATTACGGTTCTCATACGCAATATAAGCATCAACACAAAATGCAAAGGTAAAACTGCTAATGTGCTGTACCAATTATCTAACATTTACTCCAATGACATCGAATAATTATCATTTGCCTTGGCATTTTCTTTTTAGATGATTGATTTAGTCGATTTATAGCGGTTATTAATAACACATAGTCTATAAGAAGTGAGGATTGGTTCAAGAGAAAGAAAACATCTAACAGAGATGCATTACTTCAAGCTACTGGTATCATGAGACTCTTAATTAATAAAGATCCATAATTTTACCTATTACATATACTGATAAACCAGGCCTCACTCAATTCAGTCATAACTATGTCATATTGGAACACATCACATTGCTAGGCAAAACATTGATGAATAATAATGTTAAAATGTGTGTGCAATACATATTTCAGGTTTTTAATTTCACCTTTTTACAGTCTCACTACAATCCTTTTATTACACAATATTTTTTCCACTATGAAAATCCAAAACATTTGTTTTAGGTTGTATTCTTTGTACAACACTATCATTATGTCATTTTGACACTTTGAAATTGACTCCATGCACTAGTGACCAGCAGGGTTATTTTTTTTTGGGTGTAGGACAGTCGTTCCACTTAGTGGGTCTACATGATGAGATTAATTCGATTATAGCTATAGTCAGATTATGCTCCTTATTTGAGCAAGGGTAATTATCCTAGGATGTATGGCGGTGAATAAATCGAATCATTGGCACAAAGCATTTCATACCCTGGTACAAAAGGTGGTGCTGTACCCGTTTCAACGAGTGGTAATAGAGCCACTTCTGGCTGACCTCTTCAACACCAACAACAACAACAAACTCAGGTATTCGAGAAAGATGGCAAACAAAGAGCAAGATGAAGCTATGTCCCTCTACATTTCATTTGTGATGAGCATGGTTATTGCACAAACGCGATGCACAATGGCACATTCTCCATTGCATTGTTTGTTTCTTTCCAACGACGGCAACAACAACAGTAATATCGTCTCCTTCGACTTCTGGAAAAAATCTCGAGCATGCGCAGAACGCTAAATCGAATTTACTATGTGCTTCACCGTCTACAAGTACGTTTAGTGTGACTATCAACAGAGTTATCTCGGGTTCTTAATCCGACTGCGAGTAACTCGATCTAGTCCAATTTTTTGTCAGACTAAGGTGTATACATGAATTTAACAACTCAGTCTTCTTGTAATCTAGTCAATAATCAAATTTTTACAGTGCCATGTAACCCCACTGACTGTTTACAAGCGGCAATTCCACCACCATGATCTTTTCGTTCTTCCTACTAGAGCTTCCATGCAAGTTAATTTTGTATGAATGCAAGCAACATCATATTATTTATTATTATTATTGGGGTTTTTTTCGATATTGATGAAGGGACAACCGATTTCAGAAGGGGACTGCCCCTTCTGAAGTCCACGATCATCTCCTTGGTCTTCTTCGCATTGATGCAGAGGTTATTTTCTCTGCATCAACCCTCCAGGCGTCAGCCTCTCGAAGCACTTCATGACTATCGGGGTGAGGGCTACTGGTCGATAGTCATTCACGCCTGTCACTCTGGAGGTATTGGGAATGGGGATGATTGTGGTGGTCTTCAGGCAGGTAGGGACCACTGCCTGTTGGAGGGAGGTGTTGAAAATGTCTGTCAGCACCTCCGTCAGATGGTGTGCGCAGCTCCTCAGCAGCCGCCTGGAGATGTTATCGGGCCCTGCAGCTTTGCATGAATTAATCCTCTGGAGGGTCCTCCTCACTTCTGCTGGGGTCACGCTGAGGTGCTCTTCTCCTGGTGGAGGGGTGAGTCTGGTGCTGGGGGTGGTGTTCTTGTCGTTGAAGCGGGAGTAGAACCTGTTGAGGGCGTCGGGCAGAGAGGGGTCCCTGGGGCATTGTACATCTCTGGTGTTGTAGTTTATGATGCACTTTAAGCCCCTCCACATACTCCTTGGCTCTTCTGGGTATATGCAGTCTTGGCCCTTTTAACTCCTGCAATCACCTGTCTCCTAGCCGCTCTGACTTCCAGTCTGTCACCTGACCTGTACGTAGCATCCCTGGCTTTCAGCAGAGACCAGTCTTCCGCCTTCATCCAGGGTTTCTGGTTCAGGTAATCGGTTACTGTCCTGGTGGTGGTGACATCCTATGCACACTTGCTGATGTATCCAAGGACAGCCAATGTGTGTTCCTCCAGGTCTACCTCTCCCTCATAGGCAGCTGCCTCCCTGAAGATCTGCCAGTCTGTGTGCTGAAAACAGTCATGTAGAGCGGGGACGGCTTTGTATGCGTCTCTTTTGTTAGTATAAACACAGTCCAGTGTGTTATTTCCTTGTGTCTGTATGGTGACATGCTGGTGAAACTTATGCAGAGTGTTTGTCAGGTTTACGTGGTTGAAATCCCCCGTGACCACATAAAACGCTAATGTTGTTGTGAAGCTCCTTAAGCACTTTGTTAGCCTTAGCATCCGGCGGGATGTAAACAGCCACGACAAACACCGCCGCAAACTCACAAGGCAGATAGTGTGGCCGGCAACTTTACAGTCATAAACTCTATTGCCTCGGAGCAGTGGCTTTTTAACAAAGCACAGTTTTTACACCCACCTTTGTTCACGTAGACACATAATTCTCCCCCGCGGGTTTGCCCGACTGCTGGTTACTGTACTTTGCCAAAAAATTGTTTTTGAAAGACAACAACAGAATACCCACATATTTTAGGTAAATTGGCAGACATGCTTTTTTATAATTTGGTATGAAAATTAGATGTTAAAAAACATGCCGCATGTTGACGTTCTATTCCAATCAGATCTGAATGTTATTTGAATTATCTGTATGGGGTTGACACAAAATAAACCTACCAAGACTTATCTTTTGTGATTTCAGATTATAAGCATTTGTATGGACGCTGAAAACCTTTGTTTTTTTTTTCATTGAAACTGGTCAAGAATTAATAAGTGAACTGATAAGCATCACTGAAAATAGCCCTGGAGTCAGTAAAATCTTTTTAGTGCCAATCCCTCCAAATGTATTTTAAGAATTGACAGTCCTTCAAAATTCAGGTCAATACGCTATGTGAAAACACAAAATTGGAAAATGAGAGGAACCTGTTTCAAAGAGCATCAAGTGTTTGCTTGTTCATTGCTTGATCCTCGCCAAATAATTTTTTTTACTTGTGTAAAGTTCTCTTGAGAATATCCCAAAGATTCATTATAAGGGTTAAGGTTTGAAATCTGTAGCAGCTAATCCATGTGTTGAAAATTATGTCTCATGCTCCCTACCTCTTCATAATTTCAGCCCATAAATTTTTGCATTGTCATCTTGGAATATGCCAACCATCAGGGAAGAAAGCCACTATTGATGGAAAGACCTGGCTATTCATTGTATTCAGGAAGTCAGCTGACCTTATATTCTTAGGTATATTAACCTCAACCTCTATGTGAGCTACGAGTAACGTGTATGCGTTTGCCTCAGAACAAAAGTCCGCCCCATGAGTGAGGAAAAGAAAAGAAGGAACACAGCCGGTCGTCATTGTTTACGGAGGACATTTAGCCTAACGCAACTGTTGGGCTGCTGATGAATCCATTCCGTACTGACGCAAAGCCGTGAGTGACTTGTTATATTAGTTATGACGGGTGTACGATCATTTCCGTCAAAATACGATAATTTTATGTATCTGGTACGATAATACTACATTTCCCACCTGTCAACAGTACTGTTTGCAGCACTCAGGTCACTGGTTACAGCGTTGTGACGTTATCAGAACAAATGGAGTAGGAACAAAATCAGTGAGAGACCGAAAATTGACGTTATTTGAAAGATGCCAGGAATATGTTGAGCTGTTGGCTGTGATAGCAGTCGACAAAGAAACCCCGAAATACAGCTTTATTCCATCCCAAAGGACTTAGATTGGCAGATTAATTGGTTGACAACATCAAGTCTGTTTAACCTAACTTTTAAACCTACTGTAATAGTTTTAGTTGCTCTGTTTGCGTCCTGAAGAACTGCTTTTCCATACTTACCGCTTCCTCCACACCATACCACCTGCCATCAGTTTGAATTTCCACCTGAGCAGTGAAACTCCACACGTCAGTCTTGCATGACGCAGACTCTGGCCAGCCATAAGTGTAATCGTTAGGAGTGGGAGTTCATCATTCCGACTGAGAAATGAGTCGGAATGATCTCCACTAGTCCTCCAAAGTCTGCTGCGTGCTAAAACCTATTACTGCAGTACTTTTCCAATGGTAGGCTCTTACCTTTTTACTTAGTTAAATCCAGTCGATTACTTTTTCTCTTGCTTTTGAAAAATTTTGGCCACAAGATATATATTCAAAAAGTCATCTTGGGCTGTACTTTTTAATATAAAATTACAGTTTATTTTGCATTCTGTCTGTATATGTTTCTCAAAAAAAGAAACACATGGTAATGTGATGTGGTTGTTATGACTGAAGTGTAGATGGAATCAGAAAAATAAGCAAAAGCAATCTACTTATATGCACAATATTTTCAAGGCATTGATAGAAATTCAGCATATTTTGTCATGTATAGTTATGCCCCTGTTGTTACCCTGAAACTTGTGCTGGTCCATATTCTCTCTAACTGCCGAGAAAGAGGTTGCTTATCTGAGAATCTTCTCTGTGATGCTATCACTACTGTAGAATTCTCCTATCAGCTGGCTTCTGTCAACTTACATCTTGTCTTTTTCGATTCCCTGCATGAACCCACTTTTTCTTCCTCGAAGTACTTATGTGGCTTCTCTCCTCTTTCTCTCCCCATCTCTCTCCTCCTATATGTGCCTGTGTCGTTCAGTCTGTCTATATCCACTGACCCTGTCCTCATTACCATCACAACTCTGCAGCAGCTGGTTGCCTGAGTCACAGCCACCATTGTTGATTCCTCACCCATTCTGCTTTCATCCACTTAATGAAGTGAGAGAAAGGGGGAGAGAAAGAGAGATGGATAGTGGGAAGAACACAGATGAAAAGAAGAATGATTGAAGGCGAGGGAGGAAAAGAGGCAAAAAGGAGAGTGAAATTCATTTAAAACACATGGTTTTTCATGTTATTGGTTTAATATCTTTTCTGTGTGGGATCTTAACATAATCATTACGCTTGCTGTTTTCAACTTTCACACTCAAAACTTTTCAATTTACAGATTTCTCTTTTGGAGACGTCGTTCTGAAAAATTCTGATTGAGTTCATTAAAAAGATACTGCTTTCATGGTAAGAGCCTCTTACCTTAATTTGTGACCTTCAGGCTCAGTTCAGTCAAGTCCTACAACACATGTAAATCTTTGAATATGGCTCACAAATATATATTTTGTTGAAAATAAAAGGCTCCGTAATTGCCAAGAACAGCTTGGCTAGGGGTAAACTGTGTGTTTATTGGGAACTATTTTCAGAGCGGTGGATTGATGCACATTTGAGACTTTAGTCAGTGTTTCTGGCATTGGACGGAACACATGAAACTGATTAAAAAATAAACTGTTCATGTGCAAAGCAATGAAGGGCAGCAGTGTTGCTCATTAGAAAAAAATAGATTTATACCTGTTTGTCATACATAACACCTATTTACAAGCAATATTCAAGAGGACAGTCTCAACATTTGCCTAACATTGAACAATTTGAGTTACGACGGTTTGGAACATCACAGTGTTGTCTTGCGACTGTTTAATTGCACCATAGTAAAGGATTGCTAGACGCCAAAGGAAAAAAAAGAATGATTTAATCATAGATAGATAGATAGACCGACCAAATATGACTGTATGAATATGACTGTATTCCCTGTTTAACCATAAATCATCATTTTTTTATAAAGAACACAGTACGTATCCTAGTATGTGAGTGTATATGCCGAAGGTGATGTGACATCATGTAAAGGAATATGATTCAATTCCTAAAAAATAAACAACATACAGACTCATATCAAAGTAATACCTATCCCTGTTGTCCGCAGACTTATAAAAGTGAGTTTAAGTCTACTTCGCAGCAGAAACACAGCCCTCTGCTGGTATTCCCCATGTGTTTCTTATTTGTTGTGTAAAAGATGTTTCTGGGCTGCAACTTTAAAGATGTAATGTGTAAACTAATCAACAAATAACCAAGCATATAAATGCATAAATAAATAAAATACAGTAATCAGTTCAAATTGCAGTCTCTCTCTTTCTCACACACAAACACACACACAAACTCTTTGTGGTGATTTGTCATTGACATAATGGATTCCCTAGCCCCTGACTTTTGCCGTAACCATTACGGACTAATGCCTAACCCTGACCTTTCCTCTAAACCTAACCTTAAAATAATTATTACCATATCCATGAAATGAAGTTTTGACCCTATAAAACAATTTGGACCCAATAATTATTGTGGACTCCTAGTTTTTGGATCCCATGAATATAGAAAAACAAAAAAGATTCACAGACACTTACATTCACTACGTGGTATTTTAGCTGGATGTGGAGTTTTAACATAAAATGAACTCAATCAGTATATTCCTATTGGGTTTGGTACAGGTCTATTTTACTGCTTTCCTCCATGAAAGACCTCACAATATATCATACATCTGCATGACATTCAACTGAAAGTTCATTTGGAGCTAATAATCTTTAATTTCCATCAATGAGAAATCAAAATAAACACTGAATAAACACTGAATGTCAAAACACAACTTCAAGTACCCATATTCCTGGTTCATTGAATTACTTGGAAATGGAAGGAGGGCCCAATTTGAAAAGCTATATTTGCAAAAAGTAACAGCCAGATGTGCCTTTAAAAATCCCCTAATTGTACTGTATTTTATTTCAAACACTCTTGTGTGGCCATAGAAATGCTTATATGTTCACTAGAGTAAACATCACTAAATTTAATTAGAATTGAAGTTAAGGACATCAAAAGCCAGCATTACAAACCAGTGGCATTTTTAAATATCTGCATTTGAGTAAAGGCCAGACAAGAAGGGGTTGGTGTAATGGATCGTGTGATTCAATACTGAAAGAGGTTGACCTCTACCCCGGATTCAGTTCTTGTAACTTTAATTTTGACTTTTTTTTTCAGTTTTTGCATTATTCAAAGTATGATCGCAAACCAGACTGGCGACCTGTCCAGGGTGTACCCCGCCTGGAGCCCGATGACTGCTGGGATAGGCTCCAGCCACGGATTGACGGTATAGAAAATGGATGGACCGATGGATCGCAAACCAACAAATGACAGCTGTACTCCAAAGTGAAGTAGTCTTACAAACACAAGCTGAAAACTCAGTCATGTCAGAGCTAGGGTCAGTTTGGGAACAAAAACATTGATGTATTATGTGCAACGAGACAGCTTCAAAATAAGCAATTGCAGAACAAACATTTGAAAGATTCTTGATCAAACTTTGTACATATACATCAGTTACTGTACAATGGGAAACACAACGTTGGTGCCACAGAAAACATCTGTCAGAGTTTTTCATAGTATTTGATTCTATGCAGTCATTTATATGTTCTCTGTAGAACCTCCATTCAGAGTGTAAGCTTGAGGTGAGCAGGAGAATGTTGAAGATTAAGATATTCAGAGAGCAGGATAAACATACAAGTTGAGGCTGCTGCGAAAAAGGGTGACAGTAACTGTGTGCTTGTGTTTATCAGAGAGAGTTTGTGAGAGGGAGGGAGGAGAGGGGTTATGCTGATTCTCTGCATTGCACATTCATCTGAATTATACTGTGCAAAACAGGCCTCAGGGCTTGGTTGCTAAGCACTGAGATGGGCTTGCCGATTTCCAATGAGACATCAGTGGCGCAAGCCTCTCTGATGGCCTGAACCAGACACCCCATAATAATGAGCAGTGCCACAGGAATAATAAAGACCTACAGCTCATTTGCTGTAGCAAGGAGAAGTATGCATTTTATGTAGGATAATTCTTTAGACTTTTAATTTGTTTGCCATGTAACTATCCAGTTAATTAAAGCTCAATGCCACTGTTGGGATATCTACAGTATAACAAGTTAGGGTCCTCCTCTTTGTTAGCCTTTCTAGCTGAGTGAGCCGAGGGTGGGGAGTGGTTGGTTCCTGGCTATTCAGTAATTTGTAGCCAAAGAGACGTGTTGGTAAACTCTGTAACGGTGGCAGCAGGGATTCTATTGGTTTCCTTGAGAGCACTCGAGGTCTGTTCGTAAGGGCTTTTTCCTCAGGAAACATTCACAAATGTTAGCAATGACTAGTATTTTTACATTTCTACAATTCACTTTTTGTTTTTGAAAACTCCTTCCTTCATATGGGTTCATATAAGACTGAAGAAAAGAGACTGCTCATGTAGGATTTCAGTTATCTCACATTTCTGTCTTTACCAGGTCTAATATTGCATTCATGTAGTCAGATTAGTGATTATGCATCTGACCTCGTGTTGCCTGACATTGTTGCAAGCCACTGCTTTTGTATTTTTTCAACATTGTTATTAACATAAAACAGCAGGTTGGGAGCAAAGTTTAAGAGCAAAGTTCAGGCTTGAAGTTTTTTTAACTTCTTCAAATTTGTAGAACTTCACCTGTGCCCCCCGCCATGTCTACAAACAGAAGTGCCATCTTGCAAGTACACAACACTGGCTCCTTTTCTATTTGCAGAAATCTTTTTTAAAAAGTAAGAAAAAAATGGAGATATTGAAGAAAAGCCCATTTTAACTGACAGCGTTAAGGGTGGCTCAATGTGGCCAGGCAATTAGCAGCTGCCAGTGAAGGTGACTGTGGCAATTTTTCTTGCTTAACTCATTAGAGGGGTCTCCAGCAGTGTGCTCACTCATGTCTGGGCTACATAATTACTTTAAAACAAGGGGGGAGAAAAAAATCAAAGCAGCCATGGCCTGGCATTGTTTGCTACCCCCTCATCTTGGAATTTAATTTGGCATTTATTTCAATAAAAGCCCATTTGGGATTAAATACAGCATTAATAGTGTTCTACTTCCCTAAAGCTGTCAAATCCTTGTCAGGTGCTAAGATGGACATTGACAGGTGACATAATTGCTATTTATAAGCAGATGTTAGATTAGCTGGTGGAACAATAATATGCAAACCCAAACAGAGCTATTGAGAGATAGGCATAGAATACTTAAACTTTGTTTAATAATAATGAGACTTAATATTTAATAGGATAAATGAGGGACATTGTAGCTTTATTTCACTTCACTTCTTGCTCTTGTGAAATGTACCATTTGGTTAAGATGACAAAGACATGAAATGTAATAAAATTGTTTGGAATGGGGTCTAATAACATTTTTTTCTGTGACTTAAGTGTAATTTCTCCACATTTTCCTGCAGGACAGCACACAATTACCTCAGAATTGGTTCTTCAGTGGATCATTGGTAGTTGATGCCATGTGTTTTATGTGCTTTATGAAGTCCAGCATCATAACGCATCTTCTTCATAATGACATCACTGTGTCCTTACATCTGTCTTCACATCAACAAAATTCCAGCCACATGGGGTCTCACTGGTCAATTAGACCCTTTTTTCACCCACTTTCCTGCTGCAGTTTCGTATCTAATTGATCACTGGTGATTTGCTCTTTCGCAGAATGCTGATGACCACTCAATGGTCCGGCCTCAGTGAACCTGTGCAGATCTTTAAGGCAAGAACTTTGATTTGAATCCACAACCTTATAAATTCACATTGTAGATGTTTACCACTATAGACTGGCCTCTTCAGTGACCCATAAGCTTTTGTTTTCTTGACTGCTGCAGACAAGTACACAGGCAGAGAGAGTTTAACCAGATATGAAAGCATAGAGGAAGAAAATATTTTAGTTTTCAAAGGATGTACCAAACCCAAATCAAATTAAATGTTTTTCAAACAACAATTAATTAAACAATGCTCCAAAAAGAAGGACTGCACCAGTGTCCATTATAAGGACTGATTTGGTTGTTTTCAGTGAACAATAGAACAGGTGGTTACATTTACCAGAAAGTCATGAAGGCATGTTACTCCCAATCTGCTGGTAATCATCATCTTCTGACACATTTTCCAAAATGAATTGGAATAAGATTTACTAATATTTACATCTTTGTGCAAACTCTGAATTATAGAATATTAAATATTGCTCATTTGAGATTTTCCTCTTTTCAGGCAACATTTGATACTAATGTAGTTCTGTAATAGCTACTATATTTAGAAGTTTCCACTTTTTTTTTGCTATGGCAGGCACCAGTATATTCAATTAACTTTGTCAGCATAATCCAATTTGTTCAATTAGTTTTTGGTAGCACTTTTTATTACACAATGGTAAAAAGATGATAAAAGTGTGGTAATAATATGGAAATAAAGAGGTAATAGCTAAGTAATACAAAGTAATAACAAGGTAATAGCCTGGTAAGAAAAATGGGTACATCTCGGTAACAACAGATCAGAACTTAAGTTACAGTTATAAAAAAAATTAGATGAGAACAAGGCAAAATCGTCTGGTAACAGTGAGGTAAAATTATTGACATAATATGGTAACTTGCCTCTGGGGCACCTGTACCTCAGGTGGAAGAGCAGTTGTCTACCATTTGGGAGGTCAGAGATTCAACTCCCAACTTCTCCAGGTCACATGTCAAAGTGTCCTTGGACAAGACACTGAACTACATTATACTGAACCCCACATTGCATCCACCTGGTGTATGAATATTAGAGAAAAGCAGTGTGTTCAATGCTGTGTGACTGAATGGGTGAATGTGGCATGTCGTGAGAAAGTGCACTGAGTGTTCAAATAGACTAGAAAACACTTTGACAAGAAAATGCAACTATGGTGACATAAATGTGGTAATAACCTAATAAGTGAGGTTATATAGGACAACATTTCCCTAGCATTTAGGTTAGAATCAACCTACCTTCAAGATGGCAGGAAATTGGTAATTAACATTATTAACATTGGTAATTAACCCCTTATGCAATTTCTTCTTTTTAAGGTTTATTACTACAACCATTTACCTGGTAACACTTTTGGTAGTTTCTATGTAATAACCGTGAGTCAGGGCTTCAAAGAATTGAAGTATCTGTTTGAGTTCATGGTGATATTAGATCAAACCAGACATCATGAGGTATGTTGCCTAAAACTGTTGCTGTAGTTTCCATGTAATAAACAAGAATCAGGACTACAAACTGAGCTATTACTTTTTTCAATTTATTTTAATGGTATCATTGTATCAAACAAACATCCAGAGGTATACTGAATACCTGAAAACGTGTGGCAGTTTCTGTAGTCAGTGCTGTAAACTGACCAAACATCTGTTCAATTCAGTTTATCTATGTACATATTTATAATGAAACAATCAAATTCAAGCCAATGAAACAATCCAATTCATTGTAATTATAACTAAAATTTATAATTAAATTCAAACAAATGTAATCAATTCAAGTAAAAATTAGTCCAATTCATACATACAAAGCCTATTAAAAAAAACCAATTACCTAGCTAAGGAAACCAACAAATTGCACCGAAATTTCTCTTCGGTCCAATCCCCCATACTGAGCATGCATGAGGCGACTGTGGAGAGAAACAACTCCTTAACAGGAAGAAACCTGAACCAGATTCAGGAAGGATTACCATCCGGCTTGACCAGCAGGGGTTTGAGAGGACAGAAATGAAGGGACAACAAACACGATAACACCAGACCAGGATTACCTGTTGAGACACAAGTTAATGACAACAATTCCAAATGTACATAATGGCATATGAGGAAATAAAAGGGGGAAAAAAGTTGAGCAGAGTGAGGAAAGGTGTGTCATAGGAGGCCCCCCGGCAGTCTTGGCCCGTAGCAGCTTAACTATGGAATGTTTCAGGATCACTTGAGCCATCCCTAACTATAAGCTTGATAAAATAGGAAAGCTTTAAGCCTAATTTTAAAGTTAGAGATGGTGCCTGCTTCCTGGACATATACTGACAACTGGTTCCACAAGAGAGGGGCCTGACAACTGAAGGCTATGCCTCCCATTCTACTTTAAAAAACTCAAGGGAATCACAAGTAAACCTGTCGTCTATGAGTGAAGTGTTCTTTAGGGAAATGGTCTAACAATGAGATCTTTAAGTTACGATGGAGCTTGGTCATTCAGAGCCTTATATAATTTATTTATATTATGTGAAGATAAAACATTTAAATTCTATTCTAAATTTAATAGGGAGTCAATGAAGAAAAGCTATATCTGGAGAAATGTGATCTCTCCTGTTAGTTCTTATCAGAACTCTGGCTGCAGTATTTTGGATCAGCTGGAGACTTTTCAGAGAATTTACAGTAGTCCAATGTTGATGGACTAATTGGACAAATTTTTTTGCATCACTCTAAGACAGGATGTTCCGAATTTTGGCAATATTACGAAGGTGAAAAAAGGCAGTCATAGAAATATGTTTTATATGTACGTCAAATGCTAAAATTCTGTTAAAAAATTACTCCAAAGTTCCTCACTGTAGGACCAGAAGCCAAGGACATGCCATCTTGAATAACTATATAGCTACATAGTTTTTCCCTGAAGCGCTCAGGTCCAAAGGCAATGACTTCAGTTTTGTCTGAATTTAGAAGCAGAGAGTTTTGAGTCATCCAGGTCTTTATGTTTTAAAGACATGCTTGTAGTCTGACCAACCTATTGGTTTCATCTGGTTTAATGGATAAGTACAGCTGAGTATTGTTAGCATTGCAATGGAAATTTATGTTGTGCTGTCTAACCTAATAGACAGCACAACCTAATAGAATATATGAATGAATTGGATTCATTTTTAAATTAATTAATTGGGTTTGATTGAATTATGATTACAATTAATTGAACTCCAATTGGCTTGAATTGGCCACATGGGCACAGGCGCTCGCTGCCGGGCCCCACCCCCGGGCCAGGCCCCGGTGATCCCTCATCTAGGATCTGTTTGCCTTGGGTGACCCTAACAGGGGCTTAAAGACCCGGGCAACATAGCTCCCAGACTCATTGGGGCACGCAAACTCCCCCACCACGGTAAGGTCACAGCTCATGTTAATGTTAATTAGTGAATTTCTGTGATTAAATATGAGTGTAAGAAGTTTAAAAGTTAACTGTGTGGTTCACTCACCTTTCTTCTTTTGTTTTCCGGACAAAGATTCTCCGGGGGCCTGAACATCATTTAAAGGTTCCAGGAGAAACCATGGGATGAGAAAGGCGGGGTTGAAGTATTTGTACTTTTTTGTGTGGTTAATTGGGTTACATTTTTTGTCAATATTGTAAATATAATTCTTGGTATTTTGGGGGGTTTATTTATATATGTGTAGGTGATAACCAGTGGATAAAAATGCTGTTTGTTTTAAAGATGTTGGGAAAAGGGAACATCCCTTATGAGGAAAATGGGTTGAACCCGTTAAGTATAGATGGTATAAAAGACTGTCTCTGAACACTTTCAGGGGGCTGCTAGAGGGCAGGTATCTTGCGGTAATAGTTGTATAAAAATAAAAAACAAAATTTGCCAGAAGTTCCTCCGGCCCATTTCATCCTTGCTGTGATCCAGCCGCTCAGTGGCTGTACTGTGACAAGTGGTGTCAGAAGTGGGATATCCATTCCACAGTAAAAAAAGAAGGATTACTCTGAGGTGGAAAGAAGCTGGGTGAAGACGATGAGCCTCATGTAGGAGCAGGAGCTTCAGCTGACCCAGGGACTATTGGAGCATCTAATCCAGAGGATAAATTTGAGGAGATGGCCTTGTTGGTGAAATCTTTGATCAGATCCCAGACAGCCAGAGATCAAAAGCTGGAAAAGGATTTATCTTGCCAGGAACAGAGATGGAAAGGCATGCAGCACCAGTTTCAACAAATTCAACTCCAGGTGGCCGCCATGCAAGAAGACACACCTGAAAGAGAGATGCAACCTAATAACATGGCTGATGATACAGATGACGATGAAACCAGACCAGGGACCAGCCAGGCAGCTCAAGGTGTTAGACCTCAAAGGGAACCCCGGCTACTCCCATTAGCCCCAGATGATGACATTGAACATTTTCTTCATTTGAGAGAATTGCCCAAGTTTGTCGGTGGCCCAGAGACGTGTGGGCTGTTCGATTGGTTCTTCTCCTGTCTGGGAAAGTGTTGACTGCTTACGTTGTTATGGACTTGGGAGATTCTGAGGATTATGATAAGGTGAAGGAAGCAATCCTGGCTAAATATGAAATCATTGCTGATATGTACCGATGTCGGTTTAGATCCCTAAAGATTGAAGAAGGGGAGAAGCCACGTGAACTTTATGTCCGTCTGAAAGATCTGTTTACAAGATGGATGACTCCTTAAAAATGCACAATTAAGGAAAAACATAGACGAGTTTATAAATAAGCAATATTTTTAAAGTAACCTTTTTACTACCCGTGCCGCAGACCAGTCGACCTTTTTATTTGGATAGCTAAGGTGATGCTAAAGTTATCAAGTCTCAGTTGCCTACCTTCCTGTTGCTCCACAGCTTGGGGACACCCTGTATCCGCATCATCGCCGCTGCCAAAGAACCTCCTTTTTATTCTTGTCCTGTACAGCCTGGATCCTGCTCCTCCCTGTCATTGTGAAGTGCCCCTGGGAAAGCCTGATGCCATCCATTGCTATCACCACCACATAGCTGGAAGTCTACGTAGCATCCTTGCTATCAGCTACGCGGATAAAAACAACTTGCTCTGCACTTCCACGCCGTTGCCGGTACCACTATGTTGAGTTATTCCGCCAACCAGTTGATGAATCTCAACCGTTTCTTCACTTCACCGTGCACAACGGTAATTAACGAACTTGGACTTCTCCGCAGTCTACGTTATATCCACGTTAAGTTCCCGAAGAAATTTCGTCTACTCCAGGACAAGTCTCTGGTCAGCCACACGAGCTGTCGCCTCTCACTCGTGTCATCAGAGCAAAGTTTCCTACAGGAATAGTAGTTTGGGCGTCTCCTTGGCAACATCTCTCTGAGGACTGGATGGAAAACGTGGAGTGGATTTCAGTCTGCTACGGCCACTGAAAAGATCGTGGTCGTGGTGGCAGTCTGGCAGTCATCCATCGCTGCAATCTGGAGCTATCTTTGCAGCCATTACCCAAACTATCTTTGTTTGAATGCCTTGCATTCAATTCTAAGTCCCCATCCACCATGCTGTTCCTCCTGATTTACCGACCATCAAAACCAAACTCATCCTTCATCCCTGAGAAGTCAAAACTCCCCGCAACTCTCTGCACATCCTCTGCAGATGTTATCATACTAGGTGATATGAACATTCACGTTGACTCCCCCTCCTGCAGTTTTGCTGCTGAATTTCTTCAATCAATGGACTGTTTCAATTTCAAGCAACTTGTTGATGCCCCCACACACACCAGAGGGAACACCTTAGACCTAGTAATCACAAACTCTGCCCCTCCTCCCTGCAGGTGTATGACCTAGGTGTTTCTGACCACAAGGTTGTTTCTGTGGAGTTACTATCCTCACTTAGCCTCTCCAAGCCTAAACACAATATCTGTTTTAGAAACTGTCTGAAAAGTCTGCTTATTATCACTATATAAATGTCACTGCCAGAGAGGCCATTATATATCAAAACTTCACAAGGAGAAGAGGGGAGACAAAGAGAGCTGTGTTTTAAAGAGAAATGTTGTCTCTACTCTGATCGTAACGTCACACTGCCCAAATAAGTCAATGACTGCAAACTCAGATATATACCAGGCCTCTGCACATGAAAGAGAGTAGAAGATTGTATGTGTGTGTGTCACCAAATAAAAGGCAAAGGGAGGCAACCACTCGTTGGAGAACTCTTGCTAAGCTGCAGAGAGGTTTGTGTGTTGTTCTCACCTTGCAAATAAAATACTGAGACCTTTGAGCGATTTCTTGGTTTCATGCCGTTGTCTGAGTGAATTTTTCTAACAGAAACCTCAAAAGAATAAACCCAGAACACTTGGCAGCAGACTTTCAGCATATTTCCACACACTTCCCATCACCCGACGAAGCAGTGGAATATTACAACAGCTACCTCAGTACCCTCCTGGACCATACCTGCTCAGCACCCTGGTTTACAGATGGGCTTCGGAGGATGAAGGCAGTAGGGTGGCTACAAAACCTCTGGCCTCATTGTTCATAAACAAATCTATTGGGAGTATCAACAACAATATTCAAAGTCCCTAAAAGAGGCAGGGTCATAGTTTTACTCCAGTGCCATCAGAAACAGCCCAGGAAATTCCAAACAAATTTTCTCTACCGTCAACCATCTTCTCAAACCACAACCCCCTCCACTTACTGGCACTACAGCAGAACAGTGCAATCTTTTTATGGACTTTTTCACCTCCAAGATTGCACTTATTAGCTTTTCTCGTCCTGGTGCTCCTCACCCAAACCATTTCCCCAACATCTGCATTCCCCCAACCCCTGAGCTCCTTTGCCCTGGTCTCTTCAGAAGAGATACAAAATATCATCAAGAAGATGAAACCCACCACCTGCACCCTGGATCCCCTCCCAACCTCCCTGGTAAAAATCCATATCGCTGTCCTAAGTTTCCTGATCACCTCTGTTAAAAAACATTATTTCCAAACTGGCCATGTAACCTCCATTTTGAAGTTCTTGGTCCCATCCTCTTCATCCTCTACCTCACTGCCCTTGGTCAGGTCATCAGCCGTCATGGCACTGCTAGGCTGACGACACACAGCTCTTAGTTAATTTGACTCTGCTGATTTTGCTGTGTGAGACTACGGTTTAACCTTGATACCAGAATTACCTCTGAAAATGTATTTATATATGGAAGGTAATTAGGAGAAAATAGAAAACTGGTGTGTCAGGGCTTCCCTTCCTCCTGCCGGTAGATAGAAAACCAGGGAAAGAGAACAAAACATGAGGCGGACCTTGGAGTTGCAGCTGTGGTTGTGGCAGTGTCTCCTGATAACATTTTACATGGAGCTGGTCTGAAGAGAGTAATTCACAATATTAAGAATATCAGCTTCCACAAAGTCACAAATCAACTTAAAAAGACGTGTGGGGATGGGATCTAAAAGACAAGTTGTAGTTTTTGCATGAGCGATTACTTAACTAATCATCTCTACATCAACCAGGACAAAACTGTCCAGTGTTTTCGTGAGTAAAGGGCAGTGGTTAAGTACTACTGAAATCCACAGAGTGATGGTTATTAAAACTATATCTAATAGTATAAATTTTATTGATAAAATGGGCTGCAAATTCCTCACATTCAATGTTTGTCGAAGTCACAATTGGTAAATGGTAAATGGACTTGTACTTGTATAGCGCTTTTCTAGTCTAGCTGACCACTCAAAGCGCTTCACTACATGCCGCATTCACCCCACTCACACACATTCATACAGCACGTCTTAGGATATAACTACGTGCTTTCTAAGCATTCACACACATTCATACCCCCAATGATACACTGGGGGAGCAACGTGGGGTTCAGTGTCTTGCCCAAGGACGCTTCGACATGTATCCTGGGGAAGCCAGAGTCGAACCACCGACCTTCCGATTGGTGGGCGACTGCTCTTCCTCCTGAGCTACAGCCGCACAAATTGCATTTTTTAAAGTACGGGACGTTAAAAGGTTGATGGTTTTAAAAAGGGTCTTTGGGTCATTGTGGTTAGATGTAGTAATCTTGGTGAAATATGTATGTATTGCCTGTTTTATTGCTTTAATATATGGCTAGCTGTTCTTTAGAAAATTCAGTCATGAATTCTTCCTCCACTTTCTTTCAACTCTTCTGCAGTTCCATTTTAATTTCTTGATTTCTTAATTTTTCCATGGTGGTTTTTGTTTTGTGTAAATATTTTCATTCTTAGAGGAGCAATGGAATCCAGGGTGGACCTCAGTTTACTGTTAAAATGATCAACAAGAAAATCACAAGAAACAGGTAAAATATGAGATGACCTGTCCTGTAAAAGGTGAGTAAAATGTGCAACCACTTCAGGGTTAAGACACCACTTCCAAGTAGTTTCTTTAGGAATATTAGCTGGAATAAAATTGTTTATGGTAAAAACTGTGTATGAATGGTCTGAAAAACCTACATCAGTAACAGAGCAGACATAGATATTACGGCCAAGGGTAATTAACAGGTCCGAAGTGTGGCCTCTGTTGTGTGTTTGGCTCTGTAATATGCCGTTTAAAATTCATAAAATTTAGAACATTTAAGAATTCCCTAGCAGAAGTGTCTTATTGATTGTCAATGTGTAAATGAAAATCTCCTAAAATAATAATGCTATAAAAATGAAAAGTAGGTAGTCCTGTGGAGCTGATTGCATGGCATATTCTAGTTTGGATGCCAGTACACATGAGCCCAATTGATTTGGGTGTAGACCATCACTGCGGACCACTGTTAAAAGTATACATTTTGAGTAAAATATACAATGCACATACAGATTTCAAATAGTCTTGTATGAGGTAACGTTTCTTTAAGTAACAGTGTGTTACAACCAATATCTAATGGTTATGTTGGAAATAGCAACAATTTCTAATGTCGTCTTTCCGCTTGTCTATCACAGTTGCATGTATATTTGCTATATTTCTTGTTGAGAAAAAAGAAAGGAACTTCAGCATCACTATTTGCCTACTCATGTTTTTGAGTCTTTTGCCAGGTTGATTCAGGTGATAATGTTTGTTCTTGATACAGTATTTCGTAATGACAAGTATGGCTCTTCAAAGTTGTCCCAAACTTTTCACAAATCAGTATCTAGGTTATCTTTGTCACCCTTTGATTAGTGTTTTTCTTCTATAAACTGTTTATGGTGGTAATGCAGCCACTCTGCCATGTACAACCTGCTGCTCAAATAGATATAAATAGTACATTCTATGGTGATAAAGATAAAACAATTATTTCAGCAAACAATTTAGCAAAGTGATGAGATGCTTATTGAATCAAAATGTTTAATTATATAATCAAAGTTTTCTTATAGATATGTTTCAGTGCTACACACTGGACCTTAAAGGGGTTCAAGTACTAGATAAACAAGAAAGACTACCTGATCTCTTGTTTTTCTGAAAAGCCAATACATGCTGAATACATGAGCAATTCATTATTCGAGTGAGTCTGGATCAAGCTGTAATGTTTCCCTCTGTCTCTGTCTTCTGTTTGCTTTGGATCACCCAAATCTGCATATTCATCACATCTGTCTGCATTTTCGATCACTTTTTAAAGACCATTCCACTCATAAACAAAGTACCAGTGTCAGGAATGACACATCATAGTGACAAATCAAATGTGGTGTTTTTGCAAATGTGATACACATTAAACTGGTTGCTGACCTGCATGGTTTTGCAGACTCTATAAAAAGTATGTTCAAAGTCACATCACATACAAGTTTATGTACATGTGCTAGTTGCTAGTCTTTATTTCATAGAACTGATGATCAAAAGCAATCTAACTATTTGTCTTTTTCTTTGAATTTGTTCATACAATACATAAATAATTTAATATTTGGATTTGATTGGTTGCACCATTGCCTCACAGCAAGAGGATTCCAGGTTCAACTCCCAGCTGGGGCCTCTCTCTGTGGGATTTGCATGTTCTCCCTGTGTATGCGTTGGGTTCTCTCTGAGTACTCCGGTTTCCTCCCACTGTCCAAAAACAGCATGTTAGGTTAATTAGTGTCTCTAAGAAAAATTGTCCTTAGCAGTGAGTGTACCCCGCCTCACGCCCGATGACTGCTGGGATAAGCTCCAGCCCCTCCATGACCCGACCGATGGATTAAACAGGTACAGAAAATGGATGGATGGATTTGATTGGATTATGAGTACAATGAATTGGAATTGCATTGGGTTGATTTGGACTGTATCATTGACATACCTTCAGATGACATTTGTTGTGATTTGGCACTATATAAATAAACTGAATTGAATAAATGTTCACTAATTTGTCAAGGGATGATATTTTTTGTAGGAAATGAAAATTATTTTGGAAACGTTTTTGAGATCCTCAAAAAACACTCATATGATATTAATAAAGCTATGAGTTTTTGATATATCTGAATATACTGAAGGCAAAATAATTTCTACATCATATAAAGGCCTAAGCTTTATAAGGAACGCTTTACACAGAATGTTCCATTTCTTTTGAATCTAACAAAGACAATGAAGCAACTGTGGTGGGTTTTTTTTTGTTTTACTTCACTCTATTCTGTGAAACTATCAAGGACACACATATGCTGTAAACTCAATAACTTTGAAAAAATAGATCTAAGTAGAAAAGTAGAAAACAGACATATGACTGCAAATATACTTTGGTTTTAATTGTATGACAAAACAAGTACAATATACAGTTGTGTGAAAAAAACCCTGTTTCAATTTTAAGATTTAATGTATCAGGACATCAAAAAATAATCTTGTAATGCCAAGTTTTAAAGTTGGGTAAAACTAACTATAGGTGAACAACAACACATGGCATATTACACTTTGTCATTATTATAAAAACTAAGCTATACAGAAGCAGTGTATGAAAAACATTTTAGTACATTATCCCAAGGTCAGATGGTGCAATGCTCAGAAAAACTGCAAAAACAAAGATTTACAACTCAGACTCTACAAGCCTTAGTCAGCTTGTTGAATATTAATGTTTGTGACTATAACATTTAGAAAAACACAGAAAAACTATGACTTGGAATGGTTATCAGCACAGCTCAGGTTTTGTCAGGAACGTGGTGTGGATGGAGGACCCAGATGCAGAGTTCAAAGCAAACTTGATTTATTTACAAAAAAAAGCAAGAACAAAAAGCATGGCTGTGCTGGTTATCAGAAATCTTAAACTGTGGAAGAAAAAAACAAAACAAGACAAGCTAAGCCAAGCCTATGGAAAATTAGGGCAAAAACCTGACCTGACCTGACCTGACCTGACCTGACCTAACTTGAACAAACATGAACCTGATACATGGAGAAAGGTGAGGATTTTGCATTGACCTGAGGGAAACCTGAAAACTAAATACTGTGGGGAGGTGATTGGTGATGGGGTGCAGCTGTGAAACAAAAACAGGTGACTATAGTGAACCTAATGTGACAGGGGAAAAAACATGACAAGAAATTAAACTAAAACCTGAAAACAAGACAAAACAAAACTCAAAACGTGACATGACAGATTTTTATCAAATTTTCATCTAATCGAACCACAATACTTTTGAAACAATAAGGAGTTATTGTTAATTCGATAAACAGTAATCATGGAAGGTTCTGCTCTTACTAATGATGCTGTTGTCACTAACCTGATATCTCAGATATCTGTTATGCTGACTTGCTATGGACAATGGTTAAGGAGGTTAAGGAGGACATATTTTTTGTGCCAACTAGGTGCTCCTTAAGTGTCAAAAGGGCCAATACCATGATTGGCAAAAAGTAAACAAAGCACATCACTGCAAACATACTGACTATAAACCATGAGGCTATCTAACATCTTAAGTTTGGCCAGAACAGGACATTGCTACCAAACTCATGATGATGTATACTTAAAACATTTATTTCAAGCCTTTGCATGTAAATGTGGTTCTGCATTTTGGAGAAGGTTTTGTAAAATAAATAATGCCAGGATATCATATGTGGTATTGTTCATATGAAGTTATATTTACTTCATTTTAAGGATAAAGGGTTGGTTCAGATGTTTTGAAGTGGGGCGGTGTGACGTAATTATGAATATTGAATACATTAACTACAGTAGGCAAAGTGGTGATTAGTTAACAGCTCTGCCCCTGCCACCCTGACCCCTGCCCTTGCACATGTTTGTAAAAAGAAGAATGCTGCACAAGGGAATAAACATAAAGAACAACACTGCCCATTTTCTTCATAACATTGTGTTAAAACAATGGAGTGTGATCTGTCTTAGGTTTTTTCAGCTCTGATGTAACACGGAGCAACACAGGAGGTTCTTCCTACCAGCAGCAATAACTCTTCATAATCAAAGCTAATGATGATTGCTTAAAAAAATACTGCAACAATATATTTTCCATTTGGGATCAATAAATTACTTTTTGATTTAATTCAATTTAATATGTAAAACCTCAAAACTGAAGAAGGGTTTACCAAATACCATTAATGAACCTAATGGTTATAGTACATTTATGGAGGAATTCTGTACCAATTTATCTTGAAGTTATGGCACACTTGGTAAAGTCAGTTATGTGGGGACCTAGATTTAATGCCAGATATCTGTGCTTTCATCTTGGTGGCATGTCATAATTACTGAACTATACACTTGGAATTAGTCTGAACTATCTCCTTCTGTCTGCTACCTCCTCCGACCAAGAAATGACTGCTGCATAGGAATAAGTGGACAGCACTCATCTAAGAAAATGAGAAAGAATAAGTTTGGGTCTTCATTTACTGAGGATAGCTATTTGTACAGATACAGGTTTTAGAGGTATATTCCAACATAATGATTATTTTATTAAAGTGAAAATCTAACTAAGTAATTAACTTGCTCAATAATCTATTGATAACTTACAAATGTATCCATATTTCAGTAATGGCTCAAGCTTATCATAACAAATTTAATCACAGTGCGAGGAAGATGAGAGTGCAAGATCAGAATTAGTGTCAGGGAAAGAAAGAGGGAAGACAGAAAGAGGAATAGTGAAGGGAGGCCAAGGGCGAGTGAAAAGCTAATTAAAAAGATAAGTGACCAGCTGTCATGGTCTGTCAAGGTGCAGAACCACAGCTAACGCTAACCCACTTTGTGCTGGGTGGCAGCAGCTGAGAATCTCGACCAACCATTTGTATGCCCTCACCTGTGATGGAGGGGCTGTGTTCACAGGTGAATGGCTACCCAAACTGAGGTGGCACACACACACACACACACATTTGCTGTCCTCTTTCACATTGTCAGTACACCTCTCCCTGTTCTTCTTGCTTCTTCCTCTTTTCTTTCCCAGCCTTTTGTGACGGATCCAGGCAGTGGGTGGTAGCACTGGCACATTGTTTCCTCCTCTCTCTCACCTCTCTCTTTTTTCCTCTTTCTAATACACGCACATAGATCTACACCCACACATGGGGTTATAATTAATGCTTCTCCCCTATCCATATTTCATACTGTTTGCTCAGAAAAAATCCTGATAACTGGAGCTTGGGAGTAGTGAGAAAGAGGGAGGAATGCTAAAAAATATTTTTTTAAGATTAATTAATGGTGAAAGAAGAGGAAAAAAAAGGGATCTGTCCAGGGAAAGCAGCAAGCTCTGCACAATGTGCCACACTTCATTTAAATAACGGAGCAACGTGTTTTTCTACTGTGTATGTCTTTGTGTGTGTGTGTGTCATCTCAACAGCACTCCACCTGAAATGAAGGATAACTAGCCCAACAGATTAGAAAATGCGCCATCTATCCTGAGAGTCCACCCCTTTCTCCCTTCTTTCCCCCATCTTCTCCCCATTATTTGTATACAAGTTTTTTTAGAATGACATTGCAATCTGATGATGCACCAGCCCATTATATTTTCTAGTAGGACAAATTCTCCACCGTTTTTGTGTAGAACTAACACAATTTTTTCATGTCATAGAGTGTGTGTATGTATGTGCGTGTGTGTGTGAGAGAGAGAGAGTTGGGTTTAAGGGGGTGCATGGTAGTAATATTCCAGCGGTCCGGGGTGGAGGCGAGACCTCAGGAATGTTGTCATTAATCCTGGAGGAGGGCCGTCTTGCACTTGGATTATTAGAGAAATAAATTTGCATGCTGAATATGAGCCAGGTGAAAGGCACTGAAGGCGCAAATGATATTTTCCTGACAGGCTGAGCAGGAGAATAGAGGCTGCCACCATATCATTCCGTTACACTCACATACACACGCTCATATGCACTGACATTTCTGCTGTTACACACAGGAAAGCTGTTCACTTACACAGATATAAGACACACTCAGGGATTATACATGTACACGCACAATATTGAGAAGAAACTGCTCTGATGTTCCCTGTAACTATCTCTTTTCCCCATTCAAAAAGGAATTCATATGCAAACACAAATAATACTTAATTTGTGTGTAAGTATGGGCAAACACCTCTGGAAAGAATGCCAAGTTGGAGTTATTCAACATTTTCATTGCCGTTTTATGTGTGTGAGTTTGTATTCCAAGGAGTACTCTGGCTCTAGGCTGTCCTCTCACCCCGTCTGTAATGGTCCATGCAGGCTCAGCTTAATGGGGTAGACACTGGTGTCAACTTCATTACTTTACATTTCCAACCAAGATGAAAAGTCTCTCCCTGCTCACACTTTAACCACACTTTGTTAGTGTTCCTGCCCCCTTTTGCCTTTCTACAACCTCAAAGGGAAATGTGAAACATGTTCAAAAGTGTATTGATTAAAAAAATGTGTTTAAAAGAGGGGAGAATAGTGGTAGTTTTGCCCTTTTCACACTGCCTATTCAAGAAGGGATCGATGCGCCATCAATGCACAGTGCTGTACAGTTTGTAAGGTATGAAGGATGAATGTGGGGGGTCAGAGTTCATGCACCAATGTAAGTAAGTAAGTAAGTAAAATTTATTTATATAGCACCTTTCTCAAACAGCAGTCACAAAGTGCTTCACAGGAAGGGAATCTGCAGCAAAGCTATTTAGAGTAAAATTAACATTTGTTTGTGTTAATAAGAGAGCCACCTTACACAACTATCCCCACAAATTGGTCCAGAAGTAATATTTAACATCACAAAGCAGAAATGTAACTCTTTAAAAGTTCCCTTTTAATTTTTATTCTTTTAATACTTTATTCTATTCTATTTTCAAGACATTTGAATCTCAATGCAGCATTTGAAAACTATTTTTGTCACAGTTTCTGTTTTGATTACTGTGATGTTCAGGCTTTGTCACAGTTTCTGTTTTGATTACTGTTATGTTCAGGCTTTGTCACAGTTTCTGTTTTGATTATCTTGTTTCAGGTCTTTGTCATGTTTTTAGATTCAGTTTCTGGTCATGTTGTTTCTCCTGTCACTTAGTCTCACTCATGTCACCTGTTTCATTGTCATCAGCTGCACTCATTCCCTAATCACCCTCCTTAGTATTTAGTTTCCTGGTTCACTCATGTTCATCGCAGAATCCTCACCAACCTTTCATGTCATGCCACGCCACTGAAAGTTAAGTCTGGTTTCCTGCCTCATAGTCATTGTTCAAGTAATTTATTCATAGTCTTGCCACAGCTATTGTCTTGTTACCCATAGCCTCGTTTTTGCCATAGTCTTGTTTTTCTAGTTAAGTATTTTTGAATCCGGCTCTGACGCGCCCTCTGTTTTTTGCCTTGCTCCCTGTTTTGTGTTTTTTGGAATTAACCTTTTTTCAAGTGAAGAACTGCATCTGGGTCCTACCTTCCTCCACCGTTGCCCTGACCATTTTTTTTACTGAATCAGTGAATCAAATGAACTTTTCAGACCTTACAAACCCTTTTCGGTGACCTCATATTTCCTGTTTTTAAAAAAAATGTTAGTTTCATACAACCACTAAAAAAATATAGAATGACAACATTTGAAGGATGTCATTACAATTCATTTACTTATTTGTATTTATTTTTTTAGATAAGGTAGCAAAAACAAAAACATGGGAACCAAAAAAATAAAAAAAAAAAAAAAAATGGAATCATGGAAAAAAAATTACAGTTGATGCCAATTCCAGAGAATCCTCCTTCTACATTGATCAGATCCAATCTTATATCCCCCAAAATCTTTCAATGTAACACGTGTGCTTTTTACACCCACCATTCACCTCAATCCCTTGTTGTCTACTCCAAAAAAGCTAGGAAAAACTGTGCCACATTCATTAAAAAAGTAAAACCACCAAACGTAATCCACCATGCAATGTCTTGTAACTTCACATCCAAAGAATGTTGTCATATCGAAATATTATTTTGAAAAGACAGATTTACTTATGTTACATATGAGAACCTGATTCAATCAAATACTTTGCTGTGGAAAAACTAGTAATTGGTAGTTTTAAGTCTCCATTTAACTACAACTGAAATCCAAGCATGCCTCTTCACAAAAAAGGCCTCATTAATGCAGTATTAGAGTAGATTAAAGAAGCACTTTGGTACCTCGAGACTGTACAGATGAAGACACATGGTCGACACGTCCACTGCATAGTCTTTGACAGTCATCTTTCATCTCTTGGCCTGTGCCTATAGGCAGAAAGGGAGCAGCAGGCAGTGTAATTCTGTTCTAAAGCCCCTAGTTAGACATGCATATATTCCTATTATAGTCAGCACTCCCGGAACAAGACAACAGAGAGCAAACAGAATGACCTTGAAATATTTATCCCCAGCCTAGCTTCGGAGAATTAAGTTTGTGTCAGGGGCAACACATAGCTATCAAGCTCCACTTTGTGTGGAGGCGTGCAAGCTCATGTACACACATGCAGCAAACTCACATGCACTCATCCTCCTTTAGCGAGCTATGTAGACTGAGACAAACAGCTCATGTACCATCTTGCAGTGTTGAATATTAAAGGCGGTCAGGGAGGCAAGGCTTTGATTGGGACAATAAAGGCTGATGAGCAGGACCTTAGAGCATGGGAGAGAAGAGGGTGTGTGTAAGTGTGTGTGTCACAGTGCAAGGGACACAGCCAAAACCCTGAAGTAGAAGCCAGGAATTGCCCAGCTCAAAATACTGCCACTTATTTATGTTTGTTTGTGGAGCGAAAGAGGGAGGGTAAAGGATGGTACAACTGACCCAATCTGAGTAAAAGTGGGTCATATTACAAATAAGATAAGTGCATGTGAACTTATATTCTTTCTATGCGCCTTTGGTTTTTAACTTTCATGAGGTAGAGGCCGACTGAAGACTGAAGCTTATAGTTTTGGTCATCAATTGACAGTTACAACTAAATAAGTCAGGTAGACTAATTACTGAAAAGTGGGAATGCAGGCACAAACAAGAAATATGAGCTGTTAGACAGTTTGAGGTTAATTTGAAGGTAGCACTGAGAGATGCACCTACGATGTTAGTAATAATTGCACTTTGATCAAAGCTACAGCAATTCTGAAAGATCAAAGATTAATCAAAAAGTTAAGCTGTAAACTGTTCTGTTTACAACAATCAGTAGTAATTGTTCTCTTCCAAAGTTGCTTGTTGTATAATATATACAGTATGTATGAAACACTTTTCACTACATCACAAAAAAAGATGTTAGTTCTTAAAAAGCTGAATAATCTCTCACCTCCTCAGCAACAGGACACTCAGCCTCCTTAGTTTTTCCAAAACAAATTTACCATTTTCGATCATGAGAGCACAGGACTATTTTTCATTCATGTCTTTCTATCTTAAATCATTCAGGCCCAGAAAAAGTGGTAGCATTTCTGTATCTTCTTTTTAAATACTTTTCAACTTACATGGATAAGTTTTTACTGGTGTTTGTAGAAACAGAGACATACGGTACAACAGAATCACATTTGTTTTTAATGGAATGCTGTATGATGGCCTGTTCATTCCAGTTACTCTGTACTGATTTATTTATTTTTTTGATTGAAGTCTTTAAGTAACAGGTTTATAAAACTAAAATGAACCACGTAACTACTACATTTTTGCTAGTTGATGTCTTCTCGTGTCTTCTTGTCTTCTTAAGAACACTTTGTGGTTTGATTAGTGCTTTTCAGTGAAATACAGCTGCCTGTTGAGAATGTAAACTAAAACTATGAGCTAAAATAGGTGGTTAATTATGTGCAGCTTTAGACTGAAACCTGTCCACTAAACTGCTAGACATAAAAGGATGATTTTCCATTTCCCATGGTATATTTTCTTCTCCCAAAATAGTTTAAAATTCCTGCTCTATATTATTGTTCATAACTTTCACCTAGAGATCAAAAAGAATCACAAATAACTGTTCACTTATTTGAAGGTTTCTAGGTAATAATCTGTTACAGAATATCTGAAGGGACATCTGTACAGAGGAGACATGATTGAGGCTATGCCAAAAGCCTCTTTGTTGCACTTATGTAATTGTCATGTTCATCGGGAATTTTTATTGAAACAATAACAAAGCACATGTCCACAAATTAGCTTCTCTTTTTCCTATTCAACTTTTCATTGTCTGCAATGCCTGTGAGGGCTTTGAATAATGGATGATTGGAGAAGAGAAAGGAAGCAGTGTGCTATGTATGTTTGTGTGTGAGGGGAAAAACATGTTGGCAGTGTAGTAAAGAAATGCCTGCTGGATTGTTGGAGCACAGTGGAAGGGCACCTGCCAGTTTCTATGCCACTGGGACTCTCTGACCTGTGCTTGTGTCTGTGTGTGTTTGATTGCATGTGTGCAACATCCGCATGCTTCTGCATGCATTCACACTGTGTACATTTGCTCTTCTGCGTGGTGTGAAACTGGGTGCGTTTGTTTCTGCCCAGTGTTGAGTGTGTATTTCAGGCATGTGCCCCTCCATACTGTCTGTGTGTATCTTAGCATAGATATGTGTGTGGGTGGCAAACAGATGAAGACGATGCTTGCATCATATTCAATGTGATCCGACGCTTCACCTCTGTCATTATATTTAGCGTATATTCACCTCTGTTTCATTAACCATTCCTAACTACTGCTCTGTGGTGTGACTCTTACATCTCAATTAGCCTCTGTGTTCTGGACATGAAAATCATTAAGCAAGCAATAAGACTGCAATGCAACCAAAACTTTGTACCAAAGTATACAAAATTGGTCATCCCTAATTGAATGAAATGCACCAACAAATATAAGCATATACACATAATTTTGAGAGCATTTTTGCCTTTCTGTCATATACAGTAGATGTTTTGTGCGGTAAATGATTAATTTATACAGATATTCTTGTCTGCACAAGAGTCAGATATACAAAATTATTTGGAAAATTATCACAATAGCTTTATTGATATATAATGGGTGGTAGCTTTAAGACTCTATAGTCCTTTTAACTTTCAACAAGAAACCTGGGGTCTCATTTATAAGAGTGCACAGCTTTCATATTGAAATTGGGAGAAGTCACAAAATCCAAAAAGTACATATACCAAGAAAAATACACATGTATGAGACTCTGCACACGCCCAATCCCTTGCATATTTCTTTCATTAATCCCAGTTAACCTAAAACTGAATGCACATGTATGAACAAGTAATCCTGCCCCAAAATTACTATGCAGATTGCTATAACACACCCTTCCTGTCACATTGTCCAATCAACAATGACAAATCCTGCTACAAAGAACAAAGAGTTTCAGAGTTCACTCAAAGTTCAGATCAGATGTGGCAATCAGACAAAGAATAAATAATTTTATTGTTTGTCCTCTGATCATTAAAAAATGGAAAATACTTAAGGGGCAGAGCATCATTGTTACATTCAATGCAACCTGCTTAATAAATACACAGATGCACAATTTAAAATGTTCTTTTTACTTAAATTAAATCTCTGACAATTATGTGGATGTCAAGAAAGGATGCAGTGTGGCTGACAGAGGTAAACACAGTACTGACGGCACACTGCCAGCTGCCGGTTATTTACTGCTGTTTAACAGGTGAAGAAAAAAAAATAAAAAGATCGAATTTATGCTCAGTAAGCAGACTGGAGAGTAAAAACTATTGTCATTATGAAATGGAAATTTGGGAGTCAGGGAGAAGCACATCTGAGTCAGACTTGGAGAAAAGAGGAGAAGGCCATAAGACTGCTCCCAGCATTTACAGAGCAGCAGGTTGTTTGCTCCTGTGGGGATCCTCACTGGAGGTCTTACAAATGCTAGAGTCTAGGATTATGCACGGATTTTCGTGCATAATCCTACAAATATCCATCAACACGAGCGACCAGTGCGCCTGCGCAAAGTCAGAAGTCAGGGATGACGTGCCTTTTATTCAAAGAGGAAAATAAACATTTTAAAATAATTTAAACATTGTAATACAGTGTTGAAAGTGAAAAATGTATTTTTTATTTTTACAATCTTCCTTCAGGGAATGTATGCAAGCTTTAGTTTTGAGTTATTTTTGTTTTGAACGTCGCTATGGTGGTTACTAAGGACGCTACTATCGCTGTAGCTTCCACAAACGTCACGTTAATCACCATAGGCTATTTTTTTGTTTTTAATTTGCTTTTGTTCCGGTTTTGCTGCTGAAACATGCTATAAAGAAAATACACGCAGGCAACGGAGAAATAAATTTGTTTTGGATGAACAACAGCGCGCCCTGAAATATCACTGCCCACTGACATCAGAAAAAATGTGATTTCACTGCTTTAACTATAAGTAAGATCAAATCTGACCAAACAGATGTGCTTCCCAATCCCAAAACCTATAATAAGTCTAAAAGTTTCCTGGCCACAATTTCAAATATTATAGGAAAAACATTTGAATTACAAAACATATGGCGCTGCCCGCCACTGCGTACAGCAATTTCGTACAAATTGTAGTTTTTATATCATGCTTCCGGGTCAGGGTTGCGAAATTAGGGTTTAAAAAAACATATATATGCACATTATTCAACTAAAAAAGTATAACCCAACATGTACATTTATGTCGTGAGAAAAGGTATGTCATGAAAACATCTAAATTATGCTAATTTAGACATGATTCCTGCCACTCTGTTTCACCGATGGAGAGGGGTGTGTTCAATAGCTGAAACAATAGAAGCCATTTTTCATAAAAAAAAGACACTATGGCAACACTAAAAACTGGCTTACATCTTCGTCTTGTGGAAGACATGAACCGGACATGAACATACAGTACTTTGAAAGTTTTGCTGGGGAGTATTAAGTAAAACAGAATTTTTGTTCACCTCTATCTGTACAACACTTTTGTTCCATGTCAAAAATGTACACTATTATTTCCCATTTTACTAAGAGACCGGGTTGGGTACAGGGACCCTGAGGGCAGAAAGCATAGTCAATTAGTTTCTAAAATATTTTTTTGAAAAAAAGATAATTATTGTGTTAGTCTGTCTGAAACCAAACTATTACAAGTAAACTTGTAAACTTAGTACTTGACTAAATTTGTTGGACTAACACACAATAAAGCTGCTGAAAGTTGTTTTCCTCCAGCATGTATGGGGACTTAACTAGTAGTGGCACTCAAGAATTCCTTACCCTGGGCTGTGACCCAGAGATAACAGAAGAAGGACAAGGAATAGAATGCATCTCAATGGTTTTGAAAAAAAGTCAAACGAAAGGATGCATTTCACTTACTATCATAGAAGAGTTGGACATACTTGAATAAAAAATATCAGTACCCCTCCCATATACACTGGAACAAGGATAGGAGTCCTATCAATTTGCGTAGTCACGTCATAATCGTATTGTAACTGTGAATGTAAGGTACTAAGTAGTAATACAGAAGCACTGATAATTTCAGTTTTAGAGGTAACATTTTCATAGATTTTAGATAAAAAAACAAGAATAAAAACAAACTTAAAGTTCTTGCAGGGATACAAGCAAAAATAAAAGTTATCACTCAAATACGTTCAGAATATAGTTATATAGTTATAATTATATAGTTATACTATGAGAAAAGCTGCAAGAATAAGAGTTTCTGTGATGGGGGGAGGCCTCTTCCTGTCTTTTGGTTGTCACAATAGAATGACCTTGAAATATTTATCCCCAATTTGCAGCAGGCAAAATTGTTTTGACTGTCTGAACTCGTCTTCCCATAACATTGTGTGGCCAGCAAACATAAACAATATAAATAGCAATAGTACCATTTTGTTAGTCAGACCACTCTGACCCAGCTTCCTGACAGGTTGTGCGGACTTGTCCCTTTCTTGCAAGAAATAAAGGTTTTGTGTTAATCATATCCAGCGACTCTGAGCCTATTTTTGAGAGAATTTTTCGGACATATTGGTCCTTCGAGCCAGATTCTAAAAATCCTTTCCACCTCCCAGGATCGGAGCTGAAACCATGCACGGGGGAGTCCAGGACTCCTAACTGAAGTCCTCTCAGCAGAGTTTCTGATAGAGGCCGGCTGCCACTGGCTGGGGGAAAGGTGACAGGATCTATTTTTGAATCAGTGGCCAGACTCGCTGGATTCTTCGTTGTTGGACTTATAAGTGGATTTATGGTAAGGAGCCCTTTGTGTTACTATTGTTGGCGAGAAATAGTGTGATTATTACGGAAAAAAAACATATTAGGCAAAAATTTGTGATTATTTAAGTAACAACTGTTAGAACCAAGAGGCCTTTAACTAAGTAGGGGCATTGCTATTCTTTTCCAAGAAAAACGTTACTATTTCGAGTGCAGCTTAGTATCAGGTATCAGCCTTTAACTGGGAACTGAATGGTCGTATTGGATTAACCCATGATAAAAGTAGAAAGTAAGGGTGAGTGAGTCCATAGTCTATGTGAGAAGACTACAGGAATAAATCACTCTGCACCGCGCGTTAGAAACTGAATCTTTCTTAAGAGAGTTTGCAATGGGAGATCACAAGAAGTAAATCCATCTTTGTTTGTCTGTTTTCTGCAGTGTTTTTAGATTTGCTATGTATGTATAAAGTGTGAAACAGCTGCTGATGGTGTGTTGATGTTGCTGCTGGTAACAACGGGAGTAATGTTTCACTGTTCAGATTGAGTTGAAGTGAACATTGAAATCTGGTTGTTGCTGGTGACATAACGACAGAAATAGTGTTTCATTGACTTTTACTCAGATTAACTCCACTGGGAATTGATTAACTGCAAGAGGATAGTATGGAGAAATACCTGTTTCAAAGCTAAAATCATGTGTAAACAAACCCCAGATAATATCAAATACTTAGACAGATGAGAAAAGAAATTTGGTTTTGAGGGAGATTTGAACATTGTAACAATTCAAATATTTGTTGATGTCATTCTGTGTGCATGTGGCCTAAACCCAATCTCTGTGTGGCAATTTTAATTTAAACAAGTTGAACTCTGCCTCTGATCATTTAAAAAAGGTGTGTACCAATATCAACCTTTCTCAGGTAATTACTGATCCTACAAAACCAAAGAGATCCTTCAAGGTTGTCCCTGATTGGCTCAATCTTAACAAATCAAAGGTAGAAAATCCGCAGTATCTGAACTTGGTGTTAGTTATCACTGCTCAATAGCCTGTATCAGAATTGCAAAAATGAAAACATTAGGTCCACGCTTGGTATCCAGATCCTGAAACATCTCCATGAGCAGGCTTTTTTTTAACTGATCTGTTGAATAGTTATATGACACTGTTAAAATCCCAGATGAAGATCTAGCACTTGACCATTTTTGTAAATCTTCTAATTCCACAGTTGATAAACACGCCCCTTTTAAAAAGTATAGAACTTAGAACAGGTCTATCCCTGGCTTTCGGCAGAACTGTCTTCTTTACTTTTTTTCCCCCTTGTCCTGTTCAGCATTATGTCAGAAGAATTGCAGTCTGAATACCTTTGATGCCAAACAGATTTGTTTTGCCAAGGGAAGTTTTATAAATGTAAAGCTCCCCTTGATGCCCATTTATTTATTTCTGTTTACAATATATGACATGAACTGAACTGAACCGGACCGGGGGACAAGGAAAGAAGAAGAGGAAAGAAGAGGAAACAGAACAAAAATAGAAACAAAAACCAGACAACCAGCTGCTACACCTGTAAAAAACAAAACAGACAACAATCCATGGCCTATGAGGGGAATCCAGCCTTAGCGCCACCAGGAGCACCTGAAAGCAGACAAGCAGAGAAAAAACAAACACACAAACAAACAAAAACAAGCACAAGAAGCGGCAATCGCATACAACACAGCTGTGGATATAGATGACCTGAGACGACATGATAATACATCAACTGCTTAGTGACCATGCTACTGGACTAATGAATGTGTGTGTGTGTGTGTGAGAACATGCAACACCCATGGCACAGGACCTACATGATAACCGTGCTTAGTTATGAGTGTATAAGCGTACAGGGCCACAATCCACAGCCCCCCCCCAAGCAATCAGAAGCAGGCAGAGAGGGCCACAAGACCCAGGCCACCAGCAGCCCCCACAGAGCACAGAACCCAGGCAGCCCACCGCAGGGGCAACCACGCATCCACCCAGAAGACTGCAGAGGAAGCCCCCGGAAAGAGCCCCAATAAGCATAGGGCAGAGGCACTCCGGGAACCAGGGGCAACAGCCCACCGACCCCGCCAGGCCCCAGCCGCCCAGACATGGGCCGTGCACTGGACCTGGGCCCCAGGAGCCCGAGCGCCCCCAAACCCCCCGGCAGAGGCCCCACCCAATACCCAGGAGGGCCAAGCGCCCCAGACAGCCACAAAGTGGGTCAGCGCCTGCCCCAGCGCCCCTGGCCAAGTGCCCTGGGAGTCAAGACGTGCCCACAGGTGGGTGAAGTCGCGAGCAGTGGGGAGAGGCAACACTGATGCCCCATCGGGAGAAACACAGGCAGGCCAGGCGACAGCAAGTCCCAGATCCAGGCCCAATCATTACCACACACACTTTCACGTCCCATACATCCACACATCCACACATCCTACCTCCCTCGACTCTGCTGGGGTGTAGTGCAGCGGGCACACCAGGAGGCCAGCAACCCCCCAGCCACCACAGACCCCGAACCAGCAGAACAATTAATTAATCCTCCTGGCCCCTCCTGCCCCGAGCAGACACCAGGAAGCAGGGGTGTGCGAAGAAGACCCCTCCCCTCACCCTTCTGGCTCTTCAATATTTTCTAATAGTGAGCAATTAAAATTGAGGGGCAGCCAAACTTGTAGAACTGGGAGCGCGGCACTCTGGGCAGCCTACATACCCAAAGAGCCCCGCCCACCAGATGCCACTCAGTGTAACCACCCCCCAAGACCTAATGTGTGTGTGTGAGTGTGTTTGATAAGTAGTAATGTCTAAGGTGTAATTAAAACAGGGGCAGGGAACTGCAGAGTGCAACCAAAGGGGACCACCTACGTGGCCCCATCCACTACACCCCACCGAACACACACGCCCCCAAAACCCTTCATGTGTGAGTGTGTGCTGTGTACAGGTACAGGTGTATTTTAGCGCCAGATTACAACAATTGTCATCTCAAGGCACTTAAGTAATATAGTCCAATGCAAGCCAATTGGAATTCAATTCATTGTAATCATTATCCAATTAATTCATATAGAGACAATTTAAAAAAAATAAATAAAGGAAACCAACAGAATGCACTGAAACTTCTCTTCAGTCCAATCTCCCGTCCTGAGCGTGCCTGTGGCAACTGTGGAAAGGAACGACTCCCTTTTAACAGGAAGAAACCTCTGGCAGAACCAGACTCAGGAAGGGTGGCCATCCGCCTCGACCAGCTGGGGTTTGAGAGGACAGAAAAGAGGGGGGAAAAACACCATAACGCCATTCAAAGGATACCTGTTGGAACAGGGAAACACAAGTTAATAACCACAATAATGTCACATGTACATAAAATCATTTGATAAATTAAACAGGGGTAAAATGAGAGCAAAGTGTGGAAAGGTGTGACAGATGAGGTCCCCCAGCAGTCTAAGCCTATAGCAGCTTAACTATGGGATGTTTCAGGATTACCTGAGCCATCCCTAACATTGACCAATCCGAGAGAAGGGGAAGACAAAAGTAATGTCCAAAGTAAATCTAGTTAAAAACACAAGTTTTAAAACTAAACATTAGTACAAGTTTGTGTATTAAGATTTAACAGCTGTCTTAAAGAGTTAAAGTTCATTAGATCTCAGATAGAAAAACAGAGCATTTCAAATCTTTACTCCTTTCACAGGAAAAACTGAAAGGTTGTGCATGTGTGTTCAACAGGTGCCAAACTGGATGGGTCAAATGTGGAGAGTAATTTTGTGCGACTTGTAACATGACAATAAACAGTAATCTTAATGTGTTTGCACAGCAATGGAATAAAGAGGGCATGCAGAGGAGCACTTTAACAACAAAAAGAAAAGCAAGAAAGGACTAAACCTTTTGTTGAAAGGGAGAGAAGCAACTATATAGTTGATGAGGGAAAGCAAAAACACAGACCAAAACAGGAGCAGTGACAGAGGAGGTAGAAAGAGAGACAGCAGGAAGGGATACATGTTGGCTGTGTGGAAGGAGGGGGCATTGAGCGAGGGACTGCAGGACCAAGAGTAAGACAGAGCAAGAGTTTGGGAGTCAGTTATGACTAGATAAGGAAAAAACAGGAGCTGAGCATGTAACCAGAATAGAAGCAGAAAAGCCAGAAAAAGTGTTAAACTTAGAGGGAATTGAACTTATGTTACAGTATGACATCAAACCTGAGATTACATTGAATGTTTCTGGGACGGAGGTAACTTTTCTATGCGACACAGGTGCAACACAAATTGTAGTCCATCCCGATGACGTACCTGAAGTTGAGGAATCCAGAGAAATTATTTGGATCAAATCAGTAAATGGTAAGAGCCATCCTGAGCGTTTATCAAAACTCTTGACAGTAACTGATACACGGACTGGAGTGAGTGCTGATTGTCAAGTTCCCTTGTCAACTCTGGTTTAAGTCATATTTATCTGATAGATTCCAGTTTGTTCTTGGAAATGAAGAATCTTCCTCACACATTGGAGTAAGTCATGGAGTTCCCCAGGGTTCTGTGCTTGGACCAATTCTTTTTACTTTGTACATGCTTCCATTAGGTAACATTATTAGACAGCATGGCATAAATTTCCATTCTTATGCTGATGATACTCAGCTGTACTTATCTATGAAACCAGATGAAACCAATAGGTTGGTCAGACTACAAGCCTGTCTTAAAGACATAAAGACCTAGATTACTCAGAACTGTCTGCTTTTAAATTCAGACAAAACTGAAGTTGTTCTCTTTGGACCTGAGCGCTTCAGGGAGAAATTGTCTAGTAATATAGTTACTCTAGATGGTATTTCCTTGGCTTCTAGTTCTACAGTGAGGAACCTTGGAGTTATTTTTGACCAGAATTTGTCATTTGACGCACATATAAAACTGGTTTCAAGGACTGCCTTCTTTCACCTTTGTAATATTGCTAAAATTAGGAACATCCTGTCTCAGGGTGATGCAGAGAAACTAGTTCATGCATTTGTTACTTCAAGATTGGACTACTGTAATTCATTATTGAAAAGCCTCCAGCTGATCCAAAATGCTGCAGCCAGAGTTCTGATGAGAACTAACAGGATAGATCATGTTTCTCCAGTTTTAGCTTCTCTTCATTGGCTCCCTGATAAATTCAGAATAGAATTTAAGATTCTCCTCCTCACATAAAGCTCTTAATGACCAAGCTCCATCATATCTTAAAGATCTCGTTGTAAGGTATTTTCCTAACAAAGCACTTCGCTCCCAAACTGCAGGCTTACTTGTTGTTTCCAGAGTTTCGAAAAGTAGAATGGGAGGTAGAGCCTTCAGTTATCAGGCCCCTCTCTTGTGGAATAAGCTGCCAGTAAATGTCTGGGAAGCAGACACCCTTTCCACTTTTAAGATTAGGCTTAAAACTTTCCTTTCTGATAAAGCTTATAGTTAGGGATGGCTCAGGTAATCCTGAAACATCCCATAGTTAAGCTTCTATAGGCTTAGACTGCTGGGGGACCTCATCTGTCACACCTTTCCTCACTTTGCTCTCTTTTTCCCCCTGTTTAATTTATCAAATGATATTATGTACATGTGACATTATTGTGGTTAACTTGTGTTTCCCTGTTCCAACAGGTATTCTTTGAATGGTGTTATGGTGTTTTCCCCCCTCTTTTTGTCTTCTCAAACCACTGCTGGTCGAGGCGGATGGCCACCCTTCCTGAGTCTGGTTCTGCCAGAGGTTTCTTCCTGTTAAAAGGGAGTTGTTCCTTTCCACAGTCGCTACAGGCATGCTCAGGACGGGAGATTGAACTGAAGAGAAGTTTCGGTGCAATCTGTTGGTTTCCTTAGCTGGGATATTATTTTTTGAATTGGCTCTATATGAATGAATTGGATTGTGATTACAATGAATTGAATTCCAATTGGCTTGAATTGGAAATATATAAATATATATATTTATATATAAATTTTATATAAATAAAATTGAATTGAATTGAGTTGAAACTCTGTGTCCCTGTAACTTACTGGGAAGATATTTACTCCATTTATTGAAGCTAGGAATAGTTCCAGATGAAAAAGGGTTAACTGTAGTTCGAATGAAGTCCACTCAAACAATGATTCAGCATGACACGTTCATACTGGTATAGTTTGGATCTTGTCTCTACAGGCCCCAGCTCTATGACGCTTCCTCTCCTTAAGAAGGCAAAAGAACACGTCTCAGGGGAGCTCCCCTTCAGGTCACCAGATAAATTACACTGCATTATGTATTACAACTACACTCAAGGGCCTGACACAAACATATGAGAAACGTTTTTTTCAGAAAAAAACAGACCATGTTAAAGTTAAAACGCTTATACTGGAATAAAGAGGGTTGTTGTGCAGCTAGCTGCTCACTCTCCCCCAGCATGAGAAAGTTTTTAAGATCATGTAATGCACCTCATGTGTCACTCTCCAAACCGACCACTGGAGGCGTTTTGGTGTGTTTGTGACTGCATGTGAAGAAGTCTCAGATTCGGTGAAGGTGGAGCCAGGAATATTATTATTCTGAAAAACTGGATGCATTTACTAGTCCATTAAATTGGGCAACGCATGCAAAACCAAATGTACACTTACAAGGATAGATTTGGAAGAATAAAGGTGCCATTTACTATGAACTGTCGAACTTATACTGCCAAAGATTTTGTTTAAATATGCTGCAGTATTGAGCCATGGACCACGTCATGTCTCTACAGGAGGGATGGTAGCAATAATGAACAAGGTTTTTACAGCATATGGACATAATAATGTCATATGATAATAAGAATTTGGCTAACATGTCAAATATGTGCAAAATATGATCTATACATATGGCCTAGGACCGGGGCAAGGATTGTTCCCGAGGCCGGTGTACCCTTTTCAACGCGTTTGTATGGATTTCATTGAACTAAATAAAGGTATCTGCCTGGTAATAATTGATGTTTAACCAAATGGGTTGAAGTATTTCCATGTGCACAAGCAGATGCACTCTCAACACTGGTGAATTAAATATTTCCTATATTTGGAATTCCTGAAAAGATCTACAGTGATAATGGGACGTACTTTGTAAACAATATTATCTTCCTGATGGCAAAGACATAAAAATAGATCTCAGAAACCAATGTGCATATCATCCACAATCAGCAGGTTTGGTAGAGAGAGACAATGGAATAATTAAGTCAAGACTGAACATAATACAGGAGACTGGGAAAAATTGTTACTACTGTTTACCACTAGTAGTCCTAAAATTGCATATCACTCCAACTAGCACAGGATTAACTCCATTTGAGATAATGTACGACCATTGTTGCTACCACAGTTAGAACTATTCACCAGACATGATGAAGGAAGAGAAGAAACTTTTGCAGATTACATGGTTAAAATATTAACAAGTAGAGAGATCGCTTCTTTCAAGTCTGTTCCAGGTGAACCTGTAGAGGAATCTCAAATATCCGGAGACACTGGATCCTCATCAAAGTGATAAAGAAAGAGACTGGTCCAGCCAAGGTGAGAAGGTCCATAGCAGGTACTGCTTACAGCACCCACAGCAGATATATCCAGAATCCAGAAAATAATATATCCTGGATTTACTTATCACACTGTAAGCTAGTAATACCACAACCTTCAGAAAAAGGGAATAATTAGTTACCCACCACTGTTCTCTGAGACATGAGTCTGACTACAAAGGGGAATTCTCTCAACAGGAGGGGGTTCGTCTCAACCTCAGTGAAGAAAACAGCTAAAATGGGAACATAGGGTATGGCTAAAATAAGACAGGGACAGAAAGAAAGCAGCCGTGGCATCCATTTAAATTACCAGGATTTTATAGGTTAAAAGGAATCAGCTGTGTATTGTTAATCATTAACAATACACAGCTGGTTCCTTTTGAACTGAGGTCCGTCCTTCCGCCTAACTGGCAGCTGCACATGGACCCAACTACTGATGCCTTTCCATCTGTTCCCTGTGGGGGACTTTGAGGCCTTGGGTGAGAAACTGCAATGTCTCAAGAATTCAATTGTGTCTGGAGGTTCATTTGACAACAGAGTGTACCTGGATAGCATTGGGGTTCTGAGTCCCAGATGAATTTAAAGCTAGAAATCAAGTAACTTCAGACTTTGAATCTTTTCTTTTCTGGTGGGCAACAATAAATAAAAATGTTTATTGGATAAATTACATCTTCAAGGCATTGCTAAACAATTAAAATGTTTGGAACTTTTTCCTGTTCCTTTATTCCTAACAATACTTCACCAGATGGCAGCATCACCAAGAGGGACTCGCATCACACTCTGCAGAGCTGATAGAAGACTCAAGGATCAACGACCCCTTTTGGTTTGGTTTGGTCTCTGTCTATTGTAAGAGCCATAGTAGTCACCTGTGCTTGTTGTTGTATCACATGCTTGAGAGGACTGTCCCAAAAACAGATTGAAACCACCCTTACCCGCATAATGTATCAACAGGTAGAGGGTGATGATGACAACAAGCTACACGTGGATGATGGAAATGAGGATACAGATAACATTTAAAGTTCAAAGTACTTTGAATGACCCCGAATGAATTCTCAATGATTTGTTTAATGATTATTTTTGCATTCATATGAAAGACCAATGACCAATTAAAAGGCAATTCCTGAATGTAGAACATTGTAAAGATGATACGTTGCATTGTTGTGCTGCTTGGTTCTTTTTTGTGCTAACATTCATCCACAGGTTAAATTAACTGCATCAGCAGCAGAACCACTACAGGAGTCAAAGTCAGGTAACTGACCGGGTGTCTGGAATTCTGGAAGGGGTGCCCATCATGCCGAGATAATGGTGGAAAATTCACAAATTTTTATCCACATGTGTACAGGACGACAAAGCTAAGCACTCCAGCCCAACTGACTGAAAAACTGATTTGAAGAGTAATGTTTCACAATCTACAGCCTCCAACCACTGTATGGCTGAATTATATCCTGAAGTGTCCTAATAGAGGATTAGTTAGGGAATAAGAGGTGGTAAACACCTCTTTCATGGAAGTGAAGTGCTAGTAACCTCCCCTTCCAAGATAGCTTAGCAGTTCCAGACCCAGCCAGACTGATGTTCGGCCAGAAGCAGACGATTGCAGTGTTGGTGACGGGACTAGACTGAATAAACTGCATTGCATTATTATTGTTTGACTATTCCTGATTATTCATTCTTATTTTCATTTAATTCATTTTTTTGTATGTGTATTCATTTTGTGTTTGCTATACATTTATACATATGCCCATCGCCATTCATTGTTCGGAGTGTGACCTTTAATACTGAGTGAGTGATTAAGCGGTTGGTCACCAGGGGGAGAATGGGGCCATTGGAGAATTTTCCCTTTAATACAACAAATGGGTTTTTTGCTCCTATGCACTGCTAACAGTGGAAAATTTCAATGTTAATTGTACAAGAGTTTTTACGGTGTTTAATCCCTTTTTCCTCATAGCATAAACATGAGGGAAATGTTAGAAAAATTATATAGTTATACTATGAGAAAAGCTGCCTCCTCCTGTCTTTTGGTTCTCATAATACTATGTAGCAAGCAAAATTGTTTTGACTGTCTGAACTCGTCTTCCCATAACATTAAATGGCTAGTAATGCTTTTTCCCATAACATTGTGTGGCCAGCAAACATAAACAATATAAATAGCAATAGTACCATTTTGTTAGTCAGACAATTCTGACCCAGCTTCCTGACAGGTTGTGCGGACTTGTCTCTTTCTTGCAAGAAATAAATGTTTTGTGTTAATCATATCCAGCGACTCTGAGCCTATTTTTGAGAGAATTTTTCTGACACTTCATTAGTTTGACAAAGATATCTTCATGGTCAGTGGGTTTTGTTTATTTTTTGTACTCACCTTTTTGTTTCTTTTCAGTTTTCTTCATTTGGGTCCCTGCTTCCCTGTGGATAGAATGCTTTTGGTGACTCGGTCCTGATTGATTGATTCTACTCATCTGCAGTTTGTTCCCGGTGTGGCTGTTATAATCTCCAGGCCCCTCTCCTTCATCGCCACTGCTTTTGTTCTACCTCAATTTCAAGTCAAGTTAGTCAAGTTAAGTGTTTTCCACAGTCCATTTGTTGAAGTACGTGGTTTCTGTAAAGGCATCTTTACAGAAACCACGCTGCCTGGAACTCACAGTACTGCCTTTCACTGCTGCCTGTCAAACGCCACTCTGTACCACCAACGTTTAGCCACACTCACTGTCTTTGCTCCTTGGAAACTCTTCACGTTTGCCACCACCTGTCCAAGGGAAGCCATATCTAAGTTTTGTACCTTACTTTGCCAGTACTCACCATCTGGAAAATAACTACTCAAGCATTGATCATCACATCACTAAGCTGTCTTTTCTCAGTGTCGAGTCAGAATTCTTTGTTAAATAAAAGCTTTTACCACTTACGTTCTCACTCTGCCTCCTGGGTGTCACGGTTTTATGTTTTGAGAACCTTGTTTCAGGTCATTCGTTATATCTTAAGGTTCTTATGTTTTCAGATTTCTGGTCATGTTTTTCTCCTTGTCACTTAGTCTCACTCAAGTCACCTGTTTCTGTTCACAGCTGCACTTTGTCACCAATCACTTCCCCACAGTATATAGTTTCCAGGTTCCCATCACTCATGGCAAAATCCTCACTTTACCTTCCACGCTCATGCCACAAATGCTAAGTCTGGTTTTGCCTCATAGTTTTGTTATCCACAGTTCCATAGTCTTGTTCATTCATAGTCACAGTAATTAATAGTCTTCTCATCCATAGTCTCATTATTTATCAATCATAGTCTTGTTTTGTTTGCTCTCAGTTAAGTATTTTTGATAACCTCTTAACCTCATCCTCATCCTCATCCTCATACAAAAAAGCTTGATTAGGGCTTGAGTAGAGTCAGTCATATTTACTTAATAAACTGTTAATAAAGGCTGACTTTGTGCTGGGGACTGCACTGAACCCCTGGACCTGATTGTCAAAGGAGAATGCTGCATAAGTTAATGATAAAGAGCTGCGCTGACTGCCTTCTATAGAGCATTGTGTTGAAACATAAATGTGATCAGTATTAGGCTTCTTCAGCTGCAATTTAACACAGAGAGATATGGGAGGTCATTCCTGTGAGCAGTATTAACAATACATACTGAAAGTGTATAGTGATTAAAGACTGTTTTATAAAAAAGAGACAAAAAATACTGCAACAATGTAATGTCCCTTTGGGATGAATAAAGTTGTTTTTTTTTCCATTTTATTCCATTACCTCTAAACCCACATCTTTCTGGTGCAGGATCCACATTGCAATTACTTGCCAAAAAGTAGTTGAATCAGATGACACGATTTGTAATGTCAGTTATATGTATATAGCCCAAAACAACCATGCCTCAAGGGAATTTGAAATCTGAAGAACTTACAAGAAGCTCTATGCTTAAGATTTCACTCTGGAGGAGGAATACCTCCTTCTAAATATGCCTTTTATTGGAAGAAGAAATTAATACAATGCCCCAATTTGTTCTCCAAAGCCCTTGGCTTGTGTTTTTCACTGACCCGTCACAGTCGACCTGACTTGCATTTTTCAACAGAACTGGACAGCTGACAATAGCGTTCTCCTTCCTTTCTTGTCTTAATATGATGTGATAAGGAGCTTATGTGAGGCTTCCATGGCAAAGTTATCCCCTCAAGCTATTCTACCAATCTGCCTTATGTGGGCGTACATTTCTCAATCACTTTGAGGCAGAGGTGATGCTGGCAAGCATAGACGTTGACCAGGAGAGAGAAGGGATGTTTTACGTATTTAACCTTTGTTGAAAGGCAGAGCTGGGAGAGCCTGAGGACGTCGCACCAGATTCCCTTGTTTTTCTGACACACTGGGACATGTAGTAGCCTGTAGCAACAGCAGGGATCAGCTGTCCACATGGTTTTTCATTGTACAAGTTTGCCAGTAGATGATACTAAACAGGCTTTGATTAAGTAAATGCAGACCTTGATTTGAAATGGGAGCATGCCCTCCTAACCCAACAAAACTATCAAAGCAGATGAGTATGCAGAGAGATTTTTCTTGTAACTTGATGTTTGTAATTTCACCAGACACAGTGGAAGGATATTTGACAATCCTTCCTCACCCTTGAGGAACTGGCTTCTACTCGTGTGTCTTTTGTGTGTGTGTGTATAAACATCTACGTTTAGGCCATACATGTGTAAGATGCTGACATGCTCCGATCAATCTCTCAAGCTTAGACTGTAAGACATCAATTGTCGACCTGTAAATGACAGGCATAGAGGGAGTATGTTTACAGGTTTGACTGGATCTTAAAAAGGTCATAACCATCCACCCACCCACACACACACACACATCTCCTGACTTCGTTGTCACATCCATGTGGAGCTAACCTGAAGAATCGGTCAGTTACAAGATACTTGTTGGTTAAATTTTATTTTATTTTTTTTAAATTATCATTCTTGTTATTACTTTGTCTCTACCTAAATCTTTGTTGAACTGGCAGTTAACAGCTGATATAGTTTTACTGGTTCAGAAAAATCAGTGATCACTAGGACCTTAGAGAGAGAACTGCAAAACCCACAGGATGGACTCAAAACATACATTCACTTGCAAGCTATATATATATATATATATATATATATATATATACATAGCGCCAAAACACAACAAATGTCATCTAAGATAAGATAAGAAGCTTTATTGTCATCATACAAGAATACAACGAAATTGCATTTGGCAGCATCTCTTGTAGCATATAAAATGTATAAAACACAAAACGAGTAATACATATTAAAGTGCAGTTGAAAATGTAATATATAGAATAGTCTGTATAGTTTGTTTGGGGGGGGGGGGGTTCTGCAGCAGTCTCTTCACAGCCATGGGGAATAAGCTGTGTTTAAGTCTGTTGGTGCGGGCTCGCATGAATCTGACTCTGCCAAAGAGAATGTTCTGGGTAGGTGGGGTCTTCTGGGATCTCAAGGCACTTCAATAACACAGTCCAATTCAAGCCAGTTAAAGTTTAATTCATTGTAATGAGAATCCAATCAAATCCAATTAATTCAATTCAAAATTAGTCCAATTCATACCTACAGAGCCAATTCAAAAATAATTTCCTAGCTAAGGCAACCAACTGATTTCACCGAAACTTCTCTTCAATCCAACGTCCCATCCTGAGCATGTATGAAGCAATTGTGGAGAGAAACAACTCCATTTTAACAGGAAGAAACCTGGCATAAAAGAGGGGACCGGGCGGCGTAGAGGACTAAACCAGCTCCTGTACATTTCTTTTTGCCCCAGATCCGCGCTAATCGGCTACAGAAACGAATACATTTACCTCCTGTAACTAAACTAACAACTGGAAATGCCACCGAAGAAAGCTGATGTAGGAGCGAAGGAAGAAAAAGGTGGAAGACCTACTTCATCAACGATTTCCGTAGATAACGAAGCTAGACCTAGTAGTGTTGGTTCGACCAAAGTCAAAGCCAAAAAGCCGCCGACACAGTTTCATGAAGAATTGAAAAAAGGGTTTGACAAAATTCAAAGCTGAACTCCTTGGCCGTCTCAGTGGAAACACTTGTCAGCGACAACCGTGCACTAGGTCTACATGTTAAAGAGATAAAAGGCAAGCAGGCTGACCACACTAAAGGTCTCAAAATCTTGCACAACCAAAACTCACCAATTTTCCCAGGCATATCAGGCCTGGTGCCCTTTACGTTTTAGTGGAGTTGCTTTAAAATGACGCTGCAGCGCCCCCTGGAACTTTACTAAATACCTTGCCATTGGGGTTAGTTTTGCGTAGGCAGACAAAATTCGGTACACGCCTTTGGCATGCCCAGCTGCACAAAAAAGTCTTGGGATGTCATGTTGCCAGGTCCACAGGAAGTCGGCCATTTTGAGTGGAAGATGAAAAAATTGGGGCTGTTTTGCCTGTTTCCACACCTCGCATATGATCAAAATACTCCTACAGATTCAATGGTAACGGTTTCAAATTTGCTCAGGTTACTCTTGAGCCATGGGAGATTAAAAGTTAGGAGAACCTTTTCCAAAATCTGAAGGATGTGGCCTTATCATTGGCTAATCCAACACAACTATACAGTCTTAATCTAAAGGCTACGCCATTTGATACTAAGCTGCACTTGAAATAGCAACGTTTTTCCTTAAAAAAATAAAAAATAGCAATGCCCTTACTTAGTTAAAGGCCGCTTGGGTACTTAGCTGCACTTGCAAAAATTCACTATTATTTCCAAAGAAGTAACTGAATTAGTCAGTAAAACATTACTCGTGTCGTTTCAGAAACGACAGTACGGCTAACTGCACAGACCGCAGCAGCTGCTTCACCATTTCAACAATTTAACTTCATTTGTCTAACAGTTGTTAGTTAAATAATCACTAATTTTTGCCTAATTTTATTTTTGCCTTAATAATGACACTAGTTCTCACCAACAATAGGACCATAAAGGGATCCTTACCATAAATCCACTGGTAGGTCCGAAATGTTCTGGTGGGCAACAATGAAGAATACAAATATGAAGAATCCAGCGAGTCTGGCCACTGATTCAAAAATAAAGATCCTGTCACCTTACCTCCAGCCAGTGCCAGCCAGCCTCTATCAGTATCTCTGCTGAGAGGACTTCAGTTAAGTCCTTTTAAGACTCCCCCATGCATGGTTTCAGCTCCGATCCTGGGAGGTGGAAAGGATTTTTAGAATCTGGCTCGAAGGACCAATATGTCAGAAAAATTCTCTCAAAATTAGGCTCAGAGTTGCTGGATACAATTTACACACAACATTTATTTCTTACAAGAAAGAGACAAGTCTGCACAACCTGTCAGGTAGCTGGCTCAGAGTTGTCTGACTCACAAAATGGTACTATTGCTATTTATATTGTTTAGGTTTTCTGGCCACACAATATTATGGGAAACTAACATTACTAGCCATTCAATGTTATGGGAAAACAAGTTCAGACAGTCTAAAACAATTTTTCTTGCTACACAGTGTCATGAGAACTAAAAGATAGGAGGAAGCTTCCCCCATCACATGAACCTTTATTCTTGCAGCTTTTCTCATAGTATATCGCCACAATTTTTCTAACACAGACCCTCAAACTTTGACCAATCGCTACTGCTCGCCACTAAACACAAAGTCACATAACTTTTGCATTGTCACGGCCCTTTAGGTGTCTTTCAGGGCCTTGTGTGTGGGTATCTTTCTCTCCTCAGATCCTGAGCTGACTGGAGCACTGGGCTCTGATTAGTGCAACTCAGTGCACCTGGTCGGTGATCTGTGAGGTGGTGATTAAAGCTCTGTCCCCTTCCCTTTGGCGGAGGCTTGCTCCTTGAGGGCAGCAGCGTATTTTGGGTTCTGTTGGCATTATGTTTTGGTTTTTAAGTTTTGCACCATACAACACACTAGCAGCATATTTTCCACGTACAACATCACTGCACTACTGATAACTGATTGCCACTCCTCACAGTTACTCTTTTGTTGCATATTCAGTTTAGTTTTGGATTTGGATTACTTTAATAAATTAAATACTTATTTTGTTAGCCTTAAAACCGTGTGCTTCCTCCTTTTTGATGTGGCCTTTGAGCCAGGTCGTGTCATGCATACATTGTCCAATCTTCACCAAACTTCATAGGCTTGCCGGGGCCTCTGACCTGACTGCGTACATATGCGCATACTGACACTCACCTATAGAGTCACCTGCTGGTGGTTGGAAATGTCACTGTGTTTCCACACCTCCTATTCATCGAACTTCTCCTACAGAGGTAACGGTCACAGCTTCAAACTTGGCCATGACGTGCACACGTACTCAGGCCTGATCAATGCTGCTTGCAGATTTAGTTATTATTCTTATTATTCTTTGCGCATTCTTCCCATTCTTTTAGTAGAGTTGCTTCAAAATGACTCTGTAGTGCCCCCTAGAAATTTGCTAAATACCTGTGACGTTGGGGTTAGTTTTGCGTAGGCGGACGACATTAAGTATACGCCTTCGTCATGCCCAGCCGCACAAAAAAGCCTGGGATGTCATGGTGCCAGGTCCACAGGAAGTCGGCCATTTTGAGTGGGAGATGAAAATTGCCGTTTTGTCTGTTTCCACACCTTGCATATGATCACACTTCTCCTACAGCTGTAACGGTAATGGCTTCAAACTTGGCCAGGACGTGGGCACATGCTCAGGCCCGATCATTGATGCTGGCAGCTTTAATTATTATTACTAATACTACTATTATTATTATTATACTATTATTTATTTTTTTAAGTTTTTAATTCACCGTGCAATTTCTGGCCTCCCGATGTCCAGTGCATCTGGATACTTAATACCCATTCCTTTGCTGGATTTCACTACTAAATCCATTACCTCTTATTTGATCTATGATAATTAGGATCCTCTGATGTTAATTTGAGAACTTTTTGAACCCTTTACTGCTCTGAATCCTTTAAATAATATGGTCATTAGTTCTTCGCCCGTTACCATCTGGGATGGCATCTCGTAATGTTGTTGTTTCTATCTGAAACCTTGGCAATTTACTTTAGATTAGATAGTCTGGTTTTACCTGGCAGGGTTGAATATGCCACTACGCTTGTCGATAGGAAGAATTATATGTCAACTCTATTCTTTGTGGGGTGGGAGGGTTTTGAGGGAGGGCAGAAGGGCTATGAATGTGGTAGCTTCTCCGATTACCTTAGTTTTAGTTTTGACTTCATTAGACGTTTCGTTTTATTGTTTTTTACATTAACCACTGACACTTATTGTCTTATCACACTGTTGTGATTCTCAGGCGACCGCCTGCTACACCACCATATCTGTGTTTATTCCCTACCAGTTTAACTAACATTGCGCAGTATGATGTGTAGATTTCTAAGCTGGAAAACTAATTGTATTAACCATCCTACGAAACGCCGAAAAGTCCTTAACTTCAGCAGAAAGCACAATATTGACATTGTATATCTGCAGGAATCTCACCTAAATGATGCAGAACACTGTAAGCGGAGCAAACAGTGGCAAAATTAAATTTACTACTCCTTATTTACTTCTTAGAAAGGGATAAAAACAGCCAATATATCTTGGTTAGAGGCTTTCTGGCCAAAAAAACAATCACCATGCTCAACGTTTGTGAACCTAATCAAGATGAAGCTGGCTTCTTTGTTCATCTTTTTTTCAAAATAAATTGCTCCCCTGCCTAACTTTTATTGGAGGTGACTTTAATTTGGTATTAGACCCAAACATGGATAGATCCTCATTATCTTCTAAGCATTTATCCTCAGCAGCCAAGGTCCTTAAAAAAGAGTTAACAGATCTCAATCTGATCGATGTGTGGAGGGCGAAGCACACACATCTTCGTGAGTACTCTTTTTACTCACACATACACGACAGTTATTCCCGACTAGATATTTTTTTCATCCATGTTGGGATGAAGCACCTTGTTATGTCCTGTGATTATTTAGCTAAGATGCACTCAAATCACGCCCCTCTCCTACTTGACCTGAACAACCAGGACCAAAACAATAGACCCAAATGGTAAATGGTAAATGGACTTGTACTTGTATAGCGCTTTTCTAGTCTAGCTGACCACTCAAAGCGCTTCACTACATGCCACATTCACCCCTCTCACACACATTCATACAGCACGTCTTAGGACATAACTACGTGCTTTCTAATCATTTCTAATCATTCACACACATTCATACCCCCCAATGACCCAAGGACGCTTCGACATGTATCCTGGGGAAGCCAGAGTCGAACCACCGACCTTCCGATTGGTGGGCGACTGCTCTTCCTCCTGAGCTACAGCCGGAGGTTCCCTACCCATTTGGTCAATGAGACTTTTGTCAAACTAATTAACGTACAGATTGATTTTTTTTTCTTTTTTCTTACAGCGAATAAAGGCTCGGCCTCCCCAGCCACAATCTGGGAATCCATGATGGTTTACATCAGGGGTTCCACAATTAGCTACTCCTCATTGAAAAATAAACAATATCAAGCCCAAATTGTGTTCCTGGAGACTGACATTGAAGCCCTTGAAATTGAACACAAATTGAAACACAACCCCTTGAAATTGAAATACAACACGTGAGGTAGAAAATGCAATGACTAGGCTGAAACAGCGCTCTTATGAGGCGATCAAACTATTTTGACAGGTGACCTTTGACATACATCCGGTTGCTCACATCTGGTCAGGTGACCATTGACATCTAAGGAAGGGGTAGGTTATGGGTAGGGTTAAGGGTGATTACCGACGTCTTTGGTTGGTTATCCCCATAATTATGCTGTCAAAACACTCGTCAATGTAATCCTTTAGGCTGTCCAGATTTTCTTAGCTGTGCTCCAATGTGCTCAAGATAAGGCACTTTTTTTTCTGAAAATATTTTTATTTAAACTATAAGGTAAAGCTAGTGAAGTTATTTACTTGCTGAATTGTTTGCTAGATTATAAGTGCTAGGTTATAACACTTTTTATTGCAACGCTTTCTGTTTATTACTGTCACAGCCAGTGTGTCACATATAGCCACAGCAGGATAACTGGCATCATGCAGCTGTAAAGTAGTTCCATGAGCATAAAAAAAGTGATGATAAACTGATGTAAGTCAGTATGAACATACATATGTCACTATGTTGAGTTGCACTGGGAATGAGAATGTGTTGATATGCTCCCTTTTTGGGATAAATCAGCCTACAATATGTGACAGAGGGCTGATGGTTGTGTTATGGTTAGCACTGATGCCTCACAGCAGTTGTAGCTGGGACTTATTTTTTTGGAGTTTGTATGCTCTCCCTGTGCATGTTCTCTGTGAAAGTCAGGTCCATTGTGTGAAAATGAGCATGTTAGGTTCAATGGTTATCCTAAATTGACCCTAGGAGTGAGTGTGAGTATGCATGGTTGTCTGTCTGGTTTGTCTCTTGTGTCGTCCATGTGAAAAACAGTCCACCTGTCTGGGGTGTACCCTGCTAATCGCTAAATATCTGCTTGGATAGGCCCTACCTGTCCCACCACCCAGATAGGATAAAGTGAGTGGAAATGAATTGAAAATAAATTACTGAAATTATGTTACATCTTCTTCAACACTAATATATGTGTCCTTATACTTTTTGCAGTGTTATAGACACTTCCTTTGCCTCCATGTCTTCACACTTGGCTCCTAAATAGTACGGCTGGAGCCAACACAGACAAGTAAGGAAGAACATTTCATGAAAAAAAAATATATAAATGAATGCCAATGAAATGTTACATAGGGGAGTTGTATGGCACTCCTATTGTGACGACTCCACCCTTTCTTCTGGTCGTCCTTTGTTTTGTTTTTTTTGTTATAGGCTCATTTCAGGTAGATGGGTGGAGCTGAGGACCCGATGACATACACCTGGGCAGTCTGGGCCCAGGTTATTTAGCTGGCTCCTCATTCACGATTTCTCTCTCTCTCTCTCCGACCATTTTTGGCTTGTTTGAGTCTGTGTTTCTTTGTTTTATCATAACCACACCTCACTTACGTACAACCCTGCATACATTACTGAGTTTACAGATTACAGACTCTTTATTATGTTGTTTTGGGTTGTGCTTATAAAGAAATTTTTAGTTTAAAGTTACTTAAGAAGTGTGTGTTCTCCCTTTTTGTCATGGCTCATGTGCCTGGTCATGACACTATATAGACTTACACTTGTGCTATCATCTGTGTAGATAACCTTAAAACTTCACTGGCACTGCACTCTTTTTGCTTTTTGTTTTAGTTGCGTTAAATCTTCCTTTTATCTCCCCTCACCATCGTCTCCCCATCTCTGCGCTAAGCTTGAGCTTTGGGGGACAAAAACAGAAAAAAGAGAAATTGAGGAGAGTGAGAGAGGGAGATCGGATTCCCATTCCACATTGGATCACTGAAGTTGAGTCTGAAACCACAGAATGCACTGGCACTGGAAAAAAAGACTGGATTCAATAAATATGTGGACTAAATTCTCCTATTCAGACCCTGCAGTATTGAATTCCTTATTTAGGTCATTAAGACTGGCCAAAATTGATACAGTGTGCAGCTCAAATCTATAGCTCCATTTTTTTCTTTTCCTCTCTGTCTTTGCCATTCTAAATAAAAAAAAGATGAGAGGGAAGCCAATGTGTGGGAGTGCAAGAACAGCAGCATGAGAGAGAGCAGCCGAAAGAAAAAGGAGAGTGGGGTGATTATTTCCCCCTTTCCATACAAGATGGAATACTTGTGAAAAGAGAGGGTAGAAATGAGAAAGGACGCATGAAAAGCAGAGTATTTGTGCCCATAAACATGGACAAGCACAAGTGAGGTGATATTTTATTTATTTATTTATTTTTTTACATTTTTCATAGAGTTTCAGTGAGGTCTGCTCAAGACAATGCTCCCCTGCCTCATAATTTAACTTGATCTTAATTGGCCATTAGACTGAAAAATAGCCTCTAACTCATCTCCGCTCCTCTTCTCTTCTTTTCAGCAGCTTCAGAGCTGATTAGACCTTGATTTACTAATGAACACAAAGAAACGATTAGCTGCAGAACAGAGGCACTATCAGACATGCCTAACTGTGTCAGGAATAGGAAAATACCAGCTTAGGCCTCAATACGTGTGATTGTAGTTGAAAATATTCTAGTTTAAAGTATCGAAAGACCAAAAATAACACTGACCAAACACATGCTTTTCTGTGTTTTGTATTAAGATAAACTAGTCCCCACATCTAATAGAAACATATCAGAGTACTTGTTCTACTTAGTTTTAGGTTTCTTGACATTGTTCATTATCAACTGAGGCCAAGTCATTCCAAACTTACATTGACCCGCTGTTTTTACTTGCTCTATTTTGTAGTCCTTATCTTATATAGCTGCAGATGACTATGCTTCATGCCTGTTCTATCTTTTTGTGTTTGTTTAACTTTTTCCCCCAAAAAAACTCACACTGTGCTCTTATGATAAATAAGACATTGCCCACAATGAGAGAAACACAATCAGTGCTTGTGCTGGCTAGAATTGAGAAAGACAAGGATAATTACTTACTAAATAGGCAATCAACGAGGTGGCACCCACACAATCAAGGCAGCCTGTGTATATTTTGGAGCTTCCACAAAGCTGCCGGCCAACAGCTTCACAATATAAAGGACAGAGAAATAACGTGGGCAAGTGGCAATCCAACTGGGTTAATAATGTCACAACTTGGGTTGGGTCATTTAGGAATGTATTTAAAAGGGAAATCGCTTGTCCAATGTAAAGTGAAAGGAGACAGTCCTGTGTGATGAGGAATAGAACAATCATTCTTGGGCAGACAAAACATGCAACTCAAGTACTATCAAATGTTAAACTATTTATTCCTAATTACTGAATAATGCAATGGAACAAAACTTAAAATTGACATATGTACTTCTTTAACACTTTGACACAATTGTCTGATGTCTTATTGAGATGTATGAGACAGGCTTTGATTAAAGTACCTGCTGGTTTAAGCAGAGTGGCATTTCTCTGACTCCTGTTTTAACACCTCTAAGAGAATAGTCTTTTTGGAGAGACAGAGAGTGATCAGAAAAATCTCTGACAGAACCAAACAACTATCAGTCACTATCAGTTTGAACTGGAGTCATACCCTAAACAAGAGGAAGCTCCCATAGAGGTTTAACCATCAACACTTCAACAGGATCTCTGTAAAAGATTGGTTTATGTATATTTCTGAATTACAGATTTGTTGAGTTTATACATGAGTTTATATCATCTTGATATAAACTCATGTATAAACTCAACAAATCTGTTGTGTAATTCAGAACAATAAACACAAACATAATGAAGCTTTGGCTCCAGTTGTACCAAAAATACTCAAGCTCTACATATAGATATAGATAGTTACTCTATTGATTGGAAGAAGAATTCAGCATTGTAGTGTCGTTAGTTAGAAACTGATACGAGTAAACTATGCATTCTCATCAACAGTAAAGCCAGAGATGTAGACAGTGCAACTTGTACTACTGCAAGTCTACTGTTTATTACTGCATTTAAACATTTTGTAAATAGAAACATGATTAAATCGTTTTTAATTGGAGACCTACATCTTTATCAGAAACATGCCGATAATGTCATGTTAACACATCAAGAGCAGTACACAGCGTTTCACGTAGCAATGAGAGAGATGAGCGGACCGGTGTGCCAAAAAAACACGTTATCCACACAGCTGTAGGTTGTCTGAATGACAGAAGGTAACCATTCAGCTAGAAAACATTCACTTAATAAAATGATGAATGGTGTACCAGTAATGTTAATCTTTCAAAAAGTAACAGCAATAACTCCTCAGAAGTCAGTGTACGTCATCTTCATTACCTTAGCTGTTAGCTAAATGGAAAAAAACCCCAAAAAACTAAGAATTCACAAATTATTTCTGAAATAGTTCAATTTGCCTCATCTGAGGTCCAGGCACGAAGAGTTGGAACTGATCCCTCTCTCTTAAAGTCCTGCGTTGAACTCGGATGAAAAGTGATTGCTGCACATACAGTGTTTTGTTAACTCCTCCTGAAACATTACCCTCAAATATAATTAATCCACTAGGCTCTCATATCCTCTGAGGCAGAGGGTAGATGTCAGATGCATGCTCCTTATTACAGCTGACTTTTAGAACATTTCCATGTGAAGCTGGTTTCATCGTTTAGCAGGCTGGATACAAGTTCAGAGGTCAAGGTTTAACATAAGAGGCGGAGGGAACTAGACAAGTGACTAAATTTGAAGTTAAAACTAGAATGGCTCATTGAATAAGGAAGGAGTTTCACTTGGTGGTGACACCCAAATGGCTATTGCTCATCAGGCAGATTAGGGTGTGTGCATGTGTGCGCATGTGTGTATGTGTGAGGAACAGAGAGTGTGGACATGTGTGTGTGTGTTTGAGAGATGGGCACCCCTGCCCAAATATATGATCTTAAGGACAGATAAAAAATCTTTTTTCCATGATGACCAAGGACAACACCACCCTGCCATGGACCGGCTCCATCACCACCGGGATTTCGGCACTAACCGAGTCCCGCTGGCACCACCAGGGAGCCAAGCCCAAGACATCGGCACCCCCCGCCTCCTGCCTTCGTCCCGCAGAGTCAAAGTGCTTCATCCAGGACCGGGAGGATGGAGTGGAGGCTCCAGTGAGCTCAACTCCACTCAAGCCGAGGGAACCCTGGTCAGTGCTGCACAGGGGCGCGGGGACTCGTCCTTTTCCTCCCCCTCCGCGTCCGGATCTGCCACTGGATAACAGGTTTGACATCCTAAGCCTGCAGGATTTCCCTCCCGTGGGTGCTTTGTCCAACTCGCCCGCGGACCTGTCCACCCAACTGGTCGTGGCTCTCACCAGTCCAGGAGCCGGGGTCCACTCGTCCAGCCTGACCCCCCCCACTCCATCTCTGCCAGGAGAAATCGCAAGCCAACGCCACCAACCTCAACCTCAGGCTCCATCCCGCCGCGCCTCCAGGCAGCCAACGGAATGGCGCACCCCATCTGTGCTGGTTGTCAGGACCTCCATGGTCAGGCACGTGGCACTGCACGGCGGCCGGACCTTCTGCTACCCTGGAGCCCGGGTCAAGGAGGTCAGATCCTCTGCCCTCAAGCTGTGTGCACAGCACAGTTTGGCCTCCACGCTGATCCTGGAGGCCAGTATTAATGAGATCAAAAATCAGCAGTCGGAGGTCCTCAAACAGGATTTCATCTCCCTCGTGGATTGCCTACTGGACACGGGGAAACGACTGATTATCTCCGGCCCGCTTCCCCCACCCTGCTACGATGACGTCACCATCAGCCGCCTTCGTCAGCTGCACCTGTGGCTGAAGGGATATTGTCTGAATAAAAGAATCCCTTTTGTTGACAACTTTGCTGCTTTCTTTAAACAGGCCATACTATTTTAAACAGAGTTTCGGTGCAATCTGTTGGTTTCCTTAGCTAGGATATTGTTTTTTGAATTGGCTCTATATGAATGAATTGGATTATGATTACAATGAATTGAATTCCAATTGGCTTGAATTGGGGTATATTATTTAAGTGCCTTGAGATGAAAATTGTTGTAATTTGGTGCTTTATAAATAAAATTGAATTGAATTGAAAGCAACCAAGCGAACATGTCAGCATTTGTAAGTTCTTCAGTAGAGTAGAACTCGGAAGAACAACAGATAAAGGAGGAGGCTATGGCAAAATAGATTGGTCGTACAGGATTACCAGTTACTACAGTCGAGGATGAGGACTTTGTTCTTATGATGGAGGCTGCAGACGGAAAGCTGACTGTTCCAAGGAAAAGTGAAACAGGAGCTTTATGTTCAGACTTCTTATTTTCATTTTGCAAATGCTAAAATACAATGGTTGCACTATGCACTTGCTATGACAGCCTTTTGATTGTAATATATGAAGACTTTTTCTCTATTTAGTTTCAATATATGAAATCTTTCAAATAAAATATATAGTATATGGTATAGATGTGGAAATTCACTGGTGAATGAATGTCAGTAGTTGGGAAATATATTGTATATAATTCATATTGCATTTAGGCACACACTAGTGTGTAAAAGGACATTTTTAACTGAATTTATAAAAACATATTTTACATTTCATCTCCTCTTATCAGGGAGGGTGGCGCCCCAGCGCCCCCTATTGGCCGGCCGCCACTGGAGGAATATATGCCAATGAGCATTGTACATTTGAACATTTATATCATTCCATAACAGATTGATAGCGTTTTTATTTAATCTTCAGAAATACGAGTTAAACTGAAATGATTATAGATTAAGTCAATAAAAAAATTGATGATTTTTAGTTGACTAAAACTAAAATAATTTAGATGACTAGATTATGACTAAAACTAAAATGGCATTTTCGTCATACGACTATGACTAAAACTAAATCAAAATTTGCTGTCAAAATTTACACTGGATGATCGGAATGCTCTGCTCTCTTCAAAGCAGGGCACTGTGACAGTGATTGGAAGTTTTTAACCTTGAACCTGTTGAACATTGGATTCCCTTCATCTGGAGCACAGTTCAACTGACATTTTCACCCTGTGGAATATGTTTACTTTTTAAAGAGAAATTAGAAATGTATTGTTTGATGGCTTCCCCTTTAGTTGTGAAATGTAACAAAAAAAGACAAAAAAATATGTTCTAGTTTATCTTTAATACAGTTTACCTATTCTAGGATTTAAATGTGACGTGTGAAATCAGTAATTGATATATTACAGTGAATTTTTACAAAGACAGCAAACTTCCTAAACTTTGACATGAAATTTTCTGAAACTTATCAAATAATTTAATTGGAATACTTCCTTACACGTCTGAAATTGAACTGAGGAAGCTGACTGAGGACTTATCTGTGTGGCAGAGATGATAATGATGGGATTCTAACGTACTTTTCAACCTCTTATAAATAACATGTTGTAATGTTGTGTATTTCCCGTTAGTCCCTGATAGAGGACTAATTTAAATGTCTGAAACATGTAAACATATCTTATTAGTTTTATTATAGATACCATCTCAATGCCCTCTGTTTTACAGCTTACAGAAAACATAGGGAGAAATTATAATGCTTGTATTTTTATTTATACCTCACGTGGGCAACTTAAAAAACAGAACTAAGCAAATCAAATGTAGACAAGAGAGCTAATCATGTATTGCTCATCAACAGCATTCATCATTGTGGTTTTTTTTCTCTGATTCCTCTCCAGTGGTAAAATCCGTTTTGTTCTGCCCAATTTTTTTTCTCACCTCCTCCTGCAGTTGCCTTGGGTCTCTTTTTTTTAAATTTCTTTTTTTACTAAATTAATTTCAATAACAACGTGAATATATAAATATAAATTTAAATATATTTTAATATATATATTTTAATGTATACATATAAACCTAATAGGTAGAATTATTTATGGTTTAGTTGTAATTCTTTGCTGATTTATTTTGACATTTGTGACTGGTTTGACATTTGTGTTGGTGTTGTCGCGACAAAATTTTGGATACACTGTGTGCAAATTTGTGACTTAGTTACTGTATGAGGCATTATTAACAACTTATATGTAAACTGTCTTCAATTTTTGCAACATAAAAACATTTCTGTTCAATCAACATTCAAAGCATCCAAAGGAACGTAAGAAATCTGGTATGAATTATGAATGATTTTAATTCAGCATGTAAAAATTCCATCTTATCAACTACATATAATGCTTTATTACTTTGACTAAAATACAATTTGTCTGAAAAGTTTGCTTATTATCAGTATATAAATGTCATGGCCAGAGAGGCCATTATATATCAAAACTTCCCAAGGACAAGAGGGGAGACAAAGAGAGCTGTGTTTTAAAGAGGAATGTTGTCTCCACTCTGATCGTTATCTTTACGCTACCCAAATAAGTCGACTCAGGAGATATACCAGGTCTCGGCACATGAAAGCAAGTAGAAGATTGTATGTATGTGTGTGTGTGTCACCAAATAAAAGGAAACCGAGGCAACCACTCGTTGGAGAACTCTTGTGAAGCTGCAGAGAGAAGGTTTGTGTTTTTCTCCCCTTGCAAGTAAAATACAGGGGCCTTTGAGTGATTTCTTGGTTTCATGCCTGTGAGTGAATTTTTCTAACACAAATCTATCAAATACAGACTCAGTTTCTGCCTTACACAGATAGTTAAGTTCATATGATATAATGACAGCATCTAAATTGAAAGCATATTTGCATACTGTATTATACAATATTACAAACAATTATAAATTGGCATCTGACCAGAAAAGAGAGGCTCTTCAGGATGGACAACAGTTCCAGTAAAAGTAGATGTACTTCGTTACCCTACTTAAGTAGTTTTTTTGAGGATTTGTACTTTACTTGAGTTTCTTTTTAAATCAGGACTTTTAAAGAAGTATCGATTATCTGGAATGCGCGGGTCCGAGAGGACGAGAAGAACAACGAAATGTACGAAACGTACGGTACTCTCGCGAAGATTAAGGTAAAGGGCGGGATGCGCAGGGCAGCGGAGATCAGCAGCACTGTTTGGAAGCCACAGAGCATGTTGACGACGAGGGAGACACAGAAACGCTACAGTTTCGGTAGAAGACGACTGTCACGCGTGGTCATACCTGGCAACAATGTTTGGGATGGGAAAATATCCCAAAACGTACCGAATGAAGTGCCTCTTGTGCCTTCCAAAGTGCCACGAGCTAAAGGCATTTAAAAACTCTCCATCCAACCTTAAGAAACCTTAAGGTACGTGAATTAAGTAAAGGATAATGCCCAACAAGGTGTCCATGATCAGAAATTAATGGACGACGCGGAGGCGTGAACCATCTGATGCGAAGCAAGGGCATTAAATCTTGGAGGGCATTATCCCAAATAATTAAATGCTACATTTCCATTAATTGTAAAATTTGAAAAAAATATAGGCATGACCATCATCGTGACATTTGATGGATGGAGATTTAAAGTTTGTGGCTCGCTACGACCACTGCTTGGGACATTGGGAGATAACAAAATGTTTCTCCATGCAGGATGTGCTGCTCTCACAACGATGCCCCGTCACCGACATGAGTTTCCAGCCCGGCATCAGAGAGACCACCGACAGCTGTACACTGGAGGCTGTGGTTGATGTGAACCCGCAACAGACCCACCACAGAAAGAAACAATAATAAACAAACTTAGGCTATATCAATGAGGACAGAAGAGGGGTTCTACATTATTATTAGAATGTATCTATTGTACAGACCTCTTCACTGATTTTTTTCTTTCAGCATGTTCCCCAGGTAGTGGATACCCATCGGTTCCCTGGAATACCACACATCAGATGCCATGGTGATGGAGCACTTTGGGTGAAGATAAAACGATTTTGCATCTGGTGGACACTTGGACATGTACTTTTAAAACTTTTTACTGGACACAGAGGATCCCCGGGCCTGGTGAACATGAATCCTCTTAGGTTTTCCTTGTGTGGGTCTCCTTTGCCATGGTTACCAACTAGCGTTTGAGCCAGCACAATAATTTACTGTCATCAGGCAATTTGACCGGAATGTCTTTCCTTGGTGTCCATTATCACTTTTTAACCTACACCCTCCAGCCAATCAGAATCGAGTATTCACCCAGACTAGAGGGCTGCATTGGGATTGGGTCCCGCCAACTCAAATCTCGCGGGAGTGGGCAATATGAACTTTGCTGAGGGCAGGCGGCTAAAGAAAAACACTGCGGGATCGGGATGCAGTGTTGCCAGGTCACGTGTACGATAATTATCGTATTTGTATGATAATATTGCCCTGTGTACGATGTATGCAGTACAGTTGTGACAGTTGCGACAGGCCTTTCCCAAAAAAGGCCACATGTATGATAATTTGACCATTCTGTGAATGTGTGGTTGTAATCGATTGTAATCAGCCTGTCTGTTGGATTTTTTTGTGAACTCTGAAGGCATTTCCATTTCCATGTGAAATGTTTCAAGCCAATCGTGCTTTTCTATGTGAGCTATGAGTGACGTGCATGCGTTTGCCTCAGAAGTTCCAAACAGTAGGTGGCCTTCAGGCCTCATTATTTGGCTCGTTAGTTCCCACTCGTCATTGTTTACGGAAGACATTTAGCCTAACGCAACTGCTGATGCAAAGCCGTGAGTTCTTGTTAGATGCTATTCAACTCAAGAGTGACTAGAGCGCATCTATAGACTTGTTATTTTGGTTATGACGGGTGTACGATAATTTCCCTCAAAATACGATCATTTTATGTCTCTGGTACAATAATACTACATTTCCCACCTGGCAACACTGTCGGGTTGTAGCCTAGCGACAGGATGTCAATAAATGATGTGGAAAGTAAGCTCAAAGAAGGCCTTTACAGCACAAAGACAGAGCAAGGCAAGTCTGACATTTGGAGAAGTTTCTCAATAATCCATGAATCTCTTTATTAATAGCCTATAAATTACGTGTCTTCTCCTGCAGGACGGGAGAAGACACAAAATCAGTGCATTGCTATTACTGTGCGGGCATAAATTCTCAAAGTTTTCCGGGTGTGGGCGGGAGTGGACATACACATTGTGGGAGCGGGCGGGAGTGTAACACACACATTGCGGGCAGTAATGGTCAGAAATTCGGCAGGAGCGGGATGACGAAAACAGTCCCGCGCAGGCCTCTAACCCAGACCATGGTATAAGTAACGTTAATTGCTGCCAATGTCATATCATGTGCCAGGAGGGGTATAAAATCCGTGTAAATCAGGGTATCTTTTGTTCTTTCCATTTTCAATTGCCAATCAAAAATCAAATAATGTAATATTGACTGGTTATTTTGTTTTTCATTATAACACCAAAAAGTGAACGTCTTGCTAGAGTGGAGAGTCTGGAGCGAGAAGGGGAAAAGCATGCTCCGGGAGCAAAGGGTGAAGAAAAATGTGCACTCTTCTCGTGGATCTGAGGGAGGAAAAACCTCATAAATGAAGAGCTGAAAGACAGGCTTGAACGCTAGTCGGGTAAAATGGAAATATTAATTTGAATATTTTATATAAGTTGTTTAAATAAAGATCTGAATACACCTGATCTTTTCTGGGTTCTTTTTGTTTTATCTATGTATGTCTGTCTGTCTGACGTTTGACAAACACAGCTCGTGAAGTAGCTTTACAACTGAGTGATTTATAATCACTTTTATTGTGTAGAAACACCATTCCTCCATAGATGTAATGTAGGAGCGAGTGGTACTGTACCAAGATGATCGCCCTTCTAGTGAGTGGCAGCAGTCAATGCCGTGTCTATGTATATATGTCCAGGGTGGTGTAAAAAGAGAGTGGTGACACTCCGTTGACTTCTATAGAAAGAAAGGAATGCGTAATAATAATAATAATCAGCTTGCAAGGCACTAATCTCTACAGTCAGCCTTGAGGGCAGCTGAAGGCACTCTTTAAAGTAGCTAACAGAATACTAAAAAAGTGTCTTTTGTATCAACAATCTAGCTAAACTAACGTTAGCAGTAACTTGCAATTACACATTTCAAGCAGCTCAACTACCATCCATCCATCCATCCATCATCTGCCGCTTATCCGGGGGTCGGGTCGCGGGGGCAGCAGCTTGAGCAGAGAAACCCAGACGTCTCTGTCCCCGGCCACTTCCTCCAGCTCTTCCGGGGGGACCCCGAGGCGTTCCCAGGCCAGCCGAGAGACATAGTCTCTCCAACGTGTCCTGGGTCTCAACTACCAGTTTATTTTAAAAAAAATACTGTGTAGTCATCGCACTCGATGGGTGCCGGTGAGCTCATTGATTGTGCTGTAGCTCGCGATATGATTGGTTGTTGTTGGGTGCTTGTGCAGCCTCCCAGGCTAAGCAGCCTTACCAAACTTCCGGGTCACGTAAACCCGACCAATTAAATAGTAAAATCAAATTCTCGCGGGGGCAGCAGCTTTAACAGAGAAACCCAGATATCCCTGTCCCCGGCCACTTCCTCCAGCTCTTCCAGGGGGACCCCAAGGCGTTCCCAGGCCAGCTGAGAGACATAGTCTCCTGTGTCCTGGGTCTTCCCCGGGGTCCCCTCCCAGTGGGTCGTGCCCGGAACACCTCACCAGGGAGGCGTCCAGGGGGCATCCTAACCAGAAGCTCGAGCCACCTCATTCAATTCAATTTCAATTCGATTTTATTTATATAGCGCCAGATTACAACAATTGTCATCTCAAGGCACTTAAGTAATATAGTCCAATTCAAGCCAATTGGAATTAAATTCATTGTAATCATAATCCAATTAATTCATATAGAGCCAATTCAAAATATAATATCCTAGCTAAGGAAACCAACAGATTGCACCGAAACTTACCGAAATTAAACAGGGGGAAAAAGAGAGGAAAGTGAGGAAAGGTGTGACAAATGAGGTCCCCCAGCAGTCTAAGCCTATAGCAGCTTAACTATGGGATGTTTCAGGATTACCTGAGCCATCCCTAACTATAAGCTTTATCAAAAAGGAAAGTTTTAAGCCTAATCTTAAAAGTGGAAAGGGTGTCTGCTTCCCGGACATTTACTGGCAGCTTATTTCACAAGAGAGGGGCCTGATAACTGAAGGCTCTACCTCCCATTCTACTCTTAGAAACTCTGGGAACAAGTAAACAAGTAAAAAAGTTTGGGAGTGAAGTGCTCTGTTAGGAAAATATCTTACAATGAGATCTTTAAGATATGATGGAGCTTGGTCATTAAGCGCTTTATATGTGCGGAGAAGAATCTTAAATTCTATTCTGAATTTAACAGGAAGCCAATGAAGAGAAGCTAAAACTGGAGAAACATGATCTCTCCTGTTAGTTCTCATCAGAACTCTGGCTGCAGCATTTTGGATCAGCTGGAGGCTTTACAGAGAATATGTGGGACAGCACAATAATAAGGAATTACAGTAGTCCAATCTTGAAGTAACAAATGCATGAACTAGTTTCTCTGCATCACCCTGAGACAGGATGTTCCTGATTTTAGCAATATTACAAAGGTGAAAGTAGGCAGTCCTAGAAACCAGTTTTATATGTGCATCAAATGATACATTCTGGTCAAAAATAACTCCAAGGTTCCTCACTGTAGAACTAGAAGCCAAGGAAATACCATCTAGAGCAACTATATAACTAGATAATTTCTCCCTGAAGCGCTCAGGTCTAAAGATAACAACTTCAGTTTTGTCTGAATTTAAAAGCAGACAGTTCTGAGTCAACCAGGTCTTTATGTCTTTAAGACAGGCTTGTAGTCTGACCAACCTATTGGTTTCATAGATAAGTACAGCTGAGTATCATCAGCATAACGTTATCTATTGGAAGCATGTACAAAGTAAAAATAATTGGTCCAAGCACAGAACCCTGAGGAACTCCATGACTTACTCAAATGTGTGAGGAAGATTCTTCATTTTCAAGAACAAACTGGAATCTATCAGATGAATATGACTTATACCAGCCTAATGCAGTTCCTTTAATCCCAATAACATGTTCAAGTCTCTGTAACAGAATGCTGTGATCGATCGTATCAAATGCAGCACTGAGATCCAACAGGACAAGCACAGAAACAAGTCTGCTATCAGAGGCTAAGAGGAGATCATTGGTAACTTTCACCAGTGCTGTTTCTGTGCTATGATGCACTCTGAATCCTGACTGAAACTCTTCAAACAGATAATTTCTATGTAAATGATCACAACGTTGAACTGCAACTATTTTTCCAAGAACTTTAGACAAAAAAGGGAGATTGGATATAGGTCGATAATTAGCCAACACTTCTGAATCAAGTTTTGTGGTATTTTAAGTAAAGGTTTAATTACAGCAACCTTAAAAGTCTGAGGTACATATCCAGTCAACAAAGACCGATTGATCAAATCCAAAATGGAAGTGTCAATTAAGGGGAAAACCTCCTTGAACAGTCTGGTTGGGATTGGGTCTAAAATACAAGTTGATGATAGCTAACTATGGGATGTTTCAGGATTACCTGAGCCATCCCTAACTATAAACTAGCTTATATATGGTGCTTATCGGTGTGCCTGAAAGCCGTCCGGCATAACCACTGGACATCACAATCACCACATTTTTCATGGAGCCTTTTGCCCCTGCATGCTCTGCAATGCAGCGTGCAGCTCCTGTGGGGTCAGTGGCCTGTTGAGCTGCGAGTTGACCTCCTCAGACAGCTGAGGAAGTCCACCACAGACCTCTTCCATCAGTACGTCATTCTCCATGTATTCACTCTCGAACAGTGCAATAAAAAACTCGACAGCCCTTTTTCTTATGAGGCCCAGCTGTGTCAGCTCCTGTCCTGTCTCAGAGAGCAGAGAGTGTATTTGTCTCCTCTGCCCTCGTCACTTCTCCAGTGCAAAGAAATAGCTCAATGGAGCATCCATCTCCTTGATGTCTTGGACCCGGGACCGGACCAGTGCACCCTGTACTTTGGTGTCCAGCAGGTCGGCAAAAGCCATCTTTTTTGTCCTGAGGATGTTAATATATCCTCGATCTCCTGTGGACTCGCTCTCACACTCGAGATCCACAATATCAGTCTCCAGATTTTTGATAGATCTGTGAATGTCACGTGTGACATTGAGCGTGTGCTGTTGACATAAAAGTTTAATCTGAACCTTTCCATGGTCCCACCACTGCCTCAGACTGACAAACTCGCGTTTATTCTGTCTAAAATCATTCCAGAAAAAGCTTAAAACCTCCCTGAAAGATTTATCAACAGTTAAAACAGAGTTGAAATGCCAATATGCGCTTTTGGGTAAAATATTTCTAATAAAAGCGCTACATAAAACCAGAGAGTGATCAGTAAAACCAACCAGTAAAATCTTATACATTTTAACGACACTGACACTGTGCTTAAAATCATAAAAGCGATCAAGTCTGGCCGAGGAGATTCTGTTTTCACTAACGTGGGACCATGTGTACTGTCTGCAGCCTGTGTGCATCCTTCTCCACACGTTCACCAGGCCATGGGAGAAGACCAACTGCCTCAAGGTATGCTGGGAGGCTGGATGATGCTCTGCTTGGTTACGATCTAAAATCTCAGATTTTAAAATATCAGTGCAATTAAAATCCCCGCCCATGAATGCAAATCCTCTGAGTTGCAGCTGTTTGAAATATCATTCAAGTTCTCAGAGAAGCGTTTCCTCTCTGTACCGTTTTTAGGAGCATAAATATTGATAAAAACTACGTTAAAACGCTCAAAATGGGCTTTGACCAAAAGGCACCTCCCCTCCACAACGTGCCGGACCTCCACAGAGGTTGGAGTAAATCCTCTGGAGAATAGGAAGCCCACTCCTCCACTGAGGTTGGTGTGATGGCTTAAAATCAGCTCTCCTTGCCATTCCCTGCTCCACTCTGCCTCATTTCCAACATCATTGTTTTTCCTGCAAAAATAAAACGTCAGTGTGTTTCATCTTAGCCGTGTCAAACACCAATGCCCTCTTTCTCTCTTCTCTGGCACCATTGACGTTCAGACTGCCTATTTTAAAAGCATACATAATGATGACGATAGAGATGTTGAAATACACAGTGAACACAAACAGTGAAATAATAAATAAATAGAAATAAGATCTGTGGTTTCTTCATCATTAAAGACCAAGCTGTTTCCTGACTTTCATAATTTGTTTTCTTAGTCTGAATATCTGAATCAGCACCTCCAAATCCGAGACTATGGTTCTCAGCCGGAAAAGGGTGGAATGCTCTCTCCGGGTCGGGAATGAGATCCTTCCCCAAGTGGAGGAGTTCAAGTATCTCGGGGTCTTGTTCACGAGTGAGGGACGAATGGAGCGGGAGATTGACGGGCGGATCGGTGCGGCGTCTGCAGTGTTGCGGGCTCTGCACCGACCCGTCGTTGTGAAGAGGGAGCTGAGCCAGAAGGCAAAGCTCTCTACTTACTGGTCAATCTACGTTCCCATCCTCACCTATGGTCACGAGTTGTGGGTAGTGACCGAAAGAACAAGATCGCGAATACAAGCGGCCGAAATGGGTTTCCTCCGCAGGGTGTCTGGGCTCTCCCTTAGAGATAGGGTGAGAAGCTCAGTCATCCGGGAGGGGCTCGGAGTAGAACCGCTGCTCCTCCGCATTGAGAGGAGTCAGATGAGGTGGCTCGGGCATCTGGTTAGGATGCCCCCTGGGCGCCTCCCTGGGGAGGTGTTCCGGGCACGTCCCACTGGGAGGAGACCCCGGGGAAGACCCAGGACACGCTGGAGAGACTATGTCTCTCGGCTGGCCTGGGAACGCCTCGGGGTCCCCCCGGAAGAGCTGGAAGAAGTGGCCGGGGACAGAGACGTCTGGGTTTCTCTGCTCAAGCTGCTGCCCCCGCGACCCGACCCCCGGATAAGCGGCAGATGATGGATAGTCTGAATATTTCCTGGTCAGTCAGGTCTGATTCAGTTCTGTGCTTTATAGTGCTTCTGGTAGAATTATAGAAACCATGCAAGTCAGGGAAGTACTGTTCCAATATTAGACACTTCATCCCTTTGGTCTTCTGTAAAAATACCTTCAGCATGTTGGCAGGATATACCTGAGCAGCAGCGCGCTGAGTGTGAGACAGCACGCTGCTGCTGTCAGACACACACCCTTTGCTGTCAGACAGACAGGCAGGTCTGCTCTCGGCAGCACTCAGTGTGCCTGCCAGTCGTTCGACATAACCACTGGACATCACAATCACCACATTTTTCCTCTTAGTGCGCCGTTTAAGAGGAGCAGAACTCCCTCCAGTTTCACAGGCCTCCATCTCCTCAGCCTCAGCTACTGCACCCCTCTCGCACAACTCACCTGCTCGTCTTTCTATTTCACATGCCTCCATTACTTTACCTCCTTCGCGCTGGTCACCTGCGACCTTCGACTCTTCACCTATTATGTTACCTGCCTCCCTCAACTCACCTACAGCCTCAACTGCCTCTTTAACTTCACCTGGTTCACCTGCCTCTTCCAACTCACTTACTACTTTATTTTCCTCATCCACTTCACAACCAACATTACCCATCTCACTCCCCTCAACTGTTTGACCCACGTCTGTGACTAATTCACCAGCCATTTCACCTACAGTATCACCTGTCACCTCACCCGTTTCACACCCTCCATCTTCCCTCTCACCACTCACCTCAGTGCTCCCTCCAGCCTGGCTCTTGGTCTCATCAAGAGCCAGTTCCTGCAGTTTCCACCGCCGGACCGGGTCGGTCGCCGACAACCGCCGCCCACTGCCTGCCGGTAACGGTCGGCTCAGCGGCGGCTCAGCAGCGGCAGGGACAGGCCTTGTGTTCCTCTTCACCACATCCACAACACTTAACAAAGGATGATGTTGCAAACAAAATGTATTCGAAATCGTCCACACGGACACGGAAACGGTAATCAGACACTTCGTCTTTATTATTCAGGATCATGTAGAGCTTCCTGCGGTGAGACACTACGTGTGTCAGCAGGGGAGACTTGCAGCCCGACAGAACCTTTCTGATTGGCGACACCACCTTTCCATGTCTGGATAGCTCTTTTATTTAAAACTCATTGCTGATGAAAGGGGGGACGTTTGGCAGAGTTACCCTCGTGGCCGGCTGCGTTAGCGGCAGCACCGGCTCAAACATCCCATTCACTGTGATGACCTTCTCCACCAGTCTGTTCACCTGCTCCACCTTCTCAACAAATAGCACCACAGCTTTGTTCATGCGGGCAGCAGACCTCACTGAACTGTGCCCGATCACCTGCCCCACGGCCAGCGCCACCTCCTCCACGCCACACGGAGAGCCGGCATTGACCCTGATGCCGTGCTTCCGGGACAGCCTGGAGAAGCCACCGGACGCCATTGTGACCTCCCAGCAAGGCTGGGAAGCACACCAAACAAAAAACCAAAAAACTAAATTAAACTGTCAACACACTACACAAAGTACTCGAAACCAACACAACTAGTGAAACATTAAACAAATTAAGACAAAGATAGAGAAAAAAAAGGTAAGAAAATCGCTTTCAATCTCAAACTTTCTCTCAGCTCTTCCACTTCCACACCTCTTATAAAGAAGTAGTAGTAGTAGTAGTAGTCCTAGTAGCAGCAAAGACGTTCAAAACAGAAACAATATGGATATGGATAATCCCGGTAAAAAACGAAAAGAAAAGGGTGGTGATGATGATGAGGGGCAGAGAGATGAGCCGGTTCCTTAGACAGATACAGGGCAAGTAAGTATGGAACATGAGAGAGGAAGAAAGAGAGTTACTTGCTAGGGTTGAGGTTAGGAAATGTTATTCTGGTTGCATTTTAACCTATACCCAGTTTGTGTTGCTCAGTACGATGCAAATAATGAAATAAATTAAATAATGATTACAATAGTTAAAACAGCTAAACATAAACATTTTTTGCTGTAAAATGCCACATGCAGTAGTAGCTAATATTAAGAAATATGTTGTGCTTTTGCTTTAAAGTTTTGGTAACACTACAGTTAATGCTTACAAACTTTGAAGACTTTCAATACAGAAGATACATTTGTAATGGTGTATTTTCATTAAAATGAAGTATTATTATTTTTGCAGTAAGAATTAATTACTGCATAAATTAATTAAGATTATTAAGTAATACATTAATTCTAATTTTAAGATGTGCTGTTTTATTTCATGGTCTGGGTGAATACTCGATTCTGATTGGCTGGAAGGTGTAGGTTAAAAAGTCTTAATTTACCTAGGAAAGACATTCCGGTCAAACTGCCTGATGATAGTTCTAAATTATTGCGCTGGCTCAAACGGTAGTTGTAACCATGGAAACGGAGACTCAACGTTATTTCAGTTTATTTATCACAACGGCAAGACAGACAAAAACATGAGTGATTTTATCACAACTTATTTGGTGAGTATGATAACTTTGAAGACTGGGATGCAGCAGCAGAACAGAATATGAAGAAGAAGAAGAGAGAACAGAATATGAAAAGAAAAAGGAGAATCGACACAAGGAGGTGACACCGGAGGAATTAAACAAATTAGAGGATGACAAGGACGACAAAAACACAAAGAAAACCACGACATGGGCAGTTAAAACACCAAGAGACTTCCTGGCTGACAAAGACATGGACATCAACTTTGAAAGCTACACTGCCCCTACTCTAACTGACATTTTGCGACCCCACAGGAGCTGCACGCTGCATTGCAGAGCATGCAGGGGCAAAAGGCTCCATTTTGCGTTTTATGTGTCTGTCCGGTCGACCAAGGAAGGGGGAGAATACAGTGTTGCCAGGTTGAGGAGTCTGAGAGCCCGTATTCAACGCCATTTAAGTGGCATCAACATCATTAGTGACACTAAGTGTTCAAGACCAGTAATGCGATTTTTAAGGCAATACTGAAAGCGTTACAGAAAGAGTGGGAAAGACACCAGCGTCCACCATCCTCGCATCCCTGAGGCTGATCTTCAGAGAATCAGATGTTCATCTGCGCTGTCTCCCGATACGCCCCCCGGCCTCGTCAGAAAGGTGTGGTTTGACATCCAGCTGTGTTTTGCTCGGCGTGGCTGGGAGGGAAGCCGTGAGCTGACCATGACATCATTCAAAGAGAGGAGGAGAAAAATCATCGAAGACGTCTGTACAATAGCTATATTCTGATAATAATGTAGAACCCCTCTTCTGTCCTCATTAATATAACCTCATGTGTTTATTATTGTTTCTTTCAGGTGGGTCTGTCACGGGTTTACACCAACCACAGCTGTCGGTAGTCTCTCTGACGAAACTCGCCAGATCATGTCAGTGACGGGACATCGCTGTGAGAGCAGCCAGCAGGCTTACTGGGCTCTGTCAGTACAGGAAAGACAAGAATGGAGCAACATTTTGTCATCTCCCAATGTCCCAAGCAGTGGTCATGGCGAGCCACAAACTCTAAATCTCCGTCCATCAAATGCCGCTATCAAATTTTACAATTAATGGGAATGTAGCATTTAATTTGAAATAATATAGTTAAGTTACCTCTGGCATACTGCCATTGCCTGTCTTTAGGCTATTTGCTTGCTTTCGTTTCTACACATTTGATGATCAGAGTGAATGATTGATAATATTTAATGTAATAAAAACGATTTAGGAAACTATCTGTGGACTTTGATTCCTTGAAACAAAATTTCGCATCAACCTCTGGACACACAAGCGGTAAGTAGTAAACTGGCCTTCTGAAATTATACTTTGTATCACGTAGCCTTCATCTCACTTCCCTTCACTGATCAACTGCTGCCGTCGAGTCGCTCTGCCAACGTTGCTTGGCAACGCCTGCATACGGGTGTTATGGAAGTTTTCAATCGCTTCCTTCCTAATACCTCTAATGAGCAATGAAATAGAGAACTTTACTTTTTCTGCCGGCCGGCTAAGTTTTTATTGTTCCTTGTGTTGCACCCTCAAAATGAACAGCCAAAAACCACGTCCATCTTCGTTTCTGCAACTTTTTAATCCATCCAAACGGTCCACGGCAAGCATACGTTTTTTTTTAACATGAGCTCATACCAACCCACTTTACTCGTCCTCTTAAAGAGACAGTACCCCCCTCCAAAGGATCAGCACAAACACCGTCAATCCTCAACATACGCAGAAATCCAACCCTGAAACAATAACTACCATATGAATTAACTGCAACACATACAAAGCAAACCATCTCCACACTCCAATCATAACACATGGAAATCACTGTTCCAGTGCGCCACATCCTCCCCCACTAAAAGAAATAAAATGTTAGCAAAACATTTTACTTTAGGTGGACTGTAATAACATTTGCTTAACTTTAAGGTTGCCATTCTGAACACTATTATGTAAATACTAATCAATACACAGTTACGTTACTACAAAACATCAATAACTACACTCCTGGTGACTACCTTAGCATGACTACAGGATTGAAAGCGACTGTTTCTTTTCCTGCTTTGTTGTGTTGTCTTCATTAATCGGTACATTGGTAGGCCTCCCAAGTCCATGAAGTCACATATGGCCATCTACCATTCCAACATACTTGATGTAATATACATTATACATACTTAGACGTGTAGTACTATCAATTACAGAATACCTCTTATGTCACACTATAACATTGTAACACACTTATTTCTGTAAATATTCCTTTTCTATCTACTTATGTGTAGTTTCTCATGTCCTCTTAGTCTCAAGAAATAAATCCCGGAAAATTACTAATAAATTGCAGTACTCCATTATTAAACACAGTAATCCAAACAAGATGAACTTTTCAAATAACATTTTACATTAGACGTTACTGACTGTGACCTTTAGCTGTTGCTGTATTTCTACTTTCTTAGGGATGTAATACTAGGTTTCCCTAATTCCTCATATGTAAGAATACATCTTGGGTGACATGTTCTTGTAGAACGTCTCGCCCTTTCAACATCATGGTCGTCTTCTGAAGATGCTGCATCATCTTGACAAACTTGGAGTTCTGGTTCAGGGACTTCTGAGTCTGAATTCAACTCCTGCTCCTGAATATCCTCCACGTGTTGTAACTCCTCTGTTTGACAATAATCACGTGTGATACTGTTTCCATCCTGTGGCTGGCTCCTTTCTTCATGAATGAGTTTCTCAGCCTGGTGTCCTATCCCCGCGTGTCGTCCTTTGGTAGGCCTGAATACAGGGGCCTGTGGATCAAGGTGTGTGTTTTGACTCTGTCTAGGCACCCACATCGTGTATTCCTCCTCACTTGAACTCTCAGAATCTTGAACTTGAGCCTTTGCTTTCGGTTTTTGTGTGATTTTCCTTTCTCTCTTTCTGTCCTTATTTAGGTGCTTGGTATCATGTACATCAACAAGGTAAGGACAAGGTAATAGAAGATTTCGGTGTAGAGTTCTCTCTCTACCTTCTCCATCCAGAGGTTTCACAACATACACTGGACCGTTTGTTCCTCTTCTTTCTTTGACTACATGTACTTTGTTTTCCCAGTAAGCACGTATCTTTCCTGGTCCTCCTCTTTCAGATAGGTTCCGGATCAGTACATGGTCTCCATGTTCAAGAACAGAACTCCACGCTCTCTGGTTGTAGTTTTTTTGTCCTCTCTCACCAGCTTTTCTCATGTTTTCCTGTGCAATGTTATATGCTTGCTGCATTGACTCTTGCCATTTCTCTGCATATCCAGAATGACACTGTGGATTTGCTTGTTCTCTGGGAAACATCAGATCAATGGATAAAGTAGGTTCTCTTCCAAACAACAGGAAAAAAGGAGAAAACTCAGTTGATTCATGAACAGTCGAGTTGTATGCATGAACCACTTTGTTCAGATAGTCCTTCCAGTTAGGTTTTTGTGTCTCCTCCAGTGTTCGGAGCATACTTAACAGTGTTCTGTTAAAGCGTTCTGCTGGGTTAGATTGGGGATGATAAGGTGTTGTCCTTGAATGCTGTATCCCACTGTAGCTTTGTAACTTCTTGAACAACTCATTCTCGAACTCCCTTCCCTGGTCGTGGTGAATTTTGGCAGGGAAACCGAATCTCAGAATGAAGTCATCAAAGATCTTACGTGCGGCTGTCTTACCAGACTTGTTTGGTGTAGCATAAGCTTGAGCAAACTTTGTAAAGTGGTCTACTATTACCAGAATGTATTCTACTCCACCCTTGCTTTTCTCCAAATGCAGATAATCAATGGATATCATTTCAAAAGGTGCTGATGTTTTTATACTTTGCAGAGGTGTCCTTGTTTTTCTGTTCGGTTTCTTTTGTTTCAAGCAACGGCACACCTTTGTCACATAGTGTTCGATTTCCTCCCTCATTTTTGGCCAAAAGAACCTCTCTCTGGCGAGAGATATCATTCTATCAGCTCCTAAATGACCCATTTCTTCATGTAACTGATGATAAATCAGTGACTTTGATTTTTCAGGAACCACCAGCTGGGTTCGTGAGGTTATCCAACTGAAGACGTGGCCACTCCCTCAAAAGGCCTTTCACAGCTGCGGATTCTTTAATTTTGTCTTTGTATCTCAGGCGTTCGTTTTGTTTTTTTAGGGTGATAACTCTGACGATTACGTCATCCTCTTTTTGACCTGCCTGAATACTTTCTACTGGTATAGCTTGAACTGTAGTTTCACATACAGTGTTGAGTTCAGATAGCACCTTCACATTACATGTAACGGCTGAAATCCAGTCAGAGTTACCTGTGTTCAGAACTTGCAGTCCTTCTCCAACCGCTGCAACATCATCTGGTTTACACTCCTCTGTGCATTCTTTCATCAGCTTGATGATTTCTGCTGGGTGGCGGGATAAGAAGTCTGCATCGCGGTTGACAGATCCTGGCCTGTATTTCAGAGTGAAGCGGAAATCAGCTAACTCTGACACCCAACGATGTCCCACAGCGTTTAGTTTTGCAGTCTTCATAATGTATGTTAGAGGGTTATTATCGCTGTACACTGTGAAGTGAGGGGCATGGAAAAGATAGTCTCGGAATCGCTCAGTTACAGCCCACTTGAGAGCTAGGAATTCCAGCTTCCCTGAATGAAGCCTGTAGTTCTTCTCTGCTGGAGTGAGTGTCCTTGATCCATATCCTATCACTCTCAGTGCTCCACCTTGACGCTGATACAATACCGCCCCAAGACCTTCCTCAGATGCATCAACATGTAACACAAATGGCTTCTCAAGATCAGGAAATGCCATTATCGGGGGATCGGAAAGAGTGTCAACTAGTCTTTCCAATACTTGCTGGTGTAGTGCTGTCCACTCAACCGGTTGAGATGGAGGCAACTGAGGGGAACGTCCCTTCTTCATCGAATTCTTCTCAGTCTTTGGGTGGGACAATAACTCATAAAGAGGTTTAGCAATCCTTGAAAAGTCAGCAATAAATGATCTGTAGTAGCCTAGGAAGCTAACCAGGGATCTTACTTCTCTTACTGTTTTTGGTTTTGTTTTCTTCAGTGACTGAACAGTCTCTGCCTCTTTTGGGTTCATCCTATATCCTTCCTCTGAGATTACACGGCCAACATAACACACTTCTCTTTTAAAGAGATCACACTTCCTTGGTCTGAGTTTGATTCCACAGGCTTTTTGTCTCTGTAGCACCTTCCTCACATTACACACATGATGGTCAAAATCCTTACTGAACACCAATATGTCATCAAGGTAGGGTACACAAACCTCGTCTCTCAGGTCTCCAAGGCATCCTTCCATATACCGCTGGAAAGCAGCTGGGGCATTTGTCAGTCCAAAAGGAATCCTGAGCCACTCATACAATCCCCAAGGCGTGATGAAGGCGGTGCATGCTCGGCTCTCTTCGCTGACAAAGCCCTGATGGTATGCTTTACCTTGATCCAGCACAGTGAACCATGAATTTCCTCCAAGATTCTCTAAAATTTCCTGAATTCTTGGGATGGGATGACGATCAGGGTGTGTCTTTTCATTTAGCTGTCGATAATCTACACAGAGTCGGATGGAGGAGTCTTTCTTTCGCACAATCACTATCGGTGATGAGTAGGAAGAGGTTGACTTCTGGATCCATCCTCTACTAAGTAGATCTTGAATATGTTTTTTTACTTCCTGGTAAAGATGACGAGGGATGGAATTGTATGTCTTTGTAACTGGGATGTCATCCTTAAGACGTATTGTCATCTGCAAATCAGGAATGCACCCAGTGTCCCAATCATCCTTAGCAAAAACATCACACTCTTCTCTCAGCACTTGTCTCACCTTGTCTTGCTGCTCTGGTGTTAAATGGGAGAGATCAACTGGTGGATCCCAGAGTTGTTCTTCAGGTTTGCTCCCATTGTCCTTTTCTTCTGTTGTTTCATGACATGTCTTCAGAGCACCATTTCCATTTTCTAACTCACCTACCACATCTGGGGGTTTTTCATCAACATTCTTTACAGAATCAACAGCATATAACCAGCCAAGTACAGTTCTGTTCTGTAGTCTAATATCATCATCTGTGTTGTTTTCAACCACAACTGTGATAGTAGCTTTATCTTCACTGGGTAACTGCACTAGTTGTTGCTTTACCTGTAGTCCAGTAGGCCATGGTGCATTTTCATTAGGCTCCAGTACCACATACTGCTCCTTTAATATGCCCTTGTTGAGTTTTCCACAGACCACTTTCACCATCTTGTGTTTTGGGATGATAACATCAAGTCTTCCCAGCCTTGCTATCTGACTCTCTGAACTACTTTTCTGCTTTTTCAGTACTGAATATACCGCTCTTGCCTTTTTGTGTCCAACATCCAGTGCTGATCCCAGGCTATTCACAAATTTGCTTGTTACTGTTCTGTCAGTAGACATGTTGGTCTGTGCTAACTCTTCAATGACATTGAACCCTATAATTGGTTTTGCAAGTGGGTGGGTGCTTACCAGTATAGGTACCAACAGCTCACTGTCCTTATTTGATGGCAGGCTGAACTTCACTCCTATCCAGCCCTCATAAGGCATCTCTGTCCCATTTGCCGCAGAAAGATCCAATATGCCCTCATCAAGGAGTTCTTTCACTGATCGAATATCAGCATCTGGTAAGTGTGTTTTTTTCCAGTCCATATCGACAATAGACACTTGAGATCCTGTATCCCATAGCACTGTTGTCGGCACCCCTCCAAGATTGCACTGGACAAGACTTTTGCGTCCCACTAGCTTTGCTGTCTTTTCTTGTTTTCGTGACAATGTGCCCTGACTTGATGACATAGCAGCATCATTTAACTTATTACTGGAGATTTCAATTTTACAAGTGCTGGCAGTGGCATCTTTTCTTTTGCGACAACCAATAGCCCAGTGTTCACTGCTTCCACATTTGTAACAGTGAGTACATCTTCCCTCTGGGTTTGATTTTTCACACTCAGCACACTTCCTTGGATTTCGTTTAGCAATATCAGAGTCATTCTGCTTCGTCTTAGGTGGTTTACTGTCTTCTTTATTTGTCCTAGCTTGGCTGAGGCTGGCAACATGTGTGGTGAGATTCTGCAGGGCCTCACAGATTACTTTATTACCAGCGTCAAGTTTCTCAAGGATAGGGTTGGGCTTAGCTATGTGGCTTCTATTTTTCTTTGCGCCACTAACCTGCTCAATTTCAGTCATCTCTTCTTCTTGTATCATGGCCACTTTTACTGCTCTTTGCTTGGTTACAGATGAAAGCTTCCTTCTCCTCTCCACTTCCAGACTGTAGGCGGCACTCATTTTCTCGAGCAACACTTCATCCTGTACAGATGGGTCCTGCAGGTAGTGCTTGATATCCACACGTACAGCATCATCTTGCAAACCTGTCAACAATGTTTGCAAGAATTGGATCTGTATGAGTTCAGAGTTATACTTCAGTCCTACCTTGGCTCTCTCAGATGCAAACAACACTTTCTGTCTGATGTCCATGGTACGGATCAGAAACTGGACTGGGGTTTCCTTTGGCTCTTGGACAGCACGTGTAAGTGAATGATATAGCTCTGTTGCGTCTTTCTCTATGAAGTGAGTCCTGAGCACTTGCCTTAAAGAGCTTAGTGATAGTTCTTGTCTGCTTTCCAGGTAAATTTTAATTTCACTTCAGGTGCAATCGACTGTATTACTGCTTCCATAATCTCACCTTCATCGTAGCCTTTTTTTAGTCCTCGTTCAATTTGTCTTTCAAGGCTGGTGAAGTTCAGTTTGTCCTTTTGTCCCACTTCACCAATTTGACCAATGATCCTGAAATCCTTTCTGTACATGGGATGCAGATTCACCTGGCTTCTGGGCTGTGTTGACTCTCTTTCTGAGCCCAGTAAGCTGCTTGGTCTCTGAGGTGATGAATCCAGTGGAGGTGTAATACCATTTACCCGGTCATTCACACCGGTCTTTGGCTGCACACTCGTCTCCTCTTGACACACCGATTCATCAGTATCATCATTCTCTTTCCTCAAGGTGTCAGTAAAATCATTTGCTGCCAACAACACGGATAGTCCTGAATCCTCTAAACCTGTCACCTCTTCACTCTCCAAGTGACAAAGGATTAGTCTATTCAGTAAACGCCATGATGATTTCACCTCCTCACTTGGCTGAAGTCTTAACTCTTCACTTAATGAACTGAGATCAGCGAGTGACAAAGTTACGAGTTTCTTTTCAATGTCAGTCAGTAATACTTCCCACTCTTTGTCCATTTTCACTTATTTCTTACGTTACTAACAGCTTGAAGAAGTAACGTGCCTTTTGTTTACCTTTCTTGCGTGCGGACCTTCTCATTAAGGCGCTGATTGCTGGAGTCAGCTTCACAAGCTAGCCTCTCTCGTGCACAGCACGTTGTCCTCCCTTTGGTAAGAAAAAAATACTTTTTTTTCGCAACTTGCTTGAACTGGGCGGGAACACCAAAATTTATGTTGCACCCTCAAAATGAACAGCCAAAAACCACGTCCATCTTCGTTTCTGCAACTTTTTAATCCATCCAAACGGTCCACGGTTCAACACAAGCATACGTTTTTTTTTAACATGAGCTCATACCAACCCACTTTACTCGTCCTCTTAAAGAGACAGTACCCCCCTCCAAAGGATCAGCACAAACACTGTCAATCCTCAACATACGCAGAAATCCAACCCTGAAACAATAACTACCATATGAATTAACTGCAACACATACAAAGCAAACCATCTCCACACTCCAATCATAACACATGGAAATCACTGTTCCAGTGCGCCACATCCTCCCCCACTAAAAGAAATAAAATGTTAGCAAAACATTTTACTTTAGGTGGACTGTAATAACATTTGCTTAACTTTAAGGTTGCCATTCTGAACACTATTATGTAAATACTAATCAATACACAGTTACGTTACTACAAAACATCAATAACTACACTCCTGGTGACTACCTTAGCATGACTACAGGATTGAAAGCGACTGTTTCTTTTCCTGCTTTGTTGTGTTGTCTTCATTAATCGGTACATTGGTAGGCCTCCCAAGTCCACGAAGTCACATATGGCCATCTACCATTCCAACATACTTGATGTAATATACATTATACATACTTAGACGTGTAGTACTATCAATTACAGAATACCTCTTATGTCACACTATAACATTGTAACACACTTATTTCTGTAAATATTCCTTTTCTATCTACTTATGTGTAGTTTCTCATGTCCTCTTAGTCTCAAGAAATAAATCCCGGAAAATTACTAATAAATTGCAGTACTCCATTATTAAACACAGTAATCCAAACAAGATGAACTTTTCAAATAACATTTTACATTAGACGTTACTGACTGTGACCTTTAGCTGTTGCTGTATTTCTACTTTCTTAGGGATGTAATACTAGGTTTCCCTAATTCCTCATATGTAAGAATACATCTTGGGTGACATGTTCTTGTAGAACGTCTCGCCCTTTCAACATCATGGTCGTCTTCTGAAGATGCTGCATCATCTTGACAAACTTGGAGTTCTGGTTCAGGGACTTCTGAGTCTGAATTCAACTCCTGCTCCTGAATATCCTCCACGTGTTGTAACTCCTCTGTTTGACAATAATCACGTGTGATACTGTTTCCATCCTGTGGCTGGCTCCTTTCTTCATGAATGAGTTTCTCAGCCTGGTGTCCTATCCCCGCGTGTCGTCCTTTGGTAGGCCTGAATACAGGGGCCTGTGGATCAAGGTGTGTGTTTTGACTCTGTCTAGGCACCCACATCGTGTATTCCTCCTCACTTGAACTCTCAGAATCTTGAACTTGAGCCTTTGCTTTCGGTTTTTGTGTGATTTTCCTTTCTCTCTTTCTGTCCTTATTTAGGTGCTTGGTATCATGTACATCAACAAGGTAAGGACAAGGTAATAGAAGATTTCGGTGTAGAGTTCTCTCTCTACCTTCTCCATCCAGAGGTTTCACAACATACACTGGACCGTTTGTTCCTCTTCTTTCTTTGACTACATGTACTTTGTTTTCCCAGTAAGCACGTATCTTTCCTGGTCCTCCTCTTTCAGATAGGTTCCGGATCAGTACATGGTCTCCATGTTCAAGAACAGAACTCCACGCTCTCTGGTTGTAGTTTTTTTGTCCTCTCTCACCAGCTTTTCTCATGTTTTCCTGTGCAATGTTATATGCTTGCTGCATTGACTCTTGCCATTTCTCTGCATATCCAGAATGACACTGTGGATTTGCTTGTTCTCTGGGAAACATCAGATCAATGGATAAAGTAGGTTCTCTTCCAAACAACAGGAAAAAAGGAGAAAACTCAGTTGATTCATGAACAGTCGAGTTGTATGCATGAACCACTTTGTTCAGATAGTCCTTCCAGTTAGGTTTTTGTGTCTCCTCCAGTGTTCGGAGCATACTTAACAGTGTTCTGTTAAAGCGTTCTGCTGGGTTAGATTGGGGATGATAAATCACTGTTCCAGTGCGCCACACTTGCAAAGAAAAAGATCAGTCCACACCATTCAGTGACAATGGTATGAAAAGATACAAACAAAAGGAACCCAGAGCATTTATACCCGAGGAGGGGGCTTTGTTCTTTGGGTGTGTAATTGGGTGATACAAATGGTTAATGTGGATTGGAGAGTCTGTCAGTCTCGAGACATAAAATTTACCATCACAATTCTCCCTTTTGATTATTAATTAATCACTAACAGAAAACAAACTCAAGAAAAATAAAATAAAATAGATGAAAAGTAAATGAAAGAAAAGGGGGGGGGGAGTAGTCAAGTAATCTGGTACGCTATTTCAGATTTGAAAATATATCATCATGGTAGTTGTTTAGACGAGAGAAAATAATAGCAAAACAAAGAAAACAAAACAACCCAAATTTTTCTTTTTGAAATGTACAAAATGTCATCATCAGAGTCAGAATCTGAGCTGTGGTAATGATCGGAGTGAGGAATATGAAGAGAGGTTGAATTTTGATCAGCATTATTGACGTTGACATGAACATATGTGAAGGAATGAGTCATCTCTTTCATGAGCACATTAGACAGGCATTTCAATACACATGGAATTATGGTGCAGAGTAAAAAGAAAATTACTACATAAGGGATTATCATTGTTAAAAACCATGCTAGCCATCCTTGGCCCAAAGACTTCAGCCAAGAGAACCATGAGTCATTTACTACAGGAGAGGTTTGAATGGCATCTTGCATATGTTTGACAATGTTCTCATATTTGGCGGAGTGGTTGTCTTCAATTCCAGAGGTCAACGTGACAGTGTTTACATCTGACAGTGTGTTAAGTAGGGCGTCATGTGGGTCTGGTGACCCATTTACTATGACTGTGAGTTGTCTGTACATATCAGAACTTGGATATTTAATTCCACACCAATACGTGCCTGCATCAGTTGGTTTGACATCAGAGATGGTGATCTGGGCTCCGTTGGAATTTGGAAGTTTTGTTATTGTGAAGCGGGGACCTCTGTTTGGAGCAATGGTTTTGTCAGAGGTGGCAATGATCAAATGCCAATCGTGTGGGACGCAGGGGTCTCTGCATAGGTATTTGTCATACTTGGCATAATATGCCTGAACCCATCCTGATCGCCAAATTTCAGGGTAAACGAGGCAGGTGAATGTTGTACTTTGTCCTTCTGTCAAAGTGACAGTTATGGCAGGTTTGTAGGTTTAAGCCTCCATCAGCTGAGCCAAACATGACAGCATCAGAATCAGGTGATGCATAGTGTAGTTTAGTGGAACACTTCTAGTTGGTGTTTGTTGAATCCACAGGGCCAATTCCACATGTCGTCCTCTTTGGCGTCTGTGCGTCCTTGCACCGTCCGTTGTCTTTGGCCTCTGCTCGTCCTTGCACCATCCGTCGTCTTTGGCCTCTGCTCGTCCTCGTGTCGTCCGTCACCGTCTGTTCTCGTCTGTCCTCCTTGGCCTCTGTTCGTCCTCACACCGTCCGTCCTCGTGTCGATCAGGTTGGCAGCTGGGCTCCTCCATTTGCTCGGGGATCTTCCTGCAGTGGATAGCGTGAACCAACGTTGCCCTGTCAATGGTATGCGTCGTCAGAATGGACCTCGTCATCATTTGGAATTCCAGTGCTTCCTTCTGAAGTCGTTTCTCACCAACCAGGTTGGACGTCTGCAGAGAGAGAGAGAGAGAGAGAGAGAGAGAGAATAAGTTTTTGCAATATTTTAGAGTGCCATTTTCTCATTCAACAGCATCTCTACTGGTGGGGTGGTATGCACAATGTTGTCTGCGGTTAATGGTAAGAAATTCTCTAATTTGGGTTATTGCAGAATTGACAAAGTAAGAGCCATTATTGCTGCTCAGTTTTGGTGTCGTTGAAGTTCCCAGATGGGGAGTAATCTCTGTTAGCAGAGCCTTTGCTACCACTTGGCTACTCTTGTGTTTTGCTGGAAATACTTAAATCTATTTTGACCACATGTCAACTATTACTAAGCAGTATTTCTCTCCTTCTGCTGGATCACAGTTCTATGGTCTGTCTGGTGATGGGTGAGCGATGTGTGCGATTGTTTTGGTTTTACCTGTTATGCGTTGCACAAACCATACGTGACTGACAACACTTCTGCTGCATGAACTGAAAAACCTTTGGTGAACCTGTGTTGGGGTATGGCATCCATCATCCCCTCTTTTGACACATGGTCCAACCGATGTGTCAATTTCGCAAAATGAGGGAAAAATTGTTTAGACACTAATCAGATATAGCCAGCCTGCTACATGGTCCCCAAATTGTGGCTCACGGAGATCAAGTGAGGAAGAGATGGCAGGTGTTGGAACAAGTAGTATATGCGATAAAGTTCATAGGAAAGAGAGGACTGAGCCACATAGGACAGCAATCTGAGGCAGCGTACACTCCAGATGACCACAGCATTGACCACGGCAACTTTCTAGAGCTCATCATTCTACTAGGGAAATATGATGTATGTCTGAAGGAACATCCCACTGAGTGCATAGAAAAAAGTAATAAGATACACCAGTCACAGGCTCGGGGTCGCGGTGCTGCTGTACCATTTTTATGCAAAACCACTGTGAACACTGTAATTTCTACAGTGAAGTGGCTAATTCAGGAGACCTTTGCAAAAGAAGTTCCTGAAAGTGTGATATTCTCAGTGCAGATGGATACAACCCAGGACATTACGTCTCATGATTCTGAGATATGTTACAGATGCAATTCAGGAAAGGCTTCTTGCAGTGGTTAAGTGTGAGGCATCCACTGCCCAACATTTTGTCCAGATGCTGACTAATGTGATGGAACATTTTAATCTGGACATCAGTAACTATGTCAGTAATTCTACAGATGGTGTATCAAACATTCAAGGTCAGTACAGAGGCTTCTCCACACTCCTAACATCCAAAGCCCCAAACCAGGTACATGCTTGGTGTTATGCACATGTGCTGAACCTAGTTCTGGCTGACACAACTGAAGTGGCCATATCCAGTGGGTCCCTCTTCCCCCTCATGAATGAGATTGCTATGTTCGTTCGTGAATCGTATCAAAGGATGAACGTGTAGGAACAAAGATGCCAGGGCACTCGACACAGACGTCTCTCTACTATCGGAGAGACAAGGTGGTGGGCCAAAGATGTAGCCTTGAAGAGGATCTTTGGGTCATTTAGAAAACCAGACCAGGCTTTATACATTGATGTCCTCATGACACTCAGCGTCTTTCAAGGTCAGGCCACTTTAAAAACTGCAGTGTGCATAGAAAAAAGTAATAAGATACACCAGTCACAGGCTCGGGGTCGCGGTGCTGCTGTACCATTTTTATCCAAAACCACTGTGAACACTGTAATTTCTACAGTGAAGTGGCTAATTCAGGAGACCTTTGCAAAAGAAGTTCCTGAAAGTGTGATATTCTCAGTGCAGATGGATACAACCCAGGACATTACGTCTCATGATTCTGAGATATGTTACAGATGCAATTCAGGAAAGGCTTCTTGCAGTGGTTAAGTGTGAGGCATCCACTGCCCAACATTTTGTCCAGATGCTGACTAATGTGATGGAACATTTTAATCTGGACATCAGTAACTATGTCAGTAATTCTACAGATGGTGTATCAAACATTCAAGGTCAATACAGAGGCTTCTCCACACTCCTAACATCCAAAGCCCCAAACCAGGTACATGCTTGGTGTTATGCACATGTGCTGAACCTAGTTCTGGCTGACACAACTGAAGTGGCCATATCCAGTGGGTCCCTCTTCCCCCTCATGAATGAGATTGCTATGTTCATTCGTGAATCGTATCAAAGGATGAACGTGTAGGAACAAAGATGCCAGGGCACTCGACACAGACGTCTCTCTACTATCGGAGAGACAAGGTGGTGGGCCAAAGATGTAGCCTTGAAGAGGATCTTTGGGTCATTTAGAAAACCAGACCAGGCTTTATACATTGATGTCCTCATGACACTCAGCGTCTTTCAAGGTCAGGCCACTTTAAAAACTGCAGTGTGTGTCAAAGTTAGAGAATGCTTAGAGGCGCTGATGAGGTATGACACAGTGTTAACTGCTCAACTTTTCTTGCGGATTTTTGAGATTACAACACCGTTGTCAAAATACCTACAGTCAAGTTGACTAGATCTCTTAAGTGCACACAGGATGGTAATGGCAACTCAAGATTCCATGAAGAACATGGCAAAATATTTTAAGTCAGTTAAGCAAGCTGCTGATACCTTCGTCCAGTGGGCAAATTCACAACTCATGGTGGAAGAGGACTGTGAGCTTGAATTGGAGGCAGAACTTCCACAGAAAAGGAAGAGGAAAAGGAAGATGATGGCCTGTGAAGCGACAAGAAGTGATGAGACTCTCACAGATGCAAACAGAGCCTATGAAGTTGATGTCCATAACCAGATTATGGATACAATCACAGAGAGCATCCACAGGCGTTTTCTGACCCATGGTACACTCTATGCCAAATTGGCTCTTCTTAATCTGAGAAACTTTGCTCGTCATCGCCAGTGTCATCAGATGCTCTGCCTGATTCTGCATTTCATGCAAAAATGTTTGCTCAGGTTTGATAGCAGAGCAACAGCTGTCAATTCCCAGTCTGAGTTAAACTGTCAGGCAGCTCAGTGGCCATGGCTTAAAATGTCTGCACTTGAAGAGTACAAAGTCAGGATGGTAGAGGATGGCTGTGATGATGAAGAAGAAGACACAGATGTACTAAACAAACAGTGCACATCTTGTAAGGAATGCCCAGTCTGTTACTATAAAATTCTGAAACGCTGCAACCTCTTCACAGATGCCTATCATATACTTGGCTGGGGATACAGGTTCCTCCTTACTCACTCCTCCTCCGTAAGCCCCAATTGGCTCGTGATTGTGCTCAGTCAGTCATTGGTTGCCTCTAAGTCAAGGTTTCATGTCACCACTGGATATAGTTCTTTCAAAAGGGCTTCACCATAAAAGAAAACTGTACAAGACAAAATATGTCCATACCCTGTATTTACCCTTACACAAGCGCATTATAGTACTGTTTTAAATCCCTCAGTAACCCTGTACCAATTTAGTACCAGTATACCAAACAAGCCTATTAGGTTCTTTTTTTTTTTCAACAGGTTACATTGCTATTTTCATGAACAAGGATCTTGGGATACTTCAACTTCTCTGCAGGATACTTATCCCTGACCCTGAGAGATAACTCCACCTCTTTTTAATTGAGAATCATGGGCTCTGAATTTTAGGGAGCTGAAATTCTTTCCAGCATCGTCATGCTGAGCTGTGAACTCCCCCAATGCGTGCTAAATGCCAAGGCTTGAAAAAGCCAACAGAGCTACATCATCCACAAAAAATAGAGATGCAAAGATATGGCTCAATTCAATTCAGTGTTATGGTCCTCTTGCTCTCTTAGGTGCTGACCTTCCTTCTTCCTTATCTGTTTTTCCTGCTCTTTCCTCTTTCTGTCTTGTGTCTGTGGGCGGGAGCACCAACTCTATGTATCCTCCCAGAAGCAGTCGGGGCTGCCCCAGTTTCTCCTGCACACCTGACCATCATCAATCATCAACCACAGTATTTAACCTGGACTCTCCTTCCACTCATCACCTGATTGTTAATCTACATTGTACTGTAGTGTGATCAAGGCCATCAAACTTTGGAACTTGCCCTTTTTGACCAAATCTTGCCTGTTTTTCATGTGTCCTTTTCTCCTCTGCCACAGAACCTTTTCCGGTGTGCCTGCTACGTTCATGCTGACAAATTCTGCGGTGCTCTCGCCTTCAACATTTCAACATTAAAGAATAATTCTGTTTGCCATATCCCAGTGTGTGTGTCCAACAATTGAGTCCTTTGCACCCACCCTTTGTGACATTCAGACTCATTTATATAGTGCCAGATGACAACAAATGTCCTCTCAAAGAACTTGAAAGATATCGTTCATCCATTCATCTTCTATACCCGCTTAATCCAACTCAGCGTGTGTGTCTGTGTGTAGACTCTAACAACATTAAAAAAACATCCACAATCACACTCATTCCAAAGGGTCAATTGAGAGAAGATATAGTCCAATTAAAGCCAATTCTGATACAATTTGTTGTAATAATTGCATCCTTTTCAAACTAAACACCCTCCTCTCCTCATTTCTGCCTTAAAGTCCTGTCCATGTACACCTCCAACAGAATAAGTCACAGGGGGCAGGGGTGGCGAACTCCAATGGGTACAGTAAAATGGTAAATGGACTTGTACTTGTATAGCGCTTTTCTAGTCTAGCTGACCACTCAAAGCGCTTCACTACATGCCGCATTCACCCCACTCACACACATTCATACAGCACGTCTTAGGATATAACTACGTGCTTTCTAAGCATTCACACACATTCATACCCCCAATGATACACTGGGGGAGCAACGTGGGGTTCAGTGTCTTGCCCAAGGCAAGGACGCTTCGACATGTATCCTGGGGAAGCCACAGTCGAACCACCGACCTTCCGATTGGTGGGCGACTGCTCTTCCTCCTGAGCTACAGCCGCAACTTTTTGCCAAGGATGAGGACCCCATGCTCTGCAGCACCCTTGTGTAAGGCACAATCCCTCGAGGGACACAGTTGTAAGTCAGCTCCAAGTTCATAAACTGTATGTAGACTGGATGATCGAACATCCATGACCCCCTTAGTTATTCCACTTGGGTGAAGATCTAGTCCACTATTCCATGTTCTGGGTCAAAACCAACTGTTCCTTCTGAATCCAAGGTTTGACAAGATTTGGATCACAAAACTTATCTGCCACTCCACATAATTTGTCCAAGGCCTTAATGTGACATTTTAAATCCATCCATCCACCCATTTCCTATACCGTCAATCCATCAGTCGGGTAGCGGGTGGGCTAGAGCCTATCCCAGCAGTCATTGGGTGAAAGGCGGGGTACACCCTGGACAGGTTGCCAGTCCATCACAGGGCCACAGGACATTGGAAATCACCTCAGCAAATGACAACTTAAATGTAGAATAGAAGAGAAACTCTTGAAGGTGTGCATTTAAGATCTCAGGGACAGGGGCCTCCGTCAAACGTTCCTAATTTGACCCAACTAACCATTTGAATTGTTTATGTGTTTATATTTATGCATTTAGCAGATGCTTTTATGAAAGCAAATTTACCAGGTCCCACTTCTATTACTCTTGTGCTCAGGGCCTGTTCTTGAGTTGCGTGATTAATGCAACCGTACGGTCTTTCAGACTTCTGGATATCAGCACTTCTTCAATCTGTAGCCTGTAAGTTGGTGTAGTGGTATCATTGCTGCCTTTGCAATGGGAGCTCTGTGCTTCAATTCCCAATCAGGTTGTATAACAATAATTAATATGAGCAAGGGACATGGAATTAAAACCACGCCTGCTCATTCATCACAGAAATTAACAGCCAGGACATACCGATAACAAAGTGTGTGTGTACATCTTCACAGACCCATTTGTTTTGTATTGTTTTACAGTTCTTTTGGTCACTCCTAAAGCTATATATCCATATAAGGAAAGATAATGAAATTGCCAGTTATCTAGAAGCAAACTGTCCTCTATTTTCTTGTTTTCCACTCTGTAGCTCTTTAGATTATTTCTGCTCTTTTTTTCATTACATGACTTCATTTTTGATTTGTTACTCTTCCATCTTTCTTGTGGTGTCTAAATAATTTTTTTTGTGAATGTTATACACATACTCGAACATCTCTTGCTTCCATCCAGCACATTGAACCTGATGCAATTTTTGTATTGGTAGCTGTAAATGTACTGTACTTATATAGCACTTTTCTAGTCTAGCTGACCTCTCAAAGTGCTTTTACACTACAAGCCACATTTACCCATTCACTCACACACTCATAAAGCACTACAGGCAACTCAGTGCTCTCTTTTCTCTATCATACACCAATAAACGCATCGCTAGGCAACGTACAGTGTCTTGCTCAAGGAAACTTCAACATGTGGTCTTGGGAAGCCATGAGTCAAGCCACCAACCTTCCAATATGTAGATGGCAGCTCTTTCTCCTGAGCTATAGCTGACCCTTTTGTAGTTTCATTTGACTAGATTTCTCAGTAATGACTGCCATTTTGAGTTTTTTCCCTATTTCTTCCATTCTCACACGCACATCCAGACATACTTACACTGATGGTTGTTTGTCTTTCTTGTGTTTTGTAGTTTCTTGTATATATTTTGTACACATTGTGGTAGCGTAGTAGCAGTAACAGTAGTGTTAATTAACTGAAGTATCATTGAATAGGTATCTATCCCAAATTCAAATGCAGAGGCCAACAGACACTAAAGACTGATCATATTATTTTCTTATTAGTTCCTGACTTTAGGTGGTGCCTTGCAATTAATGATTTTCATTGATAATTGCCCTGAAAATTAATGAAGATCCTTGGAAAGTTATCTATAATTGCTAACAACTGAGCTAGGTTGTTCATATCCCCTACAAGAAAAGCAAACATAGAATGATAAGATATAATTTAATATAGAATCTTGGATCTCGGCATTTTGCATTACAAAACAAATCTAAATACATCTTGTCTTATTTTTACATCCAGACCATTTTTACAACTAGACCAGGGTATAGTTATTATTTAGATCCTTCCTGGGAAAGAAAGGCCAGACCTTGAAATGGTTTAATCAATAGAGGAATGTTTTCTGTAATGAAGTGTGTCAGCTACTTAACAGGACTAAAACCTTCATTAAGTCAATGAGGAGGGGAGAATTAAACTTGAGGCCCATCTGAATAGTCACGCAGCCTTATTGACTGGTCAGAAGATGAGGTGAATGCCGAACACCAGCATGGTCAATCACACATGCAAACACATACTGGCCAAGATAGGGAGTAAATATCAATAAACAGACACATACAAATGAAGAAAAGATACACTATCAAATTCTGTGATGCATGAACAAATTGGGTCAGGAGTACATTAAATGAAGTCAGAATCAAATAATAGACTTTCAAAAATTTAAAGTCAAAAGCCATCAGAAAAAACCCAAGTCAAGATCCATCTGCTGTGCATGCTGTTTTTTTAACATTGTGTCAGGTCAGCAGAGGTATTTATAGTTGTCGAAACACTGTGGATGTTGGAACCATCTGTTATTCTGAGAGTTATTGTAGAAATAATCATAAATTCTGGCTAGATATTTGAGCTTCAGAGTTCATTCTTAGTTTGGTATTAGTTTTGCTATTGCTTTAGGTGTACTTTTTTCTCATCACTGGAGAACAGCTTGCTGTAAATAAAAAATCTCTCAAGCATAAAGACACACACCTGGTGAAGAAGGCTCAACAGTGGCTGCACTTCCTGCAAGTCCTCAGGAAGAACAATCTGGACAAGAAGCTGCTGCTGCTGGCCTTCTATCACTCCTCTGTGGAAAATGTACTCACATACTGTCTGGGTGTGTGGTACATTGGCTCCACATCTGAGGACAGGAATTCTGTGCAGAGGGTCATCAACACCGTACAACACCGCTTCTGGTCAATTAAGTCCCACACCAGCAGACTTACAAACAGTGTCTTCCCCTGGGCCATACGGAGTGCACATAAACACTGGCATGACACATTTAATTTTTGTCTCTGCTGTGTGTGTGAATATGTAAATATGTATGAACAGATGTGTATATCGGTGCATATGTATATATGTACCTGTCTCCTATATTTAAATATATATATAAACATATGCGTGTGTGTACATGTATATATGAATATGCATCTTCATTATTTGTATAATTCCTTTATACTTTACTCTTTTTATTTAATTAAATTTTTTTTTTTTTCGGTGCACAAACCTATGTGGAGCTGTCTATTGAAACAGGGACATTAGCCTTGATGACAGCTTTAAAAGTTTTATCTAGATAATTTCAATGTGAATAATATGTTGAAAATAATGATCAGTCATTAAAAAAGAAAATGACAGTATCTTTACTGTACATTTGCTTTAGGCTATTTTCACTTGTGCATTTATCCACATGTGGTCCCCTATATGGCAACACATTCTCACTTCCAACTTCATCAACACACAGGGTATTCCTTTGACATAATTTCATGCTGCACAGAAAGCTGCTTTTCAGCTGTAGGATGCCACTTAACCCTCTGCAGGGCTAATAGCAGCATCAGGTGCACTAATGGTAAACACTGAGTGGCAGTCGTATTTATTATTGTGCTCACTTACAAACATGTGACATAGACTGTGTAAGGATGTCACAGGATGTTCATCTTCAAAGTTTAAGCCTCATCTCTGAGTCCAAAGGCACTGCTGTTTTTTTTCTCTCATAATTTTGTCTAAGTAAAATAGTTCAAAATTTAGAAAAGCATCAAATATTTTAAATATTTTTTATCTATAACCACTATAGATAAAAAAAAAAAAAATAAAATACATTGTATTGCCAAATATTTGGCAGACTTTTTTCAAGTTGTCATAGCAACACGTCCCAACACTGTTATGGAACATCTTGGCAAAGTCTGACTTTACAAAAGTGGCACTTTAGGGGTACCCCCTGAGTGCCACAGAGAGAGTGTTTTGTGAACTGGAAAACTGGAAGCTTTAATCCAGTACTGTATATTCACATAAATAAACATACACATTCTTGACACTAAATAATAACACCAACTGATCTGCATATGAGAGTGGTTTGATACACAAGCTCCCAGTTTCTCAGAATCCCCCCCCTCTCACACGCACACTACATAGAGCTCATATCCAGAAAAGCTGGTCATTACTCTCACTGTCTTCACTCATCTTTCACCACCTCCCTCTCTCTCTCTCTCTCTTTGATCTTTCTCATTGGACTCATCACTCTGCATTCTCTGCAGACAAAGAGCAACCACAGGATGACAATCACATTAGAGCACACAATCTATTTATGGCTTTGCCTCATATTTCAACTCCATTATTTTTTTCTCTCTCTTTGTTTCTCTCTCACACGCACACACACATAAAAGATAACACAAACTCCTTTTTCTGTTCTCTTGTACTCTGTGATAATATAAACACAGGGTCTTTAGTCATAATGAGTTTTTAATGAAAAATGAATTATTTACTCTGGCTGGAGGACAGAAGCTGAAAAAACAAAGAAAGGCAGGTTAAAAGCTTTGAAAACAATGCTGTAGTAAAGTCTATTACTGTATATTTTACTTTGAGTTTGGGTCTATATATGTAAATTACGACAAACATTTTTTAATGAAAAAAACCCCAACCTTTTAATTGATTTGTTTGGCCCATTTTCCTCTAATCTCTTGTGAAGTCAACTGCTGAGCAGGTTTAGAAGTCACCAGCAGAAGATTAATTGCTTTTGACAGTTTTAAAATGTACTGTGCAGCTTTCTTCTGGAGACTTAACAGGTGCCTCTGTCATAAGAAGTGCCAGGTAGTTAAATGTCTATCTATCAGAAACAGACCAAAGCCCTTCATATTGGCCAGTAAACTGTTTTTTTAGGATTACATAACTGCACTATAGATACACTTCTCTCTTGTTGCAAATTGTTTGCTGCAAATTTTGTAGTTTTAACAGTTATTCCATTTATTTATAGGCACATTAAGTCAAGTAGAGCTTTTTTGTAATCTCAGCAAAATACATTAAAAAAACATAGAAGCGACAGAAAATGTCTTCCTGGACCATAAGATGCAACATGCAAGGCAAACAGCACAAACAATATATACCAGAAGTGAAAAATGGAGATAAGGGGGGAAAGGGGAGGTAATAAGTATAAATTATAAATCCACTACATAAACTAAAGTATCATAGTATTTTACATATGCGTAGGACTTACAGAAGGAGGGACACATCAAGGAGGCAGGGACACAACCTTGTGTGTGCCAGTGTCATGTGTTGAATGAAAATCAGTAGTCATGAGGTAGCTTATTGGAACTGTGCTAACATTCAAAAGTTTTTTGAACAATACAACTATAACAATAAATGGTTTACCTATTTTATATTGGGTGGGGACAGCCAAGTGGGTTTTAATCTGGTGTCTGGACAGTGTGTTTAGTACCAGTTAAAAGCACTAATGCTGGGTGGTGTAGTCAGTACTGAGCAGGGAATGAGTAACATTGATATTGCTGAAGTAAGCAATAAGTTCTTTAGGTTTCTTAAGATTAAGAATGTTGTCAAAAAATCATTTGGAGACATCTCAGACTCCAAATGGCTGTAATATGCTGATAATAGTGCTCCTGGACCTTTTTCATGTTCTATGATTGTATATCCACTCAACATCTATAGTGGCTAGATTCGTCTCTGTGTCAATGTTTTTCAATTTCTTAACCTTTTTCAATACAACAGTGGTATCCTGGATATATGCAAGAAGTGAGGACAAAAAAGGTTTAATAAAAAGGCAACACATCTTGATATTGGTTCAATAACACTGTCATCGTCTTTTTTACCAATATTGACTAAATGGCCTATAATTAATAATGTCTTCATCTTTCAAGATAAAGTGTTCACAAAAATTAAAGGTTGTACTGTGGGAGTGTGTTGTTGTCCCTCATATGCAGGCCTATGTCTGGGTAAGTGGGAAGAGGATTTTGTGTTCAATAATGATGTTTTTGTTAAATACATTGTTTGGTGGGGGTGATGTATTGACGACTTTGTTTGGTGTCATCAGGTTCAGAGAACGAATTAGTTAGATCATGCTTTTTTGAATAATGTTTATCAAAAAATCAAGCTGACACTTGATTGCAGTATGAACAGCATCAATTTTTTTAGATTCAATCCATTTATATAGCGCCAAATCAAAGATAAAATCCAATTCAAGACAATTAGAATACAGTTTATTGTAATACAGTCACAATCCAATCAAATTCAATTAATTCAATTCAAAATTAGTCCAATTCATACACATAAAGTTCCTTTCTAAGGAAAATGAACAGATTGAACCAAAAATTCTCTTGACCCTGTCCTGAGTATGTACGAGGCAACTGTGGAAAGAAAAACTGTGGGAAGTGTTAAAAGGAAGAAATTTCTGGTAGAGCCAGACTCAGGAAGGGTGGCCATCCACCTTGACCAGCTGGGGTTTGAGATGACAAGAAATATGGGACAATAAAAAAACCATAACACGAGGTAATCCAAAGGCAACAACTTCAGTTTTGTCTGAATTTAGGAGCAGAAAGTTCTGAGTCATCCAGATCTTTATGTCTCTACGACATGCTTGTAGTCTAACCAACTGATTGGTTTAATCTGGTTTCATAGATGGGTATAGCAGAGTATCATCCGCTTAGCAATTTGTCTAATAAGATTACCTAAATGAAGCATATAAAGTGAAAGTTGGTCCACGCATAGAACCCTGTGGAACTCCATAACTTACTCTGGCGTGCAAGGAAGATTCTTTGTTTATAATAACAAACTGGAATCTATCAGATAAATATGACTTTAACCAGCCTAATGCAGTTCCTTTAATCCCAATAATTTGTCGTAATTGTTGTAAAATGTTGTAATCAATCGTATCAAATGCAGCAATGAGATCCAACAAGACAAGCACAGACACAAGTCTGCTATGAGAGGCTAAAAGGAGATCATAGGTAACTTTCACTTGTGCTGTTTCGGTGCTATGATGTACTCTGAATCCTGACTGAAACTGTAAATAATCACAAAGTTGAGCTGCAACAATTTTCTCGAGAACTTTAGACATAAAAGGTAAATTGGATATAGGTTGAAAATTAGCTTACACTCCTGGATCAAGACGATGTTTTAAAGTAAAGGTTCAATTACAGCAACATTACAAGTCAGTGGTACATAGCCTGTCAACCAAAACAGACTGATCAAGTCCAATATAGAAATATTGATTAAGGTGAAAACCTCCTTGAGCACTGGTTGAGATTGGGTCTGAAATATGAGTTGATGGTTTATAAGAGACTATTGCTGTTGTTAGCTCAGAGAGCTTGACTGGACAACATTTTCTTTCCAACTTTCTTGCAATCTGCTTTAAAACATGCAGCGGTGAATTACCAAGGAGCCAGCTTCTTCTGACTGATTGCCCTCATTTTCAAAGGGACAACATTGTCCAACGAAATTGTAGTGCTGTCAACAAGACAATCAAGTTCTGTGGGAGTAAAGTTTAGGCAGTTATCCTCTGTTGTTGTACATGGTAGTGAAAAAAATTGCAATGGAATTATTTCTTCAAGTATGTTTACAGCATTCTCTGATAGACACCTATTAAGAATAAATTTCTTCACGGATGCTCTGAAGTCAAGTAATGTAAACTCAAAATTTATCAAAAAATGGTCAGATAAGACAGGGTTATGAGGAAAAACAGTTAACTGTTTACTTTCAGTACCATAAGTCAGCGCAAGATAAAAGGTATGATTGAGAGAGTGAGTAGGTCTCTGTACACTTTGAGAAACTACAATGACTTTATCTGTACTCAGCATTATTTGAGATAAAAGATCTGAGAATTCAGGCAGAAAATCTGAATAAGGGCCAGGTGGATGATACACAACAACAAATAGAAGAGGTTTTTGTGATTTCCACATTTGGTGGGAAAAGCTGAGAGTCAGAGATTAAAAAAAGCTCAAACTAATCTTGGGTATAGGGCTGATTAGTAACCCTGATCTGAAGATTCTGCCTGTGTTTCGAGGAATGTAAAAATTTAAGAAGCTAGAGGAAGTTGATTCATTAATGCTGACACGATCCCCCTGCTGTAGCCAAGTTTCTGTAAGACAAAATATATCAATGTGATCATCACCTATCAAGTCATTCACTAACAAAGACTTGGAAAGAAGAGATCTATTATTCAGCAATTGATTTATTGATTTATTTAATTTGCGTGGTCTGGGAGCAGACATAGTAATTTGGGGGTTTTGGAGGGGTAGCAGCAGGTGGTAAGCTGCAGAGAAGTGTGTAAGACTACAGCTCTGCATCCTGGTCTCAACCCTGTGTTGTCCTGTTTTTGAATGACTAAGAAATTAAGTCATATTTCTATATGTGAGAGTCGCTCCTTCCAAAATTAGATGGATGCCATCTCTCCTAATTACCCTAGGTTTTCCTTAGAAAGATTTCCAATTTTCTATGTAGCACACTTTGTTTGCTGGACATCATCTAGACAGCCAGCGGTTGAAGGACGACAGGCAGCTAAACATGTCATAACTGGTCTGATTGGCATAACCGGGTGTCCTTACTGCCAACATGAATAACAATTTTATTGTATTTACAACTATCCTTAGCCAGCAGTTTTAAATAGAAGCCCCTAGAATACATTTGACTATGGTCACTGATGTCTATAATGCCACATTTATGACTATGGAGCCTCCAAATACCAGGGTTTTTTCCTCAGTGGGGGTATCACTGAGTGGAGAAAATCTATTAGAAATGCAGACAGGGTTGTGGTGAACTATATGCTTGACTTTGAGCCTATGCCTCCTTTTCTTGACTGTTACCAAGCCAGCAAGGGGTCCCCACTGCTCATGAAAAGCTGGGGGACAACTAATGGGATTAACTAGTGGCTCCTCACCAGCTGGTATCAGGTGTTTTCAACAGCGCAGAGCTGAGATTCCAATTCGGATAACCCTGTCTCCAAAACTGTTTTTAAGAGTGACTTGAAATGTAAACAAATATCACTGTCCTTCACCAGTTTTGAACAGAGTTTGTTTGAACTTGGGCTTTCTAACTCAGTGCTGTGTGCCGTGGTTTATTGGTCTCCTAAATATAACAAACTTTTTAACAGACTGTTCTGTGTTCCTGGCTGATGTTATGCCTAAGTATGACCTGGTCATTATTGTTGGTGACTTTAATATTCAAAAACCCACTGGCAAGAGATTTTTAAACATTATTGACTGTTTTAATCTGGTGCAGTCTGTACTTGGCCCTACACATGAACGTTGTCACACACTTGATCTTGTTTTATCTCATGGTTTGCCTGTTTTTAACGTGGAGATCTCTTAATGCTTTCTTCTCGGATCATATGCCTTTACTGTTTGAAGCTGCTGTCTGCCCTCATCCAGATAAACCTTGCACTCCAGCTCACAGGTGTCCGATTATAAACCCCTCCACTGCTGCTCACTTCTCGGCTGCTTTTGAACAAAACTGGGTCATTTCTGTTTCAGATAGGGGTACAGAGGCTCTAAATGTATGTTTTCTTGACACCTGTCAAACTGACAAAGATATTGCGGCTCCACAAAAGACCAATGGACCAATGAACGAAAATGAAAAAAGGACAAACTGCAAGTGTCCTTCCAACTATTGAGGCTGGTATTATTACCAGTGCACTGTAAAAGAGGCCAAAAGACAATATTTTTCTGATATTGTTATATTAAACAGCCACCAGCCCATGTGTTGTTTAAAGTCATAAACTCTGCACTGAATGTGATATGACCACAGCATTCAAAACAATGCATGAGGTCATCTAGGTTGTGTTGATGTGTGTTGATGACCCTGCTATTCAAGTTCCTCCTTGTGGATGAAGCTCTTGGTAGCCTTCATGCAATCATCTGGTTGAGTATGCTGGTGCGTTTAGGGGACCGGGTAAGAACATATGACATATTTAGAATAGAATAGAAAATAGGGAAATTCAAATTTGTCAATTATCTAAAAAAATTATAAAAAAGTATAAATATTTACAATGAATGTATATTAGACAACAACAATAATATTACTATTATTACTAGTACTACTAAAAATAATAATAATGATCCATGACTAAATAAATAAATTTGAGAAGAACATATCAGCAGTCACTATTAAAAAGCCTTTTGGCTGTGGGACAAAGGACCTGAACCTCTCAGTCCTGCAGCTGAGATGAGCCTCTCACTCCCGATCTCCTGAAGTCCATCACCAGCTCTTTGGTCTTGGTAGTGTTCAGGAGCAAACAGTTCTTTTTGATCCAGAAGGACTCCACAAGGTACCTGTACTCCTTCTCCTGTCCACCGCGCACACATGCCACAAAAGCTGTATCATCAGAATACTTCTGTATGTGGCAGGACTCTAAGTTGTACCTGAAGTCTGATGTGTACAAGGTGAAAAGTAAAGGAGCCAAAACAGTACCCTGCCGAGCCCCAATACTGCATTCCAGTGTTCCAGAAACACATCTCCCCATCTTGACATTCTGTGATCTGGCAGTCAGATAGTCTATAATCCATGATGTCAGGGAGGGGGCCACACCCATACCTAAAAGCTTATCTTTCAGTATTGGAGTCGTATGGTTTATCAAAGAATCAAAGAACACGATTCTCACATATTAACCAGGCACATCCAGATAAGCACATGCCCAATGCAGCATGTACAGAATCGCTTCTTCCACTCCTATGTGTTTCTGGTAGGCAAACTGGAGGGGGTCAAGATCCTCAGCAACCTGCAATCTCATGCGGCGAACAAGGAGTCTCTCCAAGGTCTTCATGATATGAGAAGTCAAAGCCACTGGTCTGTCGTCACTCAGCTCCACCGGTTGCCTTAATTTGGGCACTGGTATGAGACAAGAAGTTTTCCACAGCACCGGGACTTTTTCCATCTGAAGGCTCATATTAAAGAGTCTATGAAGAGGGACTGCTAGTTGACCAGCACAGTCCCTCAGAAACCTTGGACAGACTCCATCTGGGCCTGCAGCCCTCCCTTACTGAAGTCTCCTGAGCTCAGCTCCATCCTCCTTTATTGTTAGACAGAGGTTGTAGTGGAGGGACGGCGACAGGAGTGATGTTGCTATCAATTACAGAGATGGGGGTAGGGTTGCAGCTGGACAGAGGAGGGCCAGTGGTGGGAGTTGCTGCAGATGTGGAGGTGCAGCTGAACTGAAGAGGCCAGGCGGTGGGAGCAGCAACAGATGTGAAAGTGCAGCTGGGCTCAGGAGGCCTGGATGTGGTAGCTGCCACAGATGTGGATGTGCAGCTGGGCTCAGGATGCCTGGTGCTGGTAGCTGCTGCCGAGGTGGAGGTGAAGCTTGGCTTAGGAGACCTGGCGGTGGAAGCTGCCGAAGAGGTGGAGGTACAGCTGGACAGAAGAAATCTGTTGGTGGGAGTTGCTGCAGAGGTGGAGGTGCAATCAGGCGGAGGAGGAGGCCTGGTGATGTGAGTTGCCATTGAGGTGGAGGTACAGCTGGACAGACGAAACCTGTTGGTGAGAGTTGCCACTGAGGTGGAGGTGCAGTCAGGCGGAGGAGGAGGCCTGGTGATGCGAGTTGCCATTGAGGTGGAAGTACAGCTGGGCAGAGGAAGCAGCCTAGAGGAAGCAGCTGTGGGGGTGGAGGGAGCAGAAGCAGAGGTGGAAAAAGCCACACAATCAAACCTGTTGAAATATTGGTTAAAAGTATTGGCTCTGTCCACATCACCTTCCATAGACAGTTTTTCAGTCTGTATCCAGTGATGGATCTCATGCCCCTCCACACCGCCTTGGTGTTATTATTCTCCAGCTGTCTCTCTACCTTTTTCTTGTACTCCACCTTAGGTCGACGTAGTGTCTTTTTTAAGCGCCTGTTGTACATTCCTCTGCCTTTCTCCATCCCCATTCTGGAACGCCCTCTTTTTCTGGTTCAGGACGTCTTTGATGTCACTGGTGATCCATGGTTTATTATTTGGAAAGCACCTTACAGTTCTCACTGGAATCATAGTGTCCCTACAGAAGTAGTCAGTGATGGTGCTGACCCTCCTGTACATGTTAATGTCCATTTCTTCTTCCTCCGGTAGTACAGCCCAGTCTGGGACATCAAAGCAGTCACTCAATGCATCTCTCGCCTCTGGTGACCACTTCCTGAAAGATCTGGTAGTAACAGGAAGTATTTGTACATAAGGTCTGTATGTGTATTGTAGATAGGCCATGCTGTGATCAGATCTACCAGTGGTGGAAGACACATTGCCGTATAAGCCTCCTTCACATTAGCATAGAACAGATCTAATGTTCTTTCTCCACATGTTGGACAGTCCACATACTGTACAAAGCCAGGTTAGGCAGGAGGATAGGGAGACGTCGTTGAAAACCTCTGTGATTGCAATCTCCTGTGATTGCAATGAATGCCTCAGGATGCTGGGTCTGTATTCTATCAACAGCATCATGGATGACGTCACACACCGTTGTAGGTGCTGCCCTCGGTGGAATGCAAACAACGATGACAACTGTATATGGGAACTCTCTGGGCACATAGAACGCACGGAAACCAACTGACAGCAGCTCAATGTCTGGACAACACACCCTCTCCCATCTCCGATTTAAAAAAACAGGATAATACCTTTCCGCTTACTGCTCGTACTCTGGTCACGATCTGCTCGTATAGCTGTGAAGCCGGGAATGTCCACACACGTGTGTGGTGTGTTGTCTTTCAGCCAGGACTCAGACAGACAGATCAAACTGTTCGCCTCTAGCTCATCACGCTTGTTTGTTAGCGAGTTAGCATTTCCCATAATCACCAAGGGCAGAAAAGGCTTGTACCTCCACCTCCTCTTGTGCCTCTTTGCCTTTCGTTGTGCTCCAGCTCTGCATCCACAGTACAGCTTTTTTAGCTCGGTCGGAATTGGATGTTTAAATCTGCATCTAATCCTCGACAGTACCAACAGTTTTTCTCTTGTGTACACTGCTCTAGTACTGGTAGCAGTGCACATTGTCAAAAAAAAAAATTGAAACGAAATGTAAATAAAAAGCAGATCACTAAAAAAGTAAACTAAAAATGACAAGATTATATGAACAACGAACAAAATTGAGATCTATACAGACTTGCTGCCGATAAGTCTGGCACATAGCAACCATATTTATAAAAGCTATTTATAATTTAATCTTTCAGAAAGAGTTTACAATCAGTCATTTTATAAATAGCAAAACCTATTTTGTCATTTATAGGCTAGAGTATTGATGTTTTTTACATTGGGAAGACGAAAAAGACATCTGCAGGATAGATTAGCAGAATATAAATATGCAGTCTGTGCAAGTAAGGTTAACTGTCCTATGGCCAGACACTTCTTGGATCACCATAATAGTGATCCATCCACATTACAAGCCTTTGGAATTGATTATATCCCCCTTTCCATTAGAAAAGATAATAGGCAAAGGAAACTCAACCAAAGAAAGGCATTTAAATTACAGACCACAAACTACCCAGGCCGAATTAGGCATTAGATTATACTGTCTTTTTCTAGTTACAGTTATCACATCAGTTTTTGTATTGGTTTCTTTGTTTATAAATGTATAAATATCTTGTAAATAGTGATAATTCATGATTTTTTTTTTTGCTAATGTGGGCCAAATGTTGTCTTTTCTGGTTGTATTAATGCATTTGTTTTTTATATTTCCTTTTTTATTTTTTCCCTTGTCCTGTTCAGCATTATGGCAGCAGAATTGTAGTCTGAATACCTTTTATGCCAAACAGATTTGCTTTGCCAAGGGAAGTTTTATAAATGTAAAGCTCCCCTTGATGCCCATTTATTTATTTCTGTTTACAATATATAACATGTAATAGAGCTGAACCGGACCGGGGGACAAGGAAAGAAGAAGAGTAAAGAAGAGGAAACAGAACAAAAATAGAAACAAAAAACAGACAACCAGCTGCTACACCTGTAAAAACAAAACAGACAACAATCCATGGTCTCTGTTGCGAATCCAGCCTTAGCGCCACCAGGAGCACCTGAAAGCAGACAAGCAGAGAAAAACAAACACACAAACAAACAAAAACAAGCACAAGTAGCAGCAATCGCATACATCACAACTGTGGATATAGATGACCTGAGACGACATGATAATACGTCAACTGCTTAGCGACCATGCTACTGGACTAATGAATGTGTGTGGGTGTGTGTGTGAACATGCAATACCCATGGCACAGGACCTACATGATAACCGTGCTTAGTTATGAGTGTATAAGTGTACAGGGCCACAATCCACAGCCTCCCCAAGCAATCAGAAGCAGGCAGAGAGGGCCACAAGACCCAGGCCACCAGCAGCCCCACACGGACCACAGAACCCAGGAAGCTCACCGCAGGGACAACCATGCATCCACCCAGAAGACTGCAGAGGAAGCCTCCGGACAGAGCCCCCACAGGCATAGGGCAGAGGCAGCCCACCGACCCCGCCAGGCCCCAGCCACCCAGACATGGGCCGTGCACCGGACCCGGGCCCAGGAGCCCGAGCGCCCCCAAGCCCCCCTGGCAGAGGCCCCACCCAATACCCGGGAGGACCAAGCGCCCCAGACAGCCACACAGTGGGTCAGCGCCTGCCCCAGCACCCCTGGCCAAGTGCCCTGGGAGTCAAGACGTGCCCACAGGTGGGTGAAGTCGCGAGCAGCGGGGAGAGGCAACGCCACCCCCCCATCGGGAGAAGCACAAGCAGGCCAGGCGACAGCAAGTCCCAGACCCAGGCCCAATCATCACCACACACACTTGCACGTCCCATACATCCACACATCCACACGTCCTCCCTCCCTCGACTCCGCTGGGGTGTAGTGCAGCGGGCACACCAGGGGGCCAGCAGCCCCCCAGCCACCACAGACCCCGAACCAGCAGAATAATGAATTAATCCTCCTGGCCCCTCCCGCTCCGAGCAACAACCAGGAAGCAGAGGTGTGAGAAGACCCCTGTTTTTTATATTTCCTATGACAGGAGTAGTACTGATGGAATCTTTCATCTGTTCACCTGTTTGATTCCCTGAAAGGTAGTACCCTAAACTTGTTGGACTATGACTACGACTCACTATAACTAAGCCATGAAAATAAAGGCATGTTGATCATTTTTAAAAATTAAGTGCCTCTGAGTATTAGTTTCCTCGCTGTTAAATTAAATTCCCTCCCACCAGACATCCGTACTATTGACTCTCTCTGTTTGAATCAAGAGTCGAAACTCACCTGTTCAAGAAAACAACTATCTGTAATTACACTGTCCCACGTCTTTTTCAAAGTACTTTATTTATTTATTTTTTGTGTGTATTTTGTTTTCTCTGTTTTTATTGTATAGTGTCCTTGAGTGACTTGAAAGGCATTTTTAAATAAAAAATATTATTATTATTGTTAAATTAGCCTAATTAATGGCGGCTGTAGCTCAGAAAAGCTAAAGAGCCCATCAATCGGAAGGTCGGTGGTTCGACTCCGGCTTCCCCGGGCTACATGTCAAAGCGTCCTTGGGCAAAACACTGAAGCCCACGTTGCCTACCGACGTGTCCATCGATGTATGAATCTGTGTATGAATGGTAGAAAGCATGTAGTTATGTATTGACTTAAGATGTGCTGTATGAGTGTGTGTGAATGGGTGAATGTGGCATGTAGTGTTAGAAGCGCTTTGAGTGGTCAGCGAGACTAGAAAAGCACTATACAAGTACAGTCCATTTTACATTTAACAGGGGCACCATCCCTCAGCAGAAGGACAATTTTATTTAAGCTTAATCAGTCTTGTACTTGTGGATTCTCTTTCTTCGGCGAAGTGGCTGGCGGGCCGGTCTCTGGTTCTGGCTCTGTTTGACAGCACTTGGTGCATGCAGTCCCGTCTCCCTTTGGTCGAAGATGTGGCTCTTTGGCTGAGTAGCTTTGGAATGGTGTCGAGTCAAAATAACTGATTGAGTCTGCCCCGTGGAATTTCTTTGGAGAATAAGTGTACAAAAATTTAGCGAAAATGAAATAAGCTGAGTCAGGGCAAAGTTAGAAAAATATAAAAACTAAAGGCGAAAAGCTTAGCAAAAGAAGCAAAAGAAAGCCAAAAAGCAAAGGTATTTTGAAACTGCGCACATGACTTTTATGGGTGAGGGTGGAGATTATTTTTTAGCTCTCAACCCGAGAGCAACTCTGTTTCTAAAAGTAGAATGAGAGGCAGACCCTTCGGTTATCAGGGCCCTCTCTTGTGGAATAAGATTTACTTTTAAGATTAGCCTTAAGACTTTCCTTTTTGATGTGGCTTATTAGGGATGGCTCAGGTGATCCTGAAACATCCCATAGTTAAGCTGCTGTAGGCTTAGACTGCTGGGGGGCCTCATCTGTCCTCACTTTGCTCTTATTTCCCCCTGATTAATCTGTTTAATTCTCAAATGATATTATGTACATGTAACATTATTGTGGTTATTAACACGTGTTTCCCTGTTCCAACAGGTATCCTCTGAATGGTGTTATGGTGTTTTTCCCCCCTTTTCTGTCTTCTCAATCTCGAGCTGGTCGAGGCAGATGGTCACCCTTCCTGAGTGTAATTCTGCCAGAGGTTTCTTCCTGTTAAAAGGGAGTTGTTCCTTTCCACAGTCGCCACAGGCACGCTCAGGATCGGAGATTGGACTGAAGACAAGTTTCGGTGCAATCTGTTGGTTTCCTTAGCTTGGATATTGTTTTGAATTGGCTCTTGTAACCCATGTTAAAATATGACATAAATAAGAATAAATAGTTAAATAAAAGCTGCATAAATAAGTTTGAAAGTTAAAAGTGATTTATTTAATGTCTATTAATTCATCAGAGTTAATTGGAAATATTAATACAACAATCATTTAATGTTGAAGATTAAAAGTTTGTAGACAGAAAATAACGTCACAGACTCAGCATCAGTGACCCTGCAGCCCACAGACCTGAGGGAGAGAGCAGAGGAGGAACTGGAGAAAAAGAGTAGTGATTAATTAACAGTAAAGTAGTGAAAAAGTCTATTACAGTTCAAAAACATAACTTACCTGGTCGGGAACTGACGGGGATTTTATGAGAACTAAGCCACATCGGTTTTGGTGAGTTTTGTGTTTATTTTCTTGCATTTTCATCGTGTTGTACTTTTTTTTTCTGGTGGAGAGCTAACTCTAAAAAAGTAGCTGTTCACAAAGAAATGCTCTGTCATAAACTGTTATCCAGTCAATATTTTGGGTTTATGAAGACTGTGAATGTTATAAAAGAGATTGTGAAGAATTTATTTGTGTAATTTGAGGATTTAAAAAGAGTTTTATTGTATTTATGGCCTGTTATACAGGTCAGGTTTTTTTGCTCGGTTGGAAGCTCAGTCGGAGCAATTGGTCTGTCATGTGCCGGCGTGCACATTCACAGACAGGATTCAAGATGGCGAGCCAGACCCATACCTTCAATTCATCTTCTCCATCACATCAGTGAGGGACTCTCCTGCGTGTGGTAACTCGCTGCCAGAGCGGTAGGAATATCAGGAACTAGTTTGAACTGAACTGAACTGAACTGAACTGACTGAATAGAACTGAGAACTGATTGAATTACTCTTTTTTGGACTGAATCGAACTGAGACTTTTCATTGAACAGAACACTTGAACTCACATTTGAAATTGAACTTAAATTTAAAGTGTCATACTTTTATTTTCATATGTTTATGTCCTTGAATGTGATTTGAATAATTGTGGTCCACTTTCATTTAATTGTGTTTTGAAGGTATTTTCTTACCTATAAAAGACAGGAAAAGAGTTAACTCAGGAAGAAAAATAGGAATCCTAAAATAGGTGAAACCTAGGAAAAGGTCTAACTCAAATTAGTCTGACTAAAATAGTCTAGGAGAAAAGACACTGGTCTAATTACATTAAATTTGATTTACTAAAATAAACTAGGTGAACTAAAGAACAAAAAGATATTTTGATTTATACTTACCTCATTAAGAACCTGCAGGGTGTTTTTGGTTTCATGTACTGTATTTTATGTGTGTGTTTTGGATTCAGTAAATTGCCGGCCTTTTTTACTTAAAGCAACGGTCTCTGGTGTTATTGTTCTTGCTCCCCACTCCTTAGAGCCTAGAACTGGTCCAGTGGCGCAGTTAGTGGTGTGATACATACCACACTCTACATGAATGAATTGGATTATTTTTTAAATTAATTTGATTTGGCCTCAGACTCAGGACACAGACGCAGGGTCAGTTCAAGAATGTTTATTAGATATAAACAATAAGGCAGGTTGAGGATCACCCGACAGAGTAAAAGAAGAGGCTGTGAAACTCCTAAAACGCTCTCCTCAGTAACTATGGCTGGGGAGATTGCTGCTATGAAAAATTATCAAAATAACTCTCTCCAAAAGGGAGGAAAACAGAAAAGCTATGAAAGATAACAAAATGAACTCACACTCTCCTAATGAGGCGGATTTAAATAAAGGACGCTCTCTTAAAAACTGAGGCACTATGAAACATTTACTATAAACTTAAAGTGCTCCTTTAACGGAGGCGTGACAGATCTAAAACAAAACACAAACTCACTCCACTAGCTGAGAGCTATGAATCTTAAACAATTAAACGCACGCAAAAGCTCCGCTAACGGAGGGGACTATCAATGATTACAACAAAAGATCTCTCCCAAAAGTGGAGGAACGAAACAAGCTATGAAAAACTTACCGTTATTAAATAAACTATGGCTAGGAATAAATTACAAAGAAACGGCTCTGCAGGAGAATCGCTCACTGCAGGCTCGAGATTTCTATGGCTGTGGTTTGAGGAAAGGCTCGTAATTAAGCTCATGGACAGAGACAACATACTGGCACAAGACGCAGACTATTTGAACACATGAGGGACCAAGGGGAACAGGTGGGAAGACTTTGGGAATCAGGGAAGATAATCAGACACAGGAGGAAGGGTAAGATACCTGAAACGAGAGGGGAAGTTAGTGAATTTCAAAATAAAACAGGAAATGACCAGACAAGACATGAAGAAAACCTAAATCGTGACAGGATTATGATTACAATGAATTGAATTCCAATTGGCTTGAATTGGACTATACTATTTAAGTGCCTTGAGATGACATTTGTTGTAATTTGGCGCTATATAAATTGAATTGAATTGAACCAGTAAGATGTCTGACTTGGTTTGGGCGTAACAGAATGGCTTCGTTCCTAAATCAACTTTTATGAAAGAAAAATGAATCTCTCTAATCCCTGCATCCCAGCGCATAGTCAAAGAGTACATTAATACAATGATTATAGCACAGGCATGAAACATAAGCAAGATATACAATAAACAGTTGACAGCATCCATATAATAAAAGACGATCGATTATAGTGAGTTTAAATCAGCACCAATTTCGGGTCAAAGGTGGCTATTATCTAAATATTTGATTTAGGCTGACTGTTATTCTGTAAGTCGGACCTCTTGTTTATTGTAACACACACACATTAATTTTTATCAATTCTGCAGTCATAGAATCCTTCTGCATTTATATACTCCTGTGACTTTTTTTTGTGATCCTGGGCATGACAAAGGCATGTACCGAATTTCGTCTGGCTACGCAAACGTAACCCCCACGGCACGGGTATTTAGTAAATTTGTAGGAGGCGCTACAGAGCAATTTTGACGCAGCTCTACTAAAACATAATGGCGCATCAGGCCTGACGCGCATGGCAAAGTTGGTGAGTTTTGGTGCACAGGAAAGCACCAAAAAATGCGAAAATGCACAAAGAATAATTATAATTAAAGCTGCAAGCAGCAATGATCGGGCCCAAGCACATGCACACGTTCATTACATCTGTCCATTACATCTGACGGAGGAATTCAATCATATGCGAGGTGTGGAAACAGGCAAAATTGCACCAATTTGCATTTTCCACTCAAAATAGCCGACTTCCTGTGGATCCGGCACCATCACATAAAGAGGCTTTTTTGTGCACCTGAGCATGACGAAGGTGTGTATCGAATTCCGGCCGCCTACGCAAAACTAACCCCAATCGCAGGGGTATTTAGAAAATTTGAAGGGGGCGCTACAGAGCCATTCTGCTGTGGTCACACACAATATTCTTTACATATGTACGAGGTCGTCAGTGTGGACATGTGTGCCAAGTTTCATGACCTTGAGATGAAGATATCGCTTTTATTCCACAAACGCCAAAACATGATCTTCGCTGCCCCGCCACGGCCACTCCCTTCAAACTTTGGAAAAAATTCTCCTAATTTATAACCCCCCATGGCTTAATAATAACCTGACCAAGTTTGAAGCCGGTAGCATTAATCTAGTAGCAGTTCAATCATATGTGAAGTGTGGAAACAAAGTGACATTTCCAACCACCAGCAGGTGGCGCTATAGTTGAATGTCAGTATGCATATATGTACGCAGTCAGGGCAGAGTCCCCAGCAAGCCTATGAATTTTGGTGAAGATCGGACAATGTATGCAAAAGTTATGAGTGACTTCGTGTTTTGTGGCGAGTAGCAACGAGTCGTCAAAGTTTGAGGGTCTGCCACGGACACACCTTTTAGGATTTTGGAAAATTTGATCACAACTTTTAATCCCCCATGGCTGAAGAGTAAGCACACCAATGTAGAAGCCGTTAACATTAAATCTGTAGGAGGAGTTCGATCAAATGCAAGATGTGGAAAAGGGCAAAATGGCACCAATTTGCATGTTCAACTCAAAATGGCCGACTTCCTGTTTACCCGGCGCTATGAAGTCCCACGGCTGTTTGGTGTGCCTGGGCATGACGAAGGCGTGCAGCAAATTTCGTCCAGCTACGTAAAACTAACTCCGACTACACGTGTATTTAGTGAATCAGTAGGGGGCGCTACAGAGTCCCTTTGATGCAATTTCACTATGACGTGGAGTACACGAGGCCTGACACGCATGCCAAAATTTGTGAGTTTTCATGCACACGAAAGCACCGTAAACCGCACCCAATGCCCATAGAATAATAATAATAATAACTCCTTCAGATACATAAAATAAAAAGACATGAAATAAACTACCTACTCTAAACTAAAATAACATGGATAATTCAAATGGATATCTGTAAAGTTCATATGTCTGTAAAGACAGATGAATAAAGAACCAAACAATGTTATATTCTTGTGTTTAACACAATGAAGCAAAAGAAGAAGTAACAGTTTAAGAGTTACTTCATATAAATATCTGATTACTTAATTTATGTTTTTTTAGTAGGCTTCATTTCTTACTTATTATTTCAAGTACAGTCGTGGAAAAGGTATCAAAATGGAGCTTGGGATATCACTGAAAATGTTAAAGAACCCATATAAAGGTATAAAACACATTTAACAGTGTTAATAATCCAACCTGGATTGAATCTGAAGAAAATAGTTGGTAGAGGTGTGAGAGGTCTGTTTCTTGTCTTGTTAGATAAAACGAGTCATGTCATTCTTTCTATTTACATGTCCAGTTAGGGAGAGGCACATTTGGTCTGTCTGAGACCCCTCACTCTATCTTAACATGAAAGAGTTATTTTGTTTATTCACTGATAGCTTTTGCTAGCTGTTATCTTAATGTCCTCCAGATTAATGTCCTCCAGACCTGTGCCAAGTTATGGCACAGGTCTGGTGGGAGAGTGTCCCTCAAATCGTCTACAAAGGACAAAGGTTCTTGTAAATAGAGGTGTTGTCTGTCTCCTCCTGGTGTGGAAGTCCCACATCTGTATCTTTGAGTCAACATTCCCACACAAGACTGCTAATGGGGCCTCCCAAAGATTAGGTTCCATATTCAATGTTTTAATAGTTTATTTGACATGTCCACAAGACCACCTCATGAATTCAGTAGCTTGTAGAACCACATATAGCAGCAATAACTTCAAGTCTTTGTTTTCTGTATGGCATTATCAGTCTCTTACATCATTGTGGGGAACTTTTGGCCATCCTCTTTTGCAAACATTGCTACAGTTCTTTTAGCTTCGTGGGCAATTATTTATGCACAATTCTCTTATGGTTTTGCTACAGCATTTTTACCAGCTGAAGTCTGGACTTTGACTGGGCCATTGCATCATCTTGATTTTTCTCTTTTTCAGCCATGCTGTTGTAGATATGCTGATGTGTTTGCGATAATTGTTTGGTTGCATGACACAATTTCAGCCAAGCTTTAGTAGTCATTTGGATGTGCTCATATTTGACTCTTGAACACTTTGATATGCAGAGGAGTTGATAATTGATTAATTGACTGCAAGATTCCCAGGTCCTGTGGGTTTTAAACAAGCCTAAATCATACCCTCTCAACGATCATGTTTTACAGAATGAATGAAGGGTTTGTGTTTACATGCTGTGTTTATCTTTAGCCAATAGTGATGCTGTGTATTACTGCCAAATAACAACAATTGGTAGCCTTCAACTTGGCTAAAGCTGTCACAAGTCTCCGGGTTCAGGTGTTTTTTCCCCTCTGTGTCATTTTTACCTGTTCCCTCATGTTTGTTGTTTTGTCTCCCCCTGTGGAGTCTGTGGTGCGAGTTTCAGTGTGGTGTGGGTGTGGTTTACACCCTCCTCCAGCAGATTCTCATGGTGCAACTGTTTCTCCTCAAACTCATCATCCCTGCTGCATAAATTCTCCAGTCTGACTTCTACTCAATACCAGATCGTTGTAACTTCTAAGTGGTACAACCAGGACCCTCAGTTCAAGTATTTGTCTGATCTGGTCCTGTCGAAATATTAACTGTGTTCTCCTCTGCTCCTTTGAATAAATTCCTTGCTGGGAAAGCTGCCTGCCATGAAACCTGGATTCCTGTTGCCAAGCCTCGAGAGAAAGCTCTCCAGGGTAAAACAGTAAGTAGTAAAACATATTTGACTCACATGGGACTCTATGCAGCCTGAAGTTAAGTTAAGTTGATATTCTCTTTTTATTGTAGAGTTAGACTAAAATTCATGTTCAAAGAACATAGCTCTCATAACCAATTTACCCCGTTTACCTACTGTATATAGGGTTGTTTAACCTCCTTCATCCACGGAGAACTCTTCTCGGACATGTAACATTTGTCCATGCTGGCAGATACAGCATGTCTAATGGTATGCTGTTAAAATGGTATGCTGAGAGGTAGGCAACCATGCAACAATATGGGCGAGGTTGTTCCAACAGCCCCCGCCAAAAGGCACGCCCACCCCTGTGTGTGTGAGGTGTCAGTGTCTCGTGTGAGCAACCCCACACCTCACGTATGCAAATCCTATGAGACTAGGTATGTTATATGTAACGGGAGCGGTGTGAGGATATAAAGCTAGTAGCAATAGGAACCGCCATTCTCTGTGATCTGCCACCCGGCAGAAGGATTCTGGGTCCGCCAAGCCTGAGTCCAGAGCTACACCACACCTCCAAGAAAGAGTCCATCCCTCCCAGCCACCCCACCCACCGCTGTAGGATAGCCCCACCCCACCCCCAGAGCCCCCTAAGTCAACACCTAACTACCCAGAGCAGTCGGCCCCCCACCCCCATCAAGTCATGGAACTAATAAAAGGGGACCAGAGAGAATGTAATTTAGTCAATTGATGTTTTCACATGTTGCATTTATAACCCAACCATGAACATTATCAAACTCCACTGAAGTATTGTTATTGTATAAGCCCAACTACCAAGCGACAAAACAGTTTCTGTGAAGAGTTGGCCCATGGTTAACATTGCTTCACATAACTGTGCCATTAACGCCCTACTTCTTCCTGATGAAGACTTTGTGGCTTCTTAAATTAAAAACATGCAAATGACACGTGCTTATACGAGTTATATTCCCTCTCTGCCTCTCGTGGGGGCGTTACTTTCTAGGAGGTTGTATGGAGTTGGATTGAGGGGTATGAACAAATGACTTAATTGACCATTTCAGCAGAAAGATTTGTTGGTCTGTCTGCGTTCTTTTACAATGCTCATTAGCAATCTAGTCTTAAGATTCAGTGACCAAACAGATCAGTCTGATCAGTTTAAAACCATTCACATTCGTGTTCCATCTCCAGCACCACACTTCCTGATGATGTAATGTACCCATCTACAAGAGTGGAGCCTAGGTTTTGAAGCCCACTCGATGAGGACCGGGTTGTATCATCCTCTTTGGTTGCTCCGACAGTATCACAACTGATGTTTTTTCTTAATTAATTTTATCCCTCCCACAATATTCCTTTTATTCTATCATGCTTTTGTATTCCCTTACTTCAGCCAATATAATATACTTTATGGCTGCTTTAGCTTCTTCCTTGTTTTCCATTAAACACTTCCACATCAGCAGTGGCTCAAGGGCATTCTTCTCTTTAAGACATTCCATTTCGTTCTGCTCTCTCCTTCCAACACTGTGCCCTGAGCTCTGCCCTCCGAGCACTTGTTTCCTTGCCTTTTCAGTTCCTGCAGCAGCCAGACCCTCCGCTTTTCCCCGTTATCACCACTCCAACTAGTTTTTTTTTTTACCCTTGCCTCCTGTCAGGAATGGTGGTGAAAGGTAGGACCCAGATGTAGAACTTCAAATTCAAAAAAGGTTTATTCCAAAAAAACAAGGAGTAAGAACAGAAATCGCGACTGATAATCAAAAATACTAATACAATGAAAAAACAAGACTGTGGCACTGTGAAGAAACAAGACTATGATGCAAAACCAGACTTAACTTTCATGACTGTGGCATGAAGGGTAGGTGATTATTCTGCAAATACTGTGACTAAACCTGGAAACTAAATGCTGTGGGGAAGTGATTGGTGATGAGGTGCAGCTGTGAAACGGAAAACAGGTGACATGAGTGAACCTAACGTGACAGGGGAAAAAAACATGACCTGAAACATAACAAAGAACCTGAAAACATGAAGATCAAAGAAAATATAACTGAAAACAAGACTGTGAAAACAAACTGTGACACCTCCTCCCATTAACTCTGTTTCAGTTCTATCTATGACTGTCTCCTGTATAGACTACTCTTTGACACCAAAATCCTGCAATGTAATTATTTCAAATCATACTGGATAATTGTTTCAACCTAGCTAAAATTATCAACCTCCACTCCAAGAATGTCACTCACTCTAGAGAACTTTAAAGGGGAACTCCAGTATTTTTAAACCTAGACCTTATTTCTGGCATGAAATACAATTATCTACTCACCGAGAACAGTGTGGCAGAAGTTGGTGTTCTTTGGAAGCTAGTTAGAAAACTCTGTTATATAGCTACTGTTATGTGGCTACTTGCAGCTATAGGAGAGCTAACAGAAAGAATTCTACACACACCTCTACTGGGACCACTTCATCGACGTGCATGGCTGTAGCACAGCTGAGTCACTCTGGTAAGAACGTCCATCTCACTCAAAGTCGTCGTTCATTGTCAAAATTTGATAAATATCCTGCCATGTTGCACAAAACTAGCAGTAGCAAACTCTGTGTGAAGTTAGCTGACTGTCACAGAGAAAGGGGGGCGTGTGGATGAAGTGGTCCCAGTAGAGTGCCTGTGTAGAAATCCCTTCGTTAGCTCTCCTATAGCAGCAAGTAGCCACATAACAGCACCTATGAGCTAAAAGAGCTATACACTCAAAAAAAATAACTTGTTCCCGGAACGTAATAAAATTATGGAAATAATTTCCACCTAAATAAAATGCTTTAATTTAGCAAGAAACAATTTTGTTGAGTGAACAAAATGTAAATATGTTGGGTCAACATGATGTATTTGCGTTACGGTTACTTAATTACCAGGGGTCAGTCAAACTAGATTTGTAAAGGTAAATGTAACATACTAACGCAATTTTCTTGTGCTATTTAAACTTGTATGATTTGATTAAGAGTTATTTAATTTAACAGGGTAGTTACAACTACTTTTTAAAAATCGTACAGTACATGAATTAATTGTGCTGAGCCAACGAAATAAAGTTAGGCTGAACTGGTTTAGCCTAAGAGAGTACCTTTGTCATAGGAAAATGAACATAATAGTAAGTATTCGGCAATTTTTTTTTTAACATGTACATATTCAGCAATGTAAACATAAATGTCAACCTACCCCCCCGGTGTCAAGTTTGGAAAAGGAAAACACAAAGCAAATTGGATTTGTTGGAATAAATTTTACCAGAAAAGGCAAAACTGACTTTCTGTTGCTCTGAAAATACAACAGCCTAAAACTTCAGTTTCCAACAGATGCATTATGTCAAGTATAAAAAAACAAAAACAGATAGACAAGCAAAAATTGTAACAACTGAAATTGGAGCCCACTGTCAAGTCTGCCCCCAGTTAACATCTTATATGCAACATCAACATATAAAATGTATTCATGTCAGTAAAACAAATCTACAGAAACAACATTTCTGGATTCTGCTCGGTAGCCATAAAAGCTCAAGAGGCTTTTGAGAAAGTCTGCAACATACATTCCTATACACAGACAAAACCATTTCACAACCGACATTAGGTGTCTACATTTAGAGCATTCGGATTACCAAAAAACACATCAAAGCTGGTTATAGTTATATGCAGAAAGTGGTCCTGGAAAAATGTTTGAGAACAAACTGAAAATACAGCATTGTGTATCCTTATATCTCAAGTGTCAAACAAAATAGTTTTCTTTTGAAAATAACACTTTTTTTAACCTTACCTTTGTTTAAAGAAACATTTCAAAACATTCTACTTTGTAACTCTGAAATAGCAACAGTTGGAAGTATTAAAACACAAACACAGCTTGCCATTTTAGTAAATACAGTAATTACGGGTAGTCAAATGGCTTCAAATACCTTACCATAAGGGGTTACTCTTATGGTAAGGAATTTGTAGTTTTGAGGATGACTAACGTGCAAGTAGAGTTTTCAGTGTTTGATTTTTTTTTGAGAGTCTGTTTCCATCAAGCTCCATGATGATCTTCTGCAAAGCTTCAAAGGTGTATCTCAGCTCTGGCGGGTAGCTGAGGTTAAGAGCATATACAAGCACAAACAACATCACCACAGCAAGTGGTACGTTTCCCAGCTCATCCAGAACTTGCACACCCTCCAGAACAATACCTACATCTTCTGGTTCACTACTTGGCTCTGCGCCTTCCTTGCAAATGACAAAGATTCCAAATGTGGTCTCCACCATTGCAGCTTCACTGCTTTCACCATCTGTGTTCTTCACAGAAAAAAAGGGGGAAATAGAGGATTTCTATGTAAAGATATGTCCCATTTCTAAACACACAAAACCACAAACTAAATTACATACCATGTATTCTTTCACAAGGTTCTCGGGCTCTTCATTCAGGTACACACACAGGGCTTTGATGATGCACTCTCCTCTGACATCAATGGCATCAGTCTGAGTATGTAGGACAATAAAAAAAAAAACTAAGCAACAAGTAGAGAAGATTTCACAAACAAAACATTGAATTAAACTTTCTTTCAAATGTAACATTCTGTATCGAGAAATTTTTATGATGTATGAATTTACAATATCCATGGGTGCATTGGTTTTATGTCCAAACAAGACATGTAATCATAGAAATATGTCAAATGAAAGCATGTGGCCCCAGGAAACAGCAACTACCATTGTGACATCTGCCCAAGGTTCACATTTTATCAGATCCTTCTTCAAAAAATTACATTAACCCCTCTCCATGTGGTTGTATTTCTCTCCACCCCCTTGACATTTCAAGCTTAAAACTTAATTTCATTAAGTTTTAAATATTAAAGTGGCACAGGTATGGCAGTTTCTATTTTTTCTATTATCATAACTGGGTGATGGGCATCATGATGCTCCTAATCTTTCCTCCTTGAACACCACCTTTCCTGCCAAACACCCTCATCAAGTTTGAAGAGTGAGCATCCAGCTCGGAGAAGAACTTTGACAGCAAACTCACGGTTGTAATCCTCTTAAATTCAGTAGTTAGCTAAAACGGGAAAAAAAACAAACAAAAAAAAAAAAACACATTAAATGAAGATGACATATTTCAATCAAAGTGAACGAGCGCTGTGCATTTATTCACCTACCTCACGTACACAGAAGAGAGCCGGCCATCTGGTTTTGAAATCAGAAATGAAGGGTGCATCACGAATAACTTCCTGCCTTCTGTGTGCAAAGGTCTTCTCCATCATTGCTGCCACTGTGTCCTCATTGTGCCTTTTCCTTACTTCTAAAAGCAGGGTCTCTCTTATCTTTTCCAGTGACTCTGCGGATTCACCAGATGGGTAGGTGGGGCAATAGTTTACTTCGGCTCTTCTGGGCTTCTTCACACCATAAGCAAGACTGCATTTGTCTGCAGGTTTATTTGTCAGGGAATTCAGTTCAACCTCTGGACACCCAAGTCGCTTGAGCTTCCTCCTGTAGTTACCAAGTTTGTACTTTAAGCTTACCTTCCAGCCACCATATCCAGTGGCAGAGCCTGGCTCTTTCAAACATGGATGACAAGGGCTTCGGCAACCTCCTCAAACTCATTGTCTGAGGGGTACACTTTGTATTGAACAATTTCTTCAGCTAAACTGTCAAGAATGGCAGTTTTAAGTCTCATGTCTGGATTCAATAAAGTTCCGCTTTCTTTGAATGCAGTATTGGCTTTGTCCAGCTTCATTTCACAATCATATGGGAATCGAGGAACCAGAAAAACAACAGGCCATCCAGAGGATCTTGAAGGGGTGGACTCAGGAGAAGACAAAATGTCCGTATCACACAAGCTACCAGATGAAAGTGATGACTCACCAGACCCTGATGTGGTGGGAGTGGTGTAGGGTGGAGGGGGTGAGTCACCAGGCAGGGCAGAGGCAGCTGAATCAAAGACCAGCTTTAAGGTACTTCTGTCCTGGATCTCTGCCATTGAAGTCAAGTTAGTAAATTCATTGCCAAACTCAGCATCCATAAATTGCAGCCACTACCCCACACTGCGTCTTTATGTGCTGAACAAGTTCGTCAACAGTCTCTGGAACCCCATCGTGCAGGGTAAGTCTCTGGGAATCGTTTTCCCCGAGGATGATTCTGAGCACTGGAGCAGCCATTTCACAACAATCTGTGAATAAAAACAAACACACATAAATACATATATAAAAATATATTTGTACAAGAGTACATCTTATCTAAGGTTGAGAGACTTATTTTCATTAGTTATTCTAAAATATACATTTAGATTAATTATTGTACATGAAATTTCTGTTAAAAAACCTTAAGCACAAAGCTGTGTCAGAGTTGAAGTACTCGTGGTCGGTCTTGATCATATATATATACACACACACACACACACACACATATATACATACATACACACACACACACACAAATAACCACAACCCTTTTTTTCTTAAATTCCAAGACAGCAGTGACAGTCCAAATAACATGAAAATTTAAATCAGAATTTCATCTTACCTTATACATGTGTCTTTTTAATGTCACCATTCTGAGAGACCCAACAAAGTAGTCTGCCAGAGGGTAGTCATCTGCTAGGTCACTAAGCTCAATCAGATCTACGTCTTTGGTTGGACAGCCCATGAGCTCAAAGGCTCAAAGGCTCTGTGATGCTCACTATACCACCCACTAAGTCTCATAAAAAGAAGTCTCTCCTGAATAACAACAATGTGAACGATCTGTCCAAAATCAGGAAGTCCACTTGTAGACCCATACACCTTTGGTTGACACAGATTTAGTTAAATGCACCTCTCTTGTACCAGGAAATTTTTGTTTAATATTCTCAACAATTTCGTCTTTCAAGACAACAGAAATGGTTGACACACTTGTCATCTCAAGCACAGGCTTTTCAAAACTGGATGCTCTCATGTGATATGAAATCATGAGCTGATGCTTAAAAGCTAGAGACAAGGGCACGTTTTTGAAGCAGTTGGAGTATCGAATGACATGCTTAAAAAAAAAAAAAAAAAAAACTGTGCTTAGCCTCGAATCGCATTGTCCAGAGACCAACAAGAGGACCAAACTTCCTGATGAGTGCAGGATTGTGCTCTAAGTAATGATGTTTGGGTAGCAGCTGCACATTAGGAAAGAGTTCTTGGTATCTTTTGCGGTGCTCTGAAATTTTGCACTCAAGGTAAGCAATGGAGTCTTCTGTGTGTGTTGGAGCAACCACCAGCTCTACAACATCTTTTAAAACCATTAGAATTTGTCATGCCATTTCATCTTCTGGCACCAGATGCCCAATGATGAAAGGAAGAAATCTTATCAGTGCCCAGTTCTCATGAGCATTCCCCCCCCGATTGTTTTTGAGAATGTACGTGGGATTACATGAGGCCTGTTAGTCTTGTCTGACCACTTGAAGGTAAAACTAAGGATAGATTTGTTTAGAAGCTCAAGACTGAAATATTTCTTGGATATCAGCAGCGATAAACAATGTGCAAGCTCCACAGGCAAAATGCCTTCAAACACATCATGCATGATATCTGGTGGATAACCTGTCAGAACACTAAAGTGGGCAAGGTTTTTGCTTATTACACACGGTCCTTTCACCCCAAAACAGCTTGAACTGTTCTGCTGTGCTGAATTTACATGGGAGTCATGTAGTTCTTTAGTCCTCATATCAAAAGCACCTGATCTCACATCGCTCGTTTGGATCTCTGCTCTTGTTGCTGTGCAGAATCTGCAGATGTTTCCACCAGAAAAACTTTCGTTAAAACCTGCGATACTGTGAGCACCGAGGTTATCTGTTGCAACAACTTGAATTGTGCCTTTAACACATTTACCAAGCAACGGAACAAAAATTCCATCCTGCTCAAGGGTTTTAACATCTTGAAGGAGAGGATGCAAGACATTGTCATAACCATACTTCTTCACATTATCAGATTTGCACAAGATTGCCAAGTAAATTGAGTGCTGAATGTGAGCCTGGAGGAAAATTACTCAGAGTCCAGTAGATACCACAGAGCTTGTGGTTCCTGCGTGAAGTACCCAGAGGATTGCATACCTCGAAATCATCGATGTACAAAGTTAGCAAGATTCTCAACTCCCTCCCTGAAAGAAAACTATTTTCCTGAAAGTGTGAGCCATCTTGAAATGATTTATAAGTATGCTGTTCTCCCGTTATCCCATGACTCTGATGTACTCTGTGGTTTTCAACAACTTTATCCATAACATCTTTCCTATTGAAGAGCTGTTGCAAGCTCTTCAGTAAAGACACGTACTGAAAGCTTTTCTTTTCCCTTTTATCGAGCATGTACTCAGTAGGCTCAATGACATTAAAGTTTTCCCTGTAAAACTTGTTTCGAAGATATGATGTACTCAAAGAGCCACCCTTCTCTATAGATTTTAGCAAGGGATGAGACATGGTGAGGGCTGTGGCTACTTCTTTTATCACTGACTTGTCAGGTATGGAACCATGTTTCTGAAACACAGCTTCAACAGTGCTAACAGAGAGATGAAATGCAGCAGAGCATAACAAATAGTGCATTTCTTCTAGAAACTCATCAACTTTTGTGCCTGGCACATGTGCAAAATGTTCTAGTTTAAGCAAAACTGCAGCAAAGTTCTGTTCAATTATGCCGGGCAGGATCTTGCTTATATCCACATCATTACTTGGAGATGCACCATCTAATTCCACTTCAGAGTCATCTGGGTTAAGTGTATTTTCCTCTACACCATCAGATGATTCTTGTGAAATTCTGGATGTTGTCACTATACCTGGTTTAAAATAATTTAATGTATGGGGGGTGTGTTTCCTGTTCTTGTGTGAGTGAAACGTTCCATAGATATTTGTTTTGAAAGTACAATCCCCAAACATACAGGTAACAGTTTCATGACTCTTAAAATGAATGCCAATATGTATGAAAAAAATCCCTCTCCGTAGAAATATTGAAACAATTACACAAAAGACAATGTGAGTGAGGATAGCTGTATAAGGTGATATCCTGTATAACTGACTTGCTCATTTCTGTGCTTGCACAGCAGCCTGATAAGGAGATATCTCTGAGAAAGACATGTTGTAAAACTAGGACCGCACCTACAACGGTCTTCTGAAAGTAACGCCTTATACCAGTACACATACGCACACACATAGAGGAAGAGATAAGATATTGACGCACACACATCTCATAAGGCGGAGACTGAACTCAAGTCTATATAACATCACACCCCTAGACAACGACAGAGCTTTTCCGTACTTTGTGCTGTTCGCATGCATTGTACTGAACTGCTCTCCGCACTTTGCAAACTGCGCAAATAAAACTGTGTTGATTCTTATATCGTCTCCTCTGTCTTCCTCCTTCACTGCATCAACGGACTCGGAAAGAGGTACAGGTTAACCTCAACAATTTTGGGGGCTCGTTCGGGATGTGGTGAGGAGAGGACGGAGTTCATTCGGATAAAAGATTCCTTCACGGTGACAGAGACGGGACACGAGCCGGCACGTTAACACAGAGGTAAGCAGAACCTGTTTTATCAAACTCTGCACATTGAATATTTTAAAACAACGTGTCCTGTCCTGAAACTGGTGGTTGAATCAGCAAAAGACGATAAGAATTAATGTCGAACTGCGTAAAAAAAAAAAAAAAAAAAACTATAAAAGAAAAGTGAATATAAAAAGAGGATAAAACAGACTGTCTTTGGTCGTGGCGGACCCCACCGGTTGCCTGACGAGGAACCGGAAGCCTGAGAGGCTGCTGGGTTAGAGTCCCGGGGAGGTGAAGACACCCCGAATTCTACTGGGTTTGAGTCCCTGGGGTTAGAGTCCCCTAAAGTAGTATACTCTACGGAGTTGGGTTAGAGTCCCTTGAGGTTATACTCCTCATAAATTCTTGAAGTCTGTTTGGGGCTAAAGTCCCCTATACTAGAGTACAGGAACAGGGTTCCTGAGGTATTTTTCTATAAGTGCATTTTGAAAAAGTTTGTGAAGATTTTAACGTGCTTTGTGTGTTTTGTATTTGTTTGAGAGAAATAAGGAGAAGCGGGCTGTGGGAAAAATAAAATTCTGAGGTGTCTAAAGGTGAATGGGTACATAAAACGGTGTCTTGACAAACTCGACAATCAGACAGAGGAAACCTAACGGTGATAACGTAATCTGTCTGAGCCATCGAAACCTAGCGGTGCTAACATAAGTGGCTTGGTTTGTCAAAAGGGTCAGTTGCTCGGGTGTTATGCCATACAAACTGACTGGCCGTTAATAAATCATCACCTTACAAGGCTTGTTGCTCGGACGTACGTCATACAAACCGGCTGGCCTCAGAATTTAGAAAAAGAGAAGTAAAATGGAGGGAGAGTTTGACAGGGAAATAGATGATGGGGGATGGGGCCCAGGTATGGGTGCCTGGAGGCCCCTCGAGCTGCAGTTAGAGAATACGTTAAAAGCAGCAGGGGCAGTGTTACCTAAAAAGGGTAGGGACAGGAAATTAGCCGACATAAAGGGACAAGTGGGACAATTGGTGAGATATAAGGGCAAGAAAATGTCAGACCCCGGTCCGTTAGGGGCCTGGTTGTGGGAAAAGGAGAAAGAATGTAAGGTGAGGAAAGAAGAGCTGGCAGAGCAGGGACAAAAGGCAGGTGTGCTGCAACGTTCAAAATTAAAAAAGGAGGCGAAAGAGCAGGAGGAGCGACGACGGGGCTGGTCTGAGCTGGCGGTCTTCTGGCAAAGTGTGAGACATCTCCATGAGAACGCAGGAAAACCAGGAGGCAAACAAATGGTAACTGCACCTGACACTCCTACATGGCCACCTCCATATGCACCGCCTGCTGCACCGACACCAGGGTTATATCCCACACTATATGTGACTAGTGGTACACTTCAGGTTGGATCCTCAGAAGAGACACTTGTAAGTGACAGTGTGACTGAAGCAGGTGCAGCCACTCCTACAGCATCAAGCCCTGAGACTTCAGTAAGGACAGGGACGACGTCCAAATCCTCTTATAACCCCTTCACAGGTGATAACCTTTCGGCGCCCCCAGACCCATTCTCGCAGAGACAGGCAAGAGAACAGGCTCCACAGCACACGGTAAAACGAAAAGTCACACCACAGCCACGGAGGCAGGTCATGAGGGGAAGTGAGATTTCAGATTGTGAGGAGGAAGCAGAAGCAGCAGGGACAGCTTCTTTTCAAGGAAAGGGACAGTGGGAAGGTGAAAGACAAGAAGTACCAGTAAGTTTTAGCTTGGCAGGATCATGGAGGGAAGAGGAGGAAGATTCAGCCGTCAGGAAAGAGAGAGAGCTAGATGAGTTATGTCGGAGAGAGATAGAAGAGCTCTGTCAAAAAAGGGACGGACTGATGAGAAGTGTAGAGAAAGAAATGAAGGTGGCAGAGGAACTGACAGATACGATAGGCAGAAGAGTTAGCCAGCGCCGACGTGGTGGGACAATCCTTCCGGTCACAATGTACCCACTAACAGCAGTACCAAGACAAGGTGACCGGTACCGACCATTTACTATAGGGGACATACAGGCCATAGTGGAGAAATTACCACCTGTAGCCGAGGGTGGAAATTTGTGGCTCAGCAAATTGGATTCTCTGACGGCAGGACAGAAATTGGCATTGGGGGACTTTAGAGCGATTACAGGACGATGCATGACGGGTGGGGACATGAGAGACATTGAGACTATCGCCCACACAAACAGGGTGACAGATGACACCCCTTTCACGCATCATAGCACTGAAATAGGGAAAGCTATGAGAGAAAAATATCCACTACCTAACGCCACCGTAATGCCAAAGATGAGATGGGACCCCAAACAAAATCCCAGGGAGTATGTGGATCAGAGCAAGGATTTATGGTTGAAACACACAGGATGCCACCCAGGGAGAGCTGGAGCTCAGAGAGAGTGGTTTAGACAGGCTATACTGGAAGGAGTGCCGGAGAATGTCAAAACAGCCATGGTAAATAACCCGGACATGCTCGGTAGTGAATCCCATGTCTGGGAGAAACACTTAATACACCACCTCACCCGTGCTCAAGATAATACACAGAAAGAACAGGATGACTTAAAAGAATTGCAGGTTCAGCTGTTAAAATTACAGTTAACGGAAGCCAGACAGAAATGTAATGATAAAAATAAAAAACAAAAAGGGGAAGCTGCGAAGGTCATGTTGGCTGCCGAGCCACCACAGGTTCCTGATTTATTTCCGGTCCCACCATGGGTACCGCAGCCCCCATCAGGCGGGAGAAGACATGGGGGAGGACCAATGCGGGGTGGAGGCTTTGGGGAAGAGGTCGGGGACTAAGGGGCGGTACAGGAAGAGGACAGTCGGGGGAGACTCGTTGTTGTTATCTCTGTGGAGACCCTAATCATTGGATAAGAAGCTGCCCACATAATCCAAGAGCACAGAAAGGTGTGGATAGTGGTCCTCCTGGGAGAGGCAGGGGTCGCGGCTCCGGACCTCCTGTTACTGCACCTATGTATCCTCAACAGCCTTGGGGAGCAGCTGCTGCTGGTCAGTTCCCATTGTGGGACAATGGGGAGAACCCTGACCAGTCCGGTCAGTATTGACACACCCCACAGAGACTCTCAGACAGCATCACTACGGCAGAACCGATGCTGTCAGTTCAGATTGAGAAAAAAGATCTGCCTTTCTTGGTTGACACCGGAGCCACATGTTCCACATTGAAAGTTGTACCATCTGGTTCCCTGTCATCGCATACCATCACGCTTATGGGCTTCTCTGGGGAGAAAAAGACACTGCCGTTCACTAAGCCGCTACTCACCCAGGTGGGAAAACAGACTGTGACACATCCATTTGTACATTCACCTTCTGTACCGATGAACTTGCTGGGAAGAGATCTCCTGATAAAACTGGGGGCCACGATACTCTGCAGCGCCGATGGCCTGGTTGTTGTCATGCCTGATGGATCTCATTTGCCGTGCTCTGGACCGATGGAGAACATCACTGGTCAATATCTTGTGCAGCCAGTGAATGAACAATACGCGGACATATACTGGGGTCTATTACAGCCGGAAACATCTGAGCGGCGTGGTATCCTCTCGGCTTACCTCCAGTGGAAACCCTGGATTTCCCAACTCGAACCCTATGTCTCACCTCCCGATTCCCCCCATGTTACTCTATTTTATGATGGGTTACAGACAGATTGGTATCAGGAAAATTTAGTGGTTTACCTGCATTGACTTGGCTAATGCATTCTTTTGTCTTCCCTTGGCGGAAGACTGCAGGCACATTTTCTCGTTTTCGTATCAGCACAAGCAGCTACAGTACACCAGGCTGCCACAAGGGTTCGCTTTGTCCCCAGGGATTTTTAACCAGGTTTTAAAAGATATCTTGAGTGATTGCCCACTACCAGAGCAGGTGACTCTCGTTCAGTATGTAGATGATTTGTTGTTGGCAGCGCCCACTGCGGCTCTGTGTTTGGAAGCAACTAAAAATGTCCTTTTACATCTTGCAAGAACAGGGTTCAAGGTCAGCAAAGCCAAACTTCAGGTTGCACGGCGGCAGGTAGCGTTTTTGGGCAGGCAAATTTCCCAAAAAGGAGCAGGGCTCTCCCCTCAGCACAGGTCTACTATTCTCCATCACACTAAGCCAGTGAAGGTAAAGGACATGTTGTCTTTCTTAGGGTTGACGGGCTATAGTAGGACTTACATAGCCAATTACACCGGCTTAACTAGACCTCTGCGGGCCCTAGTGAAAGAACAAGGCATGCGCAACCTGTCAGCGACCCTGAATTGGACTCAGGAGGCGGAGGAAGCCTTTATTGCACTAAAACAGGCCCTCTCCACAGCAGCAGACCTAGCTATACCCGATTATAGCTTACCATTCTACTTGGATGTCTCTGGAACAGAACTTTGCACTAATGGCGTCCTGTTCCAGAGAAAAGGGGGTGAGAGAGTAGTACTAATGTATATCAGTGTGATGCTAGACAATATGGAAAAGCGCCATCCTATGTGTACACAACAGGCAGCAGGGATAGCAAAGCTCATTCAAAAAACTGCACACATTGTCATGGGACATCAACTGCACATTCTGACCACACATAGCGTTGTGGCCTATGTGAACTCACAGACTTTTACGCTGACTGCTCTGAGACAAAGACGACTGAGCAAAATTCTCGAGGCACCAAACCTGACTTTCACTCATGAAGGCATAAACATGGCAGATCAGCTAGGAACAGGTGAGCCACATGAGTGTACGGACAGAGTGCAGAAAGAGGAGAAAGTACGACTGGACCTACAAACAGAACCGATACCAGGGGCCAGAGAACTGTACACAGACGGCTGTTGCTTCAGGGATGAACGAGAAGGACTGAAAGCAGCATATGCAGTTGTAGAGGACGTGCAAGGGGAACTGATCACACGATAAACAGAGAGACTGGAAGGACAGCAGTCAGCACAAAGAGCAGAAGTACTGGCAGTAATAGCAGCACTGAGGCTAGGGGAAGGGCAGGAAGTAAACATTTACACAGATTCAGCCTATGCGGCAGGAGCAGTACATGTGGAACTGAAACAGTGGTTGAGGGCTGGATTTCTAACCGCAACAAATAAACCCATCAGACAGTGAAGAGCAAATTGGCTAAAATCTGTGCACAGACCAAAATGAATTGGCTAGATGCGTTGCCCTTAGCCTTAATGTCCATCAGGAGCTCTGTTAATCAGTCCACAAGGTTTACACCACATGAGCTCCAGACAGGGAGAGCTTTTCCTGGACCTCAATCTAAGTTGCCAGGAACAGGACACATTGAACAACACCTAACCCACAAAATGTATTTCCATGAACTCCAAAGTCTCGTTGCAGAGTTCTCAAAGCAGGTGGCGAGTAGCCGAGGAGAGGGCCAAACAGCGCCGGCTCCAGAGGCTGAGTGGGTATTGCTGAGGGTCATCAAACGAAAGTGGTCGGAGCCAAGGTGGACGGGGCCCTATCAGGTGACCGAGAGGACCTCCCACGCAGTCCGAGTCAAAGGGAAAGGTGATACGTGGTTCCATTGGAGCCAGTGTGCGGCAGCCGAGGAACCTCAACGCTCCCTAGCAGCGACTCACCAGGCGCTGAAAGATTTGTACACTGTACCGGCTGGTACAGAGGAAAAGACCACCAACCAACAAGGGGCAGAATAATCCCCTGGTGGCATTTTGCAGGCAGAAGTAGTACACTTCTGCCTCCTTGCAACGACATCATTTACGAGCCGGAAGGGTGTTAGACCCGGGCTCCAACTCAACCCTCATCTGGAAACGTCAGCCCTCACCTTCTTCATATTACCAGCGACTGACTTTCCTTAAAGAGCACCCGGAGTTGTGCTTCTCAGAAGAACGGGACCAGATGACGTCATCGCAGTTGAATTCGTTTATTTTTGGATTTGTTTTAATCATAATCGTGTTTGCTTGGGCTTTGCTTAAACTTGCTCTTACAGGTCATACCAAATTATAATCATTGCAGTATCACCCTTATGTTATCTTTTTAATAATGTGTGCTATTTGCTAAGGAGTTGGGTAATGTTGACAAACTATAAGGTTTAAAGCTCCTCTAGGGGTAACCCCGCCTAGAGCACCCTGACGGATAAGGTCTGACTTACCAAGAAAGTTTTGCTTGCTATTTTTATCATACTTGAGACACAGTGAAACATATTAGAATGTTATTGTTTGAGAGTTGGAAAATTCTCACATGTTGTGCAGCCATCACGTGCGTGATTGTACCCCTGATCTTCTGGTTATGTGAACCCAGTCTCTAAAACAATGCATGAACACTCTGGGATTGACAATCCGCTGGATGAATGGCTGACCAAGGTGTTTGGGAAATGGAAGACTCTGATAATGTCACTTTTTGTATCTCTTGCTATATTCGTCGCTATTTTGGTGACTTGTGGTTGCTGCTGTATCCCATGTATTCGTTCACTTGCCAATAGACTTATAACTACCACTATAGAGGGGAAGGCTCCCTCCCCTTTGGTAATGCCACTGCTGAGCCCTCCCGATCCTGATATAGAGGAAGACGATATCATCAGAATGTCAGAGATTGTGTGATCACCTTGTAGTGATCAAAAGGGGGCGTGAAGTTTTTCAATTTATTTTTAGTCATGTATTGTTACTCAACTATTTGTGTGATCTCTTAATAGAGATCAAAAGGGGGTATTGTGAGTGAGGATAGCTGTATAAGGTGATATCCTGTATAACTGACTTGCTCATTTCTGTGCTTGCACAGCAGCCTGATAAGGAGATATCTCTGAGAAAGACATGTTGTAAAACTAGGACCGCACCTACAACGGTCTTCTGAAAGTAACGCCTTATACCAGTACACATACGCACACACATAGAGGAAGAGATAAGATATTGACGCACACACATCTCATAAGGCGGAGACTGAACTCAAGTCTATATAACATCACACCCCTAGACAACGACAGAGCTTTTCCGTACTTTGTGCTGTTCGCATGCATTGTACTGAACTGCTCTCCGCACTTTGCAAACTGCGCAAATAAAACTGTGTTGATTCTTATATCGTCTCCTCTGTCTTCCTCCTTCACTGCATCAACGGACTCGGAAAGAGGTACAGGTTAACCTCAACAACAACTAAATGTTTTCAATTCCAGGCGCTCCTGACAAGTTTGCTTAGGATGAACTTTACTTAAATGTATGTGCAAAGCATTTTGTGTCTTAAAATTGCAAGGACAGTTTAGATATGGGCACGAGTAACGTTGTCTATGACGGTGCTGTAGTCTTAAATGTTTAAGTAGATCATATCTACTGGAAAAGATACACTACACTCCTTGCACCGCCACAGAACAGTAAAATAAAGCATATCTGGGCATAATATTTAGCATTTTTCATTTCATTTCCCCTTTTCACCTACTTGATCTTAAACAGCTTGTCACTATATTTATTTATACACTTAAGTATTCAAATAATGAACCTGACACTAGCAGATGACTCCCTTTCTCCGCAGTCTCTCTTGTTTGATGAAGCCGTAGAAGAGGACACTTTCACAGGAGTTTGGCGAATGGTGATCTCTTGTAACACTACAGTGGACACTTACAGTCAAATTTCTGGAATAAATTGAGAGAAAAGAGACAGGATGAGGGAGCAATGTAATGACTTTACAAACAATCTTAGAAAGGGAGCTATGAATCTAACAATAGTTAATACAAAGTATAACTCTGATGCTTCTATTTTTTTAGATGGACAAATCCATGCAATATAAGCTTCCGTGTGTTTGTGGAACAACTAGTTTGAATGAAAAGCGACCGACAGATACGTTAGACATCCATAGAAAATTGTCATGTTATGACACCTGAGAAGTGTGCTAGGCGACGTCACCTAAGCCGGGCTATGTGCCGTCAGCAAAGTGAATAACAGACTGTAGAAAGCTCCGTAGCGCGAGGAACTGCTGTGTTCACGCTCTACATGGCTGTACCACTAGCACTGAGGTCCAGCTGGAGCAGCTAATGCTACGTCGAGTTGACAGAGAAACCCCGCCAAGGTGCCGGGATGCAATGGTCATTTCCAAACGAGCTAATGACTGTTAAGTGCCGACCTTTCCGCGGACTCCATGCGAAGCCAAGATGCGGATTGGGGGTATATTTATCACCACTATATCATGTAGCCAACATTCACCGACGGCAGGCGATTATCCCAGCTAGCCGCTGTCTGCATTAGCGTTTGCCATATGGTTTCTAAATGAGTCTGCGTGTTGTCAACAATGCCATCAACCTTAGGATGCTAGCTTGTGAGCCTAGTAAAGCTGTGCGCATGGTGACAGTCAGATATATTAATACACTCTAATAAAACGCCCAGTAACGAAAAAAAAAAACTAACTATCGTTAACATTTCTGCAACATTTCCGCTTTATTGTTGGCCTGTTCAGCTGCATTGTATGGGAATTTTATATACCTGGCTGAGATGCGGATAATCCCGTCCCACACGGCTGGCATGGCTCGGCTCAGGGTCGACTGGCACAGTCCTGATCGGTCGGCCAGCTCCCTTTGAAATGCCCCGGTTGCCAGGAACCCCAACGTGGTCATCACCTGTATGGGAACAGGCAGCGTATGGCTCCTCGCTGTGTTGCGCTCCAACGCCGGCCGCAGCTCTGCGCATAGCTCCAGGAGGATTGCCCTCGGGAACCTAAAGCGGCTGATGAGCCAGTTGTCATCATGTGCCAACAAATCATATCTGTCTCTAAATACACGCTCTCTCTCCTTATTGCACCATTTGCTATGTCTTCTAACACCGCTAAAGCAGCCATTGTTTTTAATAGTATGCATTGCACCACTTTGCGCATACTTTTATATCCACTCGTGTAATTACAGACACATGGGTGTGTTAATTGTTAGTCAGTGTTAATTGTTCATGTGTCTCAGATGTGCACATTCCTCATTCTGAGGACAAATTGTGTTTAAATTTATTCATTATAACAGATTCCCAACATCACCTGTAAGTGTCGCCAAAGAAACAACCGCTGTAGAAAAGTGCGTACGACAGCCCTGACATTTGCGTGAGGCATCGCACATTTCCACGGTCATTTCGCTCTTGATACATCTGATCGTTGACGTGAAAAAGTGTGTACGCCACTTTTTTGTGCGTACGTACCCTTTGTACATGAGGCCCCAGGTCTTCTCATGCACTTTGCCAGATCCTCACCTTAACTGAAGTATTCTACTCATGTCAAGTAAGTATTGTCAGGTTTTTTCCTCATGTTTTTCATAGTCACAGTCAGGTTTTGTTTTTGCCAAGAGTTTTTTTTTTCCATTGTTTAGTTTTTGTTTTTTTTTGTTGTAATTTGAAAAAAATCAAGTTTTTTTTTTTTTATTTGAAATATCTGCATCTGGGTCCTACCTTCACCACGCCACACAACACCCACCCAACGTGACAACAACTTTGTTTGCTACAACCTCAGTGTTGTTTTGTGTGAGTCTGTGTAGGACCTGTATAAAATCTTACAGAGGTGGGAAACATTGGGAACCTCAGTTTGCATCTCCTAGACCACATTATAGCAAAATATACATGGGCTGTCACCTTATCGTGGTGGGGGAGTTTGCGTGCCCCAATGAGTCTGGGAGCTATGTTGCCCGGGGCTTTAAGCCCCTGGTAGGGTCACCCAAGGCAAACAGATCCTAGATGAGGGACCAGACAAAGAACAGCTAAAAAGACTCCTTATGATGAACAAAAAATTTGGACCTCGTGATCCCTTGCCCGGATATGGGACACCGGGGCCTCCCCCCAGAGCCAGGCCCGGGGGTGGGGCCCGGCAGCGGGCGCCTGGTGGCCGGGCCTGTGCCCATGGGGCTCGGTCGGGCATAGCCCGAAATGATGACGTGGGTCCCCCTTCCGACGGGCTCACCACCCGTGGGAGGGGCCAAGGGGGTCGGGTGCGATGTGAGCTGGGTAGCAGCCGAAGGCAGAGGCCTTGGCGGTCTGATCCTCGGCTACTGAAGCTAGCTCTTGGGACGTGGAATGTCACCTCTCTGTTGGGGAAGGAGCCGGAGCTGGTGCGCGAGGCTGAGCGGTTCCGGCTAGATATAGTCGGACTCGCCTCGACGCACGGCTTGGGCTCTGGAACCAGTCCTCTTGAGAGGGGTTGGACTCTCTTCCACTCTGGAGTTGCCCGTGGTGAGAGGCGCAGAGCAGGTGTGGGCATACTTATTGCCCCCCGGCTGTGTGCCAGTACATTGGGGTTTACCCCAGTGAACGAGAGGGTAGCCTCCCTCCGCCTTCGGGTGGGGGGACGAGTCCTGACTGTTGTTTGTGCCTATGCGCCAAACAGCAGTTCAGAGTACCCACCCTTTTTGGAGTCTCTGGGGGAGGCACTGGAGAATGCTCCTACCGGAGACTCCCTCGTTTTTGCTGGGGGACTTCAATGCTCACGTGGGCAATGACAGTGAGACCTGGAGGGGTGTGATTGGGAGGAACGGCCCCCCCGATCTGAACCAGAGTGGTGTTATGTTGTTGGACTTCTGTGCTGGTCATGGACTGTCCATAATGAACACCATGTTCAGACATAAGGGTGTCCATATGTGCACTTGGCACCAGGACACCCTTGGTCGCAGTTCGATGATCGACTTTGTGGTTGTATCATCGGACTTGCGGCCGTATGTCCTGGACACTCGGGTGAAGAGAGGGGCGGAGCTGTCAACTGATCACCACCTGGTGGTGAGTTGGCTCCGCTGGTGGGGGAGGATGCCGATCAGACCTGGCAGGCCCAAACGTATTGTGAGGGTCTGCTGGGAGCGTTTGTCAGAATCCCCCGTCAGAAGGAGCTTTAACTCCCACCTCCGGCAGAGCTTCAACCATATCCCGGGGGAGGTGGGGGACATTGAGTCCGAATGGGCCATGTTCCGTGACTCCATTGCCGAGGCAGCTGATCGGAGTTGTGGCCGTAAGGTGGTCGTGCCTGTCGTGGCGGCAACCCTCGAACCTGCTGGTGGACACCAGTGGTGAGGGAAGCCGTCAAGCTGAAGAAGGAGTCCTATCGGGCTTTTTTGGCCAGTGGGACCCTGGAAGCAGCTGATAGGTACCGACAGGCCAGACGGGCCGCGGCTTCGGCGGTTGCTGAGGCAAAAACTCGGGCCTGGGAGGAGTTCGGTGAGACCATGGAGAACGATTTCCGGACGGCCTCGAAGAGATTCTTGTCCACCATCTGGCGTCTCAGGGGGGGGAAGCGGCTCACAGTCAACACTGTTTACAGTGGGGACGGGGCTTTGCTGACCTCAACTAGGGATGTTGTGAGTCGGTGTCTACCAACACGTGCTCGGAAGAGGCAGAGTCGGAGAGCTCGGAGACGGGGCCTCCCATTTCTGGGGCTGAGGTTGCCGAGGTGGTCAAAAAGCTCCTCAGTGGCAAGGCCCCGGAGGTGGATGAGGTCCGTCCTGAGTTTCTCAAGGCTCTGGATGTTGTAGGGCTGTCTTGGCTGACACGCCTCTCCAGCATCGCGTGGACATCGGGGACAGTGCCTCTGGACTGGCAGATTGGGGTGGTGGTCCCCCTCTTTAAAAAGGGGGACCGGAGGGTGTGTTCCAACTATAGGGGAATCACACTCCTCAGCCTCCCTGGTAAGGTCCATTCGGGGGTATTGGAGAGGAGGATCTGTCGGATAATCGAGCCTCGGATTCAGGAGATGCAGTGTGGCTTTCGTCCTGGCCGTGGAACAGTGGACCAGCTCTATACCCTCGGCAGGATCCTGGAGGGTGCATGGGAGTTCGCCCAACCAGTCTACATGTGTTTTGTGGACTTGGAGAAAGCGTTCGACCGTGTCCCTCGTGGAGTCCTGTGGGGGGTGCTCCGGGAATATGGAGTGCCGGACCCCTTGATAGGGGCCGTTCGGTCTCTGTATGACCGGTGCCAGAGTTTGGTCCGCATTGCCGGCAGTAAGTCGGATACGTTTCCGGTGAGAGTTGGACTCCGTCAGGGCTGCCCTTTGTCACCGATTCTGTTCCTAACTTTTATGGACAGAATTTCTAGGCGCAGCCAGGGCGTTGAGGGTGTCCGATTTGGCGACCTCAGAATCGGGTCTCTGCTTTTTGCAGATGATGTGGTTCTGTTAGCGTCGTCAGGCCGTGACCTTCAGCTCTCACTGGAGCGATTCGCAGCCGAGTGTGAAGCGGCTGGGATGAGAATCAGCACCTCCAAATCCGAGACTATGGTTCTCAGCCGGAAAAGGGTGGAATGCTCTCTCCGGGTCGGGAATGAGATCCTTCCCCAAGTGGAGGAGTTCAAGTATCTCGGGGTCTTGTTCACGAGTGAGGGACGAATGGAGCGGGAGATTGACGGGCGGATCGGTGCGGCGTCTACAGTGTTGCAGGCTCTGCACCGACCCGTCGTTGTGAAGAGGGAGCTGAGCCAGAAGGCGAAGCTCTCTACTTACTGGTCAATCTACGTTCCCATCCTCACCTATGGTCACGAGTTGTGGGTAGTGACCGAAAGAACAAGATCGCGAATACAAGCGGCCGAAATGGGTTTCCTCCGCAGGGTGTCTGGGCTCTCCCTTAGAGATAGGGTGAGAAGCTCAGTCATCCGGGAGGGGCTCGGAGTAGAACCGCTGCTCCTCCGCATTGGGAGGAGTCAGATGAGGTGGCTCGGGCATCTGGTTAGGATGCCCCCTGGGCGCCTCCCTGGGGAGGTGTTCCGGGCACGTCCCACTGGGAGGAGACCCCGGGGAAGACCCAGGACACGCTGGAGAGACTATGTCTCTCGGCTGGCCTGGGAACGCCTCGGGGTCCCCCCGGAAGAGCTGGAGGAAGTGGCCGGGGACAGAGACGTCTGGGTTTCTCTACTCAAGCTGCTGCCCCCGCGACCCGACCCCCGGATAAGCGGCAGATGATGGATGGATAAAACCATCAAAACCATCTGACTTTATAATGAATGCCGTACCTGACATTGTACTCAAATCTAAATGTTTATGGCTGGTTTATGGCATTATTAGGCAGAGAATGCATGTGAGTGTGTATTCATGCATAGATCCATATATGTAATATAAGGGACTTCAGTTCACTGCAGAAGTGCCATGCTATGATGGTAATGGAAAGAGCAGAGTAATGAAGGAATTGATCTCTACCCTGCAGTAAGCGCGTGACATTTCAGCCAAAGCCGAGAGCATCTCACCTTCCCATACACTTACCTCCCCCTCCTAAAGACCTCTCTCACTTCTTCTTTCTTCTTTTGACCCATTACCTCTTAAGTTCGGTCCGCTTTTACTTCTGCAGTCAACTCTCTCCACACTTTTGCTCTATGTCATCTCAGACTTTAATCATGGTCTGTCTTTGTCTGCCTTCATTGTGATCATTTCTTTCTCTCCTGCTCTCTAAGCCTGTCACACTTCCAGGCACACTCCCCTCTTTCTTTCTGTCTATTCATCTTTCTCTATTCTCTCAGTCACTCACACAGACAGATGTACACACTCAAATACACACACACCACAGGCCATTGGTCCCATGGGTCAGCACATATTAGCTTACTTGTTAATACTTGGACAGCTTCGGATCAATACTTAATCAACAAGTAATGGGATTCCTCAGTCATCCCATATGATCTTTCAATAAAGACTTGAATCTTTCTTGCCCAAATCTCAACCACACCTCCCCCTTCTCCCCACAGGGGCATCACCGTAGACAAGGGAGAGTAAAAACGTGAGAGTTAGAGACCTGTCTCATTCTCAGTAGGTACACTGTTAAAAAAGTCAGCAGAATAAACAGTAAAATTCTGTAAAGCAAAATACAGTGATATTGTGTTTATTTACCAATATGTTGTCGAACTGAAAATCACTGTAAATTTTAAGATAGAAAATTGCAAATAATATTGTATTTTGTTGTGGAAAACACACATTTTTGTATTTTCTACAGAGAAAAGTTGTATCCTTTATGACAATATAATTAGATTTTTTACAATATTTCAAATCATCAGGTGTGTTGAGAATGTACTGACTGTAACTGTTTAGTCCAATATAGAAAATACATTTTAAAAATTATAATCTTGATATTAAGGAATGATCCTGGCAAAATGAAAAATGAAACATGAGCTATATAATATATTATATAGCCAGAAGGTTCCTGGATCGAGTCCCCGGGGGAACCGGGTTCCTTTCTGTGTGGAAGTTGCAAGTTTGCATGTTCTCCCTGTGCCTGCATGGGTTCTGTCTGGGTACTCTGGCTTCCTCCAGAAGCTGTCCACTGTCTCTGTGTGGCCCTGCGATGGACATCCAGAAAAGCTGGGATAGGCTCCAGCCCCCTGTGACCCCGTTGGGAATAAGCGGTACAGAAAATGGATGATGATAAAAATAAATAAAGAGGAAATCAGATTGGAAAAAATACAATGAAATAAGTAAATAAATAGATCTGGAAATGAATGTGGAAATAAGTAAGTATAATACATGATTCATTTCCAACATTTGGGGGTTATCTTGTTTTTAAGGCGTCACACGGCTTCTTGGAACCACATAGAATGATTTTTGCTACGCCAGTAACACACGTAACTTGTATTAGTAGTTTAACATTGTTCAAACATGATTACATGTACGTTTTGCAGTAAAACACTGTAATCATTGAGGGGCTATGTGTTGCATTGCAGAGTGCATAGAAACGAGCCTAGTTGTTTATTCAAATGCCTGGGCACAGAATGTAAGCGGACATTTTGTACATATGTGGCGTTTAAAACAAATTTTTTCCCGACAACGTGACTTCACATCCCGAATCTGCCAAAGCTGTTGCTCGTTGCTCATTTAAAGGAGCATGATGGAGGGGCAGCCTGTAGCATGTCCAGTGCAAGTTTTTACCGTCAAATCGTCATTCACAACTCATATGTCCCATAGAGATTTTTTCTTTGCATAATATTGATGTTTTGTACAAGGAAAGTACATGTCAGATCTCTAGTCTGTCAGAAAATTACAGGCCTTATGAGAGCCTAAATGATGCTCTGACAAATGAAAGTCACGAATTGTCTCCAAATTTGTCTTTTTTACCTAAAACTTCAAGGACAGCTGCTTCTTCCAGCTTCTACAATACAGACCATTGTTGAAGAGATGCAAAACGTGCATGAGCTGGGAATGAATTACATCTTGAGTAAACTAAAGTCACTTTTAAAAGATGACATGTGTCTAACAGATGATGATATTGCTAAAGTCTGTGATTGTGCAAGAGATTCAGATTTATTGTTTGTCATCAGGGGCCACTGAGTTATATTCAATAACTCAGACTTTCAAAAAAATGTTCAAATACACAGAATGTCACAGCCCGGCTCTAAGACTGCGACAATAATGGGAGACAGACGAGAGTTTTTCCATTTACAAGAATAAAGTTTATTCTCAAAATATACTAAACTAAAGAAACGTGTAAGTCAGTTGTCAATAGCGTATGCATGCATGAGTTTGTGGATGTGTGAGCTATCAAAACAAGAACAAAACAGCTGCCGCCCCATAACCTGGTCTAACTAAGTCAAACCAAGAGAGAGGGGGCCATAACTGGCAGGAGAGAAACTTTTAAAACACAAGCCCCAGGTGTGTCTCAATTAGCCTGATGAGTCCTCCGCCTTATTCCCTGCAAAAAGGAAGAAAACAAAAACAGGGACAACTAGTGGAGCGGAGGGGTCGTCACAAGAACCAAAACAAATATCTTTAGGAAGTGATGAAAACATGACTCAGAGATTTTCTTACTACATTCCTATTAAATAGACATTAAGTGCACTTTTAGAATCAGATTTATGAAAGAATTCAGTGTTAGAACAGTCCAATGACAGACACTCGGCTGTTTTATGTGACATAAGTGATGGGTGAAACTTTAAGTGCAACCAATTCTTCAATGAAAATCCTGGGTGATTGAAGCCTATTCTGTACCAAAATGCCTTTGAAATTGTTAACCCCCTTGGTTCAGCAAAGAAGAAACACAAAGTTGTTGCTGTATATCTATCTGTGACTAACTTACCTGCTCATGTGCGGTTAAGCACTGATCACATGTCTCTTGTTTCATTGTGTTCAGAGAATAATCTAAAACAGTTTGGAACTGCTAAGGTTTGCTCTGAACCTCTCGTGGATTTGAGAGATTTAGAAGAACATGGCATTATTGCAGGTGAAGAAACCATCTGTTCTGTTCTGTTTTGCTGGTGACAATTTAGGATCACACAGCATTGGTGGGTTCACTGAAAACTTTAGTACTTCTCAGTACTTTTTTACGTACTGTGAAATCACGAGAAAAGACTTTCAAAGTGATCCAAATGCTTGTGGTCCACAGCAAACCCCTAAAGCTTACATCTCGGCTGTCCATCATCTACAGACTGGAAGCAATCAAGACCTCAAAGGTGTCAAGGTAAACTCTGACTTCAACTCACTAAAGTCTTTTCATGTTTGCCAAGCTGGCCTTCCACCTTGCTTAGGCCATGACTTATTTGAGGGTGTCTTATCCTATGATCTTGAACTGTACTTGAAATATTTCGTTAAAACAAAGAAATGTTTTACTCATTCCCTGTTCAACTGGCGAACCAAGCAATTCAAGTACAAAGGAGCAGATGCTCTCACAAAGCCATGCCCTGTCAACTCTGAGGCAATCAGGCTTTCAGGTCAAGCTGTTAAAAACTGTTACTTGTTGAGATTGTTGCCTGTGATCATTGGTGACAAGATACATAATCCACAAGATGATGTTTGGCAGACAACTCTCCAACTCAAAGACATCGTTGATTTGATTTGCCTATCTTGAAATTATAATCCAAGAATATTTGGAATCAAGAAAATCTTTATTTCTTGAAACTTCACTTCAACCAAAACATAGTTTCTTGCGGCACTATCCAGCCCTAATTTTGAAATTTGGATCTTTGATTAGGTTGTGGACAATGCATTTTGAGAGTAAATATGGCTGCTTTAAAAGATGTGCAAGACATTTAAAAAACTTCAAAAACATATGCTTGACACTATCAGAAAGACATCAGACGTTTCAGGCATACATCTCAGCTGGCCCTAGATGCAATCCACACATGCTGCTGGTCAAGGACAGTTGTGTTTTTTACTTAAGCCTCTACAGTGATTAAATAAAACATGCAGTAAAAGACCTGGGGTTTTCAGAAAAAGACACAAGTGTTTCCACGGAGATACAATATAAGGGAACGTATAAAAAGGGGCATTTCCTGTTATCAAAATATGATGAGTATATGGAGTCTGGAGAACTGGTTTTAATTCTGATTCAAAATTAAACTGCTGTGTATTTTGTCATGGATGTACAAACAGCTGTCTATCATTCTGAATATCACATGTATTTGGTGACAAAACAGACTTCAAGCACTTTGAGTCTTAAAATAAATGACTTGGTCGACTTTTACCCTTTGACCTCTTATCAGATAAATGGACAACAAATTATTCTCCTGAAACCAGCAAGTCCTCAAGTAGTACTTCACCAGAAACTCCTGCATCACTGCAATCCTCGTGTGTCATCAAACTCCTCCAGCAGCAACCGGACATCTGCAGCAGACTGAGTGGACACCTTTGAGATACCATGGGAAAAGTTCTCAGAAGAACTGATGCAGTCATTAGAGAGAGGAAAAACGGCCAAGTCCAAAAATGAGGAGGGAGATGGTCAGCATTGTGGTGTCTGCAATGATATGAAAAAGTTCTTACTTCGGCAAAAGGAGTTCTACAGAAGTTGCAAAGAAGATGGTGGCAAAATATCGAAAATCTCTACAAGATATAATCGACGGAGATGTCATTGGCCGTGGCTATCACTCACTAGTCAAACAACTTCAATATCGAATTGAGAACATGAAGCGATCTACAATTGCAAAAATAAGAAAGTGAAAGTGCTGCTCTGAAAACTCTGACACAGAAGAAATACCTCCAGAACAGAGAGTTGCAATTCAGGACACCTATGGGTGTATCAAATAGGATGCAAAATTCCTGTCTCTTGGAAAAACTGCAGAATGTCAGCATCAGAAGAAGGACAAGCTCAAGATGATGTGTCGGCAGAAGGAGGCAAATCCTGAGGAAATGAAACAATTACTGAGGACAACTTTCTACACACAGCGCAAAGATGTTAACCAGGGGAAAAGCAGTCGAGATATCTTTGAAGCGTGGCCACATTTATTTCATGACATTGAGATGGCTGTACACTATAATTAACTCACTGGCCTTGGACTGAAGGAAACCTTCATGCGAAACATGGATATGAAGGGAAAACGACTGCTGAACTACATGAACACTGTTTGTGGGAACAAAAATAAAAGGTTTTTCCAGGCTTAGACAAAGTTGAAGATGGTAAGGGGAGAACTGTACGGTTACTCTGAAGATGTTAAAGAGATGGTGCTCCTTCTTCTCTGCTACTTCAATGAAAATGAAGAAGCAATGTTCTTCTGTGTGGAGGACACATGCCTAGCTGAAGAAGTACAGATGGATAATGTCTCCTTGACTCCCACCATCATCGTGTGGGGTGAGTTAAATTCTTTTATATTTTTCAGTTTCTTTCTCCTGTTGTCTTTTTTGTTGTCTTGTCCCCTTTGCCTTTTTGTCTATGTTGAATATTTTTTTTTCTATATTGTTTTTCTTTTTTTTATTGTCTTAACCTCTTACTATGTCAAATGTTTTTCCTTTGTACTTTTTATTCAGTTTGTTTTCTTTCATATAAATGTCATTGTTTTGCTGTATCAGAAGTCTCAATTTATTCTTGTTTCTCTTTAGGGCAATCCTGCTTCCATGCAAGACGGTTTATGCTGAGTATGGATCAACAGATCGGACACAATAACATCTCCTGGTTCATTTCTGCCCTTCGCATGATGTTTGGGAGCTATTATTGTTTCAACATTACCCATCCGGTCTTGCGTTCATGCTGGAGTTAAATGTCTTATATATTATAGAGTTAAATGTGACTTGTCATTCTTTTACTTTTATAGCTTGAATCAAAAGTTGTTGATGTAGTTTTCTGTTTGTCTTCTTTATCTTAATCAACCCAGAGAAGGGCAGTAAGGTGGAAGAAACCTGCAAACCTAGACTGCGTGTGAACCCCTGTGTCCTCACCTTGATCCAGGAACTTTCAGATCATGAGTGGCGTGATGTCTGAGAATGGACTAAAGTCAGTGAGTTTTTCAACCAGTTGTCAGACTGTTGGAAAGAAGTTGCATCATCAAAATTAAGACTGCATCCAGTTTTTAACAGTTTCTTGATTTTTGTATTTGCTTAATAGCAACTTCATATCTATTTCTGTGACAATACTTTTGTTTTTGTTTTATAAAGTAATATTCTTTAATCGGTCTTTGTTTTGTAAAAGCAGATTTTTTTTTTTGCATTCTTTGTTAATATGATAAGATTCCTCCACCTATTTCTATAATTGGGTGAGTTATTCCAAAGTTGTATTGGATTCTGTTTTGTAAAAAACTCTCTAGAGACAACTCTTTTTTTTTTAAATCCCAAAGCACCTTGCAGATGATAGGAAGCTGCTCCCCAAATAATCATACTGGAGCAGAATATTTTTGTAAATGTATGCCCGAAGTAGAAGTTGATTGTATTGCGATTTAAAAAAAAAAAATTTAAAAAAGAAAGAAAAAAGTCTAAATAGGTTTAAGAGTTGCTTCTCATACGGTTTCTTAAAATGGTTGAAAAAATCTGTGTAGCAGGTGTATTTGCTTCATGTTTTATGTTCAGAAAAGACAAATGAAAACTTTTAAAAGGCATGCAAGTGTATGTTTATTTCTTTTTTAAATATTATTATTATTATAGACACTCTTTATATGCGGCTTCTTGTGTTTTAAAGTTGCATTTAAGTGGTAAATGTTTGTTGAAATTTGATGCTTATAGATATTTGAAAATATAAGTATTACTAAAAAGAATAAAATTTAAAGCAAGTTTAAATTCAGTTTTACAGAAAATATTAATAAAATGTTTTATATTGGCATTTTAACAGTTTTAATCTGTTATTCAAAGGCGTTTTGTCTGTTAGACTAAATGCAGTTTCATGTACAACAAACAAAAACTGGAAATCTTACTGGAAGACAGTATAAAATTATTAAAATAATTAATCAGAAAAGCTTCGTTAAATGTACTTGGTAAAACTGTCTTATTACAAAAATAATTATTTTACTATTTAACACTGTTGTAATTACTGTTTGTTCAGTAAAACTGTCTACATGTTCACTGTGTTTTTTACTGAATTATTCTGGCAACCACAGCTGCCAGGGTTTTTTCTTGTAAAAACAACGGAATCTTTTTTTTACAGTGTAGCTATAAAGCAGCTGGAGGCAAACTGAACAATGCAGATGTGTGTGTTAAATTGACTTTTTGGGCGTGTGGGTGCATAACTGTCTCTTTGATAACCTATAAAGTAAAAGCCCCATACACACAGTGATAAAAGCAATCCTGCAGGTTTACTGCACACAGAGTTCCAAAAATCTACTCAAAATGTTGAAAAAAAACTGGAAAACATTCAATGAACATTAGTTCTGTGAATGGACAGGCTTGACTGATGATAAGTCAGAGGAGTGCATGACCAGAATGGTTTGAGTTGACAGAAAGGCTACAGCCCCTCAGATAACCATGCTTTACTACTTTACTGAGAAGAAAAGCATTTCAGAATGTACAACATATGGCTTAAGGGTAGCAATAACAGATTACTATGGCTGAAGACAGCAGCAGACCCAGCCCAAACCTAAATATATAAAAAACATATGTATCAAAGGTTATAAAAACAGACAAACTATTACTGATCCCAAAACATCGATTTTATTGTGGGATAAAACAGATCTTTAGAACTGCACAGTTTAAGACTGGAAAAAAACATCTTGACTGAGGAATCTTCATTTCTGCTGAGGCCACACATGTAAATAGTTCTAATGGAACTGTATCAGGAATTATTCTTGGTACTCTTTGGGGCTCTAAGTACAGATATCCCATGGATTAAATGCCACAACCAGTTTGAGAGCTGTCGCTGATTACCATCTTTGTTGCATCCAATATAATGATGTAGCATGTCAGACAGCCAAAGCATCTTAAACTGGTTTTAGGAACATGACAATGAGTTCAGTGGACACCAATGGCCTCCCCATTCACTAGATAAGAATCCATCAGAAAACAGTTGGGATGTGAAGGAACAGAAGACTGGCAGCAAGAATGCACTGTTGACAATTACGTAGAAATTATGTGAAGTTTGTTTGTTATTCCACATACTCCACGGGGGGGAATCACTGTTTAGTAATTTAAAACTATTGGCCAGTTTACTAACAGAATGTCTACATGGTAAACTTAGTATCTTGAGTTGAATTTTAATTTAATAAGCAGCCTCTAAATAAGACATCTGTCTTTATATACCAATACTTCAAGAAGAATGAATGAACGAACGTGTACTATAGCTCTGTTAGCACATAGGTGCTGTTATGTGGCTACTTGCGGCTATAGAAGAGATAACGGAGGGATTTCTACACAGGCACTCTACTGGGACCACTTCATCCACACGCCCCCCTGGAGCACAGTTTATTTACTCCTTTCTCTGTGACAGTCGGCTAACTTCACACAGAGTTTGCTACTGCTAGTTTTGTGCAACAGGGCAGGATATTTATCAAATTTTGACAATGTGAACGATGACTTTATGTAAGATAGATGTTCTTACCGGAGTGAATGAGCTGTGCTGCAGCCATGTGTGTGGATTAAGTGGTTCCAGTAGAGGTGTGTGTAGAATTCACTCCGTTAGCTCTCCTATAGCAAGTAGCCACATAACAGTAGTTATGTGCTAACAGAGCAATAGTATGTGTTTGTTCATTCATTCCTCTTGAAGTATTGGTGAAATAAAGACAGATAATGACTTATTTAGAGGCTGCATCGTCCCTGCCCTGTTCACTCCGTCATATGGATATACGCCTATCGCGATTTTTCTAAATAGCTTTCGAAGGACACCGACTTTCGCCAAACTGTTCTCGGTGAGTAGATAAACGTATTTCAGAAATAAGGTCTAGGTTTAAAAATACCGGAGTTCCCCTTTAAATTAACTCGTTAAGTTTTTAACTCATGTATTGACACTGAATTTCTCATTAAAAACATAACAGAGATTAAATTATATCAAAACATATCTCTCCTGGCAGCTTTTTATGTTCTGCTAGCAATCATTATCAGCCACAAATGTTTCACAACTTCTAAGTTCTCTGAGATGCATGTCAAAGAACACACATAGTAGCTTGCATCATATTGCTAATTCAATATATAAAATAATGAAATATTTATTATATGAAATAATAAAAATTCTAAAACTTACTTTGGTGTATACTAAGAAATATATGCACATAAGCTCATGGTTTTACAAAAACAATTAACTTATGATTTGATGTTTTGAAACTGATTAAATTAGCCGGTTTAAATAGACATTAAATCTAATTAGATAGGCATTTCTCATTATATTTTGAAGATTTAAATTAAAAGGATAAAACCAGGAGTAGAAATAGTTATTTTTATTTAAAAAAAAAAAAAATTACTTAGTTTGTTGGCACAATTGTGATACCTACTCCAAATACTATTCACTAGTTTGTAAGGCCTAAATATATCATGGTGAATATTATAGGTTGTACACACATTCACACACCGATGGATGCATGGACCCTAACCCTAACATGGAGTTCAGTGTTTTGCCAAGAACAATTCAACATGTGGTCCAGGAAATATAACAGCTTTTACTTTCTTAGCCAACTACTGTACACTGGCAAAGTTTGTGACCACTTAGTGACCACTTGTCGTAATTCCCCTCTTTTCCATTATTTTATTTTCTGTTCTCATTTTTTTTTGTTTGTTTGTTTTTGTTCAGAGGACATTTCCCTCTGGCAGACAGTGTAAATGTATGTTCCAACTCACTGAAGTTGGACGGAGGCTCGCCAGACCTCTGAGGTTCATAGCTGGAGGCACAGTTAGTTGATTTTAGAACTGGCAAAGCCTTTTTTTTTTTTTTTATGGTTCTTCTCACCATTCTCTTCTCCTTATTTAATATACCCCACCTTTTCATGTTATTCATTGTTCATTCTTCTTTTTCTCTCGATTCACTTAGAGGATTTTTGATTTGTAACAGGACTTTATTTACACTTGGTCTCAAAACAAAGGACACAATTTACTTAAGAAAAAGGATCAATCAATTTATTTAAAAAAGGTGTAAATTGCAGTTCTTCACCAGCCACCTTGCACAAAAGCCCCTCATGAGCCCACTGATGTGCAAAGTAATTTATGTTTCCGGTGACTCTATGGAAGCAAAACTCCAGCCTCTGTCTGTCTTTAACGTTGTACCTCCACAGAGTCACAACATCAAGGGTTGAACCTCCCTGGAGTCTGTCCCTGCGAGCAAGATAAATCGACAGTTTTGCCTCTCCTACCAGAAAATTTAGGAGTTGACACCTTTGTTTTTTTGTCTTTTTGTATCTGACACCACAAATAAAACCAGAGACAGTAAAAGTAGTACCAAATAACTTAAAAACACGAGTTAAACAATTCAGTCCACTCAGGCTCTCGGTCCACACGCTCTCCGCCAGTTTTGCTTTGTGGATGCTTTTCACACAGTTCATAAATAGAGTCTTTTTATGGGCCTTGTACAGGCTTAGTTTGTCCCCATCGCAGACTCTCAGTAGAGGACCGCTGAACTCTGTGAATTTGGGGTCCAGGTGTATCTCCGGATACGGGTCCTTGGCGTCAGGTTGAGCCTCTCCTCTGCCGTACCTGAGGAGAAGGTCTCTCTCCTCTCTCAGCCTCTTCCTCCAGAGCTCCAGGCTCCTCTCCATCAGGCGGACAGAGTAGAGCACAGAGCTTGGCTGCCGGTCAGTGCAGGTCCCGCTGCATCCACCAGCTGGTTCAGGCAGACAAACTTTGACCTGCACAGCGCCCCCATCAGCCCACGCACAGTGCTGCAACAAATGTCAAGTCTGGCGCTACATATTAGAGGCTCCTTTAACAACCAGTACAGAGAGTCACGCTTCTCACTCACTTCATGTTTAAACAGCGCCCAGGATTAAAAAGCACTCTGATAAAAAGAAGGCAACCCACTTAATTTTAGAGAATTAAAATCAGTTAAAAACAGAGCAGCATCCAGCCCCAGGTTGTTAACACGCCTGAGTATGCAGCTGGCGACGTCCCGCCACACCAGATGTTCAGGTCCAGTCACAGATCTCTGAATGAACTGGAGCCTGAAGGTGGCTGTCCTACTAGCCAGGTGGACCAGGCCCTGACCCCCCTCATTTCTGGATAAACCCACACTGCGGTACCCAATGAAATTTATCCCAAAAGAAATTAACCATCTTTGTATGGATTTCTGCAACGAGACCTGATGGAGGGTCCAGGCAGGTTAACCTGAGCCACAATAAAGAGGCCACCAGGTTATTTAGGACCAGCACCCTGCCCCTAAAAGACATTTTCGGGTGGAGCCACCTCCACTTAGCCACTTTGCTGTCTTCAGTTGTACTGATATTTTCCCAGTTTTTCTTCATGATGTTGGTACCTACATAAATACCAAGGTACTTTAAACTTTCTCTCTTCCAGGTTAGGCTTTGACGGAGAACAGGGAGGCCTTCACGCCACTCATCAACAGCCGGGGCGTCGCTCTTACTCCAGTTCACCCTCGCAGCCGATACGACAGAAACTTTTTCAACTATAAAGTTTAAAATACTCACATCTTGTTGGTCTTTGATAAAAACAACAACATCATCAGCATATGCAGATAAAACAACACTGCTGTTAAAACCAGGTAAAAACAGGCCTCGAACAGATGATCGTATCCTCTGCAGGAGGGGTTCCAGGGAGAGTGCATTGAGCATCCCAGACAGTGCACAGCCCTGCCGGACGCTTCTGTGCACCCTAAAAGGAGCACACAAGCCACCATTAAACTTCAGCACACTACAACACTTTGATCTTGGCTATAAGACCTGCGCTGAACCCAAACTTCTCCATGACCTTCCAGAGGAAGCTGTGTTCAATGCGGTCATAAGCCTTTTCTTGATCTAATGAGATCAATCCAGTGTTAATGCCTAATGAACTGGAGACCTCCAAAACATCCCGAATGAGGTAGATATCATCTATCATAGACGTGCCGGGTACACAGTACGTCTGGTCCCAGTGGAGAGTCTGCTCCATGGTCCCTTTTAGTCTGTTGGCTAAGACTTTGGACAGTATTTTGTAGTCTGTGCAGAGGAGAGAAACAGGACGCCAGTTTTTCATGTCTTGTAAGCAACCAGTTTTTGGTAAGAGAGTGAAGACGGCTCTCTGACATAACAGTGGCAGTGACCCAGACACCAGGCTTTCCTCATAGACATCTAGGATGTCGTGGGCTAAGATGTCCCACAAAGCCTTATAAAACTCCATGGTGAGGCTGTCGATGCCTGGAGCTCTTCGCCCCTGCATGCTCTGCAGCGCAGCGTGCAGCTCCTGTGGGGTCAGTGGCCTGTTGAGCTGCGAGTTGACCTCCTCAGACAGCTGAGGAAGTCCACCACAGACCTGTTCCATCAGCTCTTCATTCTCTTTATGTTCACTTCTGAACAGTGAGGTATAGAATTCGACAGCCCTTTTTCTTATGAGGCCCAGCTGTGTCAGCTCCTGTCCTGTCTCAGAGAGCAGAGAGTGTATTTGTCTCCTCTGCCCTCGTCTCTTCTCCAGTGGAGAGAAATAGCTCGATGGAGCATCCATCTCCTTGATGTCTTGGACCCGACCAGTGCACCCTGTATTTTGGTGTCCAGCAGGTCGGCCAAAGCCGTCTTTTTTGACTTGAGGATTTCAATATATCGTCAATCTCCTGTGGACTCGCTCTCACACTCGAGATCCACAATAGCAGTCTCCAGATCTTTGATAGATCTGTGAATGTCACGTGTGACATTGAGCGTGTGCTGTTGACATGAAAGTTTAATTTGAACCTTTCCATGGTCCCACCACTGCCTCAGACTGACAAATTAGCTTTTTCTCTGTCTAAAATTATTCCAGAAAAAGCTTAAAACCTCCCTGAAAGATTTATCAACAGTTAAAACAGAGATAAAATGCCAATAGGCGCTTTTAAGTCAAATATTCCTAACAAAAGCGCTATATAAAACCAGAGAGTGATCAGTAAAACCAACCGGTAAAATCTTGCACACTGACTGTGTTTACTCTGACTCACCGACACTGACTCTGTGTTTAAAAGCATAGAAGTGATCAAGTCTGGCCGAGGAGATTCTGTTTTCACTAACGTGGGACCATGTGTACTGTCTGCAGCCTGTGTGCATCCTTCTCCACACGTCCACCAGGCCATGGGAGGAGACCAGCTGCCTGAAGGTATGCTGGGATGCTGGGTGAGGCTCTGCGTGGTTACGATCTAAAATGTCATTATCAGTACAATTAAAATGAATAAAGAATCCTCAGAGCTGCAGCTGTTTAAAATATCATTAAAGTTTTCAAGGAAGCGTTTCCTCTCTGTACCGTTGTTAAGAGCATAAATATTGATAAAAACTATTAAAAACTGATTATAAAGGCACCTCCCCTCCACAACGTGCCGGACCTCCACAGAGGTTGGAGTAAATCCTCTGGAGAAGAGGAAGCCCACTCGTCCACTGAGGTTGGTGTGATGGCTTAAAATCAGCTCTCCTTCCCATTCTCTGTTCCACTCTGCCTCATTTCTAATATCACTGTGTGTTTCCTGCAAAAATAAAACGTCAGTGTGTGTCATCTTAGCCGTGTCAAACACCAATGCCTTCTTTCTCTCTTCTCTGGCACCATTGACGTTCAGACTGCCTATTTTAAAAGCATACATAATGATGACGGTAGAGATGTTAAAATACAAAGTGAACACAAACAGTGAAATAATAAATAAATAGAAATAAGATCTGTGGTTTCTTCATCATTAAAGACCGAGCTGTTTCCTGACTTTCATCATTTGTTTCCTAAGTCTGAATACTTCTTGGCCAGTCAGGTCTGATTCAGCTCTGTGCTTTATAGTGCTTCTGGCAGAATTATAAAAGCCCTGCAAGTCAGGAAAGTGCTGTTCCAATATTAGACCCTTCATCCCTTTGGTCTTCTGCAAAAACATCTTCAGCATGGTAGGAGGATACACCTGAGCAGCAGCGTGCTGTCTCACGCTGTCAGACACACACCCCTCGCTGTTGCTGCGGTCAGACACACACCTCTCGCTGTCACTGCTGTCAGACAGACAGGCAGATCAACACTCGGTGTGCCTGCCAGCCGTCCGGCCTTACTAGTGGCCACCACAATCACCACATTCTTTCTCTTGGTGCGCCCTTTTAGAGAACTCCCTCCAGCCTCACAGGCCTCCAGGATATCAGCCTCAGCTACTGCGCCCCCCTCGCACAACTCACCTGCTTGTCTTTCTATTTCACATGCCCCCATTACTTTACCTGCTTCGCACTGGTCACCTGCGACCTCGGACTCTTCACACAACTCACCTGTTATATTACCTGTGATTAATTCACCAGCTATTTCACCTACAGTATCACCTGTCACCTCACCCGTTTCACACCCCCTATCTTCTCTCTCACCACTCACCTCAGTGCTCCCTCCAGCCTGGCTCTGGATCTCCTCAGCCTGCTGTTTCTCTGCAGTTCCTGCAGATTCCTCCGCAGCACAGACCCCCCCGGAATCGGCAGCGGTCGCACGCCGCACCGCCGGACCGGGTCGGCCGCCGTCAACCGCCTGCCGGAAGCGGCTGGCTCAGCAGTGCGGCTCAGCAGTGTGGGCGGGACAGGCTTTGATCAGGTGTCCCTCCTCACCACATCCAAAACACTTGACAGTGGATGATGTTGCAAACAAAATGTATTCAAAATCCTCCACACGGACACGGAAACGGTAATCAAATACCTCATCCTTGTTATTGAGGATCATATAGAGCTGCCTGCGGTGAGACACTCCTTGTCTTAGCAGGGGAGACTTGCAGCCTGACAGAACCTTTCTGATTGGCGACACCACCTTTCCGTGTCTGGATAGCTCTTTTATTAAAAACTCATCACTGATGATAGGAGGGACGTTTGACAGAGTCACCCTCGTGGCCGGCTGCGTTAGCGGCAGCACCGGCTGAAACATCCCATTCACGGTGATGCCCGTCTCCACCAACCTGTTCACCTGCTCCACCTTCTCAACAAATAGCACCACAGCCTTGTTCATGCGGGCAGCAGACCTTACTGAGCTGTGCCCGATCACCTGCCCCACGGCCAGCGCCACCTCCTCCACGCCACACGGAGAGCGGCACCAACCCTGATGCCGTGCTTCCGGGACAGCCTGGAGAAGCCACCGGACGTCATTGTGGCCTCCCAGCATAGCTGGGAAGCACACCAAACAAAACAACAAAAACCTAAATTAAACTGTCAACACACTACACAAAGTACTCGAAACCAACACAACTAATGAAACATTAAACAAATGAAGACAAGGATAGAGAAAAAAAGGTAAGAAAATCACTTTCATTCTAAGTCTTTCTCTCAGCTCTACTTCCACACCTTTCACGAAGAAGAAGAAGAATATAATACTTTTATCACTCATAGATCAATCCACCCATTTTTTATACCTGCTTAATCCAACTCAGGGTCATGGAGGGTTGGAGCCTATCCCAGCTGTCATTAGGCGAGAGGCAGAGTCCTGGACAGGTCGCCAGTCCATCACAGGGCCACATAGGGACAAACGAGGCAAGCAACCATCCAGGCTCACGCTCACTCCTGAGGACAATTTAAAAACACCAATTAACCTAACATGCATGTTTCTGGATGGTGGGAGGAATGCACTTAGCAAACCTGAAAACTCCACACAGAAAAAGCCCAAGCCCAGAACTACCTCTTGCTGTGAGGTGATAGTGCTAACCACTATGCCATTATGTGGCCCTTCTTGTCACTCATTACTTTCCTTTCTCACCAGCCCTCTCCATGTGCTAACACCCCTCCCCTCTCCTTTCTTTTTGTTCTTCATCACACTCTGTTTTTATCATCCTGAAATGTCTCCAAGCCAGGAAACTGTATGCATATTTGTGCATTTCTACAGTGTTCCACACATGTGAAAATATGTGTCTGTATATATAGTACACTAAGAATAAATTTTCACTGTGTGCACCCACTGTAGATTGTCTATTTTATAAGGTTTATATATAATAGATGCATAAATGTATGTGTGGCTGTATTTGTTTACAGTGACTCCAACTAGTATGCTACAGTGTGTTGTATAACTCTGAATAATGTGGGAATGAGACACTCAATCACTTCACAGCCACCCCCAACCTGTAAGATGGAGTGATTTACACAAAGTGTGTTTCCTTTCCTTATCTGTTTTCCCTTCCTCCTTATTCTACTTCCTCTCTTTCTGCCTGTTGACACTGTGATCGCCTTCACTTCCTTCTGTGTTTGTATGTGAGCCAATAAGGAAGCAATACATGCATATACAGGCATATAGAAAACATGCTTGTATTCAGAAGTGGTGGTGAACTTATTGTTCTGCCAGAGGTTTCCTCTGACCAGACATCTGTTTATTAACTTAATTTGTGTGTCTGTTTGGCAGCTCAGTCACCTTTCCTGTCATACTTTCATGATCCCTTGTTTCTGAGGATTTACTGCTACCACTCAGGAATGGATGTGGGCTCAAACACACTCAGTAGACACTTTTGTAGTAAAAGTTTCATACATGCATATAAATTGCCAGTAAATGTCCGGGAAACAGACACCCTCTCTAACTTAAAGATTATTCTTAAAACTTTCCTTTTTGATAAAGCTTACAGTTAGGGATGGCTCAGGTGACCCTGAAACATCCCATAGTTAAGCTACTATAGAACTAGACTGCTCAGGGGCCTCTTATGTCTCACCTTTTCTCACTCAAGGGAGTCCTTTCTTTCCACAGTCACCTCATGCATGCTCAGGATGGGGGGTTGGAGCGAACAGAAGTTTCGGTGCAATTTGTTGGTTTTCTTAGTTAGGAAATTGTTTTAGAATTGGCTCTGTATGTATGAAATGGGCCCATTTTGAATTTAATTAATGATATTTGATTGGATTATGACAACAATGAATTGAACTCCAATTGGCTTGAATTGGACTGTATTTGAAGTGCCTTGAGATGACATTTGTTGTAATCTGGCACTATATCAATAAAACTGAATTTAATTGAAATTGAGTTCAAATGTGCACACACACACACACACACAAATAAATAATTCTTTCAACAAGTTTTTAACATGTGTTTTGTTTCTCCAGCTAACTGATGGAGGAAAATACAGTTTGCTTCAGTTTTAGTGGCTATATGTCTATATTCAATATATTTATGAGCATTGCACTGGCAGTCAGCAACTAGGCATTATGTCTCAGTCTGCATTATGTCTCAGAGGGCAGAGCATCTCTTGTGCATCTAACAGAGCTGCTATTTTAACAGTCCATATACACTTATACTCTCTCACACTTTGTGAAGGCTAAACTGTGATCCACACAACATGGAAAATATTTGCAAAGCTTGCAGAAATACAAAGTATTTTGTTTCTAAATTTCCATGCTTATGTCAACCCATGACTCTCCTAACCATACGTTAAGTATTTTTAATGTCTAACCATAACCAGTTGTGTTAAATCAAATGAAAAATACAACAAAACAATGCAGTAATAGAGTGTGGTCAAAATAAAGACAAAAATATAAAAGTGAGAAACAGCGATCTTAAGGTTGGACTCAAAATCCCGAAGATCCGAAGCAAGTTTTTTTTTTTTGCCTGTATGCAACTCATACCATGCCACCATGAATCACAACTTCGTAGAGGCTCGCCATATCATTCAAAAAGTACTGCACAGGGAATCATTTATTGTGCTTACCTTTCTTGTTTATTTGTTCTAAACAGCCAACAGCACGTATCACTGCTTACTTAACTGTTATCTTAGCTATTCATTCTCCATGAGTTTCCATTGTTGTATAAAAGTCTTATTTCTAGTCTTGCACACTTTTCTTGGAATCTTTTACTGGTTTGACATTTACATACTCTAGTGGTATATCTAGAGTCTTATCATCCCTGCAAACTCTCACTTGCTTGGTGTCTGTTAAGCTAGTCCTCTGCTTCCTTAAGTGATAATAATATTTCTAACAAATATAGACGTTTTGAAGCTCTTGACACAACACTTTCCCATTTGGAAGCTTACATCTGCATTGTTGAAAACAACCAGGTAGTTAGCCAAGCCCCCATCAGCCAGTAAGCTACCAAGCCGAGCACAGCTAAGCCTCTCAGCTGTCTCTCAGCAGACCCTGCACAGATGGGACCACAGGCTGAGTGATAGTTGGGAGGAGGAATAACCCTAAACTCAAATTTTCAATTGATTTTCCTTACTCAGGGACACACCTGCCCCCACGATTTCAGGTAGTTTTCAAAGATGTGGATGCGTACCCAAACGCAGTACCACCGAGAATCGTGGGGGGCAGTGTGGCACAGTATAGCTCACCTGCAACCAGTGAAAGGAACAAACAAGAAGAAGAGCAAAAACAGTAATGGCAGAGTTCCGTTGACATGCTGCGATGCATTTAATGGCCACACAGACCGCTGTCTTCTGCTGCACGCACCCTTTACGTCTCTTTCTGTGAAAGTGTTATATCGTGATCTTTTCCACCGTCGTCATATTTGCTATTGTCTGAAACTGAAGTTGGAACTCGAAGTGAACTCTGAGCTCTGTTCTGGTGGATGTATTGCCTAACAACTGTGGCAATGTAAAGCACAGATGTGGTAGTGATGCTTGACAACGTTTGAAATGGATGTACCTATTTATGTACAAGACCCAAGATAATATAATCAAAAAAAGCACCAGCGGAACCTTTAACTGTGAAAAGAAATGTAGAAGATATGATAGGAAAATATAATGTTAAGCCTTTTAGACAAAGTATAGTTCAATAATTTTATTTGGCAGGTTTGGATTAGATTAGGCCATGCATAGGAGACATTTATGTAACATAACATATGTCTTTTTGAATAATTAATGGCTGTTTCATCCAGAACATATTTGAAAATTATTAAGAAGCAGGTGAAAGTATAACACCTCATCATATTTTCTTTAGACAGGGAATGTTGATTATTTAAGCATCTTTTTTTAATAGATAAACTGGCACAGTTTGACCTTGTCATGCCCTGAAATTTATGCTTAAGGCAGTCTGGTTGCAGTAGTTACCAGTTCATGATCCCCATAACCCATCACATCTTTCAATCTGTCTCTGTATCAATGTCCTGTGTCAGTGCTGTGTGTTGAACTGTGTGTCAACCATCTGCCATTGAGCCATGAATATTTGAAGGGCCCCCACACTTTAAATGGCTTATATACCCCATGGATGTTGACACGCATCTGAGGAAGTCATGTGTTCACCCTGTGTGCATTTACAGTTGGCCCATTGATTTATAATTAACTCTGGGGTTATTGCTCCAGCACATACACAGCTGGCCCGCTCTCTGGGGTCATAGCAGTGTGAGAATGCCAGTGTGTGTGTGCAGAAAGTTATTTCAGTGTCCAAGGAAGATCTATTGGGCTCTAGTGTATGCAAATAAGGGTGAATGCTTGTGTAGGCGGAACGAGAGCCAACATGTCTTTATGAGTGCATGAAGTTTATTACCTGCTTAACTGTATCTACCTATTCTTAAAAATGAGCATATGCATTTTAAATTGGTTTATCTTTGAGCGTGCATATATCTTGAGGAGAGTTACCATGGTTACCTGCAGACCCATTGATTATAGTGCACATGTTAGCAGACAAACATGTTCTTCAGTCAGCTGCTAACACCACTCCGCTGCACTCTTAGAAATGCTTGCCTCCAAGAGCACAACACACAGATCTTGTTTTACAATAGAGTTAGGACCACAGTTTGTATTGTCATGCAAGAATGAAAGATGTGAGAACTTGTCAAGGTTGATTCACTTTGTTGCTTTTTTTTATTATTAATGTTATCTCAGATTATTAACGCTATTTGGGAAGAAAAGCTCCCTCTGAAAAGAGTATTTTCTTTCATATTTCATAAGAAAAATGTAAGCACATTTTTCCTTGCATATAAGGGGGATTTTTAAAAAAAAATTAAGATGCTCCCACAATTTGTCAAAAGTTTTGAAGCACAAGGAAAAATACGCAGCACCACTGTTTTCTCACATTTTTGTCTCTGTGACAGTATTCAACAACCATATTCAACAGAGTTTGTGCACTGCTAATCTGATGAAATAGTGCACTCTGACTATATATGCATATACTGTATACTGAATATACATGAAGGTGAAATATCAGCTGAAATGATCAATCTCAACATCAACTGTAGGACTGCACAGTGGTGTGCTGGTTAGCCCGGTCGCTTCACAGCAAGAGGGTTCCAGGTTCAACTCCTGGCTGGGGCCTTTCTGTGTGGCGTATGCGTGGGTTCTCTCCGTGTCCAAAAATGCATATTAGGTTAGTTGGTCTAAAATTGCCCTTTGGAGTGAATGTGTGTGTGTGTCCTCTGTGTAGCTTATCTGTGTGGCCCTGCGATGGACTGGCAACCTGTCCAGGATATACCCCGCCTCTCACCCACCACTGGGATAGGCTCCAGCCCCCCCGCGACCTGTCCAATGGATTAAGCGGGTATAGAAAATGAATGGATGGAACATTAACTGTATTTACAGAAGACTTATGAAGATTAGGTACAACACAACCAACTAGAGACACAACTGGGAAAAGAAAAAAAAAAATATATAAACTCGGAGCACATACTATAAATATAAATGCATTTACTGTAACGGTACTTTTTAGTTTACACACACTCACATGCTGATGATTGGGTCGGAGGGAAAATTATGCCTAAGGACACTTCAACACATGTACTGGGTAAGCTGGGGATCAAAAAGACCTGATCGGCAGACGACTGCTTTTTCTCCTGAAAGCTCAGCTGCTCCACATGATTGTTATCCAGGACACCCAGCTTCATCGCCTATTTGACGCTGTACTTTTAATTTGTTTTTAACTACAATTTTGTTTTCACTTTATATTCATCTGTTTAATAGGTTTTGGCGTGAGAACCACATGCTTAAGATTAAGGCATTAAATCCAATGGCAGTTTGTCAAGGGAAAAGCAGTCGTCTGCCAATCGGAGGTTTGGTGGCTCGATCCCTAGTTTCTCCTCTCCATATGCCAAAGCTTCCATTGGCTAGATACTGAATTCTACTTTACTTGATGTAGTCATCTGGGCATGAAATTGTATATCATAGAAAGAAGCTGTGTAGCCAGTAAGACTGTATAGACTTATGAAGTAAGTGATTAATTGCAGATGATTCCCATCCCATCCCAAAGGGCAGACACGCTGTAGGCATGAAAGACACCTCCAACTGACACCCAGAACAACTGTCAAAGTTGTGCTGGGTATCATGACAAAAAAAAAAAAAAAAGACAAAAAACTATCTGCATATATGCAGTCATTTTTTTTTTATGCCGGTGTCATGTTTATACCATGACAGAGTACCATTACAGGTACAGTTGAGTTGAGTTGTGCCTGCAGCTCGACTTGACCACTTAACTGGACCACAGTCCTTGTCCCAGTTGACATGCATAGAAGCAAACGCAAGTTATTGACTGTCGCCACAGTACTGAAGACTGTCTGAAAAAACATTTAAAATATTCTGCCACTTCAAACCTTCCCTGTATGAGATCAAGTAATTATATGTTCATTACTCTACACTATAACTGCTCAGGCTATAAAACCAGGATTTAATTTGAACAGAGCAACAGTATCAACATGCTTTAAAAATCAATACAAACTGACAATTAGGCTTATAAATATATATAGTATAATAATAGTAAAATATGTTATTGTGAGCAACTTTTTGTACTTACTGTACTTACATAGTGCTTTTCTAGTTGAGTTGACCACTGAAAGTGCTTTTACAATACATTTTCATCCACTCACACACACACACACACGGCATGTTTTAGTCTGTACAGTGTTACAGGCTACACATTGCTCTTTAACATATAACACACACAGATGGGCACATCAGAGCCAACATAGAGTTCAGTACTTTGCCCAAGGACATTTCGACTGTCCAGGGATGCCAGAAATTGACTGATTTTCTTCCTCCTGGGCCACAGGTGTTCGGATGAACGTTCTTACTGGGCTGGTAGATTATCTAACAAGGTAGGACCTAAGTCAATTGATATTGTGCTTTAGTTGCCTTTAAAGAAACAGAAAAAAACTGCCATGCTTTTTCCCGTGGAAAATTTGGCTATGGAGTGGAGCACAAACAACAAACTGATTTTAATATGTATAACTGAGATACTTCCCTTCAAAATTTTGAAACTTGGCAAAACGAGAGAGAAGGGGGGTGCTGTCTTTGACCTTCTGAAATAAGAAAGAAATGAAAAAAATCAGTTTGACAAAGATTGCTTCAAAAAAAAATACTGAAATAGAGCTATGTGTCAGTGACAAGTAGGAAAGGTTTGTAAAGTGTTAAACATAAAAAAGAGAAAAATTATAAAAAGTCATAACAAGTTAGATACACATTTGTGGTCATTTGTTATTTATTCCATGTATGTTATTATTGTTGTTGTTGTGTACTGTTATAGAATGTTCTTGGGCACACCTGTATTTTGCAGTTCAGGGTTCAATATTCTTTTCTGCACACGATACAATGGAACCCATTTTTTTTTCTGTTTAAAGTAGGAGTACACTTTTGTCTTCAAGTCACAAGTAATTCTTGTATCTTCATTCAGTTGACAACATGTCAACATAGACTTTACTGTATATTATGAAGGTACTCTGAACTATCTTGACTTCATTTGAATTGCCAAAGGAGAACAAACCCATTCTATTTACTGCAATTCATTGCTGTAGAGACTGTTCAATAGGTTACTTCAAGAAGGTGTGACCTCTGAACAATAATGGAATAAAAATAATCTCTCCAAGGCCATGATGGGTAAAACAAAAAAACTCAACTTTATGCTCTAACAGCATGACTCAAAGCCCACCACAAGGTCCTTCAGTAGAATCAGTATACTTTTACTTAACTTAACACTACTTAATCAAAGGATGGTTAAAAATGAATAATTATTGCTCACTGTTATTTGACTCAATTACAAAACCCTGACAACATACTAAAACGTTAAAAAAAATCAAATTAAGCGAGCTTTGTTATAATACATCAAATAAAAGTGAGCTAAGCATAATGACAAAGCTTTAGTTTAGGTTCTGAACAATAATTATTAAAAGTTTTGGGTATAGAAAAAGTTTAATTAGGGGTCTAGCAGTGTAGCTGCAGACGCCTATTGTTTGGTAGCTTTTCTTATTAGGGGTCTAGCAGCGTAGCTGCAGACACCTATTGTTTTAGTAGCTTTTCTTCTTATTAGTAGGGGTCTAGCAGCGAAGCTGCAGACATCTATTGTTTTAGTTGCTTTTCCTATTATTATTATTATTGGGGGTCCAAGGAGCGAAGCTGCGGAACCTCATTGTTTTTCTACCTTTTTGGGGGTCCAAGCAGCGAAGCTGCAGAACCCCATTGTTTTTCTACCTTTTATTATTATTATTATTAGGGCCCCTAGCAGCGCAGCTGTCAAAATTTGTGATTTTCAGCGGTAAAATTTTTTTTTAGCGATCACAAATTTTGACAGATTCTCATGAAACTTGGCACGGAGTATCTTTGGACCAATCTGCACAAAAGTTAGTCATTGGATTCTTCAATTTCAACTTTGTTCACCCACTACAACCAATCAAAGTTGGCGGCGATGCCCCCAAACAGGAAGTGAGGCCATATCTCAGCAACCCTTTGATATTTTGACATCAAACTTCTAACACAGACTCATGACTCTTTCTCTAAGACTCTCAAGAATGTTGGTGATCTTTGGCCTTTAAGGGACGCTATATTTAGCAAAAATGCATTTTTGCTCACATCTTTAGACCCATTTGTCCAAATTTCACAAATAAGTTAGCGTTGGAATCCCTGGATGTATCCGAGGTTAACGCCCCCTATGATGTCATTCACGCCATCTTGGATTTTCCGCCATTTTGAATTATATCAAAAACCTTCAAAAACCATTACAGGTCACCCAGATTGTCTGATTTCCACAAGACTTCACACAGAGCCTTCAGACCAAGCATTACAAGAGCTATCATGTGGAATTTTAAAGTTCGCTTCCGTTTGCCCATAGCAGCCAATCAAACTCAGCACTGAATGCCAAACAGGACGTGAGGCCATATCTCAGGAACCATTTGATCTTTTGACATCAAACTTCTAACACAGACTCATGACAAAGTCTTTAAGAGGCCCAAGAATTCTGATGAACCTCCACCCAGAGGGGGCGCTATAAGTAGCAAAAATGCATTTTGCTCATAACTTTGGAGCCGTTGGTTCAAATTGAACAAATGAGGTACCGTTGGAATCCCTGGATTAATACGAGCTCGTCGCAAACACCAAACTTGGTGTATGGACTCATGATGCCTTCCTGAGCAGCCATAGGTTTATCTGCTATTCTGCTAGACGCCGCCATCGCTGCTTGCAGCTATATTTTAAGATTGCTCTATGATAAATGGAATGACCCCTTGGTTGTTTGTGCAAGTGGTACATTATGACCCATAGTTAAATTTTCTTTTATGTTGTGGTCATAAGAAACAGCATTAGTTGTTTCAGCAAGTACTTGAAATTACCACTGGCTCAAATTATAGTACTGGTTAGTTACCAAAGTAATCATGACTAAAACGGAAGTCACGTGAAACTATTATAAAACCAGCTGTCCATGAGTTAAAATCTAGGGGCGGCTTAATTTTTTTGTGTGTTTTACTATTTCAAAAGTATGTTTCTATTTGCAATAAGTCTATATATATTTCAATCAAACAATTTTCAATCTTGTCAATTGCTATTGAGGCTTACAGTGATCCAACTGAACTTTAAAATATGCTTTAATCCTAGAACACTAATTTTAAATTTTTGTGTTTAAAATATTGATATAGCAGTTGTAAAATATAATGAAAAAAAATTCAAACTACTGTGTAAAATCTGTTTTTCCTGCACATCCAATATCTGTATGACTCAAATTCAGCTCTGGTGCGATGGAGAAATCCCCCCAAGGACGTGGGGTTTTGTAGCAGATTAGCCAATAGCATATTCATGTTGTCAAACGTATGATACATTTTTATCCAATCAGCGCTGTCAAAATAATTCCAAGCCTAAACTAAGGCAGTTAGACTCTCAACAGGTGCCATTTTTCTACATGATAGCAAGCAAAATGACAACCCCGATAAGACCGAGTCCTAACTCCAAAAGATTTCTCCTTCAAGACCCATTTGAGGGGAGAACTTTGATGGAGAAGCTTGGGTAAAAGAGTTGGGTTCGGATCAACCTGACCTCGCTATCAAAAAGCCGGCAAGCAAGAAGGGAAAGCGATAAGTGAGAGGCTTCTCTCCTAACTGGTGCTCCAGATAGACTTGGCTAGCTGGATTCAACCATGTTAACGCTTTATTATGTTTTCCATGTATGCTTTTTAAAACGACTGGGACAGATCCTGCCTGGACAGTTACAGGAGTAAGGGATATGAAACATCTTTCTGAGAAAATAAAGAAACACCAGAACACCAGAGCACACATGGATAACTCTGCAAAGCTAGTCATATTAGGACGGCAGAACATTGCTATGCAGCTGGAGGACGGTAGGTGACATAGGTTGGCCGTGAGGAAGCACAACGAGGAGGTGGATAAAAACCGACACGTTTTATCCAAAATAATTGATTGTGTGAAGTTTTGTGGTGCTTTTGAGTTAGCCTTGTGTGGACATGATGAGACAGACTCATCAGAAAACCCTGGTATTTTTTCGGGGTCTGGTAGATTTTGTTGCCACCCTGGATAACGTGCTGGAAGAGCACCTGAAGACGGCGACTGTGTTTAAGGGGACGTCGAAGACAGTCCAGAATGAGCTTCTCAACTGTATGTTGTCCGTAGTGAGTTATAATCAGGAAGAAGTGAAGAATGCCAATTTTGTCGCCATTCAAGCAGACGAGACGACGGACATTTCCACCCAGTGTCAGCTGGTGCTTGTGCTGAACAACAATAAAGTACAGGAGCGTTGTGAGTTACTAAATTAAGATGTTCTGGTATTGGTCAGAGTTATTTCATGATGGAATAAAGTTATTGTTGAATGTATAGCCTTTTAAGTGGAAATATCTTACTTTACTTTTTTGCATTAACTCATTTTAAAACATTGACATCTGATCACTGGATGTGGCACAGCCCCACCTAAAAAATATCTTACCAGCCGTCACTGGAAACAGCCTTTATTTAATTAAAAACTAAATAAAAACAATTAAATAGGACCGCTATTCCTGACCAATACATGCAGGCCTGGGAAACGAAACAAACAACACCATGAATCTCTTTAAATTCCGTGTTTTCTCGTGCGGGACGGGAGAAGACCCAAAATCAATGCATCTCTATTGTGTGTGCATAAATAGTTTTGCAGGTGCGGGCAGGAGTGTAACACGCGTTGCAGAAGCAGGTGGTAATAGTCAGAAATGCAAGTAATGCACACAAGCCCAATGACTGAGATAAACTGAAACTCTTTTTTTGGGGTGTTTTAGCTCATAACACACTTTGCCACTGATAAACAACAACAGAGACATACCTATCCACCCCTCCGTGTGGAACAAAGAGCACATTTACATTCATGTGTGCTGCCATTCGTTACATAAATTATTATTTCCATTTTAAAAAGACAAACTCTTGTTGCAAAGGATAGCCTACTTTTCCACTTGATCTGATGATTGTCATTAATAAATATGCACCGACGTTACAGTGTGACAAAAATGAGAATGTGTGCCTGACAGACATTCAAGTTTAGGGTGTCACAACAACCCGACGAGGAGAGAGAGAGACAGAGACTCTCCCTCTCCCCGGCCCCCCCACCTCTAAAATTAATCCGGCAGCGCTGTGCCACATTCACCCAATTTCTTATTTCATATGGATTACACACAATGGTTTCCTCTACGTTATTCACAAATATTCATGTAGCCTGGGGAAGCCAGGAGACGAACCACCAACCTAATGACTAGTAGGCAACTGCGAATCCTCCTGAGCTACAGCCATTGCTCTCAAGCTGTGTCTGCACCTGGGTCCTCATTCCTCAGCACCTCTTACACGTGACGGTTGGATTTTACCAGACCATGGACCCAGCATACATGTTCTCACATTGACCTCAGGCCTCTGCACAATCCTGGTGTGCTGCTCCGAAAGGGCAGATGATGATCAAGCAGGAGGAACCGAGTGCAACCGGTACCAGCAGTCACACTAAAAAGTCAAACAAAAGCATTGCCTCTCAGCCCTGGCCTGCCTCCCCTGTGCCCTGGCTCGCCTCCTCCAGTTTCTGATCCCGAGGGAGCCTGGAGGGGCTCGCCTCCTGATCCCGAGGGAGCTCATGGGGGCTCGCTTCATTTTGTCTCTCTACCTGTTCCAGAGGGAGCCTGGAGTGGCTCGCCTCCTCTATTTCCTCTTCCTGGTCTTGTCCTTGTGCAGTGATGGTGGGCCAGCTTCTCCGATGCTGGAGGTCTGGCCGCCCGACAGACCATTGCCGGCTCCAGTTCCCTCGTCGCTGGATGTCTGACCGACCACCAGAGTGGCCTCCTGCCCATCCCCCTGGTGGTCCTTGTTCCTCAAGTCTCCTGCCATTCCCACGTAGTGGTCCTCGTTCCTCAGGTATTCTGCCCATCGCCCGGAGTGGTCAGTTAAATTCAATTCAATTCAGTTTTGTTTATATAGCCCCAAATTACAACAATAGTCATCTCAAGGCACTTAAATAATATAGTCCAATTCAAGCCAATTGGAATTCAATTCATTGTAATCATAATCCAATGAAATCCAATTAATTAATTTCAAAATAATCCAATTCATTCATATAGAGCTAATTCAAAAAACAATATCCTAATTAAGGAAACCAACAGATTGCACCGAAACTTGTCTTCAGTCCAATCTCCCGTCCTGAGCATGCCTGTGGCGACTGTGGAAAAGAACGACAGGGAGAACCTCTGGCAGAACCAGACTCAGGAAGGGTGGCCATCCGCCTCGACCAGCTGGGGACCAGCTGACAGAAAAGAGGGGAAAAAAACACCATAACACGATTCAAAGGATACAGGAATGGTTAATAACCACAATAATTTTACATGTACATAATATCATTTGAGAAATTAAACAGGGGGAACAAGAGAGGAAAGTGAGGAAATGTGTGACAGATGAGGTCCCCCAGCAGTCTAAGTCTATAGCAGCTTAACTATGGGATGTGTCACAGTCTGCTCTTTCACAGTCTATGTTTTATCGGTCACAGTTTGTTTAATCATGGTTTCAGTTATGTTCTAGTCCTGTTTTTCCCCTGCCACCTCGGTTCACTCTAGTCACCTGGCTCATTGTTCACAGCTGCACCTCATTCACTGATTACTCCCTCCACAGTATTTAGTCTTCTGGTTTCCTTTCAGTCACTGCAGAATCCTTACCTCACTATCCCTTCATGCTTCCACGGAAAAAGATAAGTTTGATTTCCTGCCTCATAGCCTGTTTAATATAGCCATAGTCAGTGTTTTTTCATAGCCTTGTTTTGTTTAGTGTTTTTTTTTTATGTTTTTTTATGTATTTTTGATAATCCGGCTCTGCCGCGCCTTTTGTTCCTGCTCCCCGTTTTGTAAATAAACCTTTTGATTTTGGAAAAGAACTGCATCTGGGTCCTACCTCTCCGAACCGTGACAGGATGTTTCAGGATCACCTCAGTCATCCTTAACTATAAGCTTTATCAAAAAGGAAAGTTTTAAGCCTAATCTTAAAAGTAGAAAGGGTGTCTGCTTCCCGAACATTTACTGGCAGCTTATTCCATAAGAGAGGGGCCTGATAACTGAAGGCTCTGCCTCCCATTCTACTTTTAGAAACAACAAGTAAACCTGCAGTTTGGGAGCAAAGTGCTCTGTTAGGAAAATATCTTACAATGAGATCTTTAAGATATGATGGAGCTCGGTCATTAAGAGCTTTATATGTGCGGAGAAGAATCTTAAATTCTATTCTGAAGCCGATGAAGAAAAGCTAAAACTGGAGAAACATGATCTCTCATGTTAGTTCTCATCAGAACTCTGGCTGCAGCATTTTGGATCAGCTGGAGGCTTTTCAGAGAATATATAGGACAGCCCACTAATAAAGAATTACAGTAGTTCAGTCTTGAAGTAAAAAATGCATGGACTAGGTTCTCTGCATCACCCTAAGACAGGATGTTCCTGATTTTAGCAATATTATGAAGCTGAAACAATGCAGTCCTAGAAACCAGTTTTAAATGTGCATCAAATGATAAATTCTGGTCAAAAATAACTCCAAGGTTCCTCACTGTAAAACTAGAAGCCAAGGAAATACCATATAGAGTAACTATATAACTAGACAATTTCTCCCTGAAGCGCTCAGGTCTAAAGAGAACAACTTCAGTTTTGTCTGAATTTAGAAGCAAACAGTTCTGAGTCATCCAGGTCTTTATGTCACAAGACATGCTTGTAGTCTGAGCAAACTATTGGTTTAATCTGGTTTCATAGATAAGTAAAGCTGAGTATCATCAGCATAACAATGGAAATTTATGTCATGCTGTCTAATAATGTTACCTAATGGAAGCATGTATAAAATAAAAAGAATTGGTCCAAGCACACAACCCTGAGGAACTCCATGACTTACTCCGATGTGTGAGGAGGATTCTTCATTTACAAGAACAAGCTGGAATCTATCAGTTAAAAGACTTATACCAGCCTAACACAGTTCCTTTAATCCCAATAACATGTTCAAGTCTCTGTAACAGAATGCTGTGATTGATCGTATCAAATGCAGCGCTGAGCTCTAATAGGACAAGCACAGACACAAGTCCGCTATCAGTGGCTAAGAGGATATCATTGGTAACTTAAGTGCTGTTCCTGTGCTATGATGCACTCTGAATCCAGACTGAAACTCTTCAAACAGATAATTTCTATGTAAATGATCCCAAAGTTGAACTGCAACTTTGAACTGCAACTTTCAAGAACTTTAGACAAAAAAGGGAGCTTGGATATAGATTGATAATTAACCAACACTTCTGAATCAAGAGTAGGTTTTTTAAGTAAAGGTTTAATTACAGTAACCGTAAAAGTCTGAGGTACAAATCCTGTCAACAAAAAGACAGATTGATCAAATCAAATATGGAAGTGTCAATTAAGGGGAAAACCTCCTTGAACAGTCTGGTTGGGATTGGGTCTAAAATACAAGTTGATGGTTTAGAAGAGACTATTGCTGTTGTTAGCTCAGAGAGATCAACTGGGCAGAAGCCATCTAAATACAAATCAGGTTATAAAGATACTTCTAAATCTGCTCAACTTGATGATACATCAGTGATAATAGTGGGAAGGATTCCATTAATCTTCTCTCTGATAGAAACAATTTTATTGATAAAGAATCTCATGAAATCATCACTGCTGACAGTTAAAGGAATACATGGCTCAACCGAGCTCGGACTCTTTGCCAGCCTGGCAACAGTGCTGAAAGGAAACCTGGAATTGTTCTTATTCTCTTCTATCAATGATGAATAATAAGCAGTTCTAGCTTTACGAAGGGCTTTCTTATACGTTATTAAACTATCTTTCCAGACTAATTGAGACTCTTCTAAATTAGAGGAACGACACTGTCTCTCCAGCTTTCTTGCAGTCTGTGTTAACGTACGCAGCTGTGGATTATACCAAGAAGCCAACCTCTTCTGACTGATTACCTTCCTTTTCAGAGGGGCAACATTGTCCAGTCTAGTATGCATTGAAACTATAGTGCTGTCAACAAGAGAGTCAAGTTCTACTGGAGTAAAATTTAGGTAGCCGTCCTCATATATGTCATATCTGCACATGGCAGTGAAGAAAAGGATGATGAAATCAACTCTTTAAAACTGGCTACAGCATTCTCTGATAGACCTTCTATATGTAAATTTCTTCTCAGAAGCCATATAGTCAAGTAATGTAAATTCAAAAGTTATTAAAAATGGTCAGACAAGACAGGGTTATGAGGGAACACTGTTAACTGTTCACTCTCAATGCCATAAGTCAGCACAAGGTCAAGGGTATGATTAAGGCAGTGAGTAGGTCTGTGAACACTTTGAGAAAATCCTGTCTAATATAGAATTAAAGTTAATATTTAGGCTGTCATTTTCAACATCTACATGGATATTAAAGTCACCCACTACAATGACTTTATCTGTACTCAGCACTAACTGGGATAAAAACTCTGAGAATTCAGACAGAAACTCAGAATAAGGGCCAGGTGGACGATACACAACAACAAACACAAGAGTTTTTGTGATTTCCACTTTGGGTGGGAAAAACTGAGAATCAGAGATTCAAAAGAGCTAAAACTAATCTTGGGTCTGGGACTGATTAGTAACCTTGATCTGAAGATAGCTGCCACTCCTCCTCCTCTACCTGTGGTTTGAGGAACGTGAACATTTAAATAGTCAGAGGGAGTTGATTCATTAATGCTAACATGATCCTCCTGCTGCAGCCAGGTTTCTGTAAGACAAAATATATCAATATGATGATCACAAATCAAATAATTCACTAACAGAGACTTCGAAAGGAGAGATCTAATATTCAGCAAACCACATTTAAAAGTTTGATGTTTTTGTTCAGTTAAAGTTTTTGTTTTAAATTTTTTTTGCACAAGAGGATTTGCTTCTTTTGTGTTTTTTGATTGAGGGGTAGCATCAGGTGGGAAGCCGCAGAGAAGTGTGTAAGACTACGACTCTGCATCCGGGTCTCAACCCTGGGTTGTCATGTTTTGGGATGACTAATAAATTCGTACATATTTCTAGAAATGAGAGCCGCTCCTTCCAAAGTGGGATGGATGCCGCCTCTCCTCATCAGACCAGGTTTTCTCCAGAAAGATTGCCAATTATCTATGTAGCCCACGTTGTTTGGTCACCATCTAGACAACCAGTGATTGAATGAGGAGATACGGCTAAACATGTCATCACTGGTCAGATTTGGCAGGGGTCTAGAGAAAACTACGGTGTCCAACATTGTTTTGTCAAAATTACACACCGATGCAACATTAATTTTAGTGACCTCCGATTGGCGTAACCGGGTGTCATTACCGCCAACGTGAATAACTATTTTACCGTATTTACGCTTATCCTTAGCCAGCAGTTTTAAATAAGATTCCCTGTCGCCCACTCTGGCCCCTGGAATACATTTGACTATGGTCGCTGGTGTCTCTAATGCCACGTTTCTGACTATAGAGCTGCCAATTACCAGGGTTTTGTCCTCAGCGGGTGAAATTACCACTGGCTCAAATTATAGTACTGGTTAGTTACCAAAGTAATCATGACTAAAACGGAAGTCACGTGAAACTATTATAAAACCAGCTGTCCATGAGTTAAAATCTAGGGGCGGCTTAATTTTTTTGTGTGTTTTACTATTTCAAAAGTATGTTTCTATTTGCAATAAGTCTATATATATTTCAATCAAACAATTTTCAATCTTGTCAATTGCTATTGAGGCTTACAGTGATCCAACTGAACTTTAAAATATGCTTTAATCCTAGAACACTAATTTTAAATTTTTGTGTTTAAAATATTGATATAGCAGTTGTAAAATATAATGAAAAAAAATTCAAACTACTGTGTAAAATCTGTTTTTCCTGCACATCCAATATCTGTATGACTCAAATTCAGCTCTGGTGCGATGGAGAAATCCCCCCAAGGACGTGGGGTTTTGTAGCAGATTAGCCAATAGCATATTCATGTTGTCAAACGTATGATACATTTTTATCCAATCAGCGCTGTCAAAATAATTCCAAGCCTAAACTAAGGCAGTTAGACTCTCAACAGGTGCCATTTTTCTACATGATAGCAAGCAAAATGACAACCCCGATAAGACCGAGTCCTAACTCCAAAAGATTTCTCCTTCAAGACCCATTTGAGGGGAGAACTTTGATGGAGAAGCTTGGGTAAAAGAGTTGGGTTTGGATCAACCTGACCTCGCTATCAAAAAGCCGGCAAGCAAGAAGGGAAAGCGATAAGTGAGAGGCTTCTCTCCTAACTGGTGCTCCAGATAGACTTGGCTAGCTGGATGCAACCATGTTAACGCTTTATTATGTTTTCCATGTATGCTTTTTAAAACGACTGGGACAGATCCTGCCTGGACAGTTACAGGAGTAAGGGATATGAAACATCTTTCTGAGAAAATAAAGAAACACCAGAACACCAGAGCACACATGGATAACTCTGCAAAGCTAGTCATATTAGGACGGCAGAACATTGCTATGCAGCTGGAGGACGGTAGGTGACATAGGTTGGCCGTGAGGAAGCACAACGAGGAGGTGGATAAAAACCGACACATTTTATCCAAAATAATTGATTGTGTGAAGTTTTGTGGTGCTTTTGAGTTAGCCTTGTGTGGACATGATGAGACAGACTCATCAGAAAACCCTGGTATTTTTTCGGGGTCTGGTAGATTTTGTTGCCACCCTGGATAACGTGCTGGAAGAGCACCTGAAGACGGCGACTGTGTTTAAGGGGACGTCGAAGACAGTCCAGAATGAGCTTCTCAACTGTATGTTGTCCGTAGTGAGTTATAATCAGGAAGAAGTGAAGAATGCCAATTTTGTCGCCATTCAAGCAGACGAGACGACGGACATTTCCACCCAGTGTCAGCTGGTGCTTGTGCTGAACAACAATAAAGTACAGGAGCGTTGTGAGTTACTAAATTAAGATGTTCTGGTATTGGTCAGAGTTATTTCATGATGGAATAAAGTTATTGTTGAATGTATAGCCTTTTAAGTGGAAATATCTTACTTTACTTTTTTGCATTAACTCATTTTAAAACATTGACATCTGATCACTGGATGTGGCACAGCCCCACCTAAAAAATATCTTACCAGCCGTCACTGGAAACAGCCTTTATTTAATTAAAAACTAAATAAAAACAATTAAATAGGACCGCTATTCCTGACCAATACATGCAGGCCTGGGAAACGAAACAAACAACACCATGAATCTCTTTAAATTCCGTGTTTTCTCGTGCGGGACGGGAGAAGACCCAAAATCAATGCATCTCTATTGTGTGTGCATAAATAGTTTTGCAGGTGCGGGCAGGAGTGTAACACGCGTTGCAGAAGCAGGTGGTAATAGTCAGAAATGCAAGTAATGCACACAAGCCCAATGACTGAGATAAACTGAAACTCTTTTTTTGGGGTGTTTTAGCTCATAACACACTTTGCCACTGATAAACAACAACAGAGACATACCTATCCACCCCTCCGTGTGGAACAAAGAGCACATTTACATTCATGTGTGCTGCCATTCGTTACATAAATTATTATTTCCATTTTAAAAAGACAAACTCTTGTTGCAAAGGATAGCCTACTTTTCCACTTGATCTGATGATTGTCATTAATAAATATGCACCGACGTTACAGTGTGACAAAAATGAGAATGTGTGCCTGACAGACATTCAAGTTTAGGGTGTCACAACAACCCGACGAGGAGAGAGAGAGACAGAGACTCTCCCTCTCCCCGGCCCCCCCACCTCTAAAATTAATCCGGCAGCGCTGTGCCACATTCACCCAATTTCTTATTTCATATGGATTACACACAATGGTTTCCTCTACGTTATTCACAAATATTCATGTAGCCTGGGGAAGCCAGGAGACGAACCACCAACCTAATGACTAGTAGGCAACTGCGAATCCTCCTGAGCTACAGCCATTGCTCTCAAGCTGTGTCTGCACCTGGGTCCTCATTCCTCAGCACCTCTTACACGTGACGGTTGGATTTTACCAGACCATGGACCCAGCATACATGTTCTCACATTGACCTCAGGCCTCTGCACAATCCTGGTGTGCTGCTCCGAAAGGGCAGATGATGATCAAGCAGGAGGAACCGAGTGCAACCGGTACCAGCAGTCACACTAAAAAGTCAAACAAAAGCATTGCCTCTCAGCCCTGGCCTGCCTCCCCTGTGCCCTGGCTCGCCTCCTCCAGTTTCTGATCCCGAGGGAGCCTGGAGGGGCTCGCCTCCTGATCCCGAGGGAGCTCATGGGGGCTCGCTTCATTTTGTCTCTCTACCTGTTCCAGAGGGAGCCTGGAGTGGCTCGCCTCCTCTATTTCCTCTTCCTGGTCTTGTCCTTGTGCAGTGATGGTGGGCCAGCTTCTCCGATGCTGGAGGTCTGGCCGCCCGACAGACCATTGCCGGCTCCAGTTCCCTCGTCGCTGGATGTCTGACCGACCACCAGAGTGGCCTCCTGCCCATCCCCCTGGTGGTCCTTGTTCCTCAAGTCTCCTGCCATTCCCACGTAGTGGTCCTCGTTCCTCAGGTATTCTGCCCATCGCCCGGAGTGGTCAGTTAAATTCAATTCAATTCAGTTTTGTTTATATAGCCCCAAATTACAACAATAGTCATCTCAAGGCACTTAAATAATATAGTCCAATTCAAGCCAATTGGAATTCAATTCATTGTAATCATAATCCAATGAAATCCAATTAATTAATTTCAAAATAATCCAATTCATTCATATAGAGCTAATTCAAAAAACAATATCCTAATTAAGGAAACCAACAGATTGCACCGAAACTTGTCTTCAGTCCAATCTCCCGTCCTGAGCATGCCTGTGGCGACTGTGGAAAAGAACGACAGGGAGAACCTCTGGCAGAACCAGACTCAGGAAGGGTGGCCATCCGCCTCGACCAGCTGGGGACCAGCTGACAGAAAAGAGGGGAAAAAAACACCATAACACGATTCAAAGGATACAGGAATGGTTAATAACCACAATAATTTTAATATATATTTAATTTAATATATTTAATATATAGGACAGCCCACTAATAAAGAATTACAGTAGTTCAGTCTTGAAGTAAAAAATGCATGGACTAGGTTCTCTGCATCACCCTAAGACAGGATGTTCCTGATTTTAGCAATATTATGAAGCTGAAACAATGCAGTCCTAGAAACCAGTTTTAAATGTGCATCAAATGATAAATTCTGGTCAAAAATAACTCCAAGGTTCCTCACTGTAAAACTAGAAGCCAAGGAAATACCATATAGAGTAACTATATAACTAGACAATTTCTCCCTGAAGCGCTCAGGTCTAAAGAGAACAACTTCAGTTTTGTCTGAATTTAGAAGCAAACAGTTCTGAGTCATCCAGGTCTTTATGTCACAAGACATGCTTGTAGTCTGAGCAAACTATTGGTTTAATCTGGTTTCATAGATAAGTAAAGCTGAGTATCATCAGCATAACAATGGAAATTTATGTCATGCTGTCTAATAATGTTACCTAATGGAAGCATGTATAAAATAAAAAGAATTGGTCCAAGCACACAACCCTGAGGAACTCCATGACTTACTCCGATGTGTGAGGAGGATTCTTCATTTACAAGAACAAGCTGGAATCTATCAGTTAAAAGACTTATACCAGCCTAACACAGTTCCTTTAATCCCAATAACATGTTCAAGTCTCTGTAACAGAATGCTGTGATTGATCGTATCAAATGCAGCGCTGAGCTCTAATAGGACAAGCACAGACACAAGTCCGCTATCAGTGGCTAAGAGGATATCATTGGTAACTTAAGTGCTGTTCCTGTGCTATGATGCACTCTGAATCCAGACTGAAACTCTTCAAACAGATAATTTCTATGTAAATGATCCCAAAGTTGAACTGCAACTTTGAACTGCAACTTTCAAGAACTTTAGACAAAAAAGGGAGCTTGGATATAGATTGATAATTAACCAACACTTCTGAATCAAGAGTAGGTTTTTTAAGTAAAGGTTTAATTACAGTAACCGTAAAAGTCTGAGGTACAAATCCTGTCAACAAAAAGACAGATTGATCAAATCAAATATGGAAGTGTCAATTAAGGGGAAAACCTCCTTGAACAGTCTGGTTGGGATTGGGTCTAAAATACAAGTTGATGGTTTAGAAGAGACTATTGCTGTTGTTAGCTCAGAGAGATCAACTGGGCAGAAGCCATCTAAATACAAATCAGGTTATAAAGATACTTCTAAATCTGCTCAACTTGATGATACATCAGTGATAATAGTGGGAAGGATTCCATTAATCTTCTCTCTGATAGAAACAATTTTATTGATAAAGAATCTCATGAAATCATCACTGCTGACAGTTAAAGGAATACATGGCTCAACCGAGCTCGGACTCTTTGCCAGCCTGGCAACAGTGCTGAAAGGAAACCTGGAATTGTTCTTATTCTCTTCTATCAATGATGAATAATAAGCAGTTCTAGCTTTACGAAGGGCTTTCTTATACGTTATTAAACTATCTTTCCAGACTAATTGAGACTCTTCTAAATTAGAGGAACGACACTGTCTCTCCAGCTTTCTTGCAGTCTGTGTTAACGTACGCAGCTGTGGATTATACCAAGAAGCCAACCTCTTCTGACTGATTACCTTCCTTTTCAGAGGGGCAACATTGTCCAGTCTAGTATGCATTGAAACTATAGTGCTGTCAACAAGAGAGTCAAGTTCTACTGGAGTAAAATTTAGGTAGCCGTCCTCATATATGTCATATCTGCACATGGCAGTGAAGAAAAGGATGATGAAATCAACTCTTTAAAACTGGCTACAGCATTCTCTGATAGACCTTCTATATGTAAATTTCTTCTCAGAAGCCATATAGTCAAGTAATGTAAATTCAAAAGTTATTAAAAATGGTCAGACAAGACAGGGTTATGAGGGAACACTGTTAACTGTTCACTCTCAATGCCATAAGTCAGCACAAGGTCAAGGGTATGATTAAGGCAGTGAGTAGGTCTGTGAACACTTTGAGAAAATCCTGTCTAATATAGAATTAAAGTTAATATTTAGGCTGTCATTTTCAACATCTACATGGATATTAAAGTCACCCACTACAATGACTTTATCTGTACTCAGCACTAACTGGGATAAAAACTCTGAGAATTCAGACAGAAACTCAGAATAAGGGCCAGGTGGACGATACACAACAACAAACACAAGAGTTTTTGTGATTTCCACTTTGGGTGGGAAAAACTGAGAATCAGAGATTCAAAAGAGCTAAAACTAATCTTGGGTCTGGGACTGATTAGTAACCTTGATCTGAAGATAGCTGCCACTCCTCCTCCTCTACCTGTGGTTTGAGGAACGTGAACATTTAAATAGTCAGAGGGAGTTGATTCATTAATGCTAACATGATCCTCCTGCTGCAGCCAGGTTTCTGTAAGACAAAATATATCAATATGATGATCACAAATCAAATAATTCACTAACAGAGACTTCGAAAGGAGAGATCTAATATTCAGCAAACCACATTTAAAAGTTTGATGTTTTTGTTCAGTTAAAGTTTTTGTTTTAAATTTTTTTTGCACAAGAGGATTTGCTTCTTTTGTGTTTTTTGATTGAGGGGTAGCATCAGGTGGGAAGCCGCAGAGAAGTGTGTAAGACTACGACTCTGCATCCGGGTCTCAACCCTGGGTTGTCATGTTTTGGGATGACTAATAAATTCGTACATATTTCTAGAAATGAGAGCCGCTCCTTCCAAAGTGGGATGGATGCCGCCTCTCCTCATCAGACCAGGTTTTCTCCAGAAAGATTGCCAATTATCTATGTAGCCCACGTTGTTTGGTCACCATCTAGACAACCAGTGATTGAATGAGGAGATACGGCTAAACATGTCATCACTGGTCAGATTTGGCAGGGGTCTAGAGAAAACTACGGTGTCCAACATTGTTTTGTCAAAATTACACACCGATGCAACATTAATTTTAGTGACCTCCGATTGGCGTAACCGGGTGTCATTACCGCCAACGTGAATAACTATTTTACCGTATTTACGCTTATCCTTAGCCAGCAGTTTTAAATAAGATTCCCTGTCGCCCACTCTGGCCCCTGGAATACATTTGACTATGGTCGCTGGTGTCTCTAATGCCACGTTTCTGACTATAGAGCTGCCAATTACCAGGGTTTTGTCCTCAGCGGGTGTGTCGCTGAGTGGGGAAAATCTATTTGAAACGTGGACAGGTTGATGGTGAACCACGGGCTTGACTTTAGGACTATGACTCCTCTTCCTGACAGTCACTCTTAAGTCCCGGCTGCTCGGGTTTTGCTCGGGGACGACTAACAGAGCTAGGTGGCTCTGCACTGACTAAAGGGGCCTGGCTCACTATCAGGTGGTTTTCAACAGTGCAGAGCCGAGCTTCCAATTCAGATAACCTTGCCTCCAAAACTACAAAAAGACTACATTTGTTACATGTACCATTACCACTAAAGGAGGCAGAGGAGTAACTAAACATCTGACACACGGAGCAGGTGAAAGCAGGAGATAGAGGAAGAGAACTGGTAGCCATGCTAAGCTAGAGAACCAGGCACATGGCTAAAAAGTGAAAAATAAAGACTAAAATTCTCTAAGAGTGAGCGTTAGAATATAACAAGTATGCGATAGAGTTAACTATGCAAGATGTGTATATTATAGGGAGAAATAAGGTGATTATTAGTAGTTCAAGAGGAGCAAGAAATGTCACAGTGCACACACAAAGCAACAGGAAGTGATGCAATACGTCTTACCGCAAAATACATCTAGTACATCAAGTGTTTTAGTACATCATTTCAGTAGCTATCATGAAATCCAAATGAGTGTTAGATTAAAACAGCTGTGATGCTCTGACTGAATGTTGGTTCAAAGAGGCGCCTTGCAAGCCTGGTCACAAGTTTCTTTCCAGCTGTCCTCGACTTCGGTCTGTCACAAACAGTTTCAATGCTTTACAACTAAGGCTTATTCTGCTTACTCTGTGCTCCAGCTGTCCTTAATTTAACTAATTTAAAGCATTGTTTTTATTGTTTTCTTTGTGTGTTTATGAAAATTATCAGTTTTATTGAGGCCTCCACCTTGGGCCACCTACGCTTACATCCGAAGTTTCTAGAAGTTCAGCTACGGTTACAATAGACATAGCCATTTATTTTGGATTGTCCTTTCTCAGTGTACAAGCATAGGAGGGAAATTGATTTATTAACCAAAATGTGTCCAACTCATGTCAAGCAGTTAATGAACAGTTTTACACCACAGCTCTTGACATTTCCCATGTGCTGTTTGCTTTTATTTTTTATAGTATTCATTAATTTATATATTTTTTCACTAGAGTGGTGAATTCTAACCTTTCTGTGTATTCACTGATGTTATAGGCTTCTTTGTTGGTGTGTTCATGCTTTTCCTGTTACTTTCAGGTCAAATGCTGGAGTAGAACTGTTGAGCAAACAAAGATTTCCAAGGCCAATTTTGGTTGAATTGAGAATAGGCATTCAGGAGTAATTTGACTCCTGACTGCTTTTTTTTGGTTGCAAGTCAAATTTCAAGAAATTTGATCAAGTACAATTTCAGTCAGACGAGCATGGTGACATGTATTTTTAAGGTACAGTTTAGTCTAGCATCATATAAATCTACTGAGTGTGTATAGTAAAATCTGATGTATGGTCTGAAATAATGCCAGTGTTTCTTGCATTATACAAGCTGAGCAGCTTAGGCATACCAGCAACTGAAAGTGAAACCAAAGTCTTTGAATTGGTGTTACAATGCAGTTAGTCTTATTGAACAGAACTAGATGTGGTGAGAGTAGTATTTGGTGCTGTTTAACGTGAATATACGGATGCTCTCGTGTCATTTTAAGAATGCAAAATCAAATCTGAATTTGGTTGAAGATATTTAGCTGTGTTCAGTAACTGCAGAATACTGCATGTGTTTGGTGATGTCAGACTAACATTGACTGGTAGCTACTCTATTGTTCAACCAGCGGCTCAAACACATAAAGTATCAAATAGTCATACTAGTATGACTATTTGATACTTTGTCCATCCCACCTCTTCTCTACCCCACTTATTTCCTCTCTTAACCCTCTTTCTCTATCTAACCACTCTGATCATTTTTCTTTACTTGGAGTAAGTTAAACTGCACTTCTCCGGCCTGTCATCTTACCATCTGATCTCATCTTCCCCTTGTTATAAGGTCATCTCTCCACTGCTGTATTTTCTCAAGGAGTGAAGGCAGTGAGAGGCCCTTTCTATTTGATTCATCTCTCTATCGGGAGGTGGTTGGTTGGGCTGTGTTCTGTGACACACTAGATTAAAGGGTTGCATTTAGTTGAGATGCGGAGTTACCCACAGGGGGTTCCCGGGGACAATTCTGCGGATTGTCACACATAGATCTGTCATGGCCAGCCAAAACACATCTCAAAACCCTTTTGATCTACCTCCACAGGCAACATACTCATGCCCACCACATACGCATGGACAAGCACATTTAACAGACCCTGCAAACCTTTAACAGGGTCAGCTGGGGTTACAGATGACAAACCCAGGACACCATCAAGCAGGGTAATCATTGCATTCTTCTAAAAACTTTCATGGTTACTTCTGGCAGGGAAAAATGGAGGAAGTTATCTCTGAATCCAATTATTCTAATACAGCATAATTTCTATAACTGCATCGTATACATAAGTGTAATTATGGTCACATACACCATGAATGCAGTCTAAATCACTTGGTAAGTGTATCTAATACATACAAAAGATATAAAAAATTTGGATCCCAAAGCTGTAATGGCCTGTGGTGTAAGTTGCTGACCAGTGGAGGTGCGTGGAGGGGGTTTGATACCAAAAGAGAAAGATTAGAAGAATCTCACTCTTCAGCACTGTTTCACAAAGGCGCACAGAATTTCTCCTAAAGGACTACATCGACCCCTCATTGCAGAAGAGTAGCATTCCTGGAATCCCTACTTGCTTAGATCATAGTAGTCACACACCTCATCAGAGGGGCCCATGAGAATGGAGATGACTTATGTATGCTGTGGTTGGATTTGGTTCATTCTTATGGGTCCATTCCACACAGACTGGTTGAACTTGCATTACACTGCTACCAGTGAGATTAAGACCTGATCTTTGATTATTATAAGAAATTCAGGTTGAGGGTAATTTCTGGGGTAGAAGCGTCAGACTGGCATCGGTCGGAAAAAAGGAATAATAATGGGTAGTACCATTTCCGTTATCCTTTTTGCCCTGGCAATAAACATGGTGGCCAATTAAGGTGGAATGCAGAGGCCCTCTAACCAAGTATGGCATGTGGCTGCCCCCAATAACAGCAATCATGGATGACCCCATTGTCACAGTGGGGAGGTGGATCTTGCAAAGCCTTGAGAAACTCCTCATCTTGGCAATGATGACCTTCAACCCTACTAAATCAAGATTCATGGTGCCGAAAAAGGGGAAAGTGGTTCCAAGAAAGAAAACAATACAATTACAATACACTGGAACATTATGTCACATCCCATTGGGTTATCAAAACAATGTCAGTTCAGAACAATATTTAGTTTCGGTCCATTTACCGTATTTTGCGCACTTATAAGGCTCACCTGATTATAAAGGGCACCCTCAATCATGGCGTCCATTTCTGTACTTAACCCATACATAAGGCGCACCTGATTATAAGGCGTATGTATTATATAATATTCTCTGATTGGTTTATCACTGCCAGCACACGTAGTGTATGTATTACGTCCCTGTGTCAGCGGGAAATGGTCTGACGGTCAAGGACAACATCGTCGGTTGTTTTTACATTTATAAGACTCATTACATTCTCAGACTGAAGAACAGGCACCCACTGGGACATGGGCAAAAGTATTAATGATGACACGATTCAATCGCTAAATACGAGCTCCATACAATCGTTGTCCCATTCAGAGTGAATGGCTGGGATCCGCCTAACCCTAGATTCACACCGAATGCAAAGCGAGCGACAGAAGTGGCCAGTTGCCATTCTTTTCCAATGTACGAGAGTGAAGAGGCGTGGCAAAAGTGAACGTGGCGGTGAGCGGCGCGAAGGTAGAGTGGTGAGTTATGCGGAGGGGGATTAATGCCCCGACGAATGCTCGGCGCTCCCCGTGGTAAATTCAAAATGGCGGTATCCATGACAGATTTTGGAATCCGGTGCACACATAAGGCGCACTGGATTATATGGTGCACGGCCGTTTTTTGTGAAAATTTAAGGCTTTTAGGTGCACCTTATGGTGTGGAAAATACTGTAAGTGAAATCCAAACGAGGAATTATTCACAATCCTACCACTGGCAGCCAGGTGATTGAGTGGTCTGAGGGCTAAACTCAGCCCATATTGCCGTCGGTCCAACACCTGCGATATCTCTTTGGTGTCCTCTGGTTTCCATTTCATGGGTTGAGCTTGCAATCTGGCATCTCTGTGTGCACATTGTCCACTGCTGCCACACATGCAAGAAAAGAGGAACTGGTCCAAGATGTCTATGTGTACCCAAAAAGCTCTCCCAGGGGAGGAGAAAAACTTTGCATGCACATACAGGAAAAGTGAGTTTAACATAAAATTACCATAAACAACATGGGGACACATCGCTTGTGCACCATTAACTTCTAAATGTAATAGATAAACATTGTCTTTACATCAAATACAACTTCATAGCACAATAAAAAGAAAATGCAAATGCACTTCATACTACATTAGATTAAACTAAAGATATTTACGCAATTAACTGAGTTTTCCCTTCTAACCCATGATAAACAAGGCTTAATTAGCTTATTAACTAATAGACAGCTTGTTTTCAAAACATGATAAAAACAAACTGAAAACTCAGCAAAATAATTTTGATGTTTGGCTGTATCAACAACAAACTCCGGTTGAAAATTCTTCCTTTACTCGACAAATGTACAAAATTAACTCTGCAGTTAGCACTGCCAATTAGCTGCTTTTCTTTGCATTGGATACATCTTTTTTTTTCTCTTTCCACACACCTGCAGAAGCAAGGGGAAAGGGAAGTGAGGGGCTCATTAAAAGAGCATTTCACCAACTTGATTTTAACTTCTTAACTAAACAAACTGTTTGATAGTTTTTATACTAGCGATTATAAACCATATGAATAAGCGATATACTGTCATATGAGGCTCTTTACTGCAGTAGCAGATAACTAAGCTAATAATAATAATAATAATAATAATAACGTTCAAACATTGTCACCTCAACGTCCGAAGGGAGCATAGTGCCTGACGCTTTAACACTTCCTGTTACCTTGTTTGTGTTCGGTGGAACTTCTTGCTCCATTTGCGCTATTAAAAACCAATCAATCTCTTCTTATAACTTACACATTTTTGCAGTTAACTATTGATTATTTTTCTATTCTAACATTCACTCCTACAGAACTTTGGTGTTTATTTTCACTTTTTAGCGGTGTTTCTGGTTATCTAGCTTATCATGGCTGCCAGTTCTGTCCCTCCATCTCCTGCTTTCACTAGTCAGATGTTTAGTTACTCCTCTACCACCATCAGTGATAATGGTACATGTAACAAATGTTGTCTTTTTGTGGTTTTGGAGGCGAGGTTATCTGAATTGGAAGCTCAACATTGCACTGTTTAAAACCCACGTGATAGCTAGCCAGGTCCCTTTAGTCAGTGCGGAGCCACCTAATGTATCTAACCCCGTTAGGCGCCCCTTAGCAAAACCCGAGAAGCTGGGATCCCAGGCTGGCTGGGTGACTGTTAGGAAGAGGAGGCAAAGCCCTAACATCAGGCCCGTGGTTCACCTTAAACCTGTCCATGTTTCAAGCAGATTTTCTCTACTCAGCGACACACCCGCTGAGAACAAAACCCTGGTAATTGTCAGCTTCATAGTCGAAACGTGTTATCGACCGTAATCAAATGTATCCAAGGGGCCAGAGCGGGCGACATAGAATCCTATTTGAAACTGCTGGATAAGGATAAATGTAAATACAGTAAAATATTTATTCACGTTGGCGGCAATGACACTCGGTTACGCTAATTGGAGGTTACTAAAATAAATTTTGCATCGGTGTCTAATTTTGCCAAAATAATGTCAGACTTTTCTCTGGTCAACTTCCAAATCTGACCAGTGAAGACATGTTTAGCTGCATATCATCCTTCAACTGCTGGTTGTCTAGGTGATGTCCAGCAAAAAATGTGGGCTGAATAAATAATTGGCTAATCAGATTAGGAGAGGTGGCATCCATCCCGCTTTTGTAGGAGCGACTCCGATTTCTAGAAATATGGTCGACTTTATTAGACATCCAAAAACATGACATAGCCCTAACGTCAAGCCCGTGGTTCACCTTAAACCTGTCCACGTTTCAAGCAGATTTTCCCCACTCAGTGACACACCTGCTGAGAACATTCTCCAAGATGGCTGCACCATTCTTCCAAGATGGCGGCGCTTATAGATGCAGCGACCACCCACGCTTCCGAGAATGTGTTTGTATGAAAGTTTGTCATGTTTGTCTGCTTCAAATTATAAGTACAGTCAACAGGCTATGCTAGACATCTCCAAGAGCAAGAGTCTCAACATGTTGGACACTATAACAGAGACAACCATCAATGAGCTAGGATTACCCTGCCAGCTGGACTCGACTGCGATCACAGCCCCGGTAAAGAGATGTAGGATATGGTGTGCGAGGAAGCAGAAGAGGGGCAAGCGTGGAGGAATCCGAGCTAGGCTAGCGGCTAACCCAAGTTGCCCAGCCATACCAACCTTCATCCTAGCTAATGTATGTTCCTTGGACAACAAAGTGGACCACTTACGACTGCTGAGGTCAGCGAATCGGACAGTGAGTAACTGCTGTGTGCTTGTTTTCATGGAAACATGGCTTAATGACAACATCCCTGACTCCGCTGTACAACTTGAGCAGCTAACATGCTATTGAGTGTAGAGAGCCCATGTTAACAACGCGGTGGTGGGGTCTGTGCTTACATTTGTGACGTGTGGTGCCAGGACGCTGTGCTAGTATGTAGACACTGTTCACCACTGGCGGAGTTTATGGTCATAAAGTGCCTTCCTTTCTATCTGCCGAGGGAATTTACTGTGGTTTTGCTAGCCGTAGTTTATATTCGTCCAACCTCCAGCAACAGTGATAGGAATGCAGGCCATCAGCGAACAACAGACAGCACACCCAGACGGATTTATCATCATCGCTAGAGATTTTAATCATGCTGATCTCAAAACAGTCCTACCAAAACTTTATCCGCATGTCAATTTCCCAACAAGGGAGAAAAACACCTTGGATCTATACATCACACAAAGGAGCTTAGAAGGCCTCCCCCTCCCCCACATCGGATGTTCCTACCATATCACTGTTATGCTAATGCCAACTTATAGGCCCAGAGTGAAATTGGAAAAAACAGTTCAGAAAGAGATTCCAGTGTGGCCGGAGGGATCAAGGTCTGCTCTTAAGGACTGTCTTGCGACAACAGACTTGGACATGTTCAGGCAAGCAGCTACACACAACAACCACACAGACAATGAGGGGCCTACTCCTACATTTGCAAATGCACAGATGATGTGAGCCACACAAAGACCATCATCACACGGGCTAACAAGAAGCCATGGCTGAAAGGGGCTGTCCATCGACTGCTGAAGGCCAGATACAAAGCCTTCAAAACCGTGGATAGAATTGGCCTGAGAACAGCGAGAGCCAGCCTGTCCTGTGGCAGCAGAAAAGCAGAACAGGACTATTCAAAAAAGTCACCAGCCACTTCACGGACAGTGAATCTTGTTGTGGGAATCACAATTGGACCAGCTGGGGCTTATCACTTCTATTTGCAATTGGATACTGGATTTCCTCAGTGACAGACCACAAGCAGTAAGGGTCGGCAATAACACCTCGAGCAGCATCACGCTCAGTACAGGGGCCCCATTGGGCTGTGTACTCAGTCCCCTTCTCTTTACCCTGCTGACTCACGACTGCACACCAAGCTACAGCACCAATCATATGGTGAAGTTTGAGGACGATACCACTCTGGTGGGTCTCATCACCAAGAACGATGACCCCCACCACAGGAAGGAGGTCAACCTTTTGACTATGTGGTGCAGAGACAACAATCTCCTGCTGAACATCAGCAAAACAAAGGAGATTGTGGTTGACTTCCGGAAAAGCCACACTGAACACCCGCCACTGACCATCGATGGTGCTGCTGTGGAGTGAGTGAGCAGCACCAGATTCCTGAGGGTGAACATCAGTGAGGACCTCTCCTTGGCCACCAACTCTGCATTACTGGCGAAGAAAGCCCAACGGCGCTTTTACTTCCTCCGCAAGCTCAAGAGAGTAAAAGCTCCCTTACCCATAATGAACACATTCTCCCAGGGCACCATTGAAAGCATCCTGTCCAGCTGCATCATTGTGTGGGGCGGTAGCTGCACTAAATACAGCAGGAAAGCACTACAATGCATAGTGAACACCACTGGAAAGATCATTGGTGCCCCACTACCCTCCCTGCAAGACACATACACCACCCGCCTCACCCGGAAAGCTACCTCGATTGCGAGCGACACCAGCCACGCTGTACACTTTGTTCAGCCTCCTACCCTCTGGAAGAGGGTAGCCATTACCATATTGCCTTTTTGCACTACCATAACCTAACTTATACAGTAACTTCTGCTGCTAACCTAACTTATACATAACTTATACAGTAATTTATGCTGCTACTCCTATCAACACAAAACTCAATTTATAAAGTCAGCTGCATGAGACTTGGACGAAGGAACAACAGCATTTTGGAGGTATTTTAAGGTGTTTTTCAACTGGTCGCTGTACACCTCCATTGTTGGAAGAAATGCAAACATTTTTCCTGAGAAACTCCAGAATTTTTATAAAGACTTTTTTTTCTTTTTTTTTTTTTTTTAAATATACCAGAATTCTTGTTGATATGAGGGTGAGTACATAATGGCAGTCCTTCTCTAAACCTATAACCTGAGACAACACAGGCTCACGATGGCTGCGTTTCCCAGATTCGATCGGATTTAAGAAGGCTCTTAAGAAGGGTTCGGCTAAGAAGGAGCGCTAAGATACGGGTGTTTCCCAGACGCGTTCTTAACTGCCTTCTTAAGATCCCGCCAAAGAAGGTTCTAAAGAAGCTCTTAGTGGGAGCGCTGTGGTGCTGAAATTACAACAATCTATGCCAGGCAAATTGATCACCCACTACTTGATTGGCGCATAAGTCACACACAACGCCACAATGCCTGGCGCGTGTGTGAAAATGGAAAAAGCAGCCAGCAAACGGAACAAGAAGTCACCCTCGTTTATCGCAGAGGAGATGGCCATACTAGTGGACGAGGTCTGGCAGCACCGTGATGTGTTGTTTGGAGGAACAAAGGGCAAAAAATACATCGCATTAAAGAACTGAATTTGGCAGGCCAAAGCTGAAAATATGTCCCCCTCTAGTTCATGTGGCCTGCAAGACTAGGGTGCTGTCAGAAAGAAGTGGCAGGAGTTCCAAAAAAGTGCATGGGCATGGGTGGTGGCGCACCTGGTGATACATTCCTCACTCCCGACGAGGAAAAAATACTTTCCATAATTGGAAAGACAGCCGCTGAAGGCATTAGTGTGGGCATCGATCTGCTCAGATAGGTTCTTTGCAGCTTTGACAACCTGGGCGTACTGTTCAGGTTTTATGAGTTCTTGAATGGTCTTCACACTTTTTTAGCTTCCAATAAAAGCCTGCCAAGTTCTCTCAGTTTTTGGCATATGTAACAACCTGAACCCATAATCGAGGATGCAGTGGTCTCCTTTAATTGCAACTGCAATCTGGTCCTGATTCATTACCCTCAAAAACTTCCAATACACATCTGTATGTTCCGATGGAGAAGGTTCGGCGAAAGCACACAATGCTTGAACTCTAGTTTTACCTGGTTTAGTACTTTCGGGTTTGAAGCGGCAAACCTTGAAATGCCGCCACATCGTTCTTATTGAGACACTATAGCAGCAACCCATAGCAGTGAATGCAATGTGCAAATTTATGTTCCTCTGATTTTTTTCCCAGTTGTCTTCATGGGATAAGCTTTCCTTTTTGTGTTTCCAAAACATCCGTGTTGTGTTCAAAGTTTCCCTTATTTCGTATATAGTCCAGTTGTAGTTTTCTTTCCTTTGAGTGTGTTGGAAAACTGAATGCTTTTGCAACATCCGATTCATCTTGGTGTTTATGCCACAATTGTCTTGACATTTTCTGCATAAACTTCCTGCAATAAAAGCAGAAATGTTTCTTATTATAGCTTCTGGATCCATCATCCTTTTTTAAAGTTTGACTGACAATGATAGACTGCTCATCTTCCAGGGGCATTGAAATGTTGTTTTTAGAATATGTTGTGACTATAACCTTTTCATTCCTATCAACTCTGCTCTGGCTAAAATCAAATTGACTCTGACTGGAGGATTCACTTCCACTATCCCTGGGCTTAGACTTGCGCTGACTGGAGGACTTGCGTCTTTTCTGACTGGAGGATTCACTTCCACTGTCCCTGGGCTTAGACTTGCTTTGACTGGAGGGCTTGCATCTTTTCTGACTGGAGAATTCACTTCCACTGTCCCTGGGCTTAAACTTGCTCTTACTGGATGTTGCACCTTTGTTCTTTTTTTCATTTTCCAGGGTTATTTTCATACTGCTATCACTTTCTGTGCTTTCATCCATGGGTTGTGGAATATATTCCTCTTCGCTACCTAAGTTGGAGTCATCCGATTCCATGAGATTCATCTGAATCAAACACACACACACATATGTCAACTATTTTTGTAACATTAAATATCAAAAACCTGAGTATACTTAACTGGCTCGGCATACTAAATGAAGAAAAATATGTATGGAGACTTCAGTATAGAGTATTTTCAAGTTAATTTACAAATTAGAGGAGTCACTTTCAGGCTCACTAGCAAGAAAAACAGACTTTTTCACAATCATGAAAACACAAAATAACACACAAAAATGTATTAAGTATGGCAATAGAAAATTTGCCCAAAGCAACATGACATGATCTGACTAAAAAGCTGCATCCAGAAATGTGAACATCAGCTCTTTTAGACAGTGGAAAATTATAAATGTTAAAATCAGAGTAAAACTATGCTATAGTTAGGGCTGTTCGATTTAGAGGAAAAATATTATCATGATAATTTTGGTCGATATTGAAATCACGATAATTCAAACGATAATTTTTTAGGAACACCTGACCTCGTGCCTGAAGTGATGTCACTTTCAAGGCTGCGCTCTCGCAAGTAATTAACGCCCTATTAACACCCCTCATCACCCTCCAAAAGATACTGAGCAACAGGCCCCGCGCATGGGCAGGCATTGGGGGCCGTGCCCGTCCACCGAGTCAGCTGTGCTGGACTAAAAGCAACATTTTCATTTGTAAGTCACTTTGGATAAAAGCGTCTGCTAAATACATAAACATAAACATAAACATTTTCTATTAGTTTTATTTGGGTTTTGTTTTTTCTGGCAGAGAAGTCATCTTCAATTAATCCCCTCTATCTTTCCACGTCATTCAATCCAACCAATCTAATCGATCGGAGGCAGCGTGTTAACTAATCACAGGTAAAGGAGTCAAAGGTCACTGTTGGGCAGACTCTGCACGTCGGAAAACGAACTCGGCGGTCAAAAAGATGTAAATAAGACCTTTTTTTGTCCGCCAAAAATGGACAATAAGTAACGGGAGAGAGCAGGAAGCAGCGGCAGCGCCGCACATCCCCACTTCCAGGAACCTGAGCACCGAAGCCAACAGCCACACCGGTGTAAACATTCATGCTAGTGGACTCAGCTAGTATGGAGCTGCGCGGTGCTGCAGCTGCTCTCTGAACGCCTCTATCCTCTGTGTAAATTCACTTCAATAAATGAACAGAGCATAGCAGTAATTACTGTATGTGTTTGTTTTTACTATATTTAAAGATGAACTTCCCCTTGTTCGTGAGAGAATACTGTGGGAGTGGTCACAGAGCTGCTGTTAAACCCGAAGCAGATAAAATATAGCTTTAATTAAGTATGCCCCCTCTCATTTGTTTCTGCTGATTAAGGCAGTTATCTGTGGTTTAGTTTTGTACTCACGAGTACCGACCCAGTGCAGGACTATGCAGTGAAGGTGGAGACATACAGCAGTGGTATATTTGTGCCAATTAAAAAATCAATCAAAAAATCAAAATATCACTTGAAACATGTAACAGCCCAGAGAGTGTCCAATTATGAATGTTAAAATCACAGTTGAGGTCTCGCCATAGTGCCTTAAAAACAACTATTGTAAGAACTGGATGGAAGGGCCCCACATGGGTCAGACTAGATATATGCGAGTGTGTAAAGGAGAGACTATGGAAAGGATGTGTTTGGAAGATAGAAGGACCCCATAAGGACATGACTGGAAACATGCCGGTGTGTGTGTGACATCACCTGGCCTTAAGAGCCATATAAGTTTTCTTCTGCTGATGCAGGAGCTTGGGTTTTTTTCACCTGAATTGCAGACAAAAAAAAAAGAACTAATTTTAAATTACATCACAGATCATAGATAACATGCTTTTCTATAGTCATAGTTAAGAGTAATATTGGAAACATGGTTAATATTGGAGAAATACAAAATTAGCATTTTATATAAAAAATAAAAAATTTAAAAAAAGAAGAAATTTCTGTACTTAATCCAACCAACTCACCTTACTGCGCCAGGGCCATTTTTGATCACCATACTTGTAATCAATTTCAGCCCCAATTTCTATTTTCTTCAGAGAAAAAGGCACAAATGTGGCTTGTCATCAACTATGATTTCTTTCATGATGCAATTTGGATTTTTTTTGTTGTCATTGACCAATCTTCCAAGAGATCCATCTTCTTCAGATGTATCCAGGCTGAAAAGTATAAGAAATGTTTTTTTCTTTTAAACAGTTTTAACTGACTATTAGTCAAAGAGAAATGTGCTTTTAATCTCTGAATATTGTCTTGACTGGCATTCTTCCTGTTTGAGGAGTTTATCCCTGTACTCCAAGACGCAGTCCCCTGGTTCAATGAGGAGTGTGGCAAACACTCCTATTCCTACAATTATATATAATAATTAAACATTTCATTCTGGGAACACAAAAAGAGATGTTACAGTATTTTTTAAAGTAAGGTTGAGGTTCTCATGTGTAGTCAGTGTATTACCTGTAGACAATGCTCAGCACTCTCCCAGTTGTGATTCACAGTGTACGGTAAACTGCTTTTTTGATTAGACTTTTTTTATGTGTTCAAAAAAATGTTTTTGATGCCGACCCGTCCACATCAATGTATCACTGAGGTCTTGTCTATGCTCTGTTGCCTTAAACTGAGAGTGCTGTGTACCATTTAGTGCAGGTAACACACCAGTGAAGAGTAAGAACATCATGCAACTCTGACTGACTGACGACAGACATACTTTATTGATCCCAAACTGGAAAATTACAGTGTAGCAGCAGCATGGCATGAAACTCATTATGTAGCAATATAATAAACAGAAAGTATTCCTATTTACAATATAAATATACAACACAGAAGAGCAATATATGTACATTTCCTCACACTCACTTCCATCTCTCTGTCTGCCTCTGACAAAAGCAGAAAAAAAGGAATATATATCCTGAAACACATAAAAACTCTACCCTCCAATTATACCCACAATATTATTTTTCTAAAATGTAAGATTAGGCTTAAAACTTTCCTTTTTGATAAAGCTTATAGACAGGGATTGCTCAGGTGACCCTAAAACACCCCATCCTGTTATAGGCTTAGACTGCTGGGGGGCCTCCTATGTCACATCTTTCCACACTCTGCTCTCTTTTTCCCCTTTTTATTTCCTCACATGTTATTATGTACATTTGGCATTGTTGTCATTAACTTGTATTTTTCTTTCTCAACAGGTATCCTTTGAATCGTGTTATGGTGTTTGTTGTCCCTTCTTTTCTGTCCTCTCAAACTCTAGCTTGTCAAGCCGGATGGGCACCCTGCCTGAGTCTGGTTCTGCCAGAGATTTCTTCCTGTTAAAAAGGAGTCGTTTCTCTCCATAGTCGCCTCATGCACGCTCAGGATGGGAGATTGGACCAAAAGAAGTTTCGGTGCAATGTGTGGTGGTTAGCACCGTCACCTCACAGCAAGAGGGTTCCAGGTTCAATCCCCACCATGTTCTCCCCATGTATGCGTGGGTTCTCTCCAGGTACCCCAGCTTCCTCCCACCATCCAAAAACATGCATGTTAGGTTAATTGGTGACTCTAAATTGTCCTTAGGAGTGAGTGTGAGCATGTGTGGTTGTTTGTCTCTATGTGGCCCTGTGATGGTGTACCCCACCTTTCGTGCCTCTATATAAATAAACTGAAATGAATTGAAAATATGCCAAACTCAAGGCTTCAGCACGACTTCAATCGATCAACATCCTCAGACCAATGGGTCATGTCACAGTGGCTAAGTCTACTTTCTATACACAATACATGTCAAGTTTCAAACAATTCTTGGCAATGACTGAGTACTTATTGAGGATGTTACATGTAAGAGGGCCAGTGAATATATCTATAGCAAAATCCGTGTCATTTGCCAGGTTTTGTTTTTGGTTTTGTATAGGGCAAACTGGTTAGATTAGATTCTGTTATCAAAACTATTTGGTAACAACGAAAAAGTTTGGTTAGGTCAGGCTTAAAATATGTTGCTTCCCTCCTTTAACCTACCATGTTGAGAACTGATACTTCTGCATTGAAAAGTGATTCAGTGGAAAACTAAGAACTGCATTATATGACACCCTCAGATTGAAGATCAGGCACTGGCATTGTCACAACCTGATTAATTTCACTGAGTTATACCTTATGTTACCAAAGAGATACAATTGGTATCCACTGCTCAACGTATTACCTATTCCATACCTTTCCAATTCCTCTTCATAGCTGCTATTATATAGGGTATATACTTATCTGTGCTAAAACCAGTCTAAAAGTAAGTGCAGTAGATGGAGATTGTACTTGGAAAACTTAACCTCTCCCACAGCCCCATCCTGTATCCTATTATCAGCTGCACAGGAAGCTTGTATTCGAAGCGGAGATAGAAAGAAAGCTACTCTAATCATAACAGGATGCATTTTGTTTGTTTATCACCTTGTATATATTAATCTTAATAAAGAGTCTTCATATTTTGATATAAATAAGAAGTAGACAAAGTGCATAAGTTTAAAAAAATACTGTACTATTTGTATACTGATATGTATGTACTTTAAAGTAATATACAGTATGGCTGTTTGTCTACAATAGTGTAAGCTGACCAATAGTGGACAGCTTACTGTCTCTGTGCATGCTGTGTATTTTAAGCTTGTCCACGTGGGCTTGCGTGTGTGTGTATATTGAGGATTGTGGCTTAAAAGAGCCATGGCATACTTAAAGATGCATTACAGGTCTCAGACTAATCCAAAGTGATTGTTAAAGTGTTCTGTGATGACCACAGGAGACTGTGTGTGGGTCTCCGTTTGAAAGATTCTTTTTTTTGGGGGGGGGGGGGGGGGGGGGGGGGTAGTACAGAGAAGACAGCCACCACACACATTATTCAGCATAAATTTTGTATTGGGCCACAAGGCTCTCAGTCTTCAAATTTACAAAGGATGGAGAGAGAGCGTAGAGGGTGGGAGGGAGTGAGAGTTTGTGGAGGAAATGAACCACAGAGAAGGACTTTGAGAGGGAAATGGACAGGGAAGGGAAGGCAAAGAGTAAAAATATCCAAATTCATGAGGACAAAGTATGTTAAAGATATTATTAGAAGAAGGTTGCAGTATAAGAAGCAGGGATGGTAAAATGAAGGTTTATGTATATTCAGAAATATAGGGTGTTATAATTGGCTTTGTTCTGAGAGACATTATGTATTCATATTCTGTATTTTACCAAATAACCTATGTTCCGAGTTTGTACTTTTCCACTCTGCTCATACAACGTCATGTACGTCTTTGAATGGTGCAAGACTTTTAAGATGACATAACGGGACAAAATAACAGGGTCAGATAAAGCATCTCTATTAGGTCAGATAGGTCTGGTACATTAGATACATGCAAAAAACAACACTCACACACACACATTGTTTATCACATCCAAAGAACATGACGAGGACTGTAGATGGCCTGCTCATGTCACTGAAAACTGGCCAATTATACTCGAGTGTAAGTACAACCACTGTGAGATAAAGGTGAATATATAAATATGAAATGTTTCCAGATATCGGGGCTTGGGCTGACGGATTTCCTGCGAAAGCTCTGTCTATCCGATTCCAGTGCTGCCATACTTTAGATGTGACCATAATACTTTGTTTAACTTTAGATTTCTCCAGTTTATTCTTGGGCTTCCAGCACATTGTAAATGCTGAATAAAATTGTCTGATTAAAGATGTCCTCAGATCACTAAATCAATTAACAAAATTACTGGAAGAAACTAGATGACCTGAACTGATGAACTGAATGGTCACATGTAAAGTATAAACACAGAATCTTACATCGGGATATAAATTAAGTGGGTTTTATTTTCTTCTTTTTAATCTAGTTCAATTTGGACAAATAAAATATGTAAAATTCATAGTATAAATGAATAACCCCTGAAGGTTGTCTTCTAAATTGTATAAAATTGTTACTGAATTTGTACATAATCCGCGATAGCGAATCCACGACAGGTGTGAATTTGTGAATAATTTTGTGAAGGTGGAGAATTAAGTGTTTATTTCTGTGTAAGGACACAGGGCCAGATTTGTTATTTTTCATGAAAATGTAGGGTGGTTTGCTACTTGGTTGATATTTTACTGTGTTCGGGGAAATGTATCGAACAGTTGAGACTGATCGAGAATTCCTACACTGTCACAGATCTCAAGTCATTGGAAGGGGAAGTTTAGTTATGGTGAATTAAAACGAGTGAATTGACTGGGAGAATCCCCAGTGATCAAGCGCATAGAGTAAAAGGCTCCGTGTAGAAGAGTTTTGATCGGGTCCCCACTCGGGTATGGCGCCATTCACCCACTCTGACTAACATGTGTAATGATACCTAAATATGTCACAAAAAATTGTTGATGAGTGGAAAACATGTAAACCCGGCTCATTGGGGTCGGTATTATTTGACACCTTTACTAGACGGCAGGAAAAAAAAGAAATAGTTCTTGCAAATTGTCAGTGTTTTTTAGGAGAAGTTAAATTCTCTATTCAGACACAGGCCTCTGTACAACTACCACATCAAATGCCAGTCAAGACATTAACTTCTCCAGAGACACATCCTACTATGCTAGAAGATAAGACACCTCTGCCCAACATAACTGCAACCAAGGAGAAGCCAACAGCACCGCCTCCTTCTTATGCTGAGGCATGCATGCTCAATAACACAAGCACACCATTTAGCAAAAGAAAAAACTGTGACCACTGATACAGATTCAGCATACGCAGTTTAGGCTGTACATGTGGACATGTGTCATCGGAAAAGAAAAGGTTAGATATCGTTAGCTTTGTCATAAATCCTCTCACCCTAAGATTATCTTACCTCAACCCTGCTTCCTTTTTCTCTCATTCAGCCCTGAGAGTGAGGACAGTCCAAACAATACGTTTATCTACAGATTCTGAGTGCTCATTGACCTGTACTTTAAGAGTACTAAAGTTACATGTAGTTATTTAGTAGATGAGTTTACAATGATAATAGAAGTTAAGTTGTTTGCTACAGCAATTATTATTAATTAATTAATTAATTTTAAATGTATTTGATTGGGAGAGATACATAGATAGTACATGGATAACCTGAAAACACCTTTTCAATGCAAGAAAAACAGTGAAGAGATAAGAAGTAGTAAAATCTCCAAAATAAATCCAGGAAGAGCCATTGTGTTCTTCCTGGATTTACACAATGGTTAAAACTAGACATTAGTACAAGTTTGTTGTTGAATTAAGATTTAAGAGCTCTCTTAAACAGTTCAAGTTTGATGTCAAACAGTTTCTTATCATCTTAAAGCAGTAAAGGTTACCTTTTATTGTTTTAGAGATCAAATTAACATTACTTAGCTGATGTAAATACTTCTCCTCTGCTTCTTTTCACCAGTTCTGAGATGATATTTATCATCAGTATTTATATTTGATCTCAGTAAACCATTTAATTATTTTATCAAATCATTTAACTATTCAACTGCAGCAGATTCTCTTAACAGAGCAGCAAAGTGAATCACAGAAAGGTCTAACGTGAGTTAGATTACTAGGAAATTAACAAAAACACAGCAATAAAAGGTGCAACAAGAGTCAGATATCACCAATGGCTTTCTTAAGAGGAAAACTCAGTGAGTCTGAGTCATAACAAGTCAAGTCAAGGTTTGTTTTTATGGCAGATTTAAAAACAGCCACAGTGACTGAGAGAGCTGTACAAGCGAAACAATATATTAGTACTATTAGCAGATTCTAACCCTGCAGATAAATATTAACTTAATTAAACAGTATAACATTGGATAGAATGAGTGAAATGGAAATAAAAACAATGTTTACAGTTAAAGAGATGCAACTCAACCAGATTAACAAACTTGGTGCAGTCTATCACCCAGCTTCACAAGGACTAGTAGAAAGAGCAAATAGAACCTTCAAAAAGGCCTAACAAAAAGGCTCTCCCTATTATGTTATTCAACCTAAGATTTACTCCAAAAGCCACCATGAATGTTGTCCCACATGAGGTCTTAACAGAGAGAAAAATGCCCTGTCCATTTACAACTGCACCAACAGACTCTCCCTGTTTTACTACAGTATGAAAACTTGTGTGAATATGTGAAACAACTGAATAACACAGTGATGAGTATATCTCAACAGGTTACAGAAATACTTACCAAGGAACAGGACTTCACCTATTGAAGTAGGTGGTCCTAAGAAAAGTCAACAAACTTGACTGGTCCCCTCCTCTGTGGACGGGATCAAACACATCACATTGTGTAAAGGTATGGTTGACAGTGGACAGACAGAGTAACTGGATCCACAAGAGTCACTGTACTCATGCTCAAGATCCTACCAAAAGAACACTGACTGAGGTTCGGACTGACTTAGGAACCTCGAGTGTAAGAGAGAGTCGAGTGTAAGTACAACCTCTGTGAGATAAAGGTGAATATAAGTATGAAATGTTTTTTCGGATATCGGGGCTCGGGCTGACGGATTTCCTGCGAGAGCTCTGTAACTCCGAGTCCAGTACTGCCATACTTTATATGTGACCACTAATAAATACTTTGTTTAACTTAAGATTTCCCCAGCTATGTAAGGGTGTGTAGAGAAAAGACAGAAACGGTATTTACATGTCCTGTATTTACTATGCAGATTCTCCCCACAAGCTCCTATTTATACTGAAGCGTACTAGAACACATGTCTAAGTGTGCATTGTAAGCACAACTATAACATAATCTTAAGGAATGTCTACATGAAAGTACATTCTTGAAAAGTCTGTGGGCCAGTGAATATATCTATAGCAAAAACCGTGTTATTTACCAGGTTTTGTTTTTAGTAGGTTAGATTCTGTTATCAAACCTATTTGGTAACAAAGAAAAAGTTTCGTTAGGTCAGGCTCGTTTTGTGTTTTTACTTAAATAATAACTGGTGTACGGATACAGTGATATCACACCAACACTGTTGTGGCATCCTGGAATCAGTGTAAACCTTACTACTCCCCAAGAGAGTTCTCCTCCGTTATTCTCACAGGTGTTTACATCCCACCGCAAGCCCCCGCCCGTGAAGCACGATACCGGCTGGCTAAGCAGATCTCCACTGTGGAAACCTCTTGGCCAAACTTGGTAGTTGTTGTGATAGGAGATTTCAACTTGTGTAACCTCTCCCAGAAACTGTCGAGCTGCAAACAGCTGGTGACATGTGACACGCGGGACAACAACACACTGGACCAATTCTACTCCACCATAAAACCCTCATACCGCTCCATCCCCCGCACCTCCCTTGGAAACTCTGACCACTGCATCATTATAGGATATTATTTTTGAATTGGCTCTATATGAATGAATTGGATTATGATTACAATGAATTTAATTCCAATTGGCTTGAATTGGACTATATTACTTAAGTACCTTGAGATGACAATTGTTGTAATCTGGCGCTATATAAATAAAATTTAATTGAATTGACTTGAATTGAATCATACAGATAGTCCCCATACAGATAGTCTTCATACAGGCAGCAATCAGTTGCTGCCTGTTTGAAGGGCCAAACCATCCAGGATTACAGTAAGGAGGTGGACTCCAGAGGCAAGGGACATGCTTCAAGACTACATGGAGTCTACTGACTGGGAGTCACTGAGTAGCCATGAGGATGACAGCGGTAGCTTTGCTGACACTGTATGCTCCTACATCAGCTTCTGTGAGCAGGTCTGCCTCCCAACCAAAACCATCATAATAACCACAATAACCAAAAGCCCTGGTTCTCCAAGCAGCTCAGAAAGCTCAGGCGCCAGAAAGAGCAGGCATACAGAGAGGGTAACATGGACACATTCAGACAGGACCTCAAGAAGGTTATCAAAAATGCTCAAGAGGACTATAGAGCCAGACTGGAGCGTGATTCTGACAGTTGTATGGAGTACCTTCAGAACCATCACAAACTACAAAGGTAGAAGCCCTGTGGTCACCCCCTCCCCCAGACTAGCAAACAATCTCAACACCTTCTACACCAGGTTCGAGAGACCCCCTGCTGCTCCATTGTCTCCACTCCCCTCCGTCCCTCCCTCACAGGCACAGTCAGCTTACAGGAACACGGTGTCACAGCTGGAAGCATGGTGTACATGTCACAACGGTGGAGTTAGTCATGGACTTCCACAGACACTCACCTTCGCACCTCCCACTTCTCATCAACAACACCGCAGTAGAGATGGTGGACTCTGTGAAGTTTCTGGGCACCACCATCACCAGTGACCTGAAATGTGAGACATACTCATCTAAGGTCATCAAGAGAGCGCACCAGAAGATATTCTTCCTCAGGCTGCTCCACAAGATGAACAACCAAAACTACCAGACACCTGAATAGTTTTTTTCCCCCAGGCCATCACCCTCCTAAACAAACCATCCTAGTTACTCCCCACCATTCCCAAAGACATTTGAAATAACAGTAGCCCTCTCCCCCATCTCTTCTACAATATTTACTCCTGCCATCTTGTAAATATTTCCGGTCATATAATCTTCTGTACATATCCCACCTCAAATGTATATATTTTATTTTTTCAAAGCACAACTTCTATTTTACTTGTCCTGCTATGTTAACTTTTTTAAAATTTTCTGTGGCGCTGTTACACCTGGTCAAATTCCTGTGTACGTTTAACATTTGGCGAATAAAGAGTTAAATAAATTCTGATTCTGATGTATATTGCCTGTGCAAATATACTGCACATAGCACATGCATGCTAATCGTATGCATTTAGATTAGATTAGATTAGATTCAGCTTTATTGTCATTGCACAAAGTAGAGGTACTGAGACAACGAAATGCAGTTAGCATCCAACCAGAAGTGCAAAACAGCAATAAAAGTGGTTAAAGTGCATGTGAGTATGTGCATATGTAAAAGTGAATTCAGTGAATAAAGTGAATAAATGCAATACTGAGGTTGAGAGTTGAGAGTTTAGCAGGGTGACCGCTGCAGGGAGGAAGATTTTCCTGAACCTGCTCATCTGGGAACGAAGCACCCTGTAGCGCCTCCCGGAGGGGAGAAGTTGAAACAGTCTGTGGCTGGGATGAGAGCTGTCCTTGACAATACTGCACGCCCTCCGCAGGCACCTCTTGCTCTGGACAGTCTCAATGGAGGGGCGTGGCGAACCTGTGATGGATTGGGCGGTTTTCAACACCCTCTGGAGTGACTTCCGTTCTGCAACAGAGCAGCTGCCATGCCATACTGAGATACAGTTGGTGAGGATGCTCTCGATGGTGCAGTGGTGGAAGTTCACCAGGATCTGAGGAGAAAGATGAGCCTTCTTCAGCCTCCTCAGGAAGAAGAGGTGCTGGTGTGCCTTCTTGACCAGGGTTGAGGTGTTGAGAGACCAAGAGAGATCCTCTGAGATGTGGACCCCCAGGAATTTGAAGCTGGTGACACCCTCAACCTCCGTCCCATTGATAAGGATGGGGGTGGGTGTGCCATTCTTCTTCCTGAAGTCCACAATGAGCTCTTTGGTCTTCTTGGTGTTGAGAGCCAGGTTGTTGGCGGCACACCACTCTGCCAGATGGTGAACCTCTTCTCTGTATGCCGTCTCATCGTTGTTGCTGATGAGGCCAACCACCGTTGGGTCGTCCGCAAACTTGATAATGGTATTAGAACCATGTACAGGCGTGCAGTCGTAGGTGAAGAGGGAGTAGAGGAGAGGACTCAGCACACAGCCCTGTGGGACCTTTACAATGGATCTCTTTATATAGGAACTTTGTGTATACCATTTGTGTTTGGACAATATTGCCCCTCTGAAAATGAAGGCAATCAATCAGAAGAGGCTGGCTGGTATAATTCACAACTATGTGCTTTAAAGCAGACTGCAAGAAAGTAAAGACAAATGCCATTCCTCTAATTTAGAAGAGTCTTGGTTTGTTTGCAAAGATATTCTGGTAGCATATAAGAAAGCCCTTTGTAGAGATAGAACTGCTTTCTATTCATCATTGATAGAAGAGAGTAAGAACAATCCCACGTTTCTTTTCAACACTGTAGTCAGACTGATGAAGAGTCCGAGCTCTGTTAAGACATGTATTCCTTTAACTCTCAGTGATGGGTTCATGAGCTTCCAATAGGGAGAAGATTCCTGCAATCTTTCCCACCACTATCATTAATGTACTATTAAGTACAGCAGGTACCTAGTATCTAGAGAACCTGTTTTGTATTTAGATTAGTTTCTAAATACTTAGATTAGTTTCTGTCCAGTCAAGCTCTCTGTCTGAGATAACAACAGAAATAGTCTCTTCGAAACTATCAACTTCTATTTTAGACCTAATCCTAACCAGACTGTTAAGGAGGTTTTCCCCTTAGTCATCATTTCCATATTGGAGTCAATCTGTCTTTGTTGACAGGATATGTACCTCAGACTTGTAAGGCTGCGGTAATTAAACCCCCCCACTGGTGAAAGTTATCAATGATCTCCTCTTAGCCTCAGACAGACTCGTGTCTGTGCTTGTCCTGTTGGATCTCAGTGCTGCATTTGATACAGTAAATCACAGCATTCTATTACAGAGACTTCAACATCTTATCAGGATTAAATGAACTGCATTAGCCCGGTTTCAGTCATATTTATCTGATAGAGTTCAGTTTGTTCTTGTAAATGAAGCATCCTCCTCACACACCAAAGTAAGTCATGGAGATCCATAGGGTTCTGTGCTTGAACCGATTAATTTCACTTTATACATGCTTCCATTGGATAATCTTATTAGACAGCATCCTTTGCTATGCTGATGATACTCAGCTATACCTAGCTATGACACCGGAAGAAACCAATCAGTTGGTTAGATTACAAGCATGTCTTCAAGATATAAAGAGCTGGATGAATCTGATTTTTTTGCCTCTAAATTCAGACTAAACTGAAGTCGTTTTCTTTGGACCGAAGTACTTCATTGAGAAACTGTCTAGTTATATAGTTACTCTAGATAGTATTTCCTTGGCTTCTAGTACTCCAGTGAGGAACCTTGGAGTTTTTTGTTTTTTTTTACAAGAATTTATCCTTTGGTGCATAAAAAAGGTTTAGTAACATTGCCAAAATAAGAAACATCCTGTATAAGAGTGATGCAGAAAAACTGGTCCATGCATTTGTTATGTCAAGTTGGATTGGCTCCATCATACATTTAAGATCTCATCGTGCAATATTTTCCAAACAGAGCGCTTTGCTCTCAGACTGCAGGTTTACTTGTGGTTCCTAGAGTTTCTAAAAGTAGAATGGGAGGCAGAGCCTTCAGTTATCAGGCCCATCTCTTGTGGAAACAGTTGCCAGTATATGTCTGGGAAGCAGACACCCTCTCTACCTTTAAGATTAGGCTTAAAACTTTATTTTCTGACAAAGGGGTGGTTCAGGTGACCCTAAAACATCCCATAATTATGCTGCTATGGGCCTAGATTGCTGGGGGACCTCCCATGATATATCTTTCCTCACTCTCAATGAAAATTTAACATTACTGTTGTCAGTAATTATGTCATTGTCTTCTTCTTTCTCTCAATGAAGGTGGATGCATTTCTCTTTTCTGCCCTATCTTCCCTCTCCCTTATCTTCCCTGCCTGTTCTCACGTTTGGTCCTGTCTTGTCTCAAACTTTTTGGTGCCTCTCTTTGCATTGCTCTCAAAAATTTAAATCATGGAATTGATCAACTGGTCACTCAACGCAATTGACAGAATTTTCTCAACGAGAAGCTCGGGTTCGGGGGAACCCGTCTGCCCTGACGGAACGTTCGCCGCTGGTTACATGAGGGACTCCTGGGAGACGTGGAGGGTAGTGTGCCTGGCGATTCTTTCCGTTGAGGACATCGAGGATCTTTACATATTCGGAACCATGATAATGGACTATCTGCTGTTTGTATTAAGCATTGCCCTGGTGTATCGGAAAACTCGGAAGACGGACACAGCTGTCCAAAGCCCGGTTAAGATGCCCGACATGATTGAAGCAGTGGGCAGTGCTGTTGGCGCTCAGACTGTGGTCATTAACCGCAAGATGGAAAATATCTTTGAGAAGCTTTTGGCTTTGCAAAGGCGAATGGATCGATTTGGTGACCAAAATGGACAGACAGAGTAAGTGGCGTCCATTGAAATGCGACTACTTGCCCTAATCCACCTTCGCCAAGGCCGCTACTGAAATAACTCCCCTTGAGATCGCTGCAGTGAGACGCTCTGAATTCCTTTTCCCTCCCTCCCTTCTTTTACGGACACCTGTTGATTGTTGACTCTGTCTGGGACCCGATCAAGGACTTCTCCACGGCATCCTGCTGTGTTATCGCGATGACATTTTACGAGGCACTGATTGTGAGATAGACGAAGCAACTTTCTGGGCTTATGGACACACACGCACCTATTGACATGCACATATGCAGCACACCCTCCTCCATCCCATGCCTTCAAGTTTGTTTTGCGTTCTTATGTGTGAGCAAATATTTGACTATGTTTTGAGTTCTTTGTTGTAAAGCGAGAAAATGTTTGCTGATGTTGCTGATGTTTTTTCTTTTTTCTCGGCCCCACATTGTACTCCCCAAGGAGCATAGTCTGATGCTGAGTTTTTTCCCGTCCCCTCTCCTCTTGTTTTTCCTCTCTAGGCTACTTTTTCATTTCATTGGCTTTGTATGTATGAATTGGACAACTTTGGAATTGAGTTGATTGGAATTTGATTGGATTATGATTGTATTATAATGAATTAGATACTAATAGGCTTGAATTGGATTGTATCTTTGAAGTGCCTTAAGATGACATTTGCTGTGATTTGGCGCTATATAAAATATATAAAATATATTCAAATAAAACTGAATTGAATTGAATCGTATTTATTACCCAACAATATTTAAGGTGATAAAGTTGTAGGCCCTTTCAGTTTTCTCTCAGACCATCACTTTCTTTTAACCCCAGATCTTTGTGAATGTTGAAAAGACTAAAATACACATAGGGCACACCTGACACAATTAATTTTAGCTACAATAATAACTTGGAATGCATTATGTTCTGCCATAATCTTAAGAACTAAAGACAAATGTACGCTCACAGTTAAACCACAAATTAAATGTATTCATTCATTTGTTTTTTTATAATTCATAATTACTAAAATTCTTTTTTGTCACTACTCTGTTCTCAGTTTCAATGTAAATGTGCACAGACAGTTATTTCCTGTTAACTGATGTACAATTCATGTCATGCTAATTGATAAATTTTTAATAATTTTTGTCACGTGTTCATATTTTGCATTTGGAGACTATTAGAATTCATCAATAAACACACAAAGAGGAAACATACTAATAGCCATGGCCCATGATTTGAGTTCATTTTACACTCTGTGTGTATGCATATGTGATCTGTAAATATATGTGTTTTGTAAGTATGCATGTAGTATGATATGATGTATGAAATGTATTACATGTTTAGTGTATGAATGTTTGTGCTTGTGAGAATTGTGCGTGTGGAGATTAGACCAGACTGCAGCAGTAGTGGAGACCTATTTTAATTCTTAACTAGATATCCATGATTTATTAATCTGAGTTTGAAATAACAATTATGGTGTCAGAAGGGATCAGGCCAAAGCTTTAATTGCAATAGAAAACACACCTAATATGGAGCTTGCCCCAACCAAAGCACAGGCATGGCATCCCCAACAGGCCCAGGAAGATGCCTTTTTGCGTTCATGACTATGCATTACACAATTTTATGTAAATTTGATTATACATATCAATGCTTTTTTTTCTTTCCATCAAGTTAAATATTTGTGTATTCAGCAGCAGTCTCATTTTAACATAGATATTTATACTACTTATTTAAGCATATTATTGCCATTTTTTGTTTTTGCCATATTTTTCTTTGGTCTGTAACTGGCACAAGTGGTACACTGATTGAAAATACCAAACTATGTCTGTGTATTTTGAGGTGATCACTGTGTCAGCTTTACCAAATAATATAGTTCATGTACTGATTATCACGATCATGCTGGGCTGGACCGTTTGCTTGGTATATGAAACATTGTGGAGCTTAAAAGACAAATATAATTGAATGTCATCTGCATAACAGTGATAGTGTCCTTAAAAGTGCTCAGAATATGCTGAAGATGGAGCAGATATAACAGAAAAGGCCATAAAGGCTCGAAAACAGAACCTTGATGCACACTGTAGGAAAGAGAAATGGAGTAGAAACAGCCACAGAAAATGAGAATCCAGATAAGTATGATGCGAAAAACTCTAAAGCACCCACCCAGTATGTCAGCCTATTGAGCATATTGTGATGGTTAACAGTATCAAAGGCAGAGGTATAGTCCAATATCACCAAAACAGAACATTCTCCTGCATTGCTTTGCATCAAGATGTCACTGAAGACTAAGAAGAGCTGTTGGGATGGAGCGGTGGAATGAGCTCTGTGAAAGCCTCATTTAAAATGATCAAGAATACTGATTTGTCTAAGGCAGCTGTAAGCTGCTTAGCCACAACCTTTTTTCTAATACCTTTGCAAGAAATGGACATTTTGAGATTGGTCTGTCGCTGCTAAGTAGAGAAGGGTCAAGCTTAGGTATTTCTAAGAGTAGGTGGATGACAGCATTATTAAAATAAACAGGGACTTGAAAGAACACCAGTGAAATGTTGATTATAGTGAGCACAGAGGGACCAATAGAAAAAGTAATTTTTTTAACAAAGCTGAAGGTCAAAAGACCAGGATGATGTTTTCACTGAGTCAACTAATCTTACCACCTCCAATAAAGAAACAGGTAAAAAACTTTCAAAGATAAGTGCTGGAGGAAAAATATTGTTTCTCACATTACTGACATTTTCAACAAAGAAAGAAAAAAAACATTTACAATCTTTTTTGGAAAAAAAAATGGGATACCAGGTCGAGCAGAAGTAACAATATCACTAATGGTGTCAAATAAAACACCTTAGAATTATCTCTGCTCTTTGAAACCAGGCTTGGAAATGGCATCCCTCGTATCTTGAACTGAATTGTTAAAAGAAACTAAAAGATATTTTAAGTGCTGTAGGTAAACATGTGAACGAGGTTTCCTCCACAAGCGTTTGACTTTTTTAAAATGCAAATACGGATTTTTATCCAAGCAGAAGACTTTGAAACAGGAACTAGTCTAATTTTAACCGGACAGACTTGATCTAAAATGGAAAGGCAGTGATTATTAAAGAGATATGTTGAGAGATCAACATGATTTAAGGGGATAAAGAGACATTAAATGCATAAGAAAATGTATTAGCAGGAAAGGAATTCAGAATACAAGAGCTAACTACAAGGTGAACAGGAGAGAGAGGCACAAGAAGATCACAAGATGATCAGAAATCTAATGTCCTCAGAACAATTACAATGACAATATTTAAATACAAAGTAAAATTGAGGTCCAGTGTGTGGCCTTTGGCATGTTAGGGGCCATATACATGATGGGTAAAATTAAAAGAATTCATGGTGTTAATAAAACATCTGGCAAACGAGGTCAGAGTCATTGTCAGTGTAAATGTTGAAATCCTAACTAAAACTATAACCAGTCTGGACAGCCCCGTGATAGAGGATAAAAAGTCACAGAACTCATTCAAGAATAAACTGTTTTTAGCCAGGCGGATGATACACCCCAGAACAATAAAAAATATTCTTATTCCCAGCTTTAATGGGCTGTAGTTCAAACAATAAAAAATTTGCGGACATTCATTGAATGACATGAGAACTTCCAAAGACCACAGCAAGATCTCTTCCTTAAGCTGGCTGATGAAGGAGTAACCACTTGGGCAAAGTTCGATGAAGGATGAACAGTCACAGTCACTTCCAGGGTTAAAGTAAAAAATAGTAAATCAAAAGAGAGAGTAATCTTGGAGAGTAATAGATCAGGCATGAAATAGAGTCATGCTTAGCGAGGTCTATATTACTGGAGAGGATGCTGTGCTTGATGCAGTAAAAGTTTTCCCAAACATCCTTATGTCTCACGCAGGTAGTTGTGTGTTAACATGTATGATCAATAATATACTAACAGAATCCTCTTGACTTAAAGGAGTCTTTAATTTTTAAGAAATGGAAACTTGGATGAGGAAATATCTAATTTAGGCTAATTAGCTAATATTTATCTTTATTAGGACTACCAACATTATTTTGTAGCCACTTGAAAAGCTATATCCATGTACAGCTTAATTGTATGGTTGTTAATGACAAGTGTAATGAGGCTAACCCTTAGGCCTAAAGTAATTTGAGGAGTCTGTTAAGTGACATGATGATTTTGAAGGCAATATCTAAAAGCCACACAAGGTTCAGAGAAAATTAGAGGGGGAGGGTTGGGGCTGGTGGTGTAAGAGTTGGGAAAAGGAGCTACTTTTCAGGAATTGGAGGAGCAGCTGCAGTGAGACTTTTCAATGACTTGCTTATGATATATCATACGTTTGTAATATCTATACTCAAAGAGGGTGCAGAGAGGAATGTCTCTACTTTGAATTAAAAAAAAAAAAAGTGTGTCTCTGCTTGCTCTTCTGTCACTTACTCACACACTTCAACACACACATATACACTCAGAAACTCTCAAATATCCCCTATTCTTTTCTCATAACTCTCTTTTCTGTCTGTACTTCTAAAGGAATTCTCCATCCGTCTAATTCCCCTCCTGGTTCTTTTATATTGAGTCTGGGCCCCACTGGTATACCATGTCAAAGGCTTTTTCTTTATTGAACATCAAATCCTCTGTGTCTCGCCCGGCACTCGTCTCCCTGCTCAGCACCATGCATATTCAGGAGCCGGTAGCTGCACTGTAAGACTGGCTAGTCCTCAAAAATCCATGATTGTGGGCATTAGCGTCTATATTTACATTAAGTCAACCGCACTGTTGCCAATATTGAGGGTGCTGGATTATAAATACATGGGACAGAAGCATACTTTCTATTTCTGGTGATATTTTCTTTGATTCTCTGGCTGCAGGCCTGCTCACTCTGCTTTGGAGGCGACACTTGGTGTCCAAATTGTTAGGAGCAACCCAACTGTGACATACAAAAATAAAGGTCACAGCTAAGATAATAGAAGTATAAACAGGAAGGCAATTGCTTCTCACTTGTTTATCTATTTACTTTATTTCAGTGTTTCAAATTTCTGATGCAGTATTAATCATGTATAATGTGAGAACTCGCCTTCATTTTTCAATGATCAACACGATAAATAATTTTTTAATTGTGAACACAACTAAAATCAAAAGTTACCATCTGGTAGGTCAATGTTGACATTAGGGATTTGTATAAACATAACAAGATTATGTTTTATTTGGTATTCCAGACTCTAATTTCTCTGATTAGCATGTGACTTTCTCTAACAAATTCTTGATTTATCACATGTAAAACTGACGTTCTTTGGAAAGCTAAAGACAGTGTTGCCCGAATATGAGCTTCATTGAGTAACTCTTATTGCCTTTGAAGAGTTTGCGTGAAAGTTAGCTAAACTAAAATGTAAAGAACCACTGGCTTAAGGCAATAAACAGGTCTACAGTAAAGCCAACAGCCAAATGACTTCAGCAAAACTGACTTAAGCTTCTCATGACCATGAGAGACTTTCAGGAGGTCAGAATTTTTTCTGCGTTTGCTGTTTCGACATGTTTGAGAGTGGGAGGGCTTTCTGCTGGAGATGTGCTTTCATGGCTGGAAATGCGAGGGAAGAAGTGCAGGGATTTTTTGTCTAGTTAGCAGGAAACAGGACAAGATGTAGAGTTGAAGCTGAGAAAATTCTGCATTTTCAAGTTGAGAATATCTCATCTTTTTGTAGACATGCATCCTCGAAAGTGAGGAGCAAGTGGAATACAGCATAGAGGTCAGCAGAAAGGAGAAAAACTCTGTTGAGAAGTGCCTCACTTGCTGTTCTTCTGCAGATTTTACGTTGGCAATCAGCGTACTAACCCCTTGATTTGGATGTTTATTTCTTATCTTCTTTATTCCTTCCTTCCTCCGTTCCTGTGCTTTAGATAGGTGATTTATGTTGTACTAGTAGGTAACTGAGCTAAAAGTTAGATAATTTAAGTATACTTAAACAAATTTCTCATTGAACTGGTTGTACTGTTTAACTGTTAACCTTTCCACTAACACTGTGGACTGTTAAAAACAACAGCAACAACAAAAAAAACAGATAGTTACACATGTACTGATCAACCCATGACTAGCTCCAAAGACTTGTGACCAGCATTCTCATCCGTCAGCCCTTCCTTCAGTACTGCCACCTTCATCGAGAAGACAGGGGAATCCATCTCAAAAATGACGAACGAGACAACAACAACATTCTTCAGCCCAAAAGGGGGATGTTGGGATCAACCATGTGCAGGATGAGGCCTGCATATGACATTCCAACCCTTGGAAGCACGTGGTCAACTTCACACTTAGGTGTGCACGTCATTGGTGAGTGTGCCCCAAAACCACAGGGGTTCCCCCAACTCAGCAGTGACATATCCTAGTGCTGCGTGCCAACACTTGCTTTTCCACTATAAAGGCCCCAGTATGGTTGCCGCGATGGCTCGTGCAATGACGTCACAGTGTCGTGCCGGCCATAAATAGTGGCGTGAGTCGATGCCAGTAGTTGCAATCTTCTCCGTTACAGAGGTGTCGCTGCTACGTGAAGGTTACCTATAACTACTCTACAATGACGAAAGAGGAGAGGAAAACAATGCCCACGTCAAGGGCAGGAAGGGTAGCACAGTCGTAGTCATCAATGATCAGCATTCTCACCTCTGCTTACATAATAGCTGATGAGCCTGCAGAAGTTGAAATTTTAATAGGTGTTATCACCATTATAGTCTGATATAGTACTGAGAATATTGTTATAGGACTTTTAAGTGTATTGTGTGTCTTTTGTTTGTTTGTTTGTTATGAAATAGTGTGCTTCAATGGACACACTTGGGAATTATTGTTGCCTTTCAGGATGCAATGATAATAAGAATAGATCAGTTTGCTGTTTTACTTGCTTATGCTGTTTCAGTGCAGACGCAGTTCCTCGCTGAGCCCGTTTTAGAATTGGTCCATCCAGTTTGTCGTTCTCTGCATGCGCCAAGTTACAAATTTTGACTGGTGTATGACTACGTGCCGCACCAGGCGGAAATACGTAATTTTGACGTCACTCGCCGTGAGCGATGCGTCAACTATAAAACAAGCTTAACACCCATTGCAATAGGAGGCACTCTGTTCCAACTAAAAGAAACTTAGTTCTCAGGCCTTAACTCGCTGGAAGAATGAGATATTCTCTGTTCAACTAAACGTTACTGATACTGTGCGAAACTGTGTATCCAGCAATCTCTTTCCATACCTGCAGAAGTGAAGATACTGACCCCCAGTCTTCAGGAGGGAATGCAATTCACTTCTTTCTCCCCATCAATGCTGCTGGGCTTTGCCGCTGCATACAGACGGACCAGCCCTACCTGTGGACTGCTGAATGAGCACTTTACCCGGCTTGTTATATCCGAGTTATAAGGACCCGTTTTGCTATCGCTGAGGACATTCCGATCGCTACAGAAGCGATCTCAATTACAGGCTCGTGTCTGGGCAGTGAAGGTCGGTACTCGGGTTCATAGTCTTCCTCTCTGCTCTATACATGTCTAATCTGACACAGACTAACATGTGTTAGTCAGCTTTTTAGACTGGTGCAATTGCTAGTTATTAGCTTCTGGTCAAACACAGTGGTGCCCTGATAACTAATGATTTGCATTGATAACTTTCTGTAATATGAATTAATGTCCTCTGGTATTTATTAATTATCACTAATAACTAGCTCCCAACAGAATTCCCAACAAGTGTAATGGTCTAATGTTGTGGATTATAAATCATTATAAATTATTATAAGGATTATAAATTATGAGATCGCAATTTTACAGCAGTCCTTTACTAGTGTTTTCTGGCCGTCCCCTCTATCCCATCTTATCAAATGCAAAATGCGGTTGTGTACAGAAACAGAGAGTTACAAAAGTTACCACAGAGGCAAACTAGCCCTTTCTGGGAATGAAGGGAATCCTCTATCAGTAGAGGGAGTGTGACAGTCTCAGCCAGACAGCACTCGGGTTGATGATGCACTCAATGATGTAGGGGCCGATGTACCTGGGAGCCATCTTTCGGGACTCTGTCTGGAGAGGAAGGTCCTTGGAGTAAAGCCAGACCTGCTGACCCACCTTGTACTCTGGGGAAGGGGTGCGGTGTTTGTCAGCGATCCACTGGTTCAGGGCAACTGTCTGGACGAGAGCAGCCCGGGCTTCCCTCCAGACACGACAAGCACAGCAGTAGTGGGCCTGGACTGATGGAACAGCGACCTCTGTCTCCTGACAGGGAATAGGGGAGGTTGAAAACCATTCGAGACCATGAAACGAGACATACCCATAGCAGAGTTGACCAGGGAGTTGTGGGAGTATTCCACCCATGGTAAATACGTGGACCAGGAGGCTGGGAGACGTGCCGCCACACACCGCAGCGATGATTCCAGGCTCTGATTTGCGCACTCTTTCTGACCATTTGATTGGTAATATCTGGATGTTAAGCTGGTCGTCACTCCCAGGGCTTGGCAGAAACCCCTCCACACCTGGGAAGTGAACTGCGGACCCCTGTCCGAGACAATGTCCTGGGGGATACCGTGTAGGCGAAAAACATGCTGGACCAGGAGATCAGAGGTTTCCAATGCTGAGGGGAGCTTTGGAAGAGGAACGAAAGTGAACAGATTTTGAGAAACTATCAATTATGGTTAAAATAGTGGTATTACCTTCTGAGGGAGGGAGGCCGGTGACCACAGCTGTCCACAAATATATGTGACCAGGGGGCGATGTGGGATGGGTAAGGGTTGGAGGAGACCTGCTGGTGCATGGTGAGAGGACTTATTTCTGGCGAAGGACGGAACAGGCTGTGACAAACTTCCTCGTGTCTGTGGTCATGGTTGGCCAACAGAAACACTGCTGGAGCAGGAAAAGGGTGCGGTGAATTCTGGGGTGACAGGCTACCTTGGATGCATGCCCCCACTGGAGCACAGGGCTTCTCATCGACTGGGGAACATATAGTCGTCCAGATGGACACCCATTAGGTACCATTTCCCCATAGTGAGCCTCCTGGACACTTTCCCACCTGGCTGCTCCGACCACACAGGACAACGGTAGGATGGTTTCCTCCAAAGCCTCCCCTTCCTACGGTGTGAACTGCCTGAAGAGGGCATCACATTTGGTGTTTCTCGACCCTGGGCGGTAGGAGAGGGTGAAATCAAACCTTCCCAAGAAGAGGGCCCATCTGGCTTGGCGCGAGTTCAGTCAGCGAGCAGAACGGAGATAGGCCAGGTTTTTATGGTCTGTCCAGACGATGAACGGTGGGGCCATCCTGCCACTCTCGATTCCCCACATCGTAGTTTCTCTCTGCAGGAGTCAGGCGTCTGGAGAAAAAGGCACGTGGGTGAAGTTTGTGGTCCGCAGGCGAGCGCTGGGAGAGGACAACAGAATCTGATGCGTCAACCTCCACTATGAACTGGAGGCCTGGATCAGGGCGAATTAAAACTGGGGCTGCAGTGAACTTTGTTTTCAGTCAATCAAAAGCTGCCTGTGCATCTGTTGACACATACAAAGTTTTTCTTGACTAAGGTTAACTGGGTGAGAGGGGCAGCAAGGCGACTGTAGTCATGAATAAAACTTTTCACGTTATAACGTGATAACTGATTCTGGCATGGCAGCAATACGCTTCATGGAAACATAAACCAAATTACACATTTTTATGAATGTTATTGAACAAATATGATGCAAGGAGCTATGTACAAGAGCTGTTGAGCTTACATTAGGTAATCCTCTACAACTTCTAGCCATCCAACGTAACTGTGAGGCTGGTTATGGCAGGGAAACATAAAAAACAAATAAACAAACAAACAAAAAAAAAACAAACAAACAAAAAAAATCAATAAAACCGTTCTACGTTAATAAGTGAATTAACAAATACATTGCCCATAATTAGAATACTAGTAGATTAACTTACGGTAAAATAGTTATTTACGGTAAAATAGTTATTCACGTCGGCGGTAATGACACCCGGTTACGCCAATCGGAGGTCACTAAAATTAATGTTGCATCGGGGTGTAATTTTGCCAAAACAATGTCGGACTCCGTAGTTTTCTCTGGACCCCTGCCAAATCTGACCAGTGATGACATGTTTAGCCGCATGTCCTCATTCAATCGCTGGTTGTCTAGATGGTGTCCAGCAAACAACGTGGGCTACATAGATAATTGGCAATCTTTCTGGAGAAAACCTGGTCTGATGAGGAGAGACGGCATCCATCCCACTTTGGAAGGAGCTCTTCTAATTTCTAGAAATATGGACGAATTTATTAGTCATCCAAAAACATGACATCCCAGGGTTGAGACCAGGATGCAGAGTTGTAGTCTTACACACTTCTCTGCGGCTTCCCACCTGATGCTGCCCCCCCCTCAATCAAAAAACACAAAAGGAGCAAATCCTCTTGTGCAAAAAAAATTTAAAACAAAAACTTTAACTGAACAAAAACATCAAACTATTAAATGTGGTTTGCTGAATATTAGATCTCTCCCTTTGAAGTCTCTGTTAGTGAATTATTTGATTTGTGATCATCATATTGATATATTTTGTCTTACAGAAACCTGGCTGCAGCAGGAGGATCATGTTAGCATTAATGAATCAACTCCCTCTGACTATTTAAATGTTCACGTTCCTCGAACCACAGGTAGAGGAGGAGGAGTGGCAGCTATCTTCAGATCAGGGTTACTAATCAGTCCTAGACCCAAGATTAGTTTTAGCTCTTTTGAATCTCTGATTCTCATTTTTTTCCACCCAAAGTGGAAATCACAAAAACCTCTTGTGTTTGTTGTTGTGTATCGTCCACCTGGCCCTTATTCTGAGTTTCTCTCTGAATTCTCAGAGTTTTTATCCCAGTTAGTGCTGAGTACAGATAAAGTCATTGTAGTGGGTGACTTTAATATTCATGTAGATGTTGAAAATGACAGCCTAAATATTAACTTTAATTCTATATTAGACTCTATTGGATTTTCTCAAAGTGTTCACAGACCTACTCACTGCCTTAATCATACCATTGACTTGCTGACTTATGGCATTGAGAGTGAACAGTTAACAGTGTTCCCTCATAACCCTGTCTTGTCTGACCATTTTTTAATAACTTTTGAATTTACATTACTTGACTACACGGTTTCTGAGAAGAATTCTACATATAGAAGGTGTCTGTCAGAGAATGCTGTAACCAGATTTAAATAGTTGATTTCATCATCCTTTTCTTCACTGCCATGTGCTGATATGACAGAGGACGGCTACCTACATTTTACTCCAGTAGAACTTGACTCTCTTGTTGACAGCACTACAGCTTCAATGCGTACAACACTGGACAATGTTGCCCCTCTGAAAAGGAAGGTAATCAGTCAGAAGAGGTTGGCTCCTTGGTATAATTCACAGCTGCGTGCGTTAAAGCAGACTGCAAGAAAGCTGGAGGGACAGTGGCGTTCCTCTAATTTAGAAGAGTCTCAATTAGTCTGGAAAGATAGTTTAATAACGTATAAGAAAGCACTTCGTAAAGCTAGAACTGCTTATTATTCATTATTGATAGAAGAGAATAAGAATAATCCCAGGTTTCTTTTCAGCACTGTTGCCAGGCTGACAAAGAGTCCGAGCTCTGTTGAGCCATGTATTCCTTTAACTCTCAGCAGTGATGATTTCATGAGATTCTTCATCAATAAAATTGTTTCTATCAGAGAGAAGATTAATGGAATCCTTCCCATTATTATCACTGATGTATCATCAAGTAGAGGAGCTTTAGAAGTATCTTTCGAACCTGAATTGTATTTAGACAGCTTCTGTCCAGTTGATCCTTCTGAGCTAACAACAGCAATAGTCTCTTCTAAACCATCAACTTGTATGTTAGACCCAATCCCAACCAGACTGTTCAAGGAGGTTTTCCCCTTAAGTTCCATATTGGATTTGATCAATCGGTCTTTGTTGATAGGATATGTACCTCAGACTTTTAAGGTTGCTGTAATTAAACCTTCACTTAAAAAACCTACTCTTGATTCAGAAGTGTTGGCTAATTATCGACCTATATCCCATCTCCCTTTTTTGTCCAAAGTTCTTGAAAAAATAGTTGCAGTTCAACATTGTGATCATTTACATAGAAATAATCTGTTTGAAGAGTTTGAGTCAGGATTCAGAGTGCATCATAGCACAGAAACGGCACTGGTGAAAGTTTCCAATGATCTCCTGTTAGCTTCTGATAGCGGACTTTTTCCTGTGCTTGTCCTGTTGGATCTCAGTGCTGCATTTGATACGATCGATCACAGCATTCTGTTACAGAGACTTGAACATGTTATTGGGATTAAAGGAACTGCATTAGGCTGGTTTAAGTCATATTTATCTGATAGATTCCAGTTTGTTCTTGTAAATGAAGAATCTTCCTCACACGTTGGAGTAAGTCATGGAGTTCCTCAGGGTTCTGTGCTTGGACCGATTCTTTTTACTTTATACATGCTTCCATTAGGTAACATTATCAGACAGCATGGCATAAATTTCCATTGTTATGCTGATGATACTCAGCTGTACTTATCTATGAAACCAGATGAAACCTACAGGTTGGTCAGACTACAAGCCTGTCTTAAAGACATAAAGACCTGGATAACTCAGAACTGTCTGCTTTTAAATTCAGACAAAACTGAAGTTGTTCTTTTTGGACCTGAGCGCTTCAGGGAGAAATTGTCTAGTTATATAGTTACTCTAGATGGTATTTCCTTGGCTTCTAGTTCTACAGTGAGGAACCTTGGAGTTATTTTTGACCAGAATTTATCATTTGATGCACATATAAAACTGGTTTCTAGGACTGCCTTCTTTCACCTTCGTAATATTGCTAAAATCAGGAACATCCTGTCTCAGGGTGATGCAGAGAAACTAGTTCATGCATTTGTTACTTCAAGATTGGACTACTGTAATTCCTTATTATTGGGCTGTCCCACATATTCTCTGAAAAGCCTCCAGCTGATCCAAAATGCTGCAGCCAGAGTTCTGATGAGAACTAACAGGAGAGATCATGTTTCTCCAGTTTTAGCTTCTCTTCATTGGCTCCCTGTTAAATTCAGAATAGAATTTAAGATTCTTCTTCTCACATATAAAGTTCTTAATGACCGAGCTCCATCATATCTTAAAGATTTAATTGTAAGATATTTTCCTAACAGAGCACTTCGCTCCCAAACTGCAGGTTTACTTGTTGTTCCCATAGTTTCTAAAAGTAGAATGGGAGGTAGAGCCTTCAGTTATCAGGCCCCTCTCTTGTGGAATAAGCTGCCAGTAAATGTCCGGGAAGCAGACACCCTTTCCACTTTTAAGATTAGGCTTAAAACTTTTCTTTTCGATAAAGCTTATAGTTAGGGATGGCTCAGGTAATCCTGAAACATCCCATAGTTAAGCTGCTATAGGCTTAGACTGCTGGGGGACCTCATCTGTCACACCTTTCCTCACTTTGTTCTCTTTTTCCCCCTGTTTAATTTCAAAATTGATTTTATGTACATGTGACATTATTGTGATTATTAACCTATGTTTCCCTGTTCCAACAGATATCCTTTGAATGGCGTTATGGTGTTTTTCCCCCCTCTTTTCCCTCTTTTCTGTCTTCTCAAACCCCAGCTGGTCGAGGCGGATGGCCACCCTTCCTGAGTCTGGTTCTGCCAGAGGTTTCTTCCTGTTAAAAGGGAGTCGTTCCTTTCCACAGTTGCCACAGGCACGCTCAGGACGGGAGATTGGACTGAAGACACGTTTCGGTGCAATCTGTTGGTTTCCTTAGCTAGGATATTAATTTTTTGAATTGGCTCTATATGAATTAATTGGATTATGATTACAATGAATTGAATTTCAATTGGCTTGAATTGGACTATATTACTTAAGTGCCTTGAGATGACAATTGTTGTAATCTGGCGCTATATAAATAAAATTGAATTGAATTTAATTGAATTAACTTTCTTTGATTTGATGCAATCAGAGCCATACGCAGGCCCCAAAAAGAGGTCATGAGTCAGACCTTCTAAGCAGGTTCAGGGGCATGCTCCCCTGAAAATTATTATTTTATTATTATTTTTTTTAATCTGGCCATTTTCAGAGTCTTAAAGAGCAAAAACAACATCATTATCACTTTTGAATAGGCTTATTTGTTTTGTTTGTTATCAGAGAACTTCACCCTCATCCTAAATGATTTGCAAATGAGTTACATTATAAAACTGGAGAATGAGTTTCATCAAGTCATGGATTAGGAATAAAAAGGAAATTAACTGCCCTGTACGGTGGCCCTGAGGAATAATATATACAAATGTTGAAAATCAGTTTAACTATTACTGCAACTTATAGTACCTACATTTTGAGGTCTTAAATGGTCAGCAAGTAAAAAAGACAAAAAAAAATCCTTAAAAATAACATATCAATGTAGATGTGTTCTAAATAGACACACTAATAGGCTATAATGAATGAATTGTATATTTTACTTATTTATTTGAATCATTCCTTATTCATATGCCTCAAATATGCATTCTTAATTTGACATGTTTTCCCTTTAGTGAAGAATATAAAACACACTCAGTTACTAAACTGATAGAAATTAAAACAATACGCCATTTCAACATCATGTTTTCAGATGTGTCAGAAATCTTAAAAAACCTTGAGGGCGATGCAGAGCTTTTGAAATTTGAGGTAAAAATGGGGCATTCTGAAGCATTTTAAAGGACCATTATGGTGACTCATGAAGTAAGGGCAAGTTACCACAGAAAATGATTTATTATTATTCTTATTTTGAAAATTAACCGGATGTTTTATTTTGTTTCTGCGCACGACTTCCTGAAATATATAACAGGTTCAGCATCCAACATTGTGAAATCAACACTGAATAAACGTTTAATTTTCAATCGAAAACGTCGCAGACATTTCAATCGCAAAATGAATGTTGATTCAACCGGTGGAAATATATTGACGACTGGTACTGACAGAGTTAACCAAAATTAAACTTTGATTCAATGTTTCCTTGCTATCTGAGTAGTACGCTGGGCTGCAATAAAAATATTTGCACAATATATGCACTTTTTTTTTTATAGTTGTCTACCACTTAAACTGCTCTCCACCTACATTTTTAGATTGATGAGCTCCCTATATATATATATATTACGGCTATATCGTGACCCAGGACACGTTGGAGAGACTATGTCTCTCGGCTGGCCTGGGAACGCCTCGGGTTCCCCCGGAAGAGCTGGAGGAAGTTGCTGGGGACAGGGACGTCTAGGTTTCTCTGCTCAAGCTGCTGCCCCCGCGACCCGACCCTCGGATAAGCCGCAGATGATGGATGGATGGATGGATGGCTATCAGATCCAACTCACCAATTTTGTTCAGAAGCTGCTGTGGGCTAAGCAGGGGGAAATCAAATTGTCTGATAATTGACTGATAATCCAATGTCCACACGCTTTCTCCGGTTTCTTTGGTTTATAGCTCTCTATATCAGTCAGACTCCAATAGTCTTTCTAGACTCCAATAGTCTTAAGTGCAAGATAGAGCAAAACAAGGCTTTTCAGTGAGTCCATGCAAAGTGCGAGTGCGGTACACAAAAGAATAGCCTTCCCCCGTGCACACCCCACGCCAAACTGAACTGAAGCGCAGGTGTCAGGTAGGAGCATTTCAAAGATTACTGTGTCTGATGTGGGCCTGTCTGACCATTCCTATGTTTTCTTTGAGAGTACGATTTCAGTGCACACAAATGTTTCAACAGCAGTGATCTCAAGACGGTGTATAACTGGAAACAGTAGTGAGATCTTTAACCAGGTCTTCTCTTTAACACCTGCACTGTCCAGGGGTTCATTCAGTGAACTCATCAGTAGCTTCAATGCTAAAATGTTAAATGTTATGGATACTATTGCTCCCATTAAGGTGAAGGTTATCTCTGGAAGGAAGAAGTCTCCATGGCGAAATTCCACACTGGTGAAAAATGGGAAAAGAGAGTGTCGGAAAGCTGAGCGTAGATGGAGAAAAACAAATCTCCAGGTTCATTATGACATCTATAAAGAGAAACTTCACTCTTATAATTTACAACTGAGGAATGCAAGGAAATCATACTTATCTGACATCATCACCAAAAACAGTCATAATGCTCGGGCCTTATTTCCTTATGTCTGAATACAGACGGTGGAAAAATGTCAGTCTTAGTTTTACTGGATCTCAGTGCTGCTTTTGATACAGTTGACCACAATATATTACTCAAACGACTGGAGAACTGGGCTGGTCTTTCCGGAACTGTACTAAACTGGTTTAAAACATACTTAGAGAACAGGAAATACTTTGTGTCAATAGGTAACTTTACATCTGAGCAGACAAGAATCACATGTGGAGTTCTCCAAGGTTCCATCCTGGGACCTCTTCTGTTTAACATCTACATGCTCCCACTGGCACAGATTACAAAAAACAACCAAAAAAACTACCATAGCTATGCAGATGACACACAGATATATATTACAATGTCACCAGGAGACCGAGGTCTCCTTGGTAAATTTACCATTTACCTTGGTAAATGCATAGAGGAGATTAATGACTGGATGTACCACAACTTCCTCCAGCTAAACAAAAACAAAACTGAGGTAATTGTCTTTGGAGCCAAAGATAAGCGTTGAAAGTCACCACAGAGCTTCAATCAATCAATCTAAATACTACCAACCAGGCCAGAAATCTGGGTGTAGTGATGGACTCAGATCTAAATTTGGACAAACACATTAAGGCAATAACAAAGTCAGCCTACTATCACCTTAACAATATATCAAGGCTAAAAGATCTGATGTCTCAGCAGGACCTGGAAAAACTAGTCCATGTATTCATCTTTAGTAGGCTTGATTATTATAACAGCATCTTTACAGGTCTACCTAAAAAGTCAGATAGACAACTGCAGCTCATCCAGAACTCAGCTGCTCGAGTCCTCACTAAGACCAAAAAAGTGGAGCACATCAGTCCAGCTCTGAAGTCTTTACACTGGCTGCCTGTCCATCAGAAGATATACTTTAAAGTTCTGATGCTGGTCTATAAAGCTCTGAATGGTCAAGGACCAAAATACATCAGTGACCTCCTGACCCACTATGAACCTTCCAGACCCATCTGGAAGGTCATCTGGATCTGTTTTTTAATCAGTTCCCAGAGTCAGAACCAGACATGGAGAAGCTGCATTCAGTTTCTATGCTCCACATGTCTGGAACAAACTCCCAGAAAACCTCAGATCAGCTGAAACACTCAGTGTATTTAAGTCCAGGTTGAAGACACATCTATTTTCAGCTGCATTTCAATAAGCTTGAGTTTCAAAACGGAATCATATTTTAACTATTGATTTTATCTTTCATATATATATTTTTTTCTGATTTTATCTATTGTTCTTATTTCTTTCTTTTGTTTAAATTTTAAATCATGCTTTTTATTTCTTCTGTTTTAATGTCTCTGTAAAGCACTTTGAATCACCTTGTCGTTGAATTGTGCTATACAAATAAACTTGCCTTGCCTTGACTAGGACTAATTAAGACTTCCAATTGCGCACACGCCCAGCGCCACACCTACGTCCCATAATAACCAATAAACAAAAAACAATAAAATTTAACGATAAAATTTATCATAATGTAAAGCAAAAATATAAAGAAATATATTTATGGCTCCTACAATGTCTATGGCGATAACAACATAAACGTGTGTGTGGGAGTTACCATAGTGAAAGTGTGTGTTGTTGATGACACGCAGTAATATGCCCAAACTCTCGAGCTACTCTTTTGTGGGAGACCAAGATCATCGTCCTGCAGTCAGTTTCACGTGTAATTCATTTTAAGTTTATATACCATAATTTTAGCAAAAATAAATAAACAAACAAAATTGATGTCCTCAATGGTAGTTACGGCCTTGGATGCAATAGATCATCAGCTCTTCCATGTCCCAGAAACTGCGATCCAAAGTATCTGGACTGAACACATACGCCTTCCCAAAACCACACATGGACATCAAGTTGTTATTTTTGTTGAACTTATTGAGGCTCTCATCAAACATGAACACAAATGGCCTGGCCATGTTGATGCGGCCAACAAGCTCCTTCTTAAAAAAAACGGCCCCAGTCCGAAACGTATCACGTAACCAGTTTTGTCTTTCCCTCATGTAAATGTTTTTGCAATTTCTGAATCGGGAAACATGGCTTGAAACATTTCGCTGATTCCTTCATTTGAATTGAGGGATTGGTGCTTGACAACAGCGTCAAGACACCACAAAACCTCTGCCCGGAAAGTCGGTGTCGCTCCCATCACTGTCCCTGATCCCCAGGGCTGGCAGTGGAAGGGGTGGAAGCCTGGCTGATGGTGGGACTCGGCTGATGCGTACTGGGCACACGAGCAGCAAATAAATTGGATATGGATAGCTGCTCTCTGCGACGTGTAGTCAATGTGTGTCTCGCAGACTGCATGTGCGAGAGAACAAGGTTTATACCCATCCAGGTAATACTTATAGTTTTCTTACAGAATGAACAGTAAGCCTGCCGGTCATTTCCAGCGTTGGCCCTCAGCCACGGTTGGAACTCCAGTTCGTCGGTCCATTTTCCGCTAAATTTGCATTTCCCCATGTTTAATCTTTCTTTCTTTCTTTCAGCAGCAGTAGTAGTAATAAAAATAGTAATTTAGACAGCAATGCAAACTGAGCCCGCTAAATTGTTAGTCATAGATCTAGAACAATCCCGAATCTACGCAGTATGGGAAATAAGTCTACTGTACAGTCTATGTAATAAAAGTTTTAACAAACAAACTTACAAAAAATCATGCGTTATTTAAAAAACATAAAAAACTACCAACAACTAGTAATCAGGTATTTAATACTATTTAATACTTTTTAAGGGCCTGCGGACACCCTGGACTGCTCTCGTTTCCTGAGCGGAATCCAGAGGAAAATATGCATATTAACGGGACACGGGACGTCGCTTATATGCAGCAGTAGCTTGTCACTATGACAGAGAACATATGTAGTAAGATCTGAGTTTACATGTGTCGGTAACGGCACACACGGAGGAGAGACACCTGCCTAGGTGTGAACACATGCCGGGTGCGCCATGCTGCCAGTGACCCCCCCCCCGCTTCATTAAAACACTGCAACGGAGCAATAACAGAATGCTGTTATGTGGCTACTTGCGGCTATAGGGGAGCTAATGGAGGGATTTCTACACAGGCACTCTACTGGGACCACTTCATCCACACGGGCCCCTGGAGCACAGTTTATTTACTCCTTTCTCTGTGATAATCGGCTAACTTCACACAGAGTTTGCTACTGCTAGTTTTGTGCAACATGGCAGGATATTTATAAAATGTTGACAATATGAACGAAGACTTTGAGTAAGATGGACGTTCTTACTGGAGTGAATGAGCTGTGCTGCAGCCATGCGTGTCGATGAAGTCGTCCCAGTAGAGGTGTGTGTAGAATTCCCTCTGTTAGCTCTCCTATAGCTGCAAGTAGCCATATAACAGTAGCTATGTGCTAACAGAGCAATAGTACGCGTTCGTTCATTCATGCGTCTTCAAGTATTGGTGAAATAAAGACCGATAATGCCTTCTTTAGAGGCCGCATCGTCTTAACCCTGTTCACTCCATTATATGGATCGCGAGTTATCTAAATATCTTCCGAAGGACGCCAACTTTCGCCAAACTGTTCTTTTCCCCTTTAAACAGCTCCAACAAAAACTAAGTTTGTAACATTTATCTTTCACCGTGATTTACTGGGAAATTTTTATTTCAGGCTTGCCGGGTCCCAGATTCTTAACGAGAAGTTTTTCCGCCTTTGTCCGTCTTGCAAAAGGGTGCATTAATAATGATTTCAATGAATTTGGTGGAAGCTGCTCTTGAACTCTGGTTGTCATTTTATTTCCCGTAGCGTAAGTCAGAGTCTGGGAGTCGCATTATGAAAAAAAACTATCGCTGGCTCCTCATGTAGCTTTAGCAATCCTAAACCTTCACGCATTTTACGCAGCAGTTGGGGCTAAATCTCCAGCGCCCCACAGACGTTAAATTTGGCGACGTTGATAGGCCAATTATTTATCATTTCCCCCTAGCAACCATAACCGGATTGGCTGTTTAGCTGCAGGTCTGGGGTATTTGCCGATAGCCCAATGGGAGAATGATACACTGTGTGTCAATGGAAATTCACTGTTTAATGAGTGTCAGTCAGTCAGTTGGTGGAAATGATATTTGAATTATTTAAATTGCATGTAGGCACACACACTATTAAGTAAAACTAACATTGATGTTAAAAAAAAAAAAAAGCTATTTACTTTTTCCTCTCAACAGCTGGTGTGGCTGAGCCCCAGCAGAGCCGGTTCATGAAACGATGCTGTCTCTCTTCTGGAGACAACTTAGCACGCCCCAACTGCATGGGAGCAGGAGGGCCGGTGTCAACTGTGGAGCTGCTTGATGTTGAGGAAAAGCTGGAAGGGGTAAAAGCCACTTGGTGGGCTGGAGCTGAGGTGAGGGAACGAGACATCTTTCCCTGTGCCTATTCTGTTGTCTAATCTGATGGTTGAGTCTATCAAGGCCTCTAAGCTATCAGGCTCATCTCTGGTGGCCAAGTCATCTTTTAACTTCTCTGATACTCCCTTGAGCAAAATTCCCTGCAAGGCGGTGTCATTCTATCCACTTTCGGGCAGCTAAAATGTAAAAAGTGCATACTGTGAAGCTGACTGGGTGCCCTGTCTCAACCTAAGCATTTGGCCAACTGCCTCCTTCCTTTTAACAGGATAGTCAAAAACCTTTCTTCATGCTCACCAGAGCACCCTGCAACGCGAGCGCTCGCTTGAGGTGGTCCGTCTCCGCCGGGTCCATCTTGGCCAGATGATTGTGTGACGGTTCATGTGAAGGGTGGAGTAGAGGTGAACCAGGCTTTTCTGGAGTGGAATGGTGATTGCTGGATAGAACCCAGGTGTGCTCTGCTGTGCTCCTTGCTCCTCCGAAAAAGTAGGTCAGCTCCACCTCTGAGCCAATGCCTGCCCTGCAGGAGAGACAAGAAAAAAGGGAAACAACCCAAACAAAACCACAGCCATAACTTATATGAAAACGAAAACAAAAACCACAGTCCACAACAGGGAGGATAGAAAGGAATGGTAGAGTTCAGAGAAGAATGAATTGGAGGGAGAGGTTGAGTCAGATTGCACGTGTGGAGAGAGGAGAGACAGGGAGGAAAACTAAAAAGAAAGAAAAAAATTGTGGAAATGAAATGGATGGGGAAACAAGATGAACAGACTTTGGAGATTAAGTTGGCAGTTGTAGGAAGGAAGAGGCCGTAGTTGTAACTAATGAAGCCACCAATTATCAGAGAATGATTCTTTGCTATCCATGGCTTTAGGCACTTATTCCTCTTTGTTGTTGTCAGCTGTAGTCTGTGATATTAGTTTTTAGGATAACTGCAAGTCTCTTTAAAAATGGCATCTGCAGGGGTCTTTTTTGTGAGTCTTCACTTTATACTTATAAACTCTCACTCCAGGATTGGGAGTTGAAAATACATGGTTAGGGGTAGGATTAATATTAAGATACTTGCAGTGTTGTGCATGAATGCTATAAAATGATCACGTTCATAAGCTGCATTCGCATTTTCTGTGAATGTTGGACTAAGCAAAACTTTTTTTTAACTGACAGCACAGCTTTCTCTCTCTAGGGCCAATGAATAACGGTCTTGTAGAGAGATTTGTACCTGCACCCACCCCTAGGGAGCAAGCATAAACCACAGAGCTTATTATGATATTTGTAACACACGCAGGCTTAGGCTAACTGCCATATATAATAACTAATGAAGCTTCATAGGACCAGACAGTTCCTGTCTGCTGTGATGACTGTAAGGAAGATAAAGAGATAGTTGTGATAATCATATTCTCATACTTCACGGATCTACATATCATAACTCAGGAGGATGACTCAGAGGAGTTAAGCAAATTAATATGAATTGATTCATTTTGGGACTGTGAACTTGGTTAGGGTTAAAAAATATATACATAGGACTTACATATTTTACTGTATATCGATCATGGCTACTATGATCTCATGTCGATGCTATCTTTCACAAAAAACTTGCTGTGGATAGGTGGACATCTTAGTTTTAATATTGTGACACTACTATTTCTTAGCTATATGGACAAATGTATCTAAAACTTGTTCCCTTGTGAGACTGGGCTGATTTATTGGATTTCACCCACCTCTGATCCTTAACAGACTAATAAACAAATGTTAACACCTGTTTGTATGGAAAAATAAGAATACTGATTACAAGCACTGCCAACTAGTCATAAAAGGCAGATGGAGGCACAGAAAGGAAGAAAGAAAGGAAGAATAATTTCAAAGGTGCAATAGTAGAAGTAGAATGATATATAAACAAAAAAGAATGAATGCTAAGCCAATTCAACTACAGAAGAAAGGTCCTAATTAAAAACAAGGTGAAGAAACATACAGAGAGAGAGAGAGAAGGATGGCTCAGTCGATGGAGGCAAACGTAAATTGTGGGGACTGTGGGAAAAGGGAATGAAAGAGGGGGGAAGTCAGTAATACAGGGGAAAATGAGAGAAAAAGAAAGGGAAGGATGAAGCAATGAAGCCATAGAGGAAAATTGCATATAGGATAAATGCTACATTTCTCTGTGTGTGTGTGTATGTGTGTGTAAGTGTTTGTGCGTGAGTGTGCGTGGGTCTGTGGTGATGTTGTGATAGCATGAAGCAACCTGGCATCCCTTTTTAATTCTGCCGAGTAAATAATACATTCACCACAGTCTATAATTTATATAAGTGGACATGCAATCAGTTCAGATTAATGTGCATGATGCCCACGGTGTGTGAATGTGTTTTTGCATTTACTTGTGTGTATGAGACAAGTTTTTTTGCGGTAATATGACAGGTCACTGACTTTCTCTCTCACTGTAGCCTTTTACCACTTTGTCTTTGTTGGCCCTTCGTTCAATCTCAAGATAAAGGAGCTGTCTGCAATGGCTTTAGAAAATAAAAGTTTATTCCATGATGTCTGCTTAGGTTCTAGTAAATGTGTGACTGGCAGTTGTTGGTATTCAAGACATTACTTTTTTATTGATAAGCATCTCTTTCCCAACTATAATCAAATCTTTTTTTGTTATTACCAAGGTGAAAGAGATACAGCATTTCAATTATCTTGTATGCCCCGTACATATAGTGAATTGACATTAAAAACATCTTTGAATCACATGAACTCATGAATTATTTCTGACAGGATAAAATAAATACCCAATAATTTATTATGACTGAAAGCCATTTCAGACACTCAGTATGTTACACAACTAATATAAACAAAACAAACCATTGTGGGCTATGGAGCAAGAAAGTGATAAGCAAAGCTTTACTCTTCAATTAATCTACATGAATTAGAGTTAAGTTGAAAGATGTAACCACTTTCGGGTTTTTTTGCCTCAACAGTATTTGATTGAACTACAATCTCTGACCATTCCTCAACTGAACATGTCATTTGTTTACCCTACTCGCCAGCACTTTGCAATAGTGCTCTGTGGTCTCCGGTGCATCCTATCTAACACACGAACATTTTTGCTAATCGAGAGTTATGAACTAGCAATAAAGCCTGATCCCAATAGCATGATTGGCAAAGTCTGTCTTTTGTCTGTTTATTTAAAAATACATGCCTATTAACACTGATGTTATAAGCAGACAACAGATGTTTGGACAGATGAGAGAGAAGGAAAAGCACAGCATAGAGAAAGGTAATACAATGTTATGCCAGTCTTTTGTAACAATAATTAAAATTAGGGCTGGGCACATTAACAGGTTTTTTTTGCGTTAACTAATGAATTCATTATCGCCAACAATTATTTGTCTCCCATTAACGCCGTTTTTATTATTTATTATTTTTATTGTAAACGTCTGTTGCTCACTGGTTTTTATTTTGAAAAAGTCCATCGTGGGCGAGCCTAGTATGTTGGGCTTACTGCTGCGGCGCTCACAGGAAACAGAAAAGAAAAGAATGGCGGATGAAGCGGGCTAAACAAACATGGAGAAGGTTACGGAACTTTTACATGGCCATTTTCATTTCCATGGTTTCAGACGGATTCGACAGAGCCAAAGTTATCTGTCAGCACTGCAACATTGAATTGTCTTATCACTGGAAGATTTCAGTTCTTTCAGTGTACAGTTCCAATAAAATTGCGTTGTATGCTACTTTTGAATTTGTTATTGGATTTTGTGTATAACAATGTGATTAATTAATTAATCACAGGAAATCATGCGATTAACGCGATTAAAGAATTTAATATTTGCCCAGCTCTAATCAAAATATAAGTTACCAAAAAAATCATTAACTTCTAAGTCTCTTCAACTTTATGTTTAATTGAAACTAGTGAATGGACAACAAACCAAATGATGAAAAAGAAATACTCAAACCTGTATACTGCATGTATTAAACCATTATTCAAATCTACGTCACACACAGCAAATCTTATTCACTTTCAAATAAACAAGTAACCTAAAATGTTTCCATCTTGAACGCTGACAGACTTTGAAAGCCATATACTCACACGTTTGAATTCCCCTATGTGACTTCATCAAACATGAGAACAATCACCCGATAAACAGAAGATATCAAATATTCTCCAAAATGATCAAAAATCCTAACATGTGATGAACAAATAAAATGATTCAGTCTGCACCAATCTGTGTTGAAGAAGCCGGCCAAGTCAGTTCACTGACTATCACACTTCACATCACTGAACTGCTTCCAAACCAGCACCAACCGCTCAGTGTGCTCCACATCTAGTCTTTCTAACAACAACAGCTCCTACTGCTCTCCTACAGCTTGTTCTGGGCCATTCTACAGAGAGATCTCCACTGGGCATTTGGTTTAATCCAGACCAAATGCTAATAGGGCTGTTTGGTTGCTGGCCATCTGCCTGGGCTGCTGGTCAATGATGGCAAGCTGTGCCGAGCAGTGCGATACCAGGCCACTCTGCCAAACTCTGAGCTGCCCAGAGACCACTTCATAACCATAGGACACTTCATGGCCAATTGTCCACACTTACTGGGAACAGGCTCCATGGCAGATAAGATGGTGAAATTGATCTTTTTGTGATTTTAGGAGCAGCTTGTTCATTTATCACTCCCACACCATTAAAAACCAGATCAGCAGATGCCTTGATGAAAATTGAGTGCTTGGCTGCTGCTACTGCAGTTACATTTGATTTATTTATCCAAAAAAAGTCCACTGAGTTCTCCATACATTTACACACTTAGTGTCATGAGTGTGGTCACCTCTACTTTTGACCACAGAGCAGCTCCACTGGGGTCCAGTGCCATGCTCATGAGAATCTCATGAGTAGTTAGCAGACATTCATTCTTACAGTTAACTTTCTGAAAAAGCTTTCTGTCCATTAAAACTTTCAGCTTTAAGTGATCTTAACTTTCAGTAATGAAAGCCTAGATTTCTAGGCTACATCAGAGCATACTACTTGTCTGTTGTTGAGTACAACTCTATATAAATTACTTTTCAAATCAAACTGAAACAACACAGAATCTTCATTGTCCCTGACCAAATCATTATGATGCAACATATGAGTTTTGCACAGCCCCTGCTTGGAGGGTGCCTCTGGTCTGAATGGGTTAAAGCAAATTAAAAGCCATCAATGCAGCAAAAACATTGATATTCTGATATAAAGTCATGAATAAGTCAGCTGAACATTTAATCGAACAAGAAATTACTGGAATATATTGAAAGTGGGGGCTGCACGGTGGTGTGGTGGTTAGCACCGTCACCTCACAGCAAGAGGGTTCCAGGTTCGAGCCCTGCCTGGGGCCTGCCTGCCTGTGGAGTTTGCATGTTCTCCCCGTGTATGCGTGGGTTCTCTCCAGGTACTCTGGCTTCCACCATCCAAAAACAAGCATGTCAGGTTAATTGGTGACTCCAAATTGTCCGTAGGAGTGAGTGAGTGTGTGCGTGCATGGTTGTTTGTCTCTATGTGATGGACTGGCGACCTGTCGGGCCTTTCGCCCGATGACTGCTCCAGCCCACCCGCTACCCGATTAACGGACTGTCGGTATAGAAAATGGATGGATATTGAAACTGAACAATGTATTCACATGTAAACTACTGTTATTTGCACTGAAGGACATAATGAGCAATTACCTTGTGCTATACCTAATGAAGTGAATTTGAATGGCAACAGGTTCACCCACAGCAGTGATAGGTGATGTGTTGAATTACTGCCACCTTACTGTTGAAGAAAAAAGGTGAACAAGCTCCATAGTGACTCCTGTATCATAGAATGATCTTATCAGCAAAACTCGGTACGACTGAGTGGTTACATGAGTCCATAACAATTGTTGGTCCATTAACAAAACTACACATATTACGACAAAACTACACATATTCTATCCCAAAAATGACAGACACAGCATTCTCTGGCAACATAGCACTTTAATTTCTGCAGAGAAATTATGACATTTTTGGTGATTTCAGTTTTTGACATATACACAGGACAAATATTTGTATCAGTTGACTGTAAAGTAAAAGTTTTTTTTAGCATGTCATATATCACCCTTACTCACATAATCAATGTACTTTTTCTATTTTCATATAACCCTAGATACAGGTGAATGACACGTATATTGTGACTGTTAGTATATCAGTGTTTCCATTCAGAATCGTATTTTTCAAACTTCTTAACTTGACCTTGTGGCTCAGGTTACCATTACAGTACTGACAGACACTCTGAAAGGCTTTGCTTGGAAAACAACAGAATAAAAGTGTGTGTTTTGTTCTAAAAATAGATCTCCAACTAGGCTTCTTTCATTAAATATGCAGAACTCTGAGTCCGTCCTCAGAGAGATGAAGAGCTGTGCATTTTTTGTGTTTGTGATGTGTGTGTGTGTGTGTGTGGGGGGGGGGGGGGGGGGTTGCTATTCTCCAAATCTCTGTTATTGCGTAGTTCTGTGTTTTGTGATGTTTTTTCCCCCCTCATCCTTGTCCTCATTATCTATTCTTCTAAAGCATAATGGTGGAGGGTTTGTTAAACTTCTTCAGACTAGGACCAAATTAAGATACTCCAGTGTAAGCCTGGTATCTGGTCTTATGAACAAATGTACAAACAATTTTTTTTGACACAGATAGACTAAACAGGCTCATACAGGCTCTTTAATCATATAAGGTACCAAACCATTGTACAGTTAAATAATAATAATAATAGCAAAAATAATACATTTTATTAATAGGCGCCTTTCAAGGCTCTCAAGGTCACCTTATGTGACGAGTAGAATTGTTAGAAAATAAGCTACACTGTTAAAAATAAAAACAAAACAACAAAACAACAAAAACACAGTCATGATAAAATACCATAAAACCCCAGAGTAAAAAGACACAAAATGTGTAGGAGGTGTTATAATGGTAGGTACAGATCATGTGGGTTTTGAGACGTGACTTGAATGTGAGCAGAGATTTGATGCTAGAATGTCCAAGAGAGTGCATTTCAAAGTCGGACGGCAGAGTGGCTGCAAAGCGGAGTCCCATGGCGTAAAGACGGGTTGGTGGAGTGGAGGGTGGTAGAGGTGGACATAAGCATACAGAATGGTGTTCATATTTCAAGAAGTTCAGTGAGATATGGAGGAGCAAGGTTGTGGAGGGTTTTGAATGTTGGTAGCAGGATTTTAAAATCAATACGGAAGGAGACGGGTGATATGTTGTTTTGAGGGGGTTCTGGAGATGATACAAGCATCTGAGTTCTGGACCAGTTGAAGTTTATGGAGGAATTTGTGGAGTAAACCATATAAAAGGACATTACAGTAACCAAGACAAGATGTGACAAGAGCATTAACTAGTATGGCAGTGCTATTGGGAGTAAGTGATGGCGGTTAATGTTACAGAGGTGGAAATAAGCAGGGTTATTGATGTGTGTAGTAAAAGAGAGACTGCTGTCAAGGATGACACTCAGGCACTTGACCTGAGGAGTGGGATGGACAATAGTGTTATCAATAGGTAATGAAAAACTGTCAAATTTTGAGAGTGTAGATTTAGTTCAAATGAGAAGCATTTCTATTTTATTTATATTGAGCTTGAGAAATTTGTTGGAAAAAACATGTCTGAAAATCTTGCAAGCAGTCAGGGAGGGAAGATGGAGTAAGTGTGGTTGTGGGCTGGGAGGAGAGGTAAAGCTGGGTGTCATCCCTGTAACAGTGGAAATGGATACCATATTTCCATAAAATATTGCCTAGAGGAAGCAGGTAAATTATGAACAGGAGGGAACCCAGGACAGAGCCCTGGGGCACACCACTGATTGAGGATGATTGGGATTTCTTTTTCTTTAACTGAATACGATATTGCCACGATCCATGTTGTTTTGATCTGGGTTTTCCATTCTGTTTCTTGTTTAGGTTCTGTCACTGCCTCACTTGTTTCCTCAGTCTCTCTTTAGTATAATCATCAGTTCTACTCCCTTCACCTGTGTTCACTTATCCTCAGCTGCACTCATTCATAAATCACCCTCCTCTGTATTTAAGTCTGTATTCTCTCTACTCCTACTGCTACTCCTAATCCATTGTTTCCATTTTTTTGTCAGTCAGTCCGTTCTAGCTATTCAGCACTTTGATTATGTTTTAGTTTTATGTATTTCCTTTGCTGTGCCTTTATTTAAAATAAATAGTTTATTTTCATTTTTGCCTCCTGACTTTGTCTTTGTCTGCCTGGGTCCTTCTTCCTCACCTTCATCATCAACATGTGATCGAAATGAAAATATGAAGTGAACCAGGAAAGAGTGATGTTGTTAATACCAATAGAAGCTAGATGGTTAAGGTGGGCATGATATGACAAAAGCTGTGGTAAGGTCAAGAAGAATGAGAATAGAGAGTCCAGAATCGGCTGCCATTAAAAGATCATTTGTGATTTTCACTAGTACTGTGTAGTGGATGGAAACCAGATTGAAACTTTTCAAGGAGATTATTGTTAGTGAGATGATTGCAAACCTGTAAAACAATTTTTTTTCTGAGGACATGTGTATATGTGTGTGGGGAGTAATATACTTGTAAGTGTGGAGGAATAAGTGTGTGTATTTCCTTCAGCAGACCTGTTGAGTGCCATAGTTAACCATTTTTTATTGAAAATGGCTTCTTCATAATCAAGTAGATTGTTATAATACATGTCCTTGCGAATTGTGAGTCCAGTTTTTCTTGACAGGTAGTCCAGACGGCCCTACAGATTTCTGTTTACAAAGTTCTGGTGTATACCAGGGAGCAGAGCATGAAAAGGTAACAAGTTGTGTTTTTAATGGTGCCATTTTATTTATTTTTTATCTTCTACTTTATATTTTATTTCATGTTAATTGCTGTTTGCACGAGCGATAAGAGGGAAACGCTATTTCAGTTCTCTGTAGGTCCTGTACATATGGCAGCATTGATAATAAAAGTTGACTTGACTTGATTGTAGTCAGATGGTCAAATGGTCTTTGCAAGGGAGGCTCTTGTTTGCAGAACAGAGAGTTGGCAGATCAGTTTTCTTATGGTTTCTAAACGTATTGAAACGGGATGGTTCAGTTTTGAGTAATGTTAATTGTCCACTGAAAGAAACTATTTGTTATCTTGTTTCACTTGCATAACCTACACTGCCAATTAGAAGACATGGAGTTCAGTTTTTGAATGACAACAGCAACTGGCCACCCTTGTACTGAATCTGAATTTTTATTGGAAGTTTCTAACTCATTATTTTATTCTTTCAAGTTTCTTTGTTCAATTCATGATCAAATGTGACTGCTTTCACAGCTCAAAAGATTAAGACAGAAAAATGACAGACACATCATAAACAAGAACCAAGAAACAATAAAGAAAATCACCTTTTGTATGTGTTTCACAAGCTTTTCAGAAAGCCAATGACACAAGTCTACCTTTAATATCTATGTGAAACTCATTATCCAAGACACCTTTGGGAAATTCATTTTCATATATCTACACAATCTTAATTACGCTACTTAATTGATAGCTTTATTTGCTTAATTGGTGCTTTTATACCTCAGTGGGAGAAAGAAGTGTTTGCACAGAAATCCTGTACTTCAAAGACAGTTTTCTATCATTCGTCATTCGCCTCATTACTTTCCACATGTAAGGGATGTCATAACATATCACCTGGAATGTTAATGAAGAATGACTTGAACATAAGTGCATTTAGTTAGAAAAGCTGACCTGAAATTTGTTGTAGTAGTGACTGAATTCTCACAATCAAGTATAAGGATTAACACAATTTTAGTACATTTGCACAATTTTTTTTACATAAGGAAGGTGGCATTCTTTTAGAGATCAAAAAGAGCTTACTATGAGGTCATGTGTTGGGCGAACAAAGACAATCCTAAATATGTGAGGAGGCCATCAAAGTTACGAGGATATGTTAATTTAATTTGTTATTATTAATAGGTTGACAAACCACTGAATGTTGTGCATCACATCTCTTTCTCTGTATTGCTGGGTTAGGAAATGGCTCAGTGCAATTAGGCACCAGAAAATTTTCCATTTCTGCCAGTGCAAAAGCCAAGGACTACTCCACACTCTTTTATCCTCAGCATGTAGTTCCACCCACTCCTATTGATTCTTTATTGACCTAAGATGTCCTCCAGTGCCACTGCTCCTCATCCTTCCTCCTATCAACCACCATCTCATCCCTCCATATCCAAGTGCAAGGTGAAAAGAGAGACAAAGCTCAACATTGATTTGCTGACTTTCTGCCCCTCTCCCTCTATTTCTGTTCTTGAGTCAACCCTGCCTTCCTTTTCATGTGGCCAACCAAAAGGCGACAGACAAAAAAAACCAAACAAACATATCTCTCAGTTTGTGGGAATCATTCAGAAAGGGCAAATACATACCAGTTAGACTTTGACCATAGAGTAAAATATACTGCAAGGAGGGATGAGATGTAATTGCATATGTGACGCTCAACTACTGTCAAGTCTGAATTTGAAATACAGTGGATATTTTGACCGTATTATAATTGAAAATAAAGACTAATCAACAATTGCTCACATCATTAAGCCAATTATAACTCAGCCTATTTCATCTGTGGAAATGTGGTGAATATAATTACACAAATAAGGACACATGCACATGCCTAGACTCACACTAATAAGTCAACCCCCTGGAAGGCTATCCCCCTTTGGACAACACATGAGAAACCAAATCCCTCAAATGGAGAAATAAACAAAAACAAAAATACATGAGATGAAAGAGGAAGCAAGACAATAAAGGAAAAGTGTCCCTGATGGATTGTTCTATCCCTCCTCTTTGCTCCTATTATTTTATTTGTTTGTTGCCTAGCCATTCATTACATTTTCTCTTTTTTATTGTTGTTGTTGTTGTTTGTGTCTTCCAGATCTTAGTCATTCTTAAATGGTTTCGACTTTTGCTTTGATCTCATTTAGAAAGTGAAAGAAGCCAAAGCTTTGGAAGTTATTTTGATTAGACTTTTATTAACTTCTGTCTGTGTTCCTAATACCATCTCTGAAGAATTCATTGAAAATCCTGAGAGCAGAAAGAACCCACAAATATTGCCATAATTACTAGGATGATGTGTGGAGCATGAATTCAACTAGAATAACTATTTTCTGAAACGTAACTTTTTGTTGTTTTTTCTTTTTCTGTGCTCATTGTGTTGGCCCAACACAGAAGACACAAGACTCTTGCACATGCCTTTCCAGTCCAGGATTGCTGCACCTTTAGTGTGTATTGTTTCATGTGTGAAAATAGAGATGTGGAACGGGAGTGGGTTGAAGTCCATCACTGATACGCCTTTGTTTCGTCGTCATTATCCCACTGTTCTTCTTCCTCGTTATTCACACATGCCAAACGTAAGCAAAATGGTCCCGCCTTATGGGTGCCTACAAACATTAAGCCAGCTTGTGCTTCTAGCATGATATGTGTAAGAACACAGGGTTACAGGACTGAGCCCTTTTGCTATGCCTGAATTATGATGAAGAACAGCTAATGGACAGGGTGAATATATATATATATATGTTTTGTCTATATGACGAAATGGATATGTTAGAGTCTACACAGAGTTCCATGATCATAACAATAGACTATCTGTGATATCATCTGACACAAGCAACAAAACAATTCCAGAGCCAACCAGTAATGCAAACAGCTCACTATTTGACAAATGTTACTTCATTCTGAAGTGTATTTCTTTCACACGCATGTGGCAGAACTGCATTGAGCAAAAAGATTCTTACTGACCATCTGAAAGAACATCAAATTGCAGGAAGGTTGGCACACCACTGTTTCTCTTTTTGTGAAGCCTGTGCAGGATACATGTCTGTGCAGGTCTGTAGTCAGTGCATGTTGTCCAATGTAAGTGGCACATCCTCTAAATGTTAGGTTGCAGGCACCATAGGAAATTGTCTCTCCTCCACGGCTTACACCGGATGGATAAAGAAAAATTAGATGTCCTGTCTGTCAATACTTACACTTTTGTGTCATTACTTTTTGCCACTTTATGGATTAATGTAGCTTTAGAATAAATTGAACAGTAGTGGTGAATAAAGACAAAACGGATTTCAGTTTTCTGACTTTAAAATCACTTGCAAATGGGTGAAATAAACCTTCGTTAAGAAAACTTTGAGAAAGAGAAGATTACACATTCAATGAATAATCAAACAGCTATGTATTTTACATTATCAGTGAAGTCCATATAAAGATGAGGCTTTATGAATCTTACTGTTTTAATTGTTCATTTTGAAATAATTTAAAAGTGCTACAATTGGTTAACATTATTAATTTTTCAGAAAAAAAGGAGAATTGATTTAGCAGTGATTTCTACAAAAAACTTCTTTTTAATAGGCAATCTCACACACAGACACTTAAAACTTATTTGTGAGCATTCTTAGACTTGGAATTTTGAACTCATGCAAAGTGCGTCCACTCAGTTCGGTAACAGAGTTTCCAATGTGCAGGAATTGGAGCGGAGGCAAAGCTAAGAATATGCCTCTTTGTTGTTTTTGTTACACCCATGTGAGAACTGTTTGCAATGGGATCACATGTCATTTCTAAAAATACGTTTATGGAAACAACAAATTCTATTCTATGACTGGCCAGTAGGTGGATGTTCATTCTGTATAGTTCTATCTAGAAAACTGGATACCTGGATGATATCACCCATCCTAGAGTTAGAAATATGAGGTGTGGCTGTGTGTGTGTGTGTGTGTGAATTAATTGAAATGTGTGAGTCTCTAGGTCAATGCATGAAACTTGAGAGCCCCAATAAAGTTATTTTACATTTCAAGGAATAAATACATTTTATTGACAATATTGCAGCATCCGAGGGGAACACACAAGAAACCATTGTAATTACACAACACTAAGTACATCTTTCCAACAGTGTGCACAGCTAATTACAGGACTGTTTCACACAAAACATAATATAATGGATAGGTAAGCGTTTGATTCTTGTGAGTATTGTGAGGTGGCGTTACTATTCTGTTGAGCGATTGTTTTATTTGCTTTAGAGTCCTGAGTATTTCTCCTGTGTGAATGTTTATGCAGGCCTAAATGGCCAAGGCTGCTTATTGAAGCACCTCATTTGACCTAGACAGTGTGATTACGATAAGATCAATTAGCACGCAATGATAAGGCAACTGTGAGTCCATTGTCATTTTGATGACATTTGCGTGGGGGGATTCTATCCATCTTGCCTTCTACTACCTTGAAGTGGAGCCCAAATTGATTCTGCATTCCACCACTGCCGCTCAACAACAACTGTTTGATGTTTTGATGTGTGCGATGTTTACAAATCCTCAGTGCTGGAAACTATACTTAAGGTATATTGTCTGATTACAGAAAAATTATTGCGTTTTAGAATTTAATTCTTTGGGGTGTACCATGACAGAAAGATTTCCACATTTTTATTACTAATGATATTAATATTATCCATGTCATATTCAAGAGTAATCTGTCCATGCTGGCAGTCTATGACATGACCAGAGTGTTGAAATCAAACACTCTTTGTCGTTTCACTACTCATAGGTTGAAATTCACACTATGTTAAGAGGACCCTGCTATACAGAAAATGATATCTAGATATGTTGCCATCTCATAATTCATAAAAATGGACTGTGACACAACTACATTTTGGACATTTGCACCATCACACGTCACATGTTTTATGTTGAGCCTAACTGTTCTTAGTGCATAAAAAAGGGTAAGAAATTCTTTTTCATGAATAAAATAGAGAAACCTTACTTTTTGGGTAGGTTTAGGTAAAGCTCAGATTCAATCAGTCTCATGATATCTCAAACATGTTTCCTGCAGTATGTTCAGCAAGATCATTAATCTCTAAATTTTTGATGTGCAAAGTGATCTGGACAAATGGTCACGCACAAACAGCAATCACTATCCATTAAAGAATCATTTTGACCACTTCTCAATATTCTAAGGCTGTCTTTATGGCTGGTGGCATCACATCAGTTGTTGTTTTCATCTTGTGCTGTGTCACTCAGTGGGTCTACATGATGAGATTAACTCCATTATAGCTATAGTTGGATTATGCTCCTTATTTGAGCAAGGGTAATTATCCAAGTATACATGCGGTGAAAAAATGGAATGATTGGCACAAAGCATGTCATACCCTGGTACGATAGGTGGCCCATACCCATTTCAACTATTGCTAATAGAGCCACTTCTGGTTGACCTCTTCACCACCAACAACAACAAGCTCAGACATTCGAAAAAGATTGCGAACTAAGTGCAAGACAGAGCCATGTCCCTCTTCATTTGTTATGAGCATGGTTATGGTTGTTGGTCGCATTGTTGTTTCTTTCTGTCTGCAACGACCACAACAGTAATATTGTCTCCTTTGACTTTTGTTCACAACCCCGGGAGCCTCTTGAATCTCGAACACAAAATCCAATTCACCACGTGCTTCACCATCTACAAGCAGTGTGACTATCAACTTAGTCATCTCGAGGTCTTAATCCAACTGCAAGTAACCCGATCCAGTCTAAATTTTAGTCAAACTAAGATGTATACATGAACTTAATAACTCAGTCTTATTGTAATTTAGCCATTAATCCGATTCTTTACAGTGCCATGTAACCACTGAGTGTCTTCTGTGGTCTTAATGAATATCTCCAAGCTTCCCAAGACTGAGCTCAGCTGTTCCCAGTGGGGGGTAGGAGCTAGATGCTGCAAAGGAAAAATATAATGATGAGGGGGGATGGGGGCTTGATTGACAACTGCAGACTGTAATTAGTGTATTCTCTCAAACCATCTGTGTTTTAGTGTTGTATTTGTTGTGGATGAATGTTTATTTTTGGTGCTGTTTGGTGAGTGCAGTGATCCAGATCCATGATCCAGTTCTGATACAACACACAGGGACAGGTAATGCAGGGTGTGAGGCACCACTGCCAGATGGCAGATACACCCAACCCCATCTCTGATGCACATATGCATGTATGCGCAAACACACACACACACACACTCACACACAGATTGACCGCACCAGTGGTCTTATGGAATGGTCTTGATTCTGCCAAACTTCACATCAGTACATGCTGTGAAACTTGTGTAAAATTAATTATTCTTTGTTTGTTTGAGTGCTGTGAAATAATTTTGATTTTTTTTAACTTATTCATACTATGCTACGTTTTGCTCCATGTGCAACATGCTTTAACAACAACATTTGAATGTATTACAAAAATAAACATGACATCAACACCTACTATAAGTTACTTTCTTGTCATATTTTTTTCTGTGTGCAGCAAAATGTATTTACTTATTTACTTAATGTAAATTGGGGGCAGGTGATGAATTTTTGTACCCAGCTACATTTGTTTCTAGAAATTTGCTATTTTCTGGAGAATGATTCTTAACATGAATTATACATCAAATCTATTTGTTAATCATAATTATTAAGCAACCAAAATCATGACATGCAATTAATTAAAAATTAATTCAAGTTGCAGCTTTAAATTGTTGAATATGTAAATAGATTAATTTAATTCCAGAATTGAATATGTGTACATGACTCTGAAATGGGACATTCTGTCTAATGGTAGAAATGGTTCTTTATTCTTGATCTTATTTTTTTTTTAAAGATTTTAGTACATATAAATTGATCAATCAGCCTATCTACTCTCTTATATTACTGGTAAGGTCAACTGTTTCATACCTTTTAAGATTTAAGAACAAGTTACTCTTTTTGTGCTCATCACTATTGACCTGGTTGTGATTTCTATCAAACTGTTATCAGCTTATTGTAATGGGCATATTGACTGTCACAGCAGACTACATGAACACTTTCTTTTAAAGTACAGTGCAGACCTTTTTCTGATGACAGTGCTTCTGAAGCCCTTTTCTTTTTTTTTCACTTTCTGCATTGAGATAGACATGCATATATTTATAGAGAGACAGTTTTAAGTTCTTTCTTTTTAAAGTATGTATTTATTACTTATTTATGGCTACAGGGCATGTTGGAAGAAGGTTAAAAGGAAAAACCATGGAAATGTGCTGTTCCCTTGTGCTTCCCTTTAACTCCGAATCACAGTCGAGTACAGATCATACATCATACATATGTTCAGGGCTCCTTACTTCCCTACGCATGCAGCAGGTCCATCACTGCAAATGAATGATCCCCTTGATATAATTCTCATCAAGGTTCAATCAATTTTCTCTTCCTTTGCCTGCAGCAGTGTATCAAAAAGGTTTCTTCATCAATCTCTGTGCCCCTATTCTTGTCCACATCCCACTGCTGCAACTCCTCCTCAGATTGAGACAGGGGACTTCAAGGATAAGGAATCGGGGGGCAGTTGATTAGGAAGTTGAAGGTATGCTGTTGCTGAAAGTTGAAAATCAGAAGTGATGTGCCGGATTTGTTAATGGCTGCTATTTATACATGCTGTATGTGCACCCAAGCAAAGGCATAGAAAGGCTCCATCTGAGCCGAGTGGCCAGGCTCTTTGGCTCACAGGGTGACTGGTTGGTGAAGGGGCTGCTATCAGGAGATTCGCAAAGTTTCATGGGATGAAGGGTGGATGAGAAGTAACTTTTGGCTGGGATATCCCACCGATAGGATCACTGCCCACCTCCACCAAACACACACATTCAACCTGTGCCTGTGTTGTGGGAGGTGCTGGTTAAATGTTTTGGCAGCCAGGTCATAGGAGGGTAGTCTGCTTACCACTAGGGAATGCAAGGGTTATCTGGAGCTCTTGCTGTGATAAATTACCATTCAGCGCAAGTAGCTGCAACCTTGCTCAGGCTTGTCCCTGGAGTCCAACACCAGAAACTTGTTGCTTTTTTCTACTTGATGATGCAGTATGCAGTAACGTTGTCATTTACATTCTGCAAGTCAAATTGATATACTATAATCAAATCTATAAAATAAAAAATAATGCAAAAAGATAATGCTCTGATGTTTTGAAGTTCATCAAAAGCAGCAAAAAAATGTATTCTGAAGTTTTCCCATCATAGAACTGTATAATTACGAACCCAACCCAACCAGGCTCATTAATTCCAGCTGTTTTCAAGAGCTTGTAAAACTACCAGGTGTTAGTGGTAACAGAGGTCTATATTACTATGGCTCTGAACTGAATCAATCAATCTATTGTCCAATCCATTTATTTCTAAAGCCATCTGAAGGCTGAACATTTGACAGGCTGATTGTTAAATACACAGCCCGGGCCCAGGGGCCTTTCCTGATCTCTGAAGAGGGTGTGGTTGTTGTGGCCCACTCCTCACATCACTATACACAATTCATGTGGAGCCTTTGGCATATAATTGACACACACACATATACACAAGCATTCATTCACTTACATGCTCACCCCAGTATTACAGTGTGACTTTTGACTTTAATAATAATCAGTAACTACAGTGATTTTCCTTCTCATATACTTATTTCTGGTAATGTTGCTGCTGTTTGTTGTGTGTTTCTTTCCATTTATGATTCTGCAGGTGCTCTTGACGATTCCGTGTATGGCCGCAGTTTGCTTTCTTTTCTTTCTACAGATTCAGCAACTGGTTACCCGGCTTTTGGTTATTGTTGTCTATCTTTCCAAGTTCTCTCCTTTCTTCCCTCTCTTCACTCCCCCTCTTTCTTTAATCCAACCATTCATTTTCTATACCTGCATAGCTCAATTTAGGGAAAGGCTGGAGTCATTGGCGAAAGGCAAGGTACACCCTGGACAGGTCGCCAGTCCATCACAAAGAACCCAAGCATACACGGGGAAAACATGGAAAATCCACACAGAAACCTGTCACTTTCTTGCCGTGAGGCAACGGTACTAACCACCACACCACTATGCAGCCCTCCTTCTTTAATCTCTCCTTAAAAAAAAAAACAATGGTGCTGCAAACTATGATGAGAACACTGGTACTGTGGGCTTTGCTGATGCATGTGCCTCTGAATCCACCCATAGAATAAAATTAAAAAAACATAGCCAGGTGGCACAACTGGCTAGTTCGGAGCTAGTGTATATTAGTTTATCTATTTATAATATTACGCTCTTACTGCTAAGGTCAACTTTGTCATAGCTGTCATAAACTACAATGCATCCAGAAAGTATTCACAGCCCTGCACTTTTTCCACAATATTCTGTTACAGCCTTATTCCCAAATAGATTAATTTATTCTTTTACCTCAAAATTCTACATATAATACCCCATAGTGACAAAGTGAAAAAAGTTTTTTGAAACTTTTGCTAATTCTTTACAAATACAAAACAAAAATAGAAAAAGTATGCAAAGCGTTTGCTCAATACTTTGTTGAAGCATCTTTGGCAGCAATTACAGCCTCAAGTATTTTTGAGTATGATGCTACAAGCTTGGCACACGTATTTTTGGACAATTTCCCCCATTCTTCTTTGCAGAATTTCTCAAGCTCCATCAGGTTGGTTGGGGAGCGTCAGTGCACAGACATTTTCAGATTTCTCCAGAGATGTTTAGTCACTTTAGGGTTTGTTTGAGGTAAAAGATAAATTTAATCTATTTGAGAATAAGGCTGTAACATAAGATATTGTGGAAAAAGGGAAATGCTGTGAATACTTTCCAGATGTACTGTAAGTACCAATGATGATTAATACTCATTGACAGGTATGTGCCAGGAAAGAGGCACCAGAAAATCTGTTCAACCATGATCACCAGCAGTACTATATAAATACTTTGTATATGTATATGAGTACTATATAATCATAATATAAGGCTACTCCAGTGTTTGAAAGTGACAAAGTACATTTACTCAATTATTGTCAGAAAACTGCAATTTTGAATTACTTTAATTCAGTACTTTATTTCATCTCATAGCTTTATACTACCACTTCACCACATTTTCAGATGAAAATTTGGGATTTTCCACACAGTTACAAAATGATTTGCTAACTTTAGTAAATGTAACAAGCTTTGAAAATACAGCACAATGTTATTAAACAGGTGGTGACCTACATTTTTGGCTTTTGACATATCTCAAAAGGAGTGAATTCAGAAGTAAGGATTACATGTGAAATGTCTACTGACATTTATTTTCACGCCACAGAGCCCGAGCGCCATAATTCAAAATCTCGACCACTGGACTCCGCTTCATCTAAGAGTGCCGAGGACAGCGCAGTGTGTGGGATTTTAACAGGCAAATTAACGTTCAGCGAAATCCGGCAGTAATCTTAATGATTACTTAATACGTGCAGAAAGCAGACATGTTGCAGAAAGCAGACATTTTGATTTTTCTGAAGAAAAACTGCGAAGTGAAAAGTATCCTTAGTATGTAGGATAGTTTTAGACACCAACCTGTCTCTTGTTTGCAACCCACCCAGCAAAAATTACTTGAAAAGACATTGAAAAGACGTCATGGTATGCGTCCAAGCAACGTCTACATTTGGTTGAAAGTGAAAAGCCGTCATTTTCATGCCACTGAAAAAAAAAAAAAGATGTCTTTTCAACGACTATTTTTGGACTAAATTTGGACAAGATCGGACGGACCAAACACAGCCCAATTTTCTACGACTATTTCTGGACTAAATCAAGACTGACAGACCGCCCAGATTTAGCCCAGAAACCAACGCCTAAATGGTGTCTGGTGTTTGGTGGGAACTGTTTTGCACTGGAAATTATTTGTTGTTAATTTTTTCTGAAAGAGAACTGCTTGGATTGGAAAAATACTGAGCTGAAAAATAAAACTGAAGATTTGTACTGTGGTATTGAAAAAAGAATCGGTCAGGAACCGGTATTGGAGAAAAGGTATTCGTATTGGTATCGAAAAATTTTGATTGATACTCAGCCCTGGTGATCACTGCTCAGCAGGATCAAAAAAATCTGCCCATCCAACTGCAAAAAAGCTTCAGCCATAAGCACAAATTGTTGTTGCAGTTATAAAAAGGCACAACAGACTTGTTCCTGGAAGAACAGTGAAGACTTATGACTTTTGATTTGTGAGTATTCTAAGCTTATTTAGACTCTTAAAGGGTAATATAAGTAAATATGAAAGAGTTCTCTTGACATAATCATGGTTAAAATACCGTATTTTCCGCACCATAAGGCGCACCTAAAAGCCTTAAATTTTCACAAAAAACGGCCGTGCGCCATATAATCCGGTGTGCCTTATGTGTGCACTGGATTCCAAAATCTGTCACGGATACCGCCATTTTGAATTTACCATGGGGAGTGCCGAGCACTCATCGTGGCATTAAGCCCCCTCCGCATCACTCACCGCTCTCCCTTCGCGCCGCACACCGCCACGTTCACTTTTACCGCGCCTCTTCACTCTGTACATTGGAAAAAAATGCCAACTGGGCACTTCCTTCACTTGCTTTGCGTTCGGTGTGAATCCGGGGTTAGGCGGATCCCAGCCCAGTCATTCACTCTGAATGGGGCAAAGATTGTATGGAGCTCGTACTTAGCGATTTAATTGTGTCATCATTAATGCTTTTGCCCATGTCCCAGTGAGTGCCTGTTCTTCAGTCTGAGATGGGTGATGCAGGCTGATGTGCAGTCTATAAGTTTATAAGTGTAAAAACGTCCGATGTTGTCCTTGACCGTCGGACCATTTCCCGTTGACACAGGGACATAATACGTACACTACGTGTGCTGACAGCGATAGACCAATCAAATACGTAGGTAATACGTACACCTTATAATCAGGTGAACCTTATGTATGGGTTAAGTACAGAAATGGACCCCATAATTGAAGGTGCACTTTATAATCAGGTGAGCCTTATAGTGTACAAAATACTGTAATAAGAGTGTTATTTTTTTAACGCCCATGAGAGTAAAAAAAAAATTAAACATGGCGTAAATGTCTCAGTATCCATTAAATCAAGTGTTTTTTGGATCATCAAATTTTTTTTTAAATTTAATTTCTAATTTAGCTCCAGAACAACTGCAACATCAGTGGATTTTGTCTATCAAAGATTGTATAAAGTTTTACTCTTGTCTTTCTTCAAAATACACATTTCATTGTTCCCACCTTAAATATCACTTGTAAGAACCAGAAGTTACAACACACTTTTTCATCATTAAAATTTTGTTAGAATTTATTTCTGTCATTTTATTTATTTATTCATTAATTCATTTATTTATATTTTATTAATCTATTATGTGTTTCTGCCAGAGGGTTTTTCGTTCCACTGTCTTCTTGGGCAAGCTCAGTACTGGAGATTGAATCATAGATGTGCAATCTGTTGGTTTCCTTAGCAAAGCAACTTTAAAAAAAAATTGTCATTGTATGAACTGGACTAAATTCGAATTTAATTAATTTGATTGTACTGAATTATTACTGGGGCTGCCCAGTAGTGTGGTAGTTCGCACTGTTGCCTCCCAGCAACAGGGTTCCTGGTTCAAATCCTGGCTGGGGCCTTTCTGTGTGGAGTTTGCATGTTCTACCCATATATGCTTGGGTTCTCTCTGGGTACAGATTGGTATTTTGAAAGTCAGCTGAACACCACAGGTTCTTTTTAATGTTCCTTTTACCATTCCAAAGCAGTTTTTGCAGGGTGCAGTTCTGCTATCTTAGGCGAGTGCTGTTGGCTTATAGGGAGCGGATGGCAGGTCTGCAAAAATGTTCCAATTGGCAAGTGTCTAAGTCACATCCATGTGAATACAGTATGCAGGGTTTGTACTGTAACAAGATGAGTAGTGTTTTTCACTTTTTCACTCGAATATGTACAGATATTGATTGTGCTCTCACATTTTTGTTTTTCTGTAGTACCAGGCGATGATACAAAAACACTACAGTTGTTTTGCCCAAACGGGCAAATACAAACTACTGAAACATGAACAAACAATTTACAGGAAATAAACTGAAGCAAATTTGGCTGACCTGCTGTAAACTTGGCTGAACTCAAACCTTCCTCTTGCTCCACACAGACATTCAATCAATTGTCTTTAGGTTTTACCTACTTTCCACAGACAGACAACTGTGCATGGTTGTTTTTATTGTATTTGAAATATGAACAATCTCTCTATTGCCACACTGGAGACTGAAGCCACTCCAGCCAGTGTTTTTAAGTCGGTTAACTTTTTTCCCCAAGGAATCAATCAGAAGTTGAGAAGACTCTTGATTCCTGAATGTGATATTGTGCAAGTACTCGTTTCAGCAAGAGTAAATCCTTCAGCAAGCATTCCTTCTGCAAAGAGGGCACTGCTGCACCCTCCCGCAGTGGTCACATATGTCCTCCAGGTATCCAGTCTGTAGCTTTTCAAAGTGCTGTCAATTCTAAAATTATGCATTTAGTACCTTGTCCATGTCAGGTCAGTGAGGCCCACATGAGCCAAACAATAACTCATTCATAATGCAAAGCCACCAGCAACTGGACAGGAGGAGCCTGCGACAGGTGGTCGAGGTGCGGTTTTTGATTGTGTTACTCTGATTTTCATAAAGTTATGGTGCTTTGTGTCAGTGTTCAAAATCATGGATGGCTTTCAAATTTTTTCTGTCATGGTAGAAAATAAAAAGATAAAACAATTTGTGTCATCTACCTTTATGTAGTTTATACTGCAGAAATATAATAACCCTTTGGAAATGAAAAAAGTATTAATTTCACTAAATACTGTATGTATTGAAGCAAACTGAGAATGTGCAGGTTAATGAAGTTTTGTTAAAATACACTAAGATCTAAACCTAAAATTGTAATTCAACTTTAAGTTACATACATGTTTATGACTGACTCTAAGATTTAATTAATATAAGATATTTATAGTCACATACATCATATACATACAGTGTTTATGGTTTATGTCGTTATCTGTGGGTGTTAAAATGGAGACACCTTGCTGCTATATCACATCCACACATCCCGATCTGTTGATACCCAGATGGGAATATCAGTCCAATGATGTTTGTCAGCAAGCCCAGATAGTCTCACTAACCTCCTGCACCTATGTCTTCCTCTCTTCCTGTTCTCCCATTGCCCCATCCCACTCACTCCCCTAACCCAAAAAGCAATACTGTGCACAATAATACCTCTGTTGGTCCCCGCTGCGTGTGGTGTTGCTGAGGTTACCCACTCAGAGGCCCAAAACAGTGTCTCAGATCTGGGGATAGAGAGGGTTGGATTTAAAAAAAGAGGAAATAAACAATGTGATTGGAAGTCCCATGGTGATTGTGTTGTGTCCAACCAGCGACTCCTGAAGTAACTTCATTTACATTTACATCAGCTGCTAAATTAGAATAATCACCTCTAGAGCACTCTTGGCTTTACCTTATATCTCTCTATCTTTCTCTTTTTTCTTTATCCGTTTTATCCGCATCAAAAGTCTCTTTCTTTTGGTTTGTTCCTTGGAATTCATGGTAATTTCTCCATCTTGTGTATTTTCCTTATATATTCCTTCTGAGACACCCTATTTTGATATTTGCTAAGCAATATGGTGCAAAAAATTAGTCTTTTAGAACACAAAGTTTGTAAGAAAATAGGACTAACGGTAACTAATTAGATGTCACACCACAGTATTACCACTACCATGTTATTGTGCGTAGATCACATTGTTCTGGGAAAGTTAGTGAGTGTTACAGCCCCAACTATTACTCTGCCTGGTCTCACAGAACAGTTTTGGAATATCCTGCAACATGTTTTGTATTTTCAAGTTTTGGGAGTCATTGTGCGTAATTTTCTACAGAAACATTTTCCCAGAAATTTTACAATAACTTTTTTTTTAACAGTTTTCTTTATGGGCTTACATTTTCCAAAAAAAAATAAAATAATTTTCACAAAACTAACTGCAAGTGCACAGAGGGTGATCTACAAATGTGCCTTGAGTTTGCACACGTGTTTTGCTATCCACAAATACAAATTTCTTATTTGTAACTTGTGTGTTGGCTTTTACAAATACATATTGTATGTTTATTGTACTTTGAAATCTGAACGATCTCTCTACTGCCACACTGGAGACTGAAGCCACTGCAGCATGTATTTGTAAATATATCATTTTCCATTTGTAAAACAAAAAGCCATTTGTGAAACTGAAAATTCTGTTTGTGAATCGTGACTCAGCATTTGTGGATCACCAATCACACGTTCACATTTTTGAGACATTCTTTCCGCAAATCCACACAGATCCACAAACAAATAAGTGATTCACAAAGCACCATCCAGTAGATGGTACTGTTGTTCACTGATGTATCTATGGCCTGGCCTAAGTGAGCTTTAGTTTCTGTGGTAAAACCTTGGAAACCATGGAGAGCAGCTACCATCCTCTTTGAGTACAAATAATTTTACCTGCCCTACATTAAGATAAGTCTAGTATCCATACCATGACAATGTGATAAAAACAAAGTCATAACGCTGCCATTGGACTGTATATTGAGTAACCCCAGGCTATCTTTATGGTACAGGTAACTAGCATTAGCTAATTAACATCTATCTTTGCTTTGACAGTGACTCCCTAAGCTGTTGTAAGGCTTAGGTGGTGTGTTGGTGGTGGGGGGCATCTAACTTTATTTTTGTTTACTGTCCTAAGGTAGAGCGATTCACTACAAACTGTACATATGAGCCAGCAAAATCAGGCCAGAGCAGCCAATTAATTAACTTACCAGTCAACATTTGTGAACTAACTAGACCACTTTATCGTCATTTCAGAATATACACTATTAGCATAAATATATATATATGTCTATATAACGAATAATGTTTGTCTGTAGAAGAATGTTGTTGCTGCTGCTGCAGAGATATAACAATGCATTTCCTGCATTTCACCTCCCAAATGATAGCTGTTCTTTTGAAAACTTTTATCTTGGCTTTTAGGCAAGGGATTCCCTAGGCAGGGACAGTTTTCAGTGACTGAAAAAAAACATTGGGATCAATCTAGCCGTTGCTTGTTTTTACATAGTCAAGCCAGCAGCTCCAACATTTTAAGTGCGCCCGTATTGCAGACTTTATGACTACACTGAGAAAGTCAGCGCCATGATACTACAGTGTGGACTAACACTCAAAGTCCAATAAATCCAATATGTCAACTTTTTCATTAAATAGAAAATATAGAAGTATTAAAATGCAGAATCTCAACCAGCCAGTGTAGTACTATGCCATTAGGTCACATGACCTGGAAGTGTTTGAGCTAAAATGCCCATAAAAAATAATATGAGACATATACAAATGGAACTATGGTCCTGCATTGATTTTGAGACATTAGGTCACATGACCTGGAAGCTATTGAGCAAAAATGCTAAAATAATTCAAAACAATGACTACTGAAATGGTGATGAAGACAGTAACATTTTAAATTAGAGGGAACGATTGAGACCATGGCCAACACTCTACTGGGTATGCTAGCAAGGGCAGCCACTGTTACCTCTAATGCCACTCAGGTGTCCCACAACTCCACTCCAATTACCTCTGTCCCCACCGTTAGTCCCCCCACTGCCACTACTACATCTAACTTGGCTAGTCTTGTCAGTTAGTCTGTAAAGAAGTAGGCTACAACTGAAAGATGTTATGACAACCTTAATAACTGTAAGCATTGTGAAGTTATTTTTTTAAGAATGATACTGACAGTTCCCTTGTGTTGTGTATGTTTTGTGTCTCACACTGGAGGTAGTTCCCTGGCATGTTACAGCCACAAGATGTGAAACGAGGAAAAGGCAGGTTTTGTAGCTCTGTAAGGGCCCCTGCTCCTATGAGGAATGTTAACAAAACATTCTTTGCGTTACCTGGGCCCACTTATGTGACACCTAAGGGATCCAAAGAGCTGGAGTTGCCCCATGCGGGTCTAGGGCGAAAGCTAACTGTGTCGGAGGAAAGCAACCATTCTGAGGTTTTAATTTCTAAGTACATACAGTTATAACTTCCAACTAGAAAATTCAGGAAATTTTGATATGGGCATGCCCTACTGCCCATTTCTGCCCTCTTGCTGCTTTGCTTTGGGGTGGTAGTGCTTCCGTTGTGTTCTGTTTAAAGTGGTTCTGGTTGTGTCTGGGGTGCTGTTGTTGATGAACCACACCCGTTCTGGTTGTGTTTCTGGTTCTGAAGGAGTTCAGGTTATGTTTTGGTTGTGTTTGGGGTAGTTAATAATGGTCAAATAAACCACACCCCCTGGTGATTAAGGGTTGTTTATGAGTTATTGTTTGGGGTTATTCTGGTTCTGTCTGAAGTGGTTCTGGTTGTGTTTGGGGTGGTTAATAATGGCCGATAAACCACACCCCCAGCGACGGGTTGTTAATGAACCACAATCCCTGCTTCCAGAGCACCCTGGGTCTTTGAACATTTGAATTTTGTCTCTACAATGAAATGTTGCCTTCAACAAGCCTTCAAAATCAGCATATCAATCAATTAGCTTCAAAATTAGCATAAAGTTAAAGTTTACTTTCTCAAAGACTGTAAATCACAGCACAATTAGACTTAAACGTGTTGTAGTTCACAGCGTCCCGAGTCTTTTAACATTGGATTGATGTCACTACGATAACGCGTTGCCGAGCAACAAACGTCCCAGCAAATTAGCATAAATTAGCATAGCTCAATTTCTCAAAAACCGTAATAGAAAAAAACCATAAAAACCATAATGAGACTAAAATATGTTGTAGCACAACGCGTTCCGGGTTGGGGAACATTTGAATGACTTTTCTACAATAACCTGTTGCCTAGCAACATGCATCTAAAATCAAATTTACACTTTTTTTTTTATTCAAAGTTAGCTATAGCAAAAACCGTAACACCTAGCCTAATTAGGCTTGATAACCATTTAGTACGAAGCGACCCAAGTGTTTGAACGCATAAATTATGTCTCTACGATAAAGTTCGGCCAGGCAATAAGCATCCAAATTTCTTCGCTTCCTGGCATCTACCGTTACCATGGTAACACTTTTCATTGAGAAAAGTAAGGCCCATTGAGACATGATGGAGACACACGTACTTATGTATGCATTGCATGGGTTGCGAGTTGCGGTTTGGGCAGAATTAACAGATTAATTTTTTTCGTTTTCATGGAAACGAAATGTTCAGAATCCTCATAGAAATGCATTGGGATGACTCGACAAAAAAAAATAAAAAATTGTCACAGCTTCATGATATTTAAATATGTTGTAGTCCACAGTGTGGCGAGTCGTGGAATATATCAATGATGTCTCTACGACAACCTGTTGCCTAGCAACAAGTGTCCAAAGTCAAAATGACGTTTTAAAAAAATTCAAAGTTCAAAATCTCAAAAAGCGTAATCATTTGCATAATGAGTTGTACGGCCACTTAGTACCCATCAGCCTGAGTCTTTGAAAGTTTGAATGATGTCTCTACGATAAAGTATAGCCGAGCAATAAGCTCAAAAAGTTATTTTGTATATCATTGTCTTAACATTACTCCAGTAAACTTGCACAGGGTCAATGAGTCACTTCAGTGTCTCCAGTTGGTCAGGAGTGAGACGGCTCTCCCACTGAGAAACATTTACTTAAAGACCTGGACCTGGGATCACCCCACTGTCCTCCCAGTCTATCTCAGGAACATTCATCTCCTTATGTGTTGAAAGAAAAAAATATTTCCCTTTCACGGATCAGTTTGACACCTGTGGTGTAAAGCCTAATCTTAACGGCCCTTGCGCACACACGAGGCATGCTTTCTGATAGCAACATCAGCACGTTAGCTTAATTGGCTACTGTAATAACTGGAGGTTGAGTCTGCGAACAACTTTTTTCTCCCCCATTCAATATCAAAATTGGGGACAGCTTTAACCAGGGACCGGTCACCAAAATCTGGGACGTCTGGTCAACCTAGCGTAGTAACGCTGTTATGGCTGTCAAGATTATCATGGCTTGGTTTGCTAATTGCGAGTCCGTTGCTAATGTTAGGCTGATTGACTGAAAACAACACAAAGGTGGCTGAAATAAAACTAAAACTTTTAAAACTACAGACTAGCAATAAACATAAATGTTATAACATACATACCCATCCAACTGACGCGTCCGTATCGTTACTGCTAATCAGTCATCTTCTTTCTTCGTCGTTCATAAGCAGAGCCATAAATACATCAGTGAACAACAGTGTCATCTACTGGATGGTGCTTTGTGAATCACTTTTTAGTATTTTTTTTAACGTTTTCACTTAAGGTTTTTGTGCTGATGAATTGCCAACTCTTGAAAGTCTGTGGATTGTTCACATTTTGTCTGCTTTGGAAGGCTGCTCTGCCTTGTATCCTCTGGTCTGCTCCTTCTGCTTGTGGACTGGTTTGCTAGCTGTGGCCTGTTCTGAGCTTCTTGGAATTGTGAGGTGATTGAGTTTCTGCCTGTAGCTGCTGTGGTGGGGCTTGAGATTGATCCTAAATTACAGTGGCATACAGCAGTTTCTCATACACTGCTTTGGGGCCTGGGAATCACTTCATCCACCCTGCTTCTGAGGCCTGATCTATCCACCCTGCTCTGCAGCCTGAGGCCTGTTCATCCACCCTGCTTTGCAGCCTGAGGCCCTCTCCATCCACCCTGCTCTGCACCCTGTGGCCCTCTCCATCCACCCTGCTCTGCAGCCTGAGGCCTGTTCAGCCACCCTGCTCTGCACCCTGTGGCCCTCACCATCCACCCTGCTCTGCAGCCTGAGGCCTGTTCATCCATCCTGCTCTGCACTCTGTGGCCCTCTCCATCTACCTTGCTCTGCAGCCTGTTCCATCCACCTTGCTCTGCAGTCACCAATCCAACCCAAGCATCCAGTGAAGCCTTCAGTTTAAATGTCTTCTTCTACAATGTCACTAACTTGTTTTTGTAATTCTACAACCTTCTCCATTGCTAACACTTACCCCTCCAGCCAAGTGTCTGATGTAAAAGGTTGTAGCCTCAGGTTTAAATGTCTAGTTATACTATTGCTATTGCTTTCAGGGAATGTTGAGACTAATCCAGGCCATGTTAATTTAGTGCTTAAAGAGTCGGTATCTAAAGAGCTTGAGTTGCTTGCTCTTGAAATAGAATTAACAAAGAATCACTGTGTCATGTTGGTAGGATGTTATAGACCACCATCTGCTCCTAAAAATGCATTGTCTTCCCTTGCTGAGTTTTTATCACAGCTGAAATACAACATTACTTTTGGTGGGAGATTTTAACTGCGACTGGCTCATGCCTGTGTCCGACGACCTGAAAGCACAATGTGATTCTCTTAACCTCACACAATCAATTCGTCTACCAGACCCAACCCCAAATGTTCCCAAAAAGCAACACCCATTGACTTAGTTCTAACCAACATGCCTTCCAAATATGTGACAACAGGTGTCTTTCCAAATGATCTGAGTGGTCACTGTGTGATCGCGGTTGTGAGACACACAAGGCTTCAAAGTAAGCCACGCTTTGTAGAGAAACGCAATATGAAAATGTTTGTTGAACAGACTTTCATGCATGACCTTTATCATTTTGACTGGGAATGGATTGCCCTTTTTGATGATGTTGAATTGGCTTAGAGTTACTTTCATGAAAATTTCAGTCATATCATTAACAAACATGCCCCCCTGCGCAAATTCAGAATTAAAGGTCGTGATAATGCATGGTTTACAACCAATCGAGCAGAAGTTCTGCATGAGCAAAATTCTGCATTCGCCAGGGCACGTAAATCAGGCTTGGAAACTGACTTTATTTTTGACCATTAAGAAATAAGTTTACCTCTCTTCTCCGAAATACAAAGGCTGAGTTTTATTTAACCGTGACTACCGAAAGTTTGAAAATTACAAAGAAATTTTGGAAAGCAATTAAATCTTTGTTGTCCACCTCTAACTTAGTTAATCTTCCTTCCAGTATGCTGATTGATGGCAGCAGTGTAACTGATAGAACAGACATATTGATTTGTTTTAACAAACATTTTATTTCCTCTGGGTTCTTGTTTAACTCTAAAAATCCCTCTAAACAACCCACACCTAGTGAAAAGGCCTCTAATGACCCTTCACCGGTTGATAGGACCCCTGGTAATGTTCAGGCTTTTAATTGCACACCTTTTTCTACAGCACAGGTTGCTAAAGCTCTTAAAGACCTTGATCCTAAAAAACCACTGGGACCAGATAATTTAGAGCCTCTGTTTTTATAAAATTGGCATCTGAAATTGTAGCTGTTTCATTGTGTTTCATTTTTAATCTTAGTTTGTTGACCAATGTAATTCCAAATGTCTGGAAATCTGCATTTATTATCCCCCTTTTGAAAGAAGGAGAGCCAACTATTTTAAACAATTATAGGCCTATCTCTAAACTGTCTGTTCTGGCTGAGGTACTTGAATTCCTTGTCAGTAAAAGAATACCTGGCCACAAATTCTATCCTATCAATTTCCCAGGCAGGATTTCCAAAAAATATAGTACTACCACTACGGCCTTGAAGGTTATGAATGGCATAACTGAAGCCTTAGATAATAAACAGTGTTGTCTTTCTCTTTTTATAGACTTTTCTAAGGCCTTTGATACAGTGGACCATGATATTTTGACTGAACGGCTTATAGCAGCTGGGTTTTCTGTACATGCAGTTGGATAGTTTGCAAACTAATAACTTATTGTTATTTACTGTATATAAATAATATTGGAATGAATATTTCAAATGCAGCCCTTCATTTTTGTGTTGATGACACAGTCATATACTGCTTTGGATCCACGTCTACAGAAGTGTTTGAATATCTGCAGAATGCATTCAATAGAGTGCAAGAAGAGCTTGTTCTAAATGCTGATAAAACAAAACTTGTTTTTCACTCATTCTAAATTGTCATCACTAATAATAATGGTTCTTGATTGATGACCACTTGTCTGTTAAGGCACATATTCAGTATACTGTAAAGAAGCTGAAGCTTTTACTTGGATTTTCCATCCATCCATTTTCTATACCTACATCAGTTGGGGTAGGAGCCTATCGTAGTGGTCATCAGGCAAGAGGCAGAGTACACCCTGGACAGGTTGCCAGTCCATCACAGGGACAAACATCCATGCACTTTTTAAGAGCTTAGGATTTTAGAGTCACCAATTAACCTAACATGCATGTTTTTGGACAGTGGGAGGAACCCAGAGTACCCACACATGCATGGGGAGAACATGCAAACTCCACACATAAAGGCCAGGTGGGGATTGAACCTGGAACCCTCTCACTGTGAGGTGACAGTGCTAACCACCACACCACCATGCACCGTGGATTTTGTTTTAGAAATAAGTGTTGCTTTTCTTTTAGGGTGAAACAAAAACTGGCGAAGTCCACCTTTCTTCCGATTATTGATTACGGTAATGTTTATATATATGAATGTCTCTGCTCAATGCCTCTACATGCTGGATAGCGTGTATCATGGTGCTCCACGGAATTACAAACTGTGAAGCTCAAACTCATCATTGTGTCCTATACAGTAAAGTATCTTTATGTGCTCCGGCTTGGCCATTGGTATGTGTTGATTTACAAGGCTATTGTTGAGATGACATGATGGATTTATGATTACTTATGATATTTATCATCCCTTTTAATCTTGATTAATAGGGCCTACAGTCTCCACTCCCAGGACTTTTGTCATTTTACTGTTCCTAAGGTCAGAACAGAAATGGGAAAGAAAGCTTTTAGATTTTCTGCTCCAAGTACATGGAACATTTTGCAGTCAGAGCTCCAACTCCAAAGTCTGGTATCTCTGAATGTATTCAAGTCTATGATAAATTCCATTACATCCAGGCTTCAGAAGTGCACGTTTTATTTGAGTGCAAATATTTGACGAATTTGTAAATTCCTTTAAGAAATTTTGAAAAATTCAATTGTTATTTGTATTCTATTTTGTTTTTTCTGTGATTAATGTGAATGTGTAAGAACTTTATGTGCTGCTGTTCTTGGCCAGGTCTCTCTTGCAAAAGAGATCTTGGATCTCAATGGGACAAACCTGGTTAAATAAAGGTTATGATAATAATAATAATAATAACAAGCTGATTGGAAAGTCTATTTAGCTGGCAGTTTGTTAACCTCTGTGGACATTACTTTGCTTTAGCTTTAGCTGAGATTTATGCAGATTCCTTGTTGTCCAAAGAAATAAAGGAAACGAGAGAAAATCTGATGGAAAACCAAACCAAACCCTCAGAAAACACGGGAAAAACACGCAAATGAAAACACCTTTGGTCATTATTTTTACACCACTGCGCCTCACAGTTTCCTCCATTATGGCTCCAGCTGTGGTGACTCAGTTTTGAAAGAGAGTACAGTCTGTACAGTCTGAATGGACTGTAGCTTAAGTGTACCAGTTCTCCTGTTGTAAGGTGACCAAGGGAGATTCGTCTTTAACAAATCCTAAAAGGAGCACCTCAAAGATTAACAACACGACTTGTGAAATTTTCTTCTTGTTAATTATTTTTTACACAACTGTAATAACTACAGACACATGCCATTTTAAACATATTACACATAATCAAGTGAAACAATGAACACACCTTCATAATAATTCTGAAATATCCACACATAATACATTTGTATATAGTATATACATAAAAAGACAATAACAAAGATAAAAACATGTATATTTGGGCAAAAACAGACACCACCCTTTTGTCTTGCACTCCTCTCTCCTACACACTGAAGAATCTTGGAGCAACTAGGCCTAATAAAGCTGGAGTGTTGAGGCAACTGGGCTTTAAGATACAAATTGACTGCTAGCTGCGGGTGGGCTCATGTTGCTGCTTTCTATTTCTACTCAACTACTGTCCATACTAACAGAAGAGACTGTTACACAGATATATGGCCACTTAATTGGCCCATGATGGCACTGTGGCAGAGTGGTAATCGTCAGTGGAGTGCTAGACACCAGGATGATTAGGGGCCTATGCTTGTATTTAATTTTTTTTTTTGTGTGTGAGGGTGTATGTGTGTGTGCATGGGATATGAAGCAAGGCTTGGGGTCTCTTTTTGTATATGTGTGTGTATACAGAGGCTGCTCAGCCCAGCAGGACAGCATCAGGCATGGACTTATTAGTCACTTGTCTCAAGCTGTCAACCCACACAAAAGACATCGGACGATTAAAAAAAAAAAAGAACAGCCACAAACGTATTCTGCACACTTCGAGTCTTCTGCTATGTGTCAGGTGTGTGTGTCTTTGTCTCTGTGTGTGTGTGTGTGGATAGTGAAAAATAAGTATCTGTTTTTTGATAAAGGCCTATTTTCCTTCCGAGTCCACTTCACCACTAGGTGGGGAAATCAATGCAAATTAGGAAGCAGGAAGGATAGGAGGAGTGAAAAATGACAAAAAAGGGCTGTAAAAATGAAAAACAAACAAAACTCCAGGATTTAAGAGACCAAAGGGAGAGAAAAAAAAATGAAGATATGGGGAGACGGGTTGAGAATGCCCATTAAGGTGGGAAATTGAAGCCCTTTGCTGTTAAGCATTTTGTTTGTGCCCATATTTCCCTGATGGTGCTACAAGATTCACCAGGCCCTGAGTTATCCAGATGAGACCGGCAAGAATTAAAACACCATATGTTCAGGATGGCACCTTTGTGCAAATCAAACGCTCCTGTAATTTCTCTCAATACAAAAGAGGCCCCTAACATTAGGCTCTCTCTGCTTCGTTTGTTTGTTTTTTTTCCACTCTTTTTTTGACATGTTGATGCAATGATTTATTTCAACTTACTGCCAGCTTCTGATGTTCTTTAGGCTGGCTGTAAGTATTTGTACAAGCAGCATGTTAGGTGATGAGGGACTGAAAAATATGTTGAGGGTTCAGTGTGGCAGCATGATCCTTGTTTATAATTGGTTATCCCCATTAGGTAGCTTTATTCTTTTGGATACATTGTTCTTTATTGCTTTGTTTATGTTTCTTAATTAAATATGAGATTCTGATAGCTACATAAAAAGAATGCAGTTGTTGGCTGTCACGTCTGTTAGTTTTGTTATGTTAAGTTTCTTTAGTTTTCCTTAATTGCTCTTGCCCTCAGGTTCACTCACTTCACCTGTGCTTTTCCCCTCAGCAGCACTCCATCACCAATCACCCTCCTCACTATTAGTTTCCAGGTTTCCTCACCAGATCCTCACAGTCACTGAAGTCACAGCTACTCATGGCACGGCAGGTTTGGTCTTGTCAGGATTGCTCCCACGTTTTTTTCTTGGTCACAGTCAGGTTTTGTTTTGCCAAGAGTTTTTTTTTCCATAGTTTAGGGGTTTTGTTGTATTCCGCCTCAGCTTTTTGTTTGTTTAAATAAATCAAGTTTTTCTTATGAAATATCTGCATCTGGGTTCATTACACCACGGCATCACAACCCAACGTGACATTGGCTAGATTTAATTTTTGAAAATTTCACTGACTAAAGCCTGGTATACACTAACACTACTTGCAATCTTGTGTGACAAGATTGTGACTTCTTCTGGAAATTACACAATCATGTGCCAATTGGTACCAATTTCACACTTTGCATCTATAATACTGTACAGCATCCTGTTGTCAGAGCTTCCAAATTATGAACCCCACGATTCAGTAGCTATTAGAACAACTGTCACTTGAAGAAATTGTATATACATTATATATGATATAATCTGTCTTTGACATTGTTGTGGAAGAATTCTGGCCCAACCGTCTAAACAACATTGTTTAATTTTTATGTAGTCTGCAGGCATTCTTTTATGCACAGCTCTCTTAAATTCCCATCACAGTTTTGCATTTGGGTTGTTGTCTATAGACTTTCACAACACCTTGACTTTTGATTTTCAACCATTCTTTTGTAGATTTGCAGGTGCTGTCAAACTGTAGCTGTCAGTCAGATGGCCTCAGATTGGACTCTTGAATATTTTAGTATATAGAGATGTTCTTAGTTTACTCAATTACTGGAAGGTGCTACATCCTGTGGCTTCAAAACAAGTCCATGACATCATCCTTACAGCTTGCTTGACACCTAATAGCTACTTGTGCTGACATATTGAGTTTGGTCATAATGAACAGTACCACATTGTCAGTGCCTTGAACAGGCTCTCTGCAAACCTATGTCTTGCTGCTGTGTTCTTTTTAATGAGAATAGGCTTTCTTCAACAACCCCTCAAAACAGGCCATGTTTGTTCAGTCTTTTTCTAAGTTTACATTTATGAACTAACATTTAACATACAAGTGAGGCTGGTAGATTCTGATATGTAGCTCTTGGGTGTTTAGTAATTTCTCTGAACATTGTACACTCTGACCTTGGAGTGGACCTACTAGAAAGTCCACTCCTGGGAAGATTACCAAGATTTTTTTTTATTGTTGTCCACTAGGGAATAATCTGTTTTACTGTAGAATGATGGACTCCAAATTGTTTGAAAATGGACACCGAACCCTTCCCAGACTGATGGACAGTAACACTTGCTTCATTAAGATTATTGTTGAGAGAAATGTGATCACACACCAGAATGCAATATTAAATTGACTGTGTTCATGTGTCGCGTTCATTTCCATGGATTCTTAACTGAACAAGGCATGTGTGTACAGCTCTTTATTTTGGCATTGAAGAATATTCTTCTCGACAGCGAATGAGTCAAGCTGAAAAGCCCCTGCATGTGTGGAAGCCACAGACTTTGTACAGGTCAAAAGCATTAATATCATATGTACAACAAAAGGAATTGCATTTGGACAATTACTTATGTTTAAATAAAAATATATAAGTGAGCAGTGCTATGGACGATTTAAAAGACAGCTATAAAGGAGTAAAGAAGATTTAGGCTGGCCAGCTGAATCTGAAGGATATGATGTATGAGTTTGGATGACAGAAAGTCTGAAAAGAACATTTTAAGTTTTAATTAAGTTGAACTTTTGTTCTGGCTTTTACGCAAACAGCTGTGCATTCATCGAGTTTGTCCTCACCTGTATCATGCACGGCCATAAAGTATTATTTTAACTGAGTTGGTGCTCTGCTCCATATTTTGTCACGTAACTGACCACATGCCAGCCTATATCCAGAGCATGATTGGTTTCCGAATGTGAACAGTGATTTCACCTGCTTGGATACTGAAGCCATCACCCAGTGTGCTGCCCTTGTTCCTTAGTTTCTTTTATGATTATGGTATGTTGTAGTTGCTGAAAGTTAAGGCATTTTTTTTTTTTGCTGAAGTTACCTTGTGTTTGTGCAATCTTATTTCTATGATTTAGGCATTTGCCATTTTGCTCATGCTGGTTAATCTGTTTTATTGGTGTGTGGAAATGATCAAATAGAGTAGGCTATTATCAATAACATGTTTTGATTTTTTTGTAATCACTGTTTGATTTTGGATATTTTGATAATTTAAAATAAAACAGGTTGCTGGTACTTTTTTTTTTTTTTTTTTTTTTAAATAGAGTTTTTCTTCCCCTGACAATGGAGGGCAAATTCTGGGAGTCACAGTTTGCTACTGACCAACATTACATCGCAATGTTAACATATCTAGCCTGTCGATTGTTAGCCCGATTCTTTAATTGGAAGCCCAAGAACAAGCAGGAGCAATCTTATGTTAAAGTATTTATTTGTGGTCACATGTAAAGCATATGGCAGCGCTGGACTCGGACAACGTAGTGGAACAAAGTAGGAACATAGATTGTTTAGTGACGGGATATGAATATATAATGTCTATGAACAAAGCCAATTATAACACCACACTTCATAATAAGTGAAAAGATTATGTAAATAGGGAGCATCAATGTAGTGTTTTTTTTTTAAATTTTTTTAGATAGATTCTGATTTTTTTCAAACATTAAAAGTTTTGTATTGTGGTACTTTTCGCTTTAAAAAAAAAAAAAAGTCCAAGTCATTAGTTACTTCAACAACTCTAATCAGAAACCATTCAAGCCATCAGCAACAACAACCTTATCATACCTTTTGGGGGGCTGCGCTTCCTCACACTCAGGGATGTTCTGGTTGCTCTGTTCGATGACGGTTGCCGTCATCTGGATTGTCAGACCCAGCAGAACCAAAAAGTTTGTAACTTTGAGGCATTTGGCACCTTTCTATTTTTTTCTTCAACTTGCCGTCAACGCATTGGCATACATTTACATTGGGTCATATTGTTTTATCAACTGCACTACACCAAAACTTTCTCATGACAAGAGCATACGAAAAGAGTGCTACAAAACCATCTGGTTAACTGACTATGGGGTCTTTTCTGTCATGAATTCCTTCTTCCTAAAAAAAAGGAATCTAAAAAGTGTCACGGACCGTGAAGACACAGGACACACATGCAGGGTCGTTTTCAAATTAAGAGTGTTTATTAGCAATACACAAGTCGGGGATCTCCAGACAGAGCAAAGGGCTTTGAAATTCCTGAAGCACTCTCCTCAATAAGTATATTCGAGGAGGGTGCAGCTATGAAAATGATCAAAAACAAAAACTCTCCACTCCAGGAGGAAAACAGAACAGGCTATAAACGATTACAAAATAAACTCTCACGTTCTCCTACTGAGGCAGACTCAAACAAAAGATGCTCTCCCAATAAACGGGGCACAATCAAGATAGAACATAAAACTCTCCACGAAGGGAGGTACAATAAAACTTAACTCTTAAATTGACGCACTCCTTTAACGGGGGTACAACAGGAACACTGGAAATCAAAACACAAAATCACTCCATTAGCGGAGGAACAATGAAACTTTAACCAAATACAGGACGCAACGCTGCTCTAATAGAGGTGTCTATGGAATATTAGCAAACCAAAAATCACTCCAAAAGGGAGGAACAAAAAGAGGCTATGAACTTACCATGAGATAAACTATGACTAGGGAATAAATCACAAATAAAGATAGCTCTGAAGGAGGATCGCTCGACTTTAGGGTCTTGGATTCGTGAATATGGATTTCGTGGGACAAGAACGCTAGAGTGAAGAACGTGACAAGTTGCAACATAGTGGCACAAGACAAGGGAGACGCAGACTATTTGAACACATGAGGAGCCATGGGGGAACAGGTGGAAACACTTTGGAATCAGGAAAGACAATCAGACACTTGACACAAGAGGCAAGATAACTGAAACGAGAGAAGCAGTTAGTATTTCAAAATAAAACAGGAAATGAAGAGCCAAGACATGAATCAAAACCTAAAACTTGACAGAAAGATATTTGTATTAAAATAGTAATAGTTTTAAAAACACACCACTGTGTTTAGCACCGTATTTGGGTTCAGCTCCAACCCTAACTCTCTCACACACACACATATACAGATGCACTGTAATGTAGGCTGATCGAGTACAACTCCAAAACAAAACAAGTGCACTTAATTTCCCTATGGTTTTGTGTAAGTGTTAAGCTTACAGCATGGTTGCTGCAATGGCTCGCGCGATGACGTCATGGTGTCATGCCAGCCATACATACTGGCGTGAGTTAATGCGCCAGTAGTTGCAATCTTCAGCATAAGTTTATATTTCTCTGTCATTATGACGTAGCAACATCGAAGTCGACCTCCAAAAAATTCTAACTACAAGTCGAGTAGAGGCGGGTCAAAAGGGCTGTGATTGGTTCGCTCAGAACATAATTTCCGGCAGTTTCTTTTTCCGGTCTTAATGGCTGGACACGGCAAAGAAGCTCGTCAAATCGGTCCGTTGACATTCGAAAGTATCAAAAGTGCATTTGTTCATCCAGGTCCCTCAGTGGGTGAACCAGTGTTAAATTAACATATCACCTCCGCAAATGTCTTCTCCGTTGCCTGCGCTTCAACATATGCAATATAAGCATTTGTTCTTCAATGTTGATGAGCTCCAACTGCAAATGCAGCTGCTCCACCCAGGTTATCATTGTTTACCGTTGTTAACTCTAACCGGAAGAAAAAGCAAGGATTCGGCTATAACCCCTGAAACCACACAAACACACACAGCCACACCTCCCTAGCGGCATGGTGAATTGCAGAGCAACGTGTTCACTCGACGCAGAACTTCAAATGCTCAATGACGACGTCACGTTGATGCCGTTGACGTTATGGAGAAGTATAAACTAACCATTCTCCGTCACAGAGGTGTCGCTGCTATGTGAAGGTTACCGCTAACTACTCTTCAACGACGAAAGTCCCCGTCAAGAGCAGGATGAGTAGCACTGTCATCAAAGATCAGCATTCTCACCTCTGCTTACATAATAGCTGATGAGCCTACAGAAGCTAAAATGTCAATAGGTGTGTTATCACCATTATAGTCTGATAATGTACTTTGAATATTGTTACAGGACTTTTAAGTTACCTATTGTGTTACCTTTGGTTTGTTTGTTTGCTGTGAAATAGTGTGCTTCAATGGACACACTTGGGAATTATCGCTGCCTCTGAGATGCAATAATAATAATAATAGATCGGTTTGCTGTTTTGCTTGCTTATGCTGGTTCAGTGCAGACGCAGGCAGGCGGAAAAATATGTCACTTTTTTTTTCCCCCTTGTAATGTCCAGCATTACAGCAGCAGAATTGTAATCTGAATACCTTTTATGCCAAACAGATTTGCTTTGCCAAGGGAAGCTTTATAAATGTAAAGCTCCCCTTGATGCCCATCAACTGCTTATTTATTTATTTTTGTTACAATATTTCACATGTAATAATGCCGAACTGGACCGGGGGACAAGGAAAGAGGAAGAGCAAAGAAGAAGAAACAGAACAAAAAATAGAAAGAAAAAACAGACAACCAGCTGCTACACCTGTAAAAACAAAACTGATCGAAGGGTGCCTTTATATTCTCTGTCGTCTAACTGTTTTGACAGGTGACCTTTGACCTCTTATCGATTGATCAAAGTATTTTGACAGGTGACCTTTGACCTACATCCGGTTGCTCACATCTGGTCAGGTGGCCTTTGACATCTAAGGAAGGGGGAGTTTATGGGTAGGGTTAAGATCGATTACAGCTAAGGTCAGGAGGTTGTGAGAAATATATTTGTTGAATGTTTAAATAAGAGAAAGGGTTAGGGTTAATAGGAAAGGTTAAGTTGTAGAAGCTGTCAGCATTTTAAGTCTCGTATGAGTACGGCTCAGGGTGATGGATAATCCTTCTTTTTTGATAGCTTCAAAGACTGGCCCCTGTAAGGTAAAGATGAGAAAATAATTAGATGTGGGAGGTATTGTTTGATCCGTGGGTTTGAAGGCCAATGAGTGGACAGGTGAGGGCTTTTGGGTAACAGATAGTTAATAATGATCCTAGTGTCTGTACAACCATGCATTGTTACTGTTTCAGTAAGAGACACGGAATTCTGTTAGGGTTTACATCTAGCTGCATCTGATTGAGTAGCTCATGCTGCGATGAGGAGACAGGGGCCCTGTGAATACAATGTAGTGTCAGGAGGATTGTGGGGGGAGAAACAGGTAAGGGTTGGGGGTGATACTGTCTTGACAATCATGCATTGTTACCTGTTCACTAATAGACCGGGCAGCCCATAAGGTTTTCATCTCGCTGTATTAGGTTGAAATGCCTTGAGGGTCACAGGAATACACGACACAGTGACACTGAACAGAAGATGGGGTATTTATAGCAAATAGGGGTAGGTTTAAATTACACAAAAAGGTTTTCCTCGTAGTTAGCACTCGTGATGCATTTGGTGTAATGACAACAATCATGCTTTGTTACAGGTTCACAGACAGACCAGGTAGATCATAAGGTTTACATCTGGCTATATCAGACTGAATGAGGAGCCAGGGGCCCTATGAATGCATCAAGTGCAATGGCGGGGGTGAAACAGATAGTTAATAAAGACTCTACAATCATGCATTGTTACTGTTTCAGTAAGAGACAGGGCATTCTGTTAGGGTTTACATCTGGCTGCATCTGACTGAATATCTCACACTGTGGTGAGGAGTCAGGGGCCCTGTGAAAGCAGTGTAGTGTCAGGAGGATTGTGGGAGGTGAAACAGATTAATATAGGGGTGATACTGTCTTGACAATCATGCTTTGTTACCGGTTCACAGACAGACCAGGTAGATCATAAGGTTTACATCTGGCTGTATCAGGCTGAAATGCCTTGAGGGTCACAGGAATACACCACACAATGGCGGTCTCTTTTCTTGCTCAGGAGTAAACAGATTCGTGTAACTAATTGTAGGATGCGGGTAAGGTAAGTGTGGAGAAGAAATGAATTGAAATTAGCACTTCAAGAAATTTTAAAACACTCTTATTTATGTAGAGGGGATGTAAGACTATAAAAATGAGGGTGTGGTTGTTGAGAGAGAGAGAGAGAGAGAGAGAGAGACAGATAGAGAGAGAGACATAGAGACAGATCGAGAGGGAGAGAGAGACATAGAGACAGATCGAGAGAGACAGATCGAGAGAGACAGATCGAGAGAGAGAGAGAGAGAGAGATCGAGATAAAGAGAGATCGAGAGAGATAGAGATCGAGATAAAGAGAGATCGAGATAAAGAGAGATCGAGAGAGATAGAGATCGAGATAAAGAGAGATCGAGAGAGAGAACGAGAGAGAGACAGATCGAGAGAGAGAGAGAGAGAGATCGAGAGAGAGAACGAGAGAGATCGAGAGAGAGAGAGAGAGAGATCGAGAGAGAGAACGAGAGAGAGAGAGAGAGATCGAGAGAGAGAGAGATCGAGAGAGATCGAGATAAAGAGAGAGAGAGATCGAGATAGAGATCGAGATAAAGAGAGAGAGAGACAGATCGAGAGAGATAAAGAGAGAGAGAGACAGATCGAGAGAGATAGAGAGAGAGAGAGAGACAGAGAGAGAGATCGAGATAAAGAGAGATCGAGAGAGAGAGAGAGAGAGAGAGATCGAGATAAAGAGAGAGAGAGATAGAGAGATCGAGACAGATCGAGAGAGAGAGATCGAGATAAAGAGAGATAGAGATAAAGAGAGATAGAGAGATAGAGATAGAGATCGAGAGAGATCGAGAGAGAGAGATCGAGATAAAGAGAGAGAGAGACAGATCGAGAGAGATAAAGAGAGAGAGAGACAGATCGAGAGAGAGAGAGAGACAGATCGAGAGAGAGAGAGAGAGAGAGACAGATCGAGAGAGAGAGAGAGACAGATCGAGAGAGAAAGAGAGAGAGAGAGAGACAGATCGAGAGAGAGAGATTGAGATAAAGAGAGATCGAGACAGATCGAGAGAGAGAGAGAGAGACAGATCGAGAGAGAGATCGATATATATAGAGAGAGAGAGATCGATAGAGATCGAGAGAGAGAGAGATCGAGAGAGAGAGATCGAGAGAGAGAGAGAGAGAGAGAGAGAGAGAGAGAGATCGAGATATAGAGAGAGAGAGAGATCGAGAGAGAGAGATCGAGAGACAGAGATATCTTCACTTGCAGGTCTGGATTGAGATGAAAAAGTCCCATCCGGAGGTGATTGAATTTCTAAAGAGCTTTAACGGCCCCCGAACCTCTCTCTCCCAGACCAGCACTGTATGGTGGCCGGACCTGTGCACTCAGATTGAGGTACACTGCAGGGGTAGATGAAACTGCGCACTATGCTGACTTTACATCTCTTTAGCCCTCTGTAAATTGCAGCTTTCCTTACTCCCTCGGCCATCCCAGAATTATCTGCAAAGATTTTGATGACCCCGACAGCTACTTTGGTTTCATAAGAGCTGTTGTTTACCCTCCACGCGGGCTGTTTTTCCCTGTTTTACTTTACAAGTCATCTCACGTTAAACTTGTATTCACTCTATGTCGCATCTGTGCTGAAATTAATAACCAGGCAGGTGCATGCAGCCATAGTAATGCGGCGAGAGCACTAACAGGTGTGTGGGTGAGTGTGGAGTTTAGCAAGGCAACTTTGACAGCGTCAAAGAGTTAGCAGAGGAATACTTGGCTGACTCCAGAGAAATGGTGATCGAGACCCCTCATCGTACCATCAGAAGAGATTTCTGTTAAAAAATGCGACATTCCTGAAAAAGTTCCGGGTGGTGTATGACAAGAGACACCTTTTTCCTGACGGTGCAACTCTGCCTTTTGGTTATTAAGGTATTAAGGTGATTTAAGAGGGAAAAAAAAAACATCACGATTTTCTGATGTGAAGGAGACTGATTTTGACCCCAGACTAAAGACTCCTTTTTCATGTCTGAATGTGGGGCCCAGTGGATGTGGGAAATTGTTTTTTGTTAAAAGTGTTTTAAAAAAAGTGTAACCATGTGATGGATGTTGTACCTGGAAATATTGTTTGGATTTATACCTCCTTCCAATCTTTGTATGCTGAACTGCAGCGGATGAATAAAAACATCAAATTTGTGGAAGGATTGCCTCATTCTTTTGAAGATGAAAATCTGTTCCCTCCTGATCGTAACCACTTGGTTATTTTGGATGATGTTATTTTTCAGGCTTCAGACCATCCTGAAGTGGTAAAAATCACAGAAATATGAGTGTCATGATGTTGATTCAAAATGTATTTCATCAAGGGAAATACAGTCACACCATTAGCCTGAACAGTAACTACCTGGTGCTGTTTAAGAATCCCAGAGACAAATTGCAGGTGAATAAACAAGCCTGTCAAACCTTCCCCTCAGAGAAAGCTCTCTTCCTGGAGAGTTTTGAAGACGCTACCAGAGAGCCGCATGGGTATTTAATCGTCGACCTGACCCACTCAAGCCCAGAACAATACAGACTGAGAACGGGTTTACTTCCTAGTCAGTGGCCAGTTGTCTATGTTCCGAAAGCATAGTAATTTATCATGTCTGCCCGTATAAAAAGGAATACTCCTTTACTCAGAGCTCTGTATCACGCCACACCTCAGAAACGTAAGGACAGCCATTCTCAGAAACCCGACTTTCTTAAAGCTTTGTGTGAGATTGCTCTGAATATTTCATAGGGTAATATTAAGCTATCCCCTTCTCATTATTGGAGTTTGAAAACGCAAAAGAAAGTTATCAGACTGCTGGCTGATAAAAGAAGCAGTTTAAAACGTAACCAGTTGGCTCTCACAAGTCAAGGAGGTGGGTTTATTCTTTCCATCCTAACAGCTCTTGCACCCATAATTGGGGATCTAGTGGCTGGAATCATTAGGAGATAAGAACCATGTCACTCAGGACAGCGCAAAAGATGTTTCTCATCTCACCTCATCAGTTCAAACACTTGAGTCAGTCAGAGACTTCTATCAGACAAACGGCGGAGGATAATTTTGATAATAAAATAAGAGTGATACTCGACGAGTCATGAATGACCTCTTATGAAAAAATAAGAAATACGACGCCCTGTTGCAAAAATACCTCACCCTGATCAAGCAAGGTCAGATGGAGGAGCCACGGGTCACTGTGACTCTACAGCGAAACAGTCTTAGTGATCCAATTCCTGAATCAGATTCCAATGAGACGGATCGTGTTCATGAACTCAATCAGTTAGAATTGGATGCAACAGCGAGTGAGGTACTAAAAATCCTTCCAAAGCGCGATCGCAGAAATGGTGAATACATCTTGAGGAAATTATCTGAGAGAAATAGCTGGACCACCAGAGGATAATTTGTTTATCAGGGGCATGCTGTGAGAGGGTCTTTGACTGATTTACTTAAAAACCTTCTGCTCCCTTTTAAAAGAAAAGCCCAAACCATGCAACCAACAGGTTGGACAAGTTTTCTCAACGTCCTGAATGAACTGAACATACCTTTTTCTTCTGTGAATAACCCGCAAGCCCGTGAACAATACCGTCGTCTCAAAACAGAACCGAGCGGAATAGAGAAAATACCATCTGTAAAACCAAAAAAGAAGATAACCCTCTCCCCACATTTTTTAAGATCGGGACATGGTGAGTGAGATTAGGCTGTAGATGAACAAAGTTTGCACACAAAGATAAAACCTACACGTTGGGTCACCTTTTCACCATAAATTTCTGTAAGAAATGAATGAAATGATACCGTCATTTGTTCTCAATAAATTTTTTATTGATCCCAATTTTCAGAGTCTACAGAGTCATCACTTTCATGCATTCACAATTTGTAACACTCTATGAACATCTGTAAAGAAAAGGCTCCGTAATGAAATGAGATAGCACTCTGCTTTCTGATACATCTCTGGTATTTTTTCACAAAGTTAGATACCATCACTTCATTTTTAAGAACATCATCACTGTCGGAGGATAATACTTGTTGCAGAGACCCGGTGGCAGAGGTAATAAACGCACTTTTGACCGCACATGGTGGACACGGTGTTCTGAAGTTGGCGATTATGGTACGATATCTTCAGGGATTGGTCTTTCAGAAATGACACAATGTCTGAGGGGTAGTGAGAAAAATCTGGCGGTATCCCGTAAGAGTCGAAAAAGGTTGCTTGACCATACTCCTCCGAAGTCAGAGCTAGCCAGTGGTCCCCAGACATGTGAGAAGAATGTGTGTTCACGATAAAGTAAGCCAGTTTTGTAAACGTTTGTGTGAGTAAGGGGAGCTGGTCACCAGCCCACACGCCACAAAACAGGTTTTCCAGTAGATGGTGCAACAGGCTCTCCAGTTCATGGTTATTCATGTTTACTCTTTTGATAATAGTCCACCAGCACCTGTCTTCTTGAGTTGATCTCCAAAATGGAATCGTAACATGCGTAGACAATGAGGGTAGTGGTATGAGGCAGCGGTACTCTAAACCTCATCTCCAATCTTAAATTCTCATTGGAAACAGGTGACAAGGCGTTGGTAGTCTCACCAGGATTGAGATTAAAGACAAACAGTGAGTAATCGTTGTTAAATTCTGCAAGTGTCATACTCAGTCAGATTTTTTTAAATGACGACCAGTAGCTGTGAACAAATTGTAAAATTCTCTGACTGAAATACCTTTGTTGAACTGAGACTGGAATGCCTTGGCGGGAATTTGTTTACCATCTTGACAAAGAGCTAGATATTCTATATCCATATGTTTAAAGTTGAAGGGTGACAAGTCCCTTCTTCTTGTGAATGCCTCGTGGTGCTCCATACCTAAAACAATATATTCAGGCATCGCTCCCAAAAAGAGATTCTCCTGATTACATGTCCTCGATTTTTCAGGGATGGAGTATGTTTTTACATTCACACGTGACAATGGGTAGAGTGCGTTTCCTCTCATTAAGGCCGATGTGTGGACTAACCGAGGGAGAGTCGGAAACTTTTTTGATAAAAAGAGAGGCGTAACATGCGTAGACAATGAGGGTAGTGGTATGAGGCAGCTATGACATCTGAGGCAATGTTTGTAGCTGCTGTTTTCAGATGAGGCTTGGCTATAGCAAAACCTTTTCTAACTAGGGGGGCTACGAAGCGAAATAATTTTGAAAACATAGAGCCTATTCCACGGCCGTACATCACAGATGCTCCGTAAAAACCAGGCAGGGTAACTCCGACCTGGTTTTGGTAATAGTTTACGAAGCGATGAGGATCATCCCTCATGATTATCTGAACCATGTTGCTTTGTTTTGTTATCCTCCTCCTGACACAGGCGTCACCTCTGACTGAACATTTGCTTCTCCACTTGATACATCTTGTCCTTATTCAGTTTGAAGCTCCTCCACATAAAATGAACTTTCAATAGGATCTCCATCAAAATCTTTGAGTTTGTATACAGGGGGAGATCTTGCTCCTCGGTCACTGTAAACACTTCATCTGTAAAACTTTGTTCATATGTTTTGTCAAACACGCATTGTAGTTTAGTTACAAGATCTCCTTTTTTAAACTTTATCCTTGAGTCCTTGCAGCGTCGACCGGGAGCAGAGTCGTACAGGTTTTGAAACACTTGAAAGGTGTTTTCTAGAGTCACTTTCATTAGTGTCATTTTGATGCTCGTGTGGCAACTATGGCTGTAACTTCCCACGAGATCCTGCAGGGCGTTGAGGTATCAACGCATTTTATTAGCAGTAAAATATTTCCACATCCTGGTTTTTAACGTGCGGTTAAACCTCTCAATCAAAGACGCCTTTACCTCGCTCGGCGTAGCAAAATGCACAACTCCGTGGTTCTCTAATAAAGCCTTGAATTTTTTGTTAAAAAATTCTTTCCCCGCATCAGCTTTAAGTTTTTGTAGGGGTCTCGCTTTCTCTAAAAACAGATTCAAAAGCCTTTACCATCTCTGCCGCTGTTTTCCTCTTTATAGCGCGAACGTAGGCCTTTTTTGAAAACACGTCAATGATGGTTAATAGATAATTATACCCGTCATTGTACTCAGCCAGGGCCTGCATGTCACAGAGATCTGCTTGGAATTGTTTTAAGGGGCTGGTGACAAAAACTCTGTTTCTCGGAAAATGTAATCTTGCAGGTTTATGCAGAGTATATGCATCTTGCTCTAATAAGAAGTCAGACCGTAGTATTGGTCATGAAAAAAAGTCATCCTCGAGCACCGATGTTGCCGTAAACTGGGGTGGTCCACACTACAACCATAGAAACATTCAATCATACATTTTTTGATGGTCTCATTCAAGAGGTATATCACTGCAGTTTTTACAACTTTGATAAAACCTCAGGGGACCCATCCATCAAATTCGTCCTTGCCCTCTCCTCTGGCATCCTCGTCCTCCTCTCCTCTGTCATCCTGGGTGTCTGCAGGGGGCCCCTGGCCTGGTGGAAGCTGGGTGTCCTCCATCTCGTTAGACTCACACACTGTTATGGCCACAGTGGATCCTACCTGGTAGAGCGTTAAGAAGCAGTCATTAGGCGCCGAAGGTGAGAACTCGATCTCGAGAGAAGAGGTGGAGGAGGAGAAGAAACACTCAAGCGAAGTCGCTGGTGAAGGAGGGTGATATGGCTGCTGGCTGTATCTGTTGCTGTCTGGTGATCCAAACTGCGGCGATGTGGATGATGCAGAAGGGCTCCCAGTATGCATCAAGAGCGATGGAGAAGCATTCTCCAGACCACTGTCAGTAATCTCCTTGCACGACGTCGTCTGGACGCTACTTCCCATCCTGTTCCTCGTGTTGATCGGTGTGTGACCTGTTTGGAGTGTGTCCTTATAAACCTGAAGGGAGAAAACGCCCTGTCCATTTACAACTGCACCACCAGACTCACCCCCCTGTTGTAGTGCAGTATGGAAACTTGTGAATATGTGAAACAACTGAATAACACAGTGATGAGTATATCTCAACAGGTTACGAAAATACTCAACAAGGACCAGGACCATGATATTTCACTTGTTGAAGTTCGAAACTGGGTCCTAAGGAAAGTCAACAAACTTAACTGATCCTAATGATCTCTATGGACAGGATGCAGAAGCTACATCACATTGTGTAAAGGTATGGTTGACAGAGAACAGCCTGAGTAACTGGATCCACGAGAATCACTGTACTCAGGCTCAAGATCCTACCGAAAGAACATTAACTGAGGTCTGGATTGACTTAGGAACCTCACCTATTGACAAAGACTAGACCACGGGTACTAAAACTCTATCAGAGACTGAACAGACTACTGATGATGAAACCAATAAGGAAAACACTACGGTGGAGATGAGACTGTAGTACCACAGTAGCAGAAACAATAATGGTTACAGTAATTAATTTTCACACTTCTCCTGTGTTGTGCGAGTCAGACATTAAAAGCTCAAGTGACAAAGAACTGCAAGAGTAATCTGGACACACCCTCTCTTCCGACCACTACACACCAGGTGACTAAAAGATCTCTGGAATATGGCAACAACCCACTTCAATTTATTGAGAAATAAGATGGTATGGTACAATCCGATCTGTTCTCAGCCGTGACATACGGGTCGAACGAAAAAGGATATGAATGGGATGAATGAAATGTTCTGTGAGAACAGTTTTAATCATGTGTTCTGGTTCATTAGAGAAGTTCCATGGGAGATGACCCAAGTTGTTTAATCTGGTGCACTTAATCAATCAATCAATCAGACTTTATTTATGTAGCACTTTTCATACAAAAAAATGTAGCACACAGTGCTTCACAAGATAGAAGCAAATAAAATAAAACCCAACCCAACAGTGAAACCCAAGGCCACATACAGACACACATCTATACGTACATATACACCCACATACACATACATATACATCCACATATACTGGAAAGAAGAGATAAAGCTTAAATGAAACAGAATAAACTGAGGCAGAGCTGCTCTAAGTAAGGTAACGCACAGAGCTTTGAACTGCACGATTAAAGACCTAATTTATGTCAAGGAAAAACAAGAAGGATCCTGAACAATTTAGCTAACCTTCCAAAACTGCTAAGTGCAAAGAAAATAATTAAAAAACAATATTAAGAAAGAAAGTGAGAATAGCATACCTGACCTGGACCTTTAGGTCAAATTATACATGATCTGATGTCTAGACAACACAAGCACGATGCTGTGGCACTGCTAAGGAAAAGTTAGCAGCACAAGGCCACAAGGCTTGCCTCAAAAAATAAATAAATGATAAATTAAGATAAATAAACAAATAAAATTAAACCTGTGTCTTTGATTTGTATGGAAATATGTTATTGTATCATGTGATATGATAAGAAACTGATGTCACACTGTTGGTACCACATGAGGTGTTTCTAATTCAAATGGAGGAGAAAAAAAATTTATGCTGATCCTGAACTGTCTGTGGATGGCTCAGCATCACAAAAAACAGCCACTGGTAAGAATTAAAGAGAATTTAGTATTAAGTAACAAGTGGGAATTATGTAGATTATGCTGAAATTTGATCTAAACACTCAGAGCTGAATTAAGAGAGGACAGACGATATTTATCCCAAACAGGTTAATCAGTTACTCATTTAGAAGAAATGGCTGCTTTCTTGATGCTGTGCTGCTCCCAAAATTAAATCTATCCACAAACATTTCTGTCCTGCAGCAGAGAGCAACACAGTATCAGAAACTGCAGTGGAAGAGTTTGACAGAACTAACATACGGATGAGATTAAGTCTCGACAGGGGGTGGCCCAAAATTCTTTGTCTTTCTTTTGTCTTTTGTTCTATGTTGTCTTGTGATTTGTCTTTGTATTGGTATGTTCTCTAAATGGTTCAAATTTTTCTCCACAGAAAAAGTTGATGGTACTGGATTTCTGATTAATGCTGTACAGCAGGTTGGTGAGTATTTTGGTATTGTCCCAAAACAAGGGTTTTATGAACTGGCCAGTTATTTTGTTCTTATTTTATTACTTTTATTTTATTTTTTTTCGGGTTGTTTATTTGTTTTTGTTTGGGGTTCATATGAAAACTTAATTGGTCGACCAATGAAAACTGGGATTGGACCTGTTAAAAGGCAGTTCCTGAACATAGGATTGTGAAGATGACATGTTACATTGTTGTGCTGCTCGTTTCTCTCCTGCTAACATTCATCCACAGCTTAAATTAACTGCATCGGCAGCAGAAGCTCTACAGGACTCACAGCCAAGTGACTGACAACGCGTTCGTCTGAAATTCTGGAAGGCATGCCCATCATGCCAAGATGATGGTTGAACAACCGCACAATCTTCAACCACAGTCAACAAAATTATCTGAATTCTTTCCTGAATTGTCCTAAAAAAGTTTAGTTAGGGATAAGGGGTGCAGCTTACACATAACAGCTCACATAATGAAATTATATCAAAAGGGGGATAACAGGAATCTCCTGTCTGGTTGTGCTGCACCTCAAGGGAGTTGGCCACTTGCAGTTTGGGGACCTGCTAAGTTGACTGTTGCTAACAGGTGTAACACAATACAGAATGTAACTTTTCTACCTCATTTAGTTGACATGATTTTATCATGTCAAAAGGAGGAGTTGTTATAATTGGCTTTGTTCTTAGACATTATGTATTCATATTCTGTATTTTACTAAATAACCTATGTTTCCAGCTGGTACTTTTCCACTCTGCTCATACTGGTCCAAGACCTTAGGATGACATAGCAAGATGAAACAACTGGGTCAGACAAAACATCTCTATTGGAGTAGATAGGTCTGGTACATTGGATACACGCCTAAAACAGCACTCTCACACACGCATTGTTTATCACATCCAAAGAACACAATGAAGACAGTGGTTGGCCTATTTAGGCCACTACAAACTGGCCAATTAAACGCTATATAATTATACTGTGAAGTGTAAGTACAACCGCTGTGAGATAAAGCTGAATATAAATACGGAATGCTTCCGGATATCGAGACTCGGCCTGACAGATTTCCTGCTGTAACTCTGGCACTCCGAGTCCAGCGCTGCAATATACTTTACATGTGACCACTAATAAATACTTTGTTTGATAAAAGATTTCTCCAGCTTGTTCTTGGGCTTCCAATGAAAGAATCGGGCTAACAGAGCCGTGAGCGAAGCGTCAACTATAAAACAAGCTTTATACAGAGAGATGTCAATTATAATATATAACAAATTACAACTTGACTAATAAAACAACAACCTTGTATTGTCCATCATTTCAGATTTGGCATATAAATATCCTGTATTTGTTATGCAACATATAACATCAGGCAGCTTCGTCGGGCCAAGGAGGAAGCCAACAGAGTCCTGTATAACCAGGCCAGAAACACTGATGGTAAAAGCAGCTAAAGCTTGTTTTATAGTTGACGGGTCGCTCAGGGTTTGTACGGTGCGTGACGTTAAAATTACGTATTTCCACCTGGCATGCACCATGAAAAGGCTGTGCAGCGTGTAGTCATGCACCAGTCAAAATTTGTGAGCCATCGCAGCAACCATACTGGGCCCTTTACAGGAGCAAGGCTGAAAAGATCAAAAACAGCCTTTCAACCAACGACCCGGCATCAGTGTGGCCTGCAGAACATCACCAACTACAGGAGACCACCCCCCAACACTGCAGTGAACCATCAATTGGTTGACGAGCTGAATGTGTTTTACTGCAGACCCCCCCCCCCAGACATTGTTGACCTACTTACGGCCCACTGCCATTCTGCCACCACTCCCCTCTTACCCCCCACCAGCGATCTGTCAAGAGGATGTTTGTCAGCTCTTCCGCAGACAAAAGATCAGGAAAGCACCCAGCCCAGACAGTGTGTCACCCTCCTGTCTGAAGGTCTGTGCTGACCTGCTGGCCCCCATCTTCACCCAGATCTTCAACAGATCCCTGGAGCTGTGCAAAGTCCCCTCATGCTTCAAACACTCCACAATAATCCTGGTCCCCAAGAAACCCACCATCACAGGACGGAATGACTACAGGCCCATTGCCCTCATGTCTTTAGTCATAAAGTCCTTCAAGAGAATGGTATTGTTGCACCTGAAGGACATCACAGACCCCCTGCAGTTTTCCTACCGGGAAAACAGGTCAGCGGATGATACCGTCACATGGGACTACATCCTGCAACACCTTGACAGTGCAGGGACGTACGCAAGGATCCTGTTTGTGGACTTCAGTTCGGTGTTCAACACCATCATTCCAGAGTTACAGTCCCCAGTACAACTCTATAGGCTGTTAATCTCAAATAGATATAAAAGAGGCACATTTTGATTTAAAGCAACTTCAGCACAAAAAATGTACAGATAACACTATCCATCTTGATTTTATTTCTCTGTGGTAATAAAGGGGAAAGGTGGGGGAGGAGTAGCAGTGTGGAAAGATATTAATTAAGCAGGGATTGTGCATTGACTCAGTCTTGTGCATAAGACAGAAGGTTAAGCAAATGCCAGGGCAGCAGTGTCACCTCAGACAATGACTATTAGCTTTGGAATCAGCCTTGTGTCTGCTGAGGAAAGGAGTCCATTCAGACTCTTGATTGTTACTCTGCACTGCGTCTGTGGTGGAAGCAGAGGATGGTAGTGGAGGTGGGGTCACTCCATTTCAATCTGTGGTTGAATTAGCCAGTGGTCACAGAGGTTGAAAACACAATTATGGGTGTGAGTCAGACTGATGGGGACTAGTGAGGTAGGAGCAACAAATAGAAAAGATAGTGATAGATGACAATATGGATATTATTGAAAGGGTAAGTATTTCACACAACTAAAGAAAATGTGTCTAAAGTGTCCATGCTATTTGTTAATAGCTCCTCCTTTTTAGCAACAATCTTTATTGGGACTAGATTTAGCAAAGAATTTTCTAGAAATTGTAAAGATAGATGCATCAGAACCTCTTTCCCTATTAAAACCGTGCTGCCATTTAATGCAGGGGACGTAATTTCCTCTCATGGGTGCCTTTATACAAACTTTGCTGTGTTTGGAATATCCATTCGTCCACTCACTAACTCAGTTTATGGATTTCACCATATTAAGTACTAAATTGTGGGTGGGGTCTAGCAAGCTGCTGGTTAATTTCAATACTTGAATGCAATGGTTCTCAATTCTTATGTCCCCTATTTTCAGTTATATCAGAATCAGATGGATGAAATAATAAATATAAATTTACAGTGTGCACAGTATGACAGTATGAGTGTACAGATATTTTACAGGTGATATTACTGATATTTGCGTCCAGTTTTAGCTGTTCATCCCAGAGACAGCCCCTGAGGGGAAAAAAACTGTTCTCATGTCTGGATGTTTTGGCATACAGAGGTCTTTAGTGCCTCTCAGAGGGGAGGGGAGGAGGTTAAAACATTTATGACCAGGGTGTGATGGGTCTGCAGAGATGTTACCTGCCCGTTTCCTGACTCTGGACAGGTACAGTCCTGGATGGAGGGTAGGCTGACACCAATAATTTTCTCTGCAGACCTCATCGTCCATTGCAGTCTGTTATTTTCCTTTTTGGTGACTGATCCGAACCAAACAGTGATGGAACAGCAGAGAAGAGACTGAATGATGGCAGAGTAGAATTGTGTCAGCAGCTCCTTAGGCAGGTTGAGCTTCCTGTGCTGGCGCAGGAAGTACAACTTCTGCTTGGCCTTTTTGATGATGGTGACTGTGTTGGTCTCCCACTTCAGGTCCCGGGAGATTGTGAATCCCAGATTTCTGAAAATTTCAATAGCAGTCACAGTGTTGTTGGTGATGGGCGGCAGAGTGGGGGGCTTCTCCAGAAGTCCACTGTCATCTCCACAGTTTTGAGCATGTTCAGCTCCAGATTGTTCTGACCACATCAGTAGACCAGCCGTTCAACCTACCGTCTATAAGCAGACTCGTCACCACCTTGGATGAGGCTGATGACCGTTGTGTCATCTGCAAACTTCAGGAGTATCACAGACAGGTCTCTTGAGGTGTAGTTGTTGGTGTAAAGGGAGAAGAGCAGTGGGGAGAGCACACACCCCTGGGGGGCACCAGTGCTGATAGTCCGGGTGCTGGATGTGATGCTCCCCTGCCTCACCTGCTGCTTCCTGTCAGTCAGGAAGTTTGTAATCCACTGACAGGTGGAGGAGGGCCCAGTAAGCTGGGTGAGCTGGGTGTGGAGGATGTCTGGAACGATGGTGTTGAACCATGGAGGTGATTAGTGATGGAGTGCAGCTGAGGAGGAAAGCACATGTGAAGTGAATTAATCTAAATTGCAAGACAAAATAAACTAAGGAAACTATGGCAAAAATAGGGACGTGACCAAAAACTAAAACCCACAAAATCTAGCGACGTGACACTCAGCTCTGACAAGTTTCCCTATTTGGTCAGTCTGTGACTTTTGGTGGAATGCTCTCTCTTGGAAGATTCCTTGTGATGTCATATCATTTTCATTTTTTAATGATATATGTCATGGTGTTCCATGGCACTTTTCAAAGTCTTGGATCTTTTTTATGATCCAGCCCTGATTTATACTTTTCAACAACTTCATCGCTTACCTGTTTGTAGAGCTCCTTGGTCTTCATGGTGTTGCTTGCTTGGTGATGCCTCCAGATTAATACTTTTTTAGAACATGTGTATATGTACTGAAATCATGTGACACTGTTATTGTAAAAAGGTGGACCCAATTTGACCAATATTGTAATCACTTAAAGTAATTGGTAGTACTTTGAACTCCACTGGCTACCCTTAGCCGCCCGCATCAAATTCAAGTCAGGTTAGCCTACAAAGTGCTTAATGGAACGGCTTCCATCTACTTGAATGCTCTTGCAAAGGCTTATGTCACAACTCTGTCCCTCCGATCGTCCCAGGATTGTCGTCTAGCAGTGCCTACACCACGCCTAAGACAATCCAAACTCTTTTCATATGCGATTACCGCTTCTTGTGCTTGTTTTTGTTTGGTTGTGTGTTTGTTTTTTCTCTGCTTGTCTGCTTTCAGGTGCTCCTGGTGGCGCTAAGGCTGTATTCCCCTCAGAGGCCATGGATTGTTGTCTGTTTTGTTTTTTTACAGGTGTAGCAGCTGGTTGTCTGGTTTTTGTTTCTATTTTTGTTCTGTTTCCTCTTCTTTCCTCTTCTTCTTTCCTTCTCCCCCGGTCCGGTTCAGTTCTATTACATGTCATATATTGTCAACAGAAATAAATAAATGGGCATCAAGGGGAGCTTTACATTTATAAAACTTCCCTTGGCAAAGCAAATCTGTTTGGCATCAAAGGTATTCAGACTACAATTCTGCTGTCATAATGCTGAACAGGACAAGGGGAAAAAAAAACCAAAAAAAAAACCAAACTCTTTTCATGTGTCGTCCCACGATGGTGGAATGACCTACCGAGCGCTACCAGAACAGGGGCGTCCCTGTATATCTTCAAAAAACTCTTGAAAACCCAGCTCCTATCCTAGCACTTACCTTGTACTTACCTACCCCCTCTATCTTTGCACTTTATCTTTCTGCACTTCCTTCTATGCCTGCACCCTATCTCTACTCTGTCACCTCTGACAGAGTCAGACTAGTGGGTTCCTTCTATGTAGTTTATTGTTAGCTTTTTATATAGCTTGTTATATCTTCATTTGTAAGTCGCTTTGGATAAAAGTGTCTGCTACATACATAAAGAAAACATAACATAAAAATACTATAGCTTGTTTAAAGGCTCCATAGCTAAGGGTGTGAATATCACCATACACCACCTTTATTAGGTGTTAATTCAATTCAATTTCTTTATTATTAGATTTGTTGTTTTCATTTTTAAATCCCTTTTTGTAACTAAAAAAAGATAAAAGTTCTATATTTTGCAATCTATCTAACATACATGTTTTCTGCAAAACTGTCTTCTTCTGAAAAAAACCCACACATTGTAAATAACAAAGACCTATAATGACATTAAAAGAATATTCAACCCTTTTAGTCATCAGAACAGCAGCATGAGAAATGTCAAAATTGCATCCATTAATGTGATGGCTGCCTATTTCAAATGATGTATTTGTCAGGATTGATGGTGGGGAGAGGAGAATGACCCCAATGCAGACATGGATAAAGCAGGCTATAAAGAAAAACTAAACTTGGTTTATACAGGAAAAAGTAATAAAAAGTGAGGCTAAACCAGAACACTGTAAAACCAGACTTGTGAAAATCAAAACCTAAGAAATAACAAAACCTGACTGTGACTAAGTGCATGAACTAGGAGTGAAGAGAGAAACATGAGGTGACAATAGCAAAGATAATAGAGCTTCTAGACTGTGTGAACTGATGAGTGAATGATTGCACCTGAGACGGATAGAATACAGTTGTGGCAGTGGATACTAACCAGAACATAACGACTGAGCAAACTATGAGTGAGAATCTGAACCAAGAATAAAGTCCAAAAATTCATAACATTATTTTATTTCTAAGCATTTTTTTTCAACCATTACCAACAACTCCTTGTTGGAATATATGTCCCTAGCTAAGTATTGTTATCGCCTACAACAATTTCTCTCCTGCCCCTCACAAGGGCGGAAGTTCAGAGGAGACCTCTGTTACTCGTATTTTAGAGAATGAATAAATGAGCTATTTGGTCGTTCTGATTTAAGTACTTAAGGTTTTTCATAAAGGTTTACAGAGTTTATTGTACGGAGGAGGTGATTGTAGACTGACAGGAGAATCTAGGTAAGGCGGTACTCTGAGGTACAGGAAACCTGCTCAACCCTCACCTAAGACTCAGAAAGACTCAGAAACCAAAGCAACAACAACCAAGCGTGATTGTAACAATTCTGGTCAAGAGGCCAAATATCATTACTACGACTTCAGTGTTCCTCACATGATGCTCGCTGGAACAAAAGGTATTTCCTATATGTAATCCCTGAAAAAAGAAAGGGCTGTGGAATGGCTTTGATTTGTCAATCAAATATAATTTGGAATGTTATGAGGAACACAATAATTGTATCATAATATTGCAATAATAAGTGCAAGAAGCACTCTTGCAATAAAGCAAACAGCTACTAAAACAGAAACAGAAAGATATTCTCAACAAATCTGATTGGATAAAAAGCAAATGCTCATGTTGGCAAACACATATATATTGTTGAAGTATTGATTTTATTTGGAAAATGAAGATGACAACAGGAGGTGGACATGTTAGTCGTTTTCTTTCTATCGTCCAGCCAATCAGAGTGAATTCCCTCCCTTACAGAACTGAAAATGTTGCTGGAGTCCCACAATACCAACAGTGCATTACACACTAAGAACACATGACAAGCAGGCTTTCACCAATGCTGCAGACATATCAGATGGCCAATTGTCAGATTTAGGGAACCTTACTCCTAAATTCCTTCATTAATCAGAAGCAAAGGTTGCACTTATTCTTTCTGTCTGACAGATTTGTTGATCAAGGTTTGCTTGTTGCTCAGAGTTGTTAAAATAAGTGTCATTCAAATTGATTTATTTATGATATTAAAATGGACTAGGTGCTACCCACAGTAACCATATCAGTCCGTAACTGAAATCTTAATGCTCATAAAACTCGCTTAAAGCAGTAATGAGACAAAAAGAGGGCAAAAAGAAATGGAAGCTATAGACTGACTTCACAGTCAATGCAAAATAAAAGAAATACAGAGATGCTTTTTCCTAACAGGTGTCATGAAGAAAGATGAGCACATCTTCACCTTGCATACACATGGATGAGCAGAAAGCCCTCTCTTTGAAATCCACTTATTTCAAACAACCTTTTTACACCCTGGACTCACTGCTAAATAGGAATCAATGCTTAGTTAAGACTGAAGCCTTGCCAATAAGTTTAGGAATAAAGCACAAGGTAAACAATTGCTGCTCGAGTCCCCAACAAACACTGTGAAGTCTAATCCCTCTGCTCCAAGGCTCTCTCCACTCTCGCCTAATTCTCTCTTTGCATTTTCTTTTCAACAAATCAGACCGAAGAACAAATTAAATATATTTAGTCAGTAGGGTAGAGTGCAAAACAATGACTAATCAAAGAGAGGAACTGCTGACTTGAAACTCAATTTCAAACATATTACAGATATTATATGCATTTATTTTGGCTATTTCCAATGGCAATATGATATGACTGATGATTGCATAAACTAAAAGCTTTTTATTGCTTGGTTCTAGCAAATTATAAGCCCCCAGAGTTGACAGTGAAGATATTGTATTGTGTTATGATTAGTAAAATTAGGATTCAACATTACTGTATTCTTCTTGTGACCCCCACCCCCCACCCCCGACAAAACTAGGCACACACACAAAAATATTCTATTTTGTACTAATATACTATTGGAATAAAGTCGCTGAAAGCTGTGGCTTAAGCTCTGTATACAATGTCCCTGAGAAAAGATGACAAACAATAAAAAACATATTTGGTTGTGGCTCCAGAACAAGTGGCTTTGCATCCGCCTGTGACTGGTTCAAAGGTGACTGTTGTAAAACACACACTCGTACATGTCCATAATGTGAGCACACAGCACCTGAACCTTGGCTAGCCAATCCATGACCGTCTTGACTGTTGTGAATTGGTGAATGCATTTGTATTTCAACACTGTAAATGCAAACATGGTATTTAATTAAAAATAGTAAATTGACTTAAATCAGTTTTATCAAATTGCTATTAACACACGCTTTTAATAAGTTACTCGTAATTTGTGGTTGTAAAATCTCACCAGCTCACTCTGCTTGAGCTGGATTCATTTAGAAAAAGTACGTTTTTGATAATTGTGCTTTTTTTCTGTTGGAACGTAGCTAAGTACATTTAGTCAATACTGCTCTTAAGTACAAAGTACTTTAAGTACTTGAGTGTTTTTTTTTTTTCATATTGCTTTCTACTTTTACTCCACTATATTTCAGAAGGAAACATATGTTTTACATCACTGCATATGTAATAATATAGGTGATATATAATAATAATCACAAGAGCCATTTTACTCTATTGAGTATGCTACTTTTTACTTTTAATATTTAAAGTTAATTTCTTTTTGTTGTCATATGTTTTTACTTAATTGAAATTTTCACTGCACGACATGTACTTGTATTGTAACAGAGTAGTTTTACGGAGTGGTATTAGTACTTTTGCTTTGTGGTTTTGGTTTTGAAAACCACTTTTTTTTTTTCGACTTATCGGCACGAGCAAATCCGTCCTCTCTGCACTTGACGCTACATACCCGCAACGGACGACATGTAGCTGAACCATATGGAGCAGGCCCGCTACACCTAATCGCTGAAACGGCACACGTGTTTATCAGCATTCTTGTGCTTGGCACACTCATTTGGTGAGTAATATTTTATCCTTGTATAGACAGTTTTCTTTTATAAGTTAGCGCCATGTTTTTCGTGCTTGCGAGTAACCTATTGATGTGTGGAGTAATGTCGGCTAACGCAAGCTGAACTATATTATACATAACATCGGTTGTAACGTTAGATGAAGCTTGGTCAGTGTTTTATTATTTTTTCTATATTTCCAATATATTTTCTATAGGCCAATGATTTATCGAGTACTGACTCACAATGAGAGACTGATGTATCATTTTAGTTTAAGCTAGGCTGCTAAGTTTGGTACAATGCTAACGTAGCTAAATTTAGCCACCAACAATAACAGTCATACTCATTGGCCTAAGTTATTCTTTAAGATCATGTTGTCTAGAATATGTACATTATAATACTGTTTTTGTGGGTAATAGGCCTATGATACAGTTTTTACTTGTACAACTACTTACTTAAGCATTACCGCTTAAAACATGGGTGCCACACCTGAATATCATCACTACTGTGCCTTCATAAGGAGTGCCTGTGCACATTTAAATCTTTCAATGCACTCAAAGTCCACTTATCAACATGGCACACTCAAAAGGACCTAGGGAACGTGGGTGAAACTGTTTTCCATTGTCAGCTGTGTGACTTTGTGGAGCCTGGCACTGAAGCAGACTTTTTTACCCATTTACAAAGACATTTGAAGCTGAAGCAAAAGGTTTCTTGTCCATATCAAGCCTGTAACTTTCAGAGCAATGTTTATTCAACCTTTAATGCACATAAAAGCAAAGAACATCAAGACCACAATAAGATGGCATTCAAACCTGAAATTGTGTCACATAATGTACTTGAGGAACCTCCACCTAATATAAATATTCAAACCAAGCATAGTGCCCCTGAAACTGATGAGGTTGAAGCTGAAGTTACTGAGCTCAATGAAGATGTGGAGGACTTGGAGAGTCAGTTGGAACATAATGTAGCTACTCTTTTTCTGAAAATGTCATCGATTCTTAACATCTCTGAAAATGCCCTGCAAGAAATTATAGAGCAGATCAACCAAATTTATGTGCTTTCACAGCCATTGTTACATACATCGGCTGGAAAAATACTAAATCAACATTGTGGAGATGTAGAGGACTCTTTAGTGAGTGAGATAGCTAAAGTATTTACCGAGAGTAATATATTCCTGAAATTCACTTTTACTGGGGGGTCATTGTCAACCACTAGCAAGTGAACATCATACATTTCAAAAGAATTCTCAGTGGTAACGCCTGTTGAGTTTGTCTTAAAAAATGACAGGCAGACAGTTGTGTATATACCCATACTTAAAATGCTGCAGACATTACTAAACAATGGAGAAATTTTATATAAAGCCATGTCACCTGAGACAAATTTGTCACAAGGATATAGATCTCACAGGGATGGTTCCAGGTTTAAAGACAATTCTCTCTTGACAGAGGAAGACTTCAGGATTGCTCTTTTTCTTGTACATATATGATTTTGAGGTGGCTAACCCCTTGGGAGCCTCCAGAAAGAAACACAAGCTATGTGCCATCTACTGGGTACTTGGAAATTTCCACCCTAAATATCGCTCTGCTCTTCATTCCATTCAGCTTCAGCTTCAGCTTCCATTCATCCAATAAAATAATGCCAGTCAAAAAGAAATTTAAGGTATGTGGCTAGAAATCCAAACATACTTGTTGGAATGTTAACACCTCTGCCATCTCTCCATCCCTACCCACCCCTCTCTCTACTTTTGAAGGTGTTTGTCAAGTTTAATAGAATTGCCAGTAAGAATCTTGAGGGAGACTTCTTTGAGGCTCTGGACCTATACACCCCGCGGTTCATCGAAATTTTCAAAACAAAAAAGGGAACTGTTGGCCGGAGACTCAGTGAGCTGATGCAGCACATGAGCTGGAGAGTAAGTAGGTTCATTTTGCTTTTGATCTGTATTATAGTGAGACTACAGTCAAGCTCAACAGGGTCTTCTTTCCCCGCTGATTTTGCCAAGCCGGATCCCTTGGCTGTGGTTTCGCTAGATAGGAGGTAGGGACAGTGGGAATCTCGTTCATCCATTCATGCGCATCACTAATTAGATGACGAGGCATTTGGCTACCTTAAGAGAGTCATAGTTAATCCCGCCGTTTACCCGCGCTTCATTGAATTTGACATTCAGAGCACTGGGCAGAAATCACATCGCGTCAACACCCGCCATGGGCCTTCGCGATGCTTTGTTTTAATTAAACAGTCGGATTCCCCTGGTCCGCACCTGTTCTAAGTCAGCTGCTAGGCGCCAGCCTAGGCAACCCGCCGGGGGGCCCGCGTGAAAAAGTCGCCGTCGCCGACCAGCGACTGCTGAACCTGAGTCCCTCCACCAGCCCGCCTTCCACGCGGTGTCGGACAACGCCCCGCGACGCACGAGGCGCCGCAGACGAGAGCCCCACAAGGCGGGCCGAACGCCGCGCTTCCAGTGGTAGAGAGAGGAGGGCGACAGGGGGGCGACTGCTCCCCCAGCAAAGTACCACATCTTCTTCCCCCACTTGGTGGAGAGTAGACAAATCATGTCACCAAGTGGCAAGATGTATTTTTTTTTTGTTTAGCAAAAGAAGAAATAATATGCTGGACATGTTTAGACACAGACTCTGGGTTTTTGTACTTGAGTAGATTAAAAGGAAATCAAAATCATTGCTGCGGTGCTAATTGTAATCTCTTGGGGTATCATGTTGACACAAAAGTAGCAAAGACAATAACAAATCAAGATAGCTGTAAATGTCTAATTATCACTGATTCAGCAACATAGGGGAGAACTGTAAGTTCTTATTATCCAGACAAAGACAAGACACATTTTTTAAAAGACCTAAACAGAATGATTACAATCTAATGATTTCCTGTCACTGGTGGAATTGTGATTAACAGAATGAAAACAATCCAGCGTTTTTATTGGGTTATTACTATGTTGAACAGAGTGTTCTGAAAGTAGGGAGATGCTTATGATGTTTATATTCCACCTAAATTCTTACAAAGCTTTTAATTGCTTTGTAAGAATTTAGAGCAATTTAAAAGCATGATTATATAGAAATTTCACTTCACCTGCGTGAATAATTATTAATAATTATTCTGTCTTGCATAGCCTTTCAAAAAAATAGTTTTTTCAGACCCTATACATACAATAAACCTGTGTGCTTACAATATATATCGCTCAAAAACAAAATTTGTATTTACCATGATCTAAGCAGAATATTGTCAAAAACAGTAAAACAATGTATTAGTGTTTGTTTTGTAGCCATTTTGTGTATTAGCCAGTAAGACAGGTTATGTTTGGGTGAATGCACATTTTCAAGCACATTTTTCCCTCGAAAGGGAGAAAAGCAGTATAACTGAAAGAAATAATTAACCACGGCCTCTGAATCCAGAGACCAAAAATAGAATTCCTCCAATATATTTCTCCACCTGGTTGAAAAAAGAATTTAATTAAAAATAAAAGTGTAGTAAAGTTTAACTATTGTTTCTCTGCCAACCTAAAAACTTTCAATTTTATTTAAGTGTCTCCTCAGGGTCAAAGTCATAAATCCTCAACATTCTTTCTTTTGAACCACTTTACCATTTCTCATGAAAGGCTGGTATGCTTGATTCGCCACATCATTTTTTTTCCACTAGTGATATAAATCAGAAGTTTGTCTGATCTTTCGGCACTTTCTTTATCTGTAGTCTATGATTAATCTACTTATATCTAAATCACAATATTACAATTACTTAACCTGTCCTGTTTGGAGGTTGTTATTCAAAATATGTATTGTTTTTTTCAAAATGATTAAATGTTGCTAAAACTGTCAATATTTTGTAACACACTGCAGCCTTTGTTGCCGCGTCTTGTCTTTTACAGTAAGATTGGACCAATCTGGACAGAGAGGTCAGTCATTTACTTTTCCTACTGCTACTCTTGTTTTCTTATTTTTGGTGGTGTCCGATGAAGTGGTCAGCAGTTGACAGGCGCTGCCATGGCTGACAGGCTAAACACAGTGTGGTTGAGTGGGAAAAGAAGTGTGTTTGTGTTTCACTCTGTTAGAGGGGCTGTCGGCAATGTGCTGCAGAGCATAACAGGAACAAAGCAATGGGGACTCGGATTCAGTGACATCTCTCTCCCCAGCTATCTTACTTGCTTCACTTCAGCCACCTCCTCCAAAATTTTGCTTTACCCTCTCTCATCCCTGCAAGACAACGCCAGGGGGAAATTAAAAATAATTCACAACCCCAGACCAAAAAGGTTGGGATGTTGTGTATAAAATCAATTTTTAAAAAATGCATTGATTTGCAGATATAATAAACTAATATTTTGTCACAATAGAATATAGAAAACATAATTGGAAGCATTTTACTATTTCATGACAAATATTAGTTTAACTTGAATTTAAAGGCAGCACTGTTATGGCAACATCATGAACTTTAGTAAGAAAACTCTGACACCATAAGTACTTTGTTGCTATCCCACACTTGATGTGGTATACATCTTACTGCTTTCTCCTCAAATGGTAAATAATAAGTGGACTGTGCAGATATATGACTATTCTAGTCTAGCTGACCACTTAAAGTGCTTTTACATTACAGGCCGCATTCAACCATTCACATACTCACAAAGCATGTCTTAGTCAATACATTGTTACAGGCCACACATGGCTTTTTTCTCTATCACAAACTCTCAATGTGAGGTAATGTGGGGTTCAGTGTCTTTTCCAAAGACATCTCGACATGTGGTCCAGTGAAGCAGTGAATCGAATTGCCAACCCTCTGATTGGCAGACGACTGCTCTTTCACCTGAACTACAACTGCCCAAAGTCTGATTAAAGAAATCAAGATCATACATGTAAATCTGACCAATGTCGGAATGATTTATATTTTCACTTTTTACACATACTGATGAAGCCATTGATGTTATGTGTCTAATTTCATATAAGGGCTTGTTTGCGCACATTAGTATAACCCCGAGATAACGTTATGTTTCACTTTAACTGGGGATAGTCTTTGCTTTCTTTTGTTGTCAACATATGGTGAAGAATCTGGTTTTTTTTCCTGTTAATTTTGTTGAAGCATTGTGGGGGGGGAGACTGCTTTAGTGCTGCACCAAACAATGATATGGAAAATCAAGAACAGCCTGGCTTTTAAAATAGTGCAGTGATAACTCATTGGATGTTATTGGGTATTACACAAAGTAATACAGCCAGCCCTTCTTTTTTGACCTATACCTAATCATTTGACTTATCATTTAAACTGTGTAAAATGACATGCATAAATCATATATGCATAAAACTGAAACACAAAATGGGCCAGAAAATTCCATGCCATTTCTGTGCAACATGTTGGAAGGAAATAACATGATCCATTGGATTTCTTTCAAAAGTTGAACAAATACCAAAATTCTACGGTGCATATGTAGATGGATTTTCATAGTTCTTACAACTTTTGGAGGCAGTTCCTCCATTTTTTTCATGTCATATCACAGGAACTTTATAGAACTGTTTATGGTGTCTTTTTAGATCCTACTTTTGAGCTTTCCAAATACAAGGAGAATATGGGCTTAAATTTGTCTCTCAATTAATCTCAGACTTCTCTGTTGGCCCCTTCCTCTGTGTTTTGATTTGGATTTTACAGACTGATAATACCAACTATTGTTTATATTGGTGACATTTACACTTACATCATCTAAACAAATTACCTTACAGATATGTTGCAGTTAGTTTTCCTATGGGCTTAAATTTGTCTAAAAAATTACTGCAAATGCATAGAGGGTGATCTACAAATATGCCTTGAGTTGCACTTGTGTTTTGCAATCCACAAAAACTTGTTTTTTTAGAAATATATGTGTATTTGTATAATTTTCCATTTGTGAAACTGAAAATTCTGTTTGTGAGTCATGACTCAGCATTTGTGGATCATCAATCACAATTTCGTATTTTTGAGACATTCTTTCCGCAAATCCACAAAGAATGTGAGTCACAAAGCACCATCCAGTAGATGGCACTGTTGTTCACTGCTGTATCTATGGTTCGACTTAAGAATGACAAAGAAAGAAGATCACTGATTAGCAATAACGACGTGGATGCGTCAGATAGGCATGCTCAGAATGTTCTTCTCCATTATTTTGATGTGTTGTTATTGAAGACTGCACCCCCCCCTAACTGGCCCGACAACATTATTTTAGCATATGTGGCGTTTTCATCTGGACAGATAAATTTTTTCAAATGGTGGAAAAAATTTCTGTTTAAATAAATTATCTGGATTAGTGTACTTGAGGTCTAAGGCAACCCAAGGAACAGAATAAGGAAATAACAAAAATACAAAGCACAAAAGCAGAAAAAGAAGGTAAACTTAAAACTTAACACAGAACCCTGGGACCATAAATCAGAAAAGGTAAACTAATAACTTAACATTCCGACTTGCTGCCCAGATGTTCAGTTCCTGTCCAGTAATTGAAATCTAGAAAACATAGGCAGCCTATATGTAAAAGACAAAGTCTGCAGCCAGGCTAACAGCACTGAGAAGACTGTTCTTGGGATAATAGGAGCCATCTTTGAGTAATTCATCCTGTGGGTATCATTTTTTTTTCTGGTTCTGACTTTTCAATCAAAGTAAAAAATAAACAAAGTAAAAATAATGATAATAATAATAATAGAAGACTAGAAGACTTGTACTGAAATTTTTTGGTAGTGAAGCATTGACATTATGTGTCACTCTAGATGAAGACCACAAAGCCAAATATAAACTATACTCCAAAACTACAGAATGAATGCAATCTGTGTACTATAAAAGGCATAATCAAAACAGTGGCACAAAACTTATACTAAAAGCTCCAAAACAAAGGGGAAAAAAATAAAAAACACAAAAATGCTACAAAGATACAACTGATAAAAGGATCAAGGTTTACAAAAGAAAAATGACAATGACAAACTACTGAAGTGAGAAACAAACTAATACTCTCTAAGGAAAACAACATGCACAAAATACATGCACACGAAAACTACAAGAAAACACACAACTACATGATTTACATATTTTCTGCATTAAAAGTAATGTGTCTTATCCAGAAAATCATTTGCTATTGCTGATAATAGCATGTTTACCTTCAGTGCTCTGAGGACTACAGCTTATTCAGAACTGATCCAGAATATCATTACATTCCAGCACATTGTAACTACAATAGCCTGAAGGTATGGCATGATCCTGTATCCTACAGGCTGTGCAGGACCACAGTTTGTGATTTTTTTTATTAGGCTACAGACATCAGCACCACACTGTGGGACCAAACATGAGCTGCCAGCTGTCTTGCAAATGGTAAAATTGATCTTGATTTATTTTTGACTATGAGTTGTTGCTGTCAATTTTAGAGCCTCTAGAAGAGACGCTACAGTTGTTTGAGTGTTTCTTTAAAGAAAAAGCAAACTTAAATTGTATTTTTTATAGCCGTGGATGCAGCACTCTTGTTGAAAATTAGCATGTGCACTTGGGCACAGTCACATTGATACTGTGAGAGATGATAAATATCTGCAGCCACAGCAGAATCATATTCATGTTAATGCATTTGGCAGACACTTTGATCCAAAGCAACTTACACTCATATCTCAGGTAGGTAGATAGCGTAGGGGGGTCTACTGGGGGTGGGGGGTTGGGGGATGTCAGGATTTGAACCCTGGTCACCACATGAAAGGCAGTAATCTTACCACTACACTATCCAGTCCCTTGAACATTCTATAACAGGAGTTTTCGAGGATGAAATCAACTCACACTCCCTTTCCTATGATTTGACACCTATCATCAGTGAGAACGTGATATTTGTACTTTGGAATGGATATAAAGGAGCAAAACTCATTTCTGCACTTTCCAGTAAATCTATTCAGTAGTTACAGTCAGTCAAGCCACATTATTCAAGCAATGCACACAGCAAATGAAAAACAAGTCTGTATAGAACAACAAACTTCCCTAGTGACCAAACAATTACTCATCCATAAAAAAACAACACCAAGCTGAGGATGGAGGTCAGCATCACCAAATAATAAACAAGACCAACTCTGCAAAAAACAGGTCAAATAGAAGATGACACAAAATAATATGTACAGTAAAAAGTAGTGATGTCACGTGGTCAAAAAAAAACTATTACTATTCTAATAATGCTTCAAGAAACTGTTTGGATAACATACTTATCAATTAAAACAGAACATAAATTAAGCATGTAACTTGATGTTTGACAGTTGTTCTATGAATAAGACCATCTTGTTATGTTCTCTTCCTCTACAGGGGGTCAAGGGCACCATCTGAAGAAACATCAACTGTCTATTAATTTTAACCGTTTTCAACATAGGCTCGTTTTAGGAGGAACACCTTATACTGCGCTGAATAAAGCATTTAACCTCATTAACTCACATTACCACGGAAAAGCTGATGAAAGAGTCATGTCTAGGTATGATTCTCACTCTTACTTGTACTTACTGGTAGGCTTGAGTTTCACAATGACTCAGAAAACAGCACAGATACAGTATGGCAAGTTGAACTTTGTGTTGACAAAAATTAGATTGGCAACAGATGAATGTTAACAACCAACAGATAGAAAATATGAAAATTTGTAAATAAAATGAACCCAATAATTTATCCTTTAGATTGTTTTAGTTTCAAGGGTACTGTTTCATTTAGTTTATTTTTGCAAGCTTGTATGTAAGGTTCATTTGTGCGCTTTAAATGTTGGAGCTCAGGAGAGAAAAACTGGCAATACCTCTCTGTGTAAGAAAATCAGTTTCTTACTATATACATGGAAACGACTTCAGGCACTTGTCCATACATGCAACAGAGCATCAATGATCCCTGGAAACTGAAGGCATCTTGTAATGGAAATGGAATTTCATGGAAATAAAAATAGAAATTCACAAACATTCAAGTGGGATTTAATATCAAATAATCATCACAGAACAATAACTCCAGTAGTTGAGAGGAAATAACTGAAATATCAGTATATAAATCAGGTCATGACATAATGAACAGCTCCTAATGATTTCATGAAGTCAGGGGATGGAACTAGACATTTCTTCAAACAGGGACAGGAAAATTCTTACCAGATTGTGAAAACTCAGTGATAGCGTTCACTACAGGTACAGTCACTACAAGTGCAATCACTACAGGTATTTCCCCACCCTTATCACACACACAGTCAGACACCCACGCTACTGTTTCAGACTAAGTAATAAAGTGGCCCCCCATTTTGCTCATCACACCAGTGATGAATAGTCAGAATAAAGAATCCATTCAGAATAAAGTTTACTTGCAAGTAAAGGATTCTCATCAGGCTTGACCATGAAAGTGTGCGTGTGTGTAAGTGCTACTTTCACCATGTTGGTATCTAAATTAAATTGTCTTTATCTCCTTCAGAAAAAAAAAAGAAGAGGGAGGACAGGAGGGGCTGGAGAGTTGGGGTGAAAATTAATTTGTTAGATCAAAAAAAATATTTAATTTTGCTGCACATCAAACAAACTTTGTCCTCAGACAGGGTGTACTGAGGCGGGTACGCCTTTCTCCTTCTTTTTCCTCTTCTCTTTCTTCATCTGGTTCCCCTTCTTTTCTTTAATTAAAAAAACATCCTATTATTACAGCAGATGAAACGGAAACATCTATTCAAACAGTGTAGTCGTACCGGACTACCACTAATCTTTTGGTAATTATTTTTTAATTGAATCTTTTGAACACAAAAGCCCTGAGCAGATGCTTGCTTTACTGCAGTCCCACATCACACGTCATGCCATGTATATGAAATGATTCCTGCCTTGCCACGAGCAAACAGCAGGACAACATGGAAAGGAAAGAGAGGGAAGTTTACAAAGAGAGAAATAAAGAAACTAGCCATGGGACTGCATTAAAGGCGGAAAGAGGATTGGACTGGTGGGTCTGCAGAGATGGAAAGTTTTGTATAGATGAACAGCTCAGCAGCTCTTAATATGTCTAAACATGAAGCATGTCTCTACATTCACACAAACACACATTCCCATTTGACTCATTTCTGCTGATGCACACACTTGTATGTAAACTGGGAGGACAAGAAGCTTGAATCAAAACTGTGCCTTCTTACTGCTGCCACTTCTCAAAATCCAGTTATGGCCTCTGTCTGGACGCCTCCAAACTTCTTTGGCATCTGCAGCGGGCTGATTCCAAGAACATAATGATTGGTCTTAGAGGGATGAGGGGGGTGGGGGGTAAGGGGGTGGGGGATGTCAGAGCCTTTACTTTAAAAAGAAAAAAAACTCAAAGATTAACCTAGTCTTAACTTTCTACCATTTTACATCTCAGAAAGGACCTGAAAAATACCTTATTACCACAGAGCTCCCAATTTCACTGACATTTGATATGCTTCTGCGTCTGAGCGAGAGATTCTGGATGATGTGTGTAAAGTTCTCCCCTGGAGAAGCCTCAGAAGTGTTTAAGAGACATGTAGTGGGAACTGTAAAGAGGGACTTAAGGAGCAGGCAAATAGGAGCTCCTCGGAGAAAGAGACATCTTTAGCTTGGTTTTATGCAACTATATATTGGCTCTTAATCATGTTGAGAATTCGTCAGAGCTTGCCAAAAGCAAGTTAAATCACATTACTCATACATTGTACGTGTGTGTGAGTGGGAAGGCGTTTTCTTCTTGCTTTTAAGGGTACATGAGTGTGTCTGCATGAGGTTAAATGTTGGACTTATGAAGGTATAAGCCCTTTGCTTAAATTTGTTTCAGACTTTTTGGATCAAAACTTTTTGAACCTGTAGTCATCAGGGATCTCTGTGTAAGACATCCAAAATTATAAGAGTCATATGTTTACACAACTATACATATACACACACACACATATATATATATATATATACATATATATATATATATATATATGCATTTAAGAGCATTTTATTAAGATAAATTAGTTGGAAATATAAACAGAATTTATGCTTCAGTGTCAGATCAATGCAGGCCACAGCTATGTGTTGTGAAGCATACTTCACCAAAGCTGAAATGAAATGGTGCTACACTAATATAAAAAAATATCACTTAGTCTGGAGATAATTCAATAATATACAAGAAAGCCTTTCATGAAGGTAGAACTGCTTATTATTTATCATTAATAGAAAAGAAAAAGAACAATCCCAATATACCTTGGCTGGCTAAAAGTCTGAGCTCTGTTGAACATCTCCATGGTGACCTTATGACCTTCTTCACCAATAAAATTGTTTCTGTTCGAGAGAAAATGCAAACATCTTTCCCACCATTGTCACTATTGTATCATCAATTACAGAAGCTTTAGAAACATCTGTAGAACTTGATTAGATTAGGGTTATCAATTGATTAAAACATTTAACTATGATAAATCACATGATGGTTTTGAAAATGAACGTACCATTCGACATACTCCTTTCTTTATCCATTTTAGCTTGCCATCCATAAGATTGGACTACATCCCTTATTGATTTTTTTAACCATGGGGTGAATATATGTATATATATATATATATATATATATTTGAGAAGAGAAGATTCAAAGTGATTCTTCATAACCTTAGCCAGGTTTTTCATGTTCCACGTAAACTTCATAGCCAGAATATATAAGTGAAAAATAAGGGAAAACATCAAAAGTGCAAACTTTTTTATGAGCATGTATGTCAGCATATATTTTTCTATTTGTATTTAAGTTTGGCAAATATGTTTCAAATCTTGTTAAAATAAAATTGTTTTTGGTTGAACTCTGTTTCTTGGTTATATTCAGTATGAACAAAAATGGCTAATGATAACATGAAGTGAAAAAAGAGAAAGATACTATAAGTGACAATAAAAAGAGGAGGATGCTCCTGGCTTACAGGATTGGGGGCACAGATTTGGCGCTACAGAGGGGGCCAATGCAGAGAATGATCAACAATGTCATAAACAACCTTGGGAGAAGTCACCTATCCTTGCACAAGATGACAGCTTGTCTGGGAAATAAATGGGTTGTCACTGTTTTCTTTGTGCCATTGGCTGAGGGCACTGAAGCTGGCAGAGCTTTACTGAAATAAAAACAGAAAAAATGAAAGTTTTTTTATTTTTCTAATATCTTGGCATAACATTACTGCTGCAACAAACACACACACGCACAGGTTCAAAACCGGTTTTGAAAACATGCATCCACTTGAGTAAAATTGACTCGCCAAAGCAAGGAGTCAAGCCAGGGATGTGGGAATGAATAAACAGTCACTCTTCTCTCAGTCATTCTGTATGTCTTTCCCTTACTATAAATCTTCCTTTGGACTCTAGGTGTGTTGCATGGATTTCATCCCTGCAGCATTTTCTTCTTCATCAGCAAAATATTTACGCACAATTCAACAGGCTCTGATACAGCCTCACACGCACCATTAGGGAAGCAATGTGTGTGTGTATATGTGTACACCAGGTTAATGAATCAGACCAACAGCTTTGAAATGTATAAACATTGTTTATCAAATTACAAATTCTTTCATTGCTTGAGTATTTTGCCAGAAAGATTTTTAACATTTTTGAAACATTGTGAACTTGATGCGGAAGCTGTCAATTTTTGTTTATCTAAAGTGTGTTATTGATTAAAACAAGGGCATAGTTCCTTATGGAGTTTAATCACTTCAGTAGTTTTTTTGTAGTGTTTTTGTGCTTATGGCAAAAAGCTTGTTTTGTGTATTAAGCACTGGGTTAAAACTTTAAGGCAAAAGGCCAGCCTGATCCATGTGTTTGGATCATGTGTTTGCTTTTGCAAGTTCTCTGTTCCAGCTAGTAGGTATTAAGTAGTTCTTGAGAAATACTGACAGAAAGCACTGAAATTCTCTGCTTCTCACCTCTTGAAATATTGCAACCATTTTAAAACAGTCAATTGTGTCACAGTTGGTTCAGATGATAGAACCCAAATGTAGACACAGACTTTAGGCAGGAGGTTGTAGGAGAGCTTAACTGATTTATTGTTAAATGTTACTGTAAGAAATGTTAACAAAAAGTGTAGCCAAGCCATAACACCTTAAACCAAAGATTGATAAAATAAGAACCAAAGAAACAACAAAAACTGAATGCAACTATGAACATGGACCAGAACTGACAAAGAAAACATGAGGTAGTAACAGCAAGGATGGCAATGAGTGAGAGGAAACAGGGAGCTTAAATACTGAGGGTGAGCCAATTAGTGGGTGACAGCAGCAGAGGATAGTAGACAGGTGACAGGTGTGGCAGTGGAGCTAATGACCAGAACGAGAGGGAGCTGAGGAAACAATGGTTGAAAAGGTGAAACAAGAAGAAAAAACTATAAACAGCTAGAGACTAGACTAATACAAACTGAAAAAAAAAAATACAACTCAGAACACATACAATATAATTACGAATATAATTAATGACGACCAAGGACAAAATTACAGATAAGACAACTTAATAAACAAAATACAGGAAAACCAAGACACGAAAAACAACATCAAAGTCCAGAAATCCATAGACCAGGAAAAAATGTAATAAAGATCAAGACAAAAAAATGAATACTCAATTTCACCTGATTGAAAAACTGGGCACATGAGTATTTTTCAAATCAGTGGTGAAGTGTTAATACATTTGGTAGAGTGCTATACACAAACCCAGATATTCAGCTTTTTGTATTCATATTTTTAATTGAGGAAAATACTGGGATAAATATTTGCAAATGTCATTCCATCCATCCATTTTCTATATCGTCAATCCGTCGGTGGGCTGGAGCCTATCCCAGTAGTCAGCGGGCGAAAGGCGGGGTACACCCTGGACAGGTCGCCAGTCAAATGTCATTCCCTCTAATGTTATTTAACAGCTCCAGTCAGGGCCGGCTCTGGGCATAGGCGAACCAGGCACTTTTTCTCAATGAGTTTTATGTTTATGTGTATCTCTGTTTTTTATTAAGTGAATTTTAGTGTGTATATAATCTGCTGGCTACAAAAAATTTCCTCTTAGGAACATAATAAAGCTCTTTACTGTTTGCAAATATGAAGCGGAACAAAGCAGCAACCAATCCAGCATTTGGAGATGTGATGCTGTGATGGACACTTATGAGCACTTTTTATATTGTTTGTATTGTTTGAAGCCATGTTGTTGTAATTCGTTCATCTGATAATTGATCATTTTGCTGAAATAAGATCTTCCTTTAAAAAATCCATTACACATGCAGAATGCACTTCTTTAACTATTATGGATTCTTGCATTCGAACAGTGAAGTAAAATCAAGCTTGATGGTCCCTCTTCCCTTGGAAACAATGCCATGATTTTCAACGATAATTATGAAATTTCATTCCTCAGTTCGCATTACAGTTTTTCACTTTGACTTGGTTCAGATCAAATGAGTTTGGCCCAGAAAGGGTGAGCTGTTTTTTTATTTTAATATCTCAATTATTAGAAAATCTTTCCAGTAGTGATTTAACTTCCACTTGTAGATGCAGCAACCAACTACACTCCCTAGCCAAAATAAATAAATAATAAAATGAAAATCCTGAATATATTCAAAGTTTTTCCATCTGTAGATTTTTATTTCCCTGATGGCACTGCCATTTTCCAAGATGACAAAGCTTGGATTCATCAGGCCCATTATACTGCAACAATACATAATCTTAAAAACGATGCCGCAGCATTTTTCCTTTTTAAAAATATTTTTTCTTGGTTCGTAAGTTTATATGTACTGACTCATTTCTAGGTCAGTGCAATGACTTTTAGATTTCTATTAATTCTCCCTTTCATGATAGAAATCCACAATTTTTTGCCCTTTTACATTCAGGAATATTTAACTTTAATGTTATAACTACTTTCTTGTGAATCATTCAAAGAGTGCAAGTCCCTCCCCATCTTTACTTCTTATAAACTCTCTTCAATTCTCTTTTTCCAGCACAGTCTCCTAAGAATCATGCTGCCATGTTCCATTTCTATAAACTACAATTAGGTATTACATGTGCATCCCTTACCCAAATGAAACTTGTGCCTCTGGAACCATATGAGATAGTTTGCAAGGAATGGAAATTGTTATATGGAGATAAAAGGGGATGGACGGTGCTGTTATAATGCAGCCTGCCATACCACAAATTACCTACAATTATGCAAAGACTTTTAACTTTTCAGAATTAGTTGTGGTTGGTTAGTGTTACTAATGAAAAATACAGGGTCATTCACTGATTCTTATTCCATACTCGTGCTATCCAATTCAGGGTTGCAAGGGGAGTTGTATACCAGCTGCCAACGAGCAAGAGGCAGGGTACATCTTGGAAAGGGTCGCCAGTCTGGGGCTAGTAAAAGGTTGATAATAATACATAAATGGTCATAGGTGATCCTTACATCATTTGAATTATGCCCTATACAGAACAAAAGGCAAACGGAAGCATCAGCTGACAATTTCTATTCAATTGAATTCAATTCAGTTTATTTATATAGCGCCAAATTACAACGAATGTCAGCTCAAGGCACTTCAGTGATACAGTCCTATTCAAGCCAATTAGAGGCCAATTCACTGTAATCATAATCCAATCAAATCCAATTAATTAAATTAAAAATTAGTCCAATTCATACATACAAAGTCAAATGAAAAACAATTTCCTAGCAAAGGAAACCAACAGATTGCACCAAAACTTATTTTCAGTCCAATCCTCCAGCCTAAGCATGTATTGTGGAGAGAAACGACTCTCCTTTAACAGGACAAAACGTCTGGCAGAACCTGACTCAGGAAGAGTGGAAATCCGCCACGACCAATACCATATCATACCAGGGATACCTACTGAGAAAGAGAAACACAAGTTAATGACAACAATAATACCTCCTATTCTTCTTTTAGAAACGCAGTTTGAGAGCAAAATGCTCTGTTAGGAAAATACAGCACTATGGAATCTTTAAGATTTGATGGACTTGGTCATTAAGTGAGCGCTCACACCAAAAGCGACAAAATCGCCTCACATCATGTCGCCTGCAGTCGCTCATGGGTGCTAAAACCAAAAGCGACTTGAGCGACCGAAGCAGACATATATCATAATCCATCTATACATCGGTTCCCTCTTTCACCATGGATCACACTCTGGGCAGCCTTCTTTGTGTTGCATCTACATATTTGCGATCGAAACGCAGGTCTGTCCATAACGTCCTGAGAAACCAGCCTTTCAACGGAAAATTTCACCAGCTGATTTAAGGGCTCTGCTTTTATGATGTTTGGTTCCAGTGCTATTGGTGCTATCATGCATCATTTATTTTTTGTGATTGTCTCTGCAGACAAACAGGCTTGTATCATATACAGCTCTGGGAAACCAGAGACTGCAATGAGTAATTTCTCCTCCATTGTTTTCTTCTCTTTCTACCTTTTTCCACTCTTTGCCTTTTTTCCGCATTCGGAATCCAGATCGACCCACAATTGGCTGTCGCCGCCATCAACGCTCTCAATGCTCACGACGCTCACGACGCGTTGCTCAAGTTGCTCACAACGCCGGTCACTCCAGCGCCGGTCACTCCATCATCGCCAGCGTACATTGAAAATTAATGTCAGCTGGCCGCCATGGTCGCTCAAGTCCCTTTTGGTGTGAGCGCCCAGTAAGAGCTTTATATGTGAGGAGAGGAATTTTAAATTATTTTCTGAATTTGACAGCCTCTTTAATGTGACTCAATTGTAACTGTAACATTTTTGGCATCCAGGCAAATTTATCTGGTACAATTTGCTTGTTGGGACAAAAGCTTGCATCGTTTGGATTGAAGTAAGATGTTGGAGAGGCTCTGAAAGTCACCTCTCCCCACCTTGCCTAAATCCTATTAAGCTCTTTTTTCTTTGATAAAGCTGACCCTATGCATGTGTTAAGAAAAAAAAGCTGGCATGTGACCAACAAGTTATTTATCCATGTGATAAAGAATACGGACTGGCGACCTGTCCAGGGTGTACCCCGCCTTTCGCCCGATGACTGCTGGGATAGGCTCCAGCCCACCCGCTGCCCGATTAACGGACTGTCGGTATAGAAAATGGATGGATGGATGGATAAAGAATACATTTTTTTATATCGACAAATAAATTAATAAATATACATGTCCTGCCAAGTAGTTAGGCCTTCTGTGAACCAAATCTTTTTCATCACTTTTTTGTCTTTTTTTTCTGTTTCATTGAAGTGATGCTGTTGTTGACATATACAACAGACCAGTCTCACATAGGTGGTCAACAGGTGGTGGGATGAAATCCTCTGTGCATATCAATACAGGCACAGCAGAAATTTGAGCAAAAGGCCACTGAGCTGAACACACAGTTAAATTATGTAGTCATGTAAACAAAAGATTATTCTTTCGAGTACTGGTAGCTGATCTTACAGAAATCGAGTATTGTTTATCATATGAATCTAAGTCCACACTAAACAAAAAAACACTATAATACGGTACATAAAACAGAAGGTTTCCCATTCCATTGTTTTAGAACATAATATCAGAGCAGATAATGCAACTGCACTTGATCAAGAAACAATGTCCTTGAAATAGAAAGCATATCTCTTCAGAAGGATCTTCATATACTTTATTAGAAAACATAGAATATATATTTGTATAAGTAATCATGTCGTTCAAGTCACAACATAGCAAGTCCATATACCTTTGGAAGAATTTGAAAGTCTACATGTACTGATCACTGTCAACTTTACTGCATTCGTCTTTGCAGAGCTGTTTAAGCTCTGTTGAATTGCATGTAGTTTGTATAACCAATATATTCTTCTTTGGGCATATTATTTCCACCTAAAAATGTTACAACTGGACATTGGTCAGACATAAAATCATACTGATAATATAGTAAAGACACAAAAAATACAGTGTATCAGTTGAAATAGCACAATTATCTTTTCATATAGGTTAACAGGAATATTAACTTGTTTTTTATAACCCATCATCAGACTATAGGTTGATTTGCAAGTGAATGCATGTAGTAGACATTTGTCTTCTGGTTGAAGAACCCTCAGCTCAATTTCAGTATTTACCCCTCATAAAAACATACACCTTTACTCAGAAGTGTTTTAAAGTCTTCTATATGTGGCGTCATGCATGTGGGTTTTTGTGCATTTCCATTTGAAATAGCTGCTTTGTTAATGAACAAGCTGACGGGTCAGAAATACATGACTAAAGCACTACTCCACATATTCACATTTTTAAAAAAGTCACAGGCTCTTTTTATATCGAGAATGGCTTTGCAATTTATTTCAATTTCCTGCAGGGCCGAATGACTTCAGAGAGTGAGTAATCTGACATCTTAACCCCAAAACCCGATATTTCACAAATATGACTATTACGTGTGAGGAACGCTGCCTGCCGAGTTTATTTAATTTGAGAAAAGCCTGGTTATAACACATTACAACCCTTCTCTCTTTGACATAAAACCAGCGCCTCAAGTGGTGCTCCACACATGTAACAGGACTACTTACATCACAAAATGGACTCTCGATAAAAAACAGGCATGACTAGAGACAACCAAATCATAACCCCATTAATTTTCTTCTTCTTTTTCTGGAACAGAGTTTGGGGCCCTTATTCTTAAAATTTCACACTGCACAGTATTGCGATGGGATAAAAACAAAGAGGAGAAATGAGGAGAAAGGGACAGAGTGAGAAAGAGTGGATGGAAGAAAAGAGAGCAAAATCAATAGTGAGGATGTAGCTAGGGGGGTTTCCATATTACATTTTGCATAGACATTGGCTGTAATTTCGCTTTGAGGATGTAGGAAGACAGGGGAGTTGAGAGGAAAGATGGGGAGGGAAAGAAGGAGTGGGTGGAGGGTTAAGGATGGAGACAGAAGGGAAGGGTGGATGAGGGTTTGGTTGGAGGAGGCTGAGTAGAACACAGAGCGGGCTCTGTAAAACCAGGGCTTCATCTCAAGTTTGCACATTCTGCCGGCATGTGTTTTCGGGCTACAGACTGTATGTATTGCAGACTCTCTTGGCTCCACATACAGGGCCAGATGTAAGTCCAGCATGTCCAGTTCTCCCAGACAAACTGATTATCTATGCCAAGCAGGAAAAGATAGGGGCCATCACAAAGCAGTCTCTTAATGGTGCAGAGGGCTATAAAAGCTATCTAAACAATATCATTGGTTGTAGGAAACCTCTTATCAAACCTTAAAATTAATTATAATGCAATAAATTGGAGTTTGTTGTAATTCAATGTGTCCATAAGGTATTCACCAAACTTTGCTGGAACTACTTTTGACTGATAAAATCATCCTGATGGAAACATTTATGCATAATCTAGAACAAATGGGAACACATTCAAACCAACAATTTCAGCATGCTAGGTAGAATGAAGAAAGCTGATCACTTTGGTACTTTTACTTAAGTAAAAGCACTACAGTTTTGCATTATTTTGTCTTACATTTTAGTATCAATATAGTAGAGTTCAACAAGATCATAATTTACTACTTATTTGATGAATGGTCTCTATACTATTCAGGTCATTCTGCAAAGTAGTTTGGAATGACAGGCATCAATAATGTATTCCGGTAAAATGTTTTGTGGTGCAGCAGGAAGAACATGAAGTACTTGAGAAGAGTATAAGTATTTGTGAAATACTCATACTCTTATACAGTACAAATACTCATTACCTAATATACATTACTGTTAATGTATTTGACTACTTCCCACCACTAAAAGTAAGTAGAATAAGCATATGAGATAAACTAACTGCATTGAAACTATCCATCCATCCATCCATTTTCTATACCTGCTTAATCCGTCAGTCGGGTCACAGGGGGCTGGAGCCTATTCCAGTCATCGCTGGGCGAGAGGTAGGCTACACCCATGACAGGTCGCCAGTCCATCACAGCGCCACACAGAGACAAACGAGACAAACAACCACACACACGCTCACACTCACTCCAAAGGACAATTTAGAGACACTAATTAACCTAACATACATGTTATGGACATTGGGAGGAAGCCAGAGAGAACCCATGCATACACGGGGAGAACATGCAAACTCCACACAGAAGAGTCCTAGCCGGGAATTGAAGCTGGAACCCTCTTGCTGTGAGGCGATGGTGCTAACCATCACACCACCGTGCAGTCCACATTGAAACTATGAACTTCTTGAAGTGAACTGTATGCCACAGGCAATTAAAAATCACTCTGGGTGTTGCAATAGTGTGAAATAATTAATGGAGACATAAAAGTCATTAATAGATAGAGCTTTTTCTGAGAGAAAAGAGAGGAGGATTCGTCATCTCTTCTCAACACAATGCCATTGTTCCCTGTGACATGCACCACTTGCTTTGTTATTAATGATCCTGCCTTGCAGAAGATACATTTTTTACTTCCTCCTCTTGCTCAGAATCTTGGGAAACTTTTCTGGAGCTTTTTGTCCCTTATCCAACACCATCACCATAGCCTGTATCACTCTTTACATATGAAGTTATGTGTGTAGAGTCAGAGGATCTCCTCAGCAAAGAATGGGGCATTGTACGAAAAAAATTGCCCTCCTAAACTTCAGTGTCTAGACAAGCTTATCAAGTATCTGCAACACTGAGGGTAAACAATGATGCCTCTGCTCACATCTGACCAGTATCAGATAAAGTTCATGATGTGTCAAATCTGGCCTCAAATTGACTTGTTTCGCTAACAAAGCAAAATGATAAGAGGTGATTGAACATTACCCTTTGTTTTTATGTCTTTGGTACACAGAGAGGCGCAAAAGTTTAAAACACACAAGAGAATTTGGCTCTTTTTTTTTGGTTCATCCTACAGTTATGGGATATAACCACACTGTTGTAAAAACATCTGAAAATTTTACATGCACAAGTATACGCGTGAATTTGTTGTCATGCTTTAGAGGCCTACAAAATGCATCTACGGAAGCCACCTAAAATGTTAACAGATATCGTTGAGTAATGTTACAGGACCTAACAAGAATAAAACAAGATATTTTATGTACTATGACATGTGATGAACAAACATGCTCACAAAATATATTTAAAAAGTCTTTCATCATCTCAGTCTTCAGGGTAGTTTCAGGCCTGGGAATGTACATAAGACAGGTAAAAAATAACTTCAAAATTAGTCAGAAGCACATACCTTTAAGGTTGACAAACTCCTTTGCTGTTCCTTCACAAATTATGAGATGTTTTCCTTATCAACAAATTACAAATCTTTAAATTTCAAACAAATTGCAGTAAAAGAAATAAATAAATCTTTAAATTGAATAGTGCAAGAGATCTTGCCTGTCGATTCAGATGTTTTTGTACACGACAAAATTGCATGTACTTTTCCGTGTACTTAGAAGGTACCTTTGTTTTACACAGTTATTCTGTGAATTTTGTATTTCTCCATAGGCACATTTGGACCAAACAGTTCTACAGGCTCTTGGGGGTTAATGGACCTGTGGAGCTTCTTGAAGGACTACATTTGAGGGCTTTTTCTCTATTTGCATTCAGACAGCAGATAAGAAAGTTAAAGTGCCAACAGCCAACTGGCAATTGGCAGGTAGATGACTCACAATAATATTGTAGTTGTAGCCTAACATAAATAACTCTTGTTTTATATAGAAGAATTCTTACTGGTGTTTACAAGTTTTTTTAATATTCTGTTGTTGCATTCAACTAATTATTGTACCGTTTGACCATCTGGATAAATGACAGTATACAACACGTACTAAATAAAAACAACCTTATATAGCAGTTCTATGAACTATGAGAGATTGTTTGAACTCATTATGTCCCAGAATGAATGTGGCAGGAATCAAACTAATTTCTTATGATTATTTTACCATAGATAGATTTCTGAAGTTTATTTATTAATTCATGTTTTGCTCAATTAGTTATAGCTTCAACCTTTACTTTTGTGTCAGGCAGAAACATCTTTTCTTTACTTTTTAAACAGCATTTTCAGCACATGCTAGCCTTTACAATTACAAGTTAATTTTGAACTTAATATGATATTTGGATGTTACCCGCAGCACAAAAATAGTACTGTAAAAGGCTTGACACCCACAAAAATGTTTGAATGTTTGACACTGTCAAAAACAAGAACTACTTTTAAGCTGAGAAAGTGCACTGAATGTTATGCACAAGCATTGGCAACTTGTAAAGCTTCAGTAAATTTCCACCTATGCTGCATTTCTGTCATAATTTGGCCCAGATTTTGTTGAGCATACCACAGGGTGTTTTGATTCCCATGCTAACACCCAATTTCTTAGTGTGGGTAGCAGAATTTGATATTATTTGAGGCTTATTCCTAATCATCCAGACGTTAAATATTGCACACTTCTTCTGTGGTGGCCTAATGAGCATGTAACTTGATAGGCAAACATGTGAAGTGGTATTCCTCCAGTGACTGGAAGTTTAGAGAAAGTGCCAGGCGCTCATTGAAGATGAAAGACTTTTCAGATGGCACCGTCCAGCTCTGCTCAGGCACTTATGAGAAACAGACCTTCAGGAGAGGCTAAGTGTCCAATCTCTTGTGACTAAGCACAGTTAGAGAGCACAATCATCTGTAAATAGATTATTTTAAAAACCATAAGTGTGGCTCACTATGTGCACTGGCATCTTCCCTGCTGAAATATACACCTTCCCTATTTCTAACATAGAGTGCACTGCCATTCACTGCTTTTATTACACTTAATAAATCCCCTGCTTTCTCTTGATTGATGATTTTCCACCAATGCTTAGTATGCTGCAGTGGATAATTTAAAAAAAATCTGGTTTATTTTTCTGAAGATTTAACTGAATATTTTTTAGCTGAAGTCTGTTAGGCTGTCTGTCTTCTCCACTGTGGCAGAATTAACATTCAGCCTCATTACTCTAGCCCAGCGTCTCTTGTGGCACAGTCCACAATCCCTAATGCTAAAATGAATTACACCATCTATTGTCAGAGTGCTTTATTCATATTAGCTTTTTAAAATGACAGAGCAATGTTCAGGGCCCTAGACAAAAGAAGACACATCTCAGGTACAATGGACCTTGGATCTCTTTCAGTGAATTACATTGATTCTGAAAAATGTAATGTTAAGCTCACAGTCCAATAGAGGTATTAAAATAGGTTTGACTGGAATAGCATTTGCACCTTCATCATTGCAAAGAATGAGTAGATAGATGATAGATGTTCACTGCCAAATTAAGCTTTTTTAAAAAACCTTTACAACTACAACTCCTTTGATGTAAGAGTAAAATTCTGATGGCAATAGATCGATATGGATAAAATTATGGGGACATTTTTGCACTCTGGAGTAGAAAATATTGGGCATTTGATCTGGATGTGTTTTAAGTTTTTTGTAGGCTGGTTGACTCATGGCTGATTACATCCATAAATGTGGTAAAAATGTGGTTCATGTAAACACATCCACAAGTAGGGGGAGCAGTTAAAAAAAGAACAGAAAAGAAACAATACAAACTAATTTAAAACACAATGGATAGAAACTGGCTACACTGTCAGCAGCATGATATGCCACTTTCCATTAAGAGGGGATGGTTGGATGAGCAACAAAAGTATTTTAGAGTATTAACAAGAGTATTCTAACTGTGCCATTGCAGTCTTATTTTATAGTATCACTACATGTCATAACTGTGTGCTGTGTCATGAAAGAGAAGTCACAAATGCAAATAAATTATTTAAAATAATCTGAGATACACACTGAGTAAAATCTTCAAGTGATTATATATTTTTGGCCATCTGTTGTTCATCTTTATCATGTTTCAATTTCAGTTTCTCTTTCAGTTTTGGCAACACACACACATTCATTTTGAACCTGAGTAACAGACATACAGTCCCACACACAGAAAAGAAGACACACATTTGTGTACACAGGCAAACAGGTAGGCAAGCTGTGGTTGCGGCTGTGGGGGAATTTGAAACTATCCAAGTCTATAATTCAATCATTTTCAGTGAGTACTAGCCCACCCCATTGCTGTTCATTGATAAAGGCACTTTAAGGAGAGTAGTATTAGCATATCTGGGTAAATAGTCCTAACAGGCCCCAGCTTGCACCAAGTCAAAATGAATGAATAATAAAAGATTAGGAAAGTCTGATGTTGCCAGGGAAGTCATTTGCCTCTCTTGAACCAATGATGGCATGCACTTTATGCAAATTGGTGTCTTGGGACAACAAAATTCCCCTTAATATATATGCAGGCTTCATAAACGAGAGAGACACTAAGTGAGAGTAAGAAAGCAAGAAAGACAGAGATGAAAGAAGAAATGAAGTTGAATAGAAGTCAGCACAAAACTGAAAAATATAAAAATTTTGTATCTATACAATCAGTGTAAGGGTCCAATTCCTCAGATGATATGATGAAAATATTTGTGTGTGCATGTGTGTGTACTATGCATCTAGTAAGCAAGGCTCCAGGTAGTGTGAAGAGCGTGTATATTAACTTACAAATAACTTTAACAGTTGAGTGATACAACCCTTTTTGCTGTAAGGCTTCAAATCACAAGCTTGGTTTATATATTTCAATTAAATTCAGCTGAGCTCAATTCAGTGTTATTTATATTTCGATATAAAAGAGCAGTGGCTCTAGTTCAAGTTTCCTCCGATTGATTGAGCCCTTCAGCCTATCTAAGGCTAAGCCCAGCCATTGTTCAAAATAAACTAATTTAATCTGCTTGTATCTGCAACCACATTCTTTTTAAAACTAACCAAATCTAGTGATTTATCCACAATATTTAAAGATATATCCACAGCTGTCGTGTGCACGCTTAGGATGGGGGATTGAATAAAGAGAAGTTTCACTGTAATCTTGGTTTCTTTAGCTAGGTATTCTTCTGTTTTTAATTTCAGCTTTTTTACAGATGGTGTTACGTTTGTTTCCAGAATTTGTTGGGATTTCATTGAATCCATTCTTACCTCTACCCTGTGCCACGGGCTGCAATACAACCCGGAAGCACAATCAATCCACCCCCATGCTTAACAGTTGGACTGATGTTCTTTTCATGAAATTTCGTGCCCATTACCATTGCTCATTCTGTCCAAAAGTTCTATTTTAACCTCATCGGTCCACGGCACTTTCCAAACTGCATGAGGGTTATCTAAATGTTATTTTGCAAAACTCAGATGCTGAATTTCGTGGTTGGGTCACAGGAAAGGTTTTCTTCTAATAACTCTTCCATGAAGACCATATTTGTGTAGGTGTCGCTGAACAGTTGAACAGTGTACCACAACTCCAGTGTCTGTCATATCTTCCTGGAGGTCTCTTACAGTCAAATTGGGGTTCGGACTTGCTTTTCTAGCAATCCTACTATCCTACTCTCCCCACAGTATTTAGTCTCCTGGTGTGTTCTCTGTGGAAAAAAGAGGATCTGACACATGCTGATTGTCCATGCGTGTTGTCGTTATTGTTTACTTGTGTTTTCTCCAGTTTATTCCAGTTCCTAGTAGTTTTTGTCAGTTCTTGGATTATTTTTATTTTTTTTAGTGTTCTTTTGGTAATTGTATCCGGCTTTGCCGCGCCGCTTAAATAAATAGTTTCAATTAATTTTTGACTCCTGGCTCTTGCTCCGTGTCTGTACTTGGGTCCTCATACCTTGCCTCCACCAGCGAAAGGTGACAGCAGGATTTGACCAACCATTGACCCAGCGGACATGTTTCCTCATCGGCTCGGTTCCCAGCGCCTCACCTGTCTCCTGCCCCCAACAGTAACTTTGAGGGAGAGATGATAACGCTATTCGAATATCTTCACTGGATGGCAGCCAGGTTGGTAAGGGACCAGCCTTCTGTGCCCCCGCCTGTCTCCAGCACTTCAGCCTCAAGGGCGCTTGCCTCCTCCAGTTCTTGATACCACTCCGGAGGGAGTCCAGAGTGGCCCCCCTCCTCCAGAGGGAACCAACCTGGCCTCGCCTCTTCCACTTCCTGTTCTTGCTCCGGAGGGAGCCAAGGATGTTTCACCTCCGATTCCTGCTCCAGAGAGAGCCCAGGGTGGCTCGCCTCTGATTCCTGCTCCAGAGGAAGCCCAGTAGGGCTCACATCTTCTGGCGCCGATGCCCAGGAGGGCTCACCTTTTCCTGCGCCGGCTTCTGAGGGTGCCCAGGTGGACTTGTCTCTAGTTCCTCTTCCTGGTCTTGTCCCCTGTGGAGCTGTGGTGGTCTCACTTCTGCCAGTTATCCTAGTTTTGTTTATGGTTTTGTTTTTTCCTGATACACACAGCACAGGTATTGCATTGATTAACATGTCATTCCAAGCCATATTTCTATTGGTTGGTCATCAGAGACACATATCCAGTCAATTTCAGCCATAGACATTGCAGGAAATCATCTGAGAAGTTGTCGTCTATGAATAATCTAATAATAAAGTACAACATAATTTATGACATTTTTAAATTTCTGAATTTTATCCCAGACGAGCTTTGGTTGCAAAAACCAAGAAAACATCTTTGTACCTCGCTCACTCTCATTGTGGGACTACTACTTTCTGTCAGAACAAGTGTGTGGCATGGTGGTGGTGATGAAGGACATGGATGCAGATATAAATGAAAACTCTGGATTTATTCCAAACAAAAAGTGGCTGAGCCGGAATACCAAAAACCTAAACTGAGATTATGAAAAAAACTTGACTTGGATTAAACTAAACAAAACCTGACAAGGACAAACTTGATTTGGCATAAGTGCCGGTGAGGATCTGACAAGGAACATGAACCAACTGGTAGACTAAATACTGAGGAGGGTGATTAGTGACTGGGTGCAGCTGATGACAATGAACACAGGTGACTTGAGTGAAGCTGATGGTAGGGCAGGAGAGATTGAGGAAAAAAGTGGAGACATGACTAAACTAAAGACTATACATAAATTTCAAACATCGAACATGACAAAAAAATGCAGAACATGACAGAACATAAAATGCAAAACATGACACTTTCAGCTCTAAGCAAAGATATCACCAGGTTATTTTCATGTTGGTCATCTTTGATATGAGATAGATAAAAATAGCAGAGTGTATACTGGGCTTGGAATGGAATTACAAGACTTTCTTCAACGTTCTTTTGAATTGTTATAGAACCACAAGAAAAACACAACTTGGCTTTTGCCTAACCCTGTGGGAAGGTGCCCCTTTGAGTGATTTTATATTAAAGCCTGTACTTTGTTTGTCATTAGCTGACATCAACACCACCTCTGCCCAAAGGCTACATCTCGGAAATGTCTTGAACAAGCAATATAATAAGGAATATAAACACAGACACAGGGCGGGTTTTCTTAACATGCTTTATGGAAAACTTTTTTCAAGAGCAACCTAACCAGTGAACTGCTTCACAGTTGAACATGGTGTGGATGATCAGTCGTCATTATTTTAGCATAATATAAAACTGCTCAGACAGATAGGTACAATGAAAAACTACAGTAAAAGGATTTCCATTGGAGGGCAGTGAATATAGAGCAAATATAGTCAGTGGTTGCAAAGACACAAACATACTCTAAACACATAAACATATATACTTGCTTTATTTCCTTGTCCCCCCAGTTCCCCAATACACACCACTCTCTGAGAAAGTTTTGAATCCTGTCATTGCACCTTGGAGTTCAGCACTCCTTTCATGTGTGCCTCAATAGTGGGCCTCTCCTCCTTTTGTATTGTTTTATTATTTATGCATGGGGAAGGGCTGGTGGCTCGATCAGGAGGGGGTTGGGGGTGGGTGGGTGCATGTCTTTGGCATAAGTAGCAGCAGCATTAGGATAGATTTGGAAGAGGTGGTGGGGGCTAATTCATATTCTGTTTCAGCAACATCTTAGCAAGCTAGAGAGTTCAAACATTTTCCAAGCAAATCCAGAGATAGAAAGAGGATTGAAAGAGAAAGGCATGAAGAGAGGGAAGAAAAGATACTTGGGATAGGTGTGTGTGTTTCTAAGAGAGGTAGAGTGTTTTAGATTGTGATTTTACACTGGTCCATATGCCTGAGTGTGCATATATTGTCAATACAATATATAGCATACTTTAAGTGTTAGAATTCAATAAAAAGATAGAGATGATATGTGATGGAGCTGATTTAAAATAAGAAACAGGTGCTACAGTGTAAAAAATGTTCTTTGCGTAAAGTAATCATGTTTGTGCTTTCAGTAAGTATGAATTATCTTATGGTATAAACTCTTAGAGGTCGGCTATAACTGTCCTCACACCCCTTGTGTGCATGTGCATATGTACTGGCCTTTTATGCAGAAAAGTATGAAAATGACCTGTTTCACAGTCTCAGGAGAAATAAACACAGTTTTCCTTGTGATAAGTTTTCATGCAGCCAATAGAAAGATTTATAAATCCCTGTCGACACAAGAAATCAGGATAGGATCTGTAACACGTATTTTAACAAACAAGCCTTTTGTTGTTTTGATGTTACCAAATTACAGTACTTGAATCGAGTACCAATCAGAATATTGATACTCGAGTCAGCTCCTGACTATGGTATGCATTCCCATCTTTTCAGAAAATATGTGCAAGATTAAAAAAGAACACAGATAGGATTAATATTTTATTTTAAGTTGATCTAAGGGGTGTAAAAGCTAAATTGAAATACAAAAAGTGTAAAAGATAATGCCTCATTTTTATATGTCTGCCCCTAGTGTTCAACTTATGGAAATGCATTGTTTTTGTCATTGGAACGAATCTGGTTGACTTATATGAACACATAAACAATCTGGCCTTACAACCACATATGTATGTGTACTGTTACAGGTTTCATTTTAAGGCTTAAAATAAGGCAAGTGACAAGTCATACTAATAAAAGTAAGAATACCCTAACCAGCTGAAGTTGATAAGTGCCTTGACCTTTATTTGAGGAAGTACAGTATACTTATGAGAATGGAATATATATTGTGCTGTGCAGATTTGGATTTCATGGTCAGGGTTAATCTCCATATCATCATGGAAATGAGCAAGCCATTTTCTATCTAAAAAGTTGTCAGCCTTTGCATAAACCTAAAACAAACAAACAAAAAAAAAATATGTGTACTTTTCATTTATAAGCTTGTTCAAAGATTAAAATAGCAACCGAAAATGGGAAAATTAAAATTGGCCTTGAACATAAAGATTTTTTTATGAATTGTAATGGTCTAAATTTAAATAGTGCTAATCTATGTTCTTCAAAGTGCTTTACAATGTGTTTCTCACTCACTGAGAAACTGATGAAGTGAGTAACCTCTTATTCAATAAATAACCATGTAAGAAGGCACATCCTGTGGTAATGGAAGAGATGTAACTTTGCTTCAGAAGGGTCAAATTAATGATCTGCATAATTAAAAAAAACTTGCTGAAACTACTAAACTGCGTTATTAAAATCTGAAAAGGACAATGGTGAACCATCTTCAAGGACGAAGAAATGTGGTGTGAAGAAAATTGTGAATGATCAGTAACTATTCAATGGTTGGTGAAATCAAATAACAGAAAACCAACAACAGAACTCAAAGTAATGTTTAAAAGAATGAAAAAAAAAAAGAAAAAAGAAGCTTCAGTTTGCCAGGAAGCCTAAAATTTGGACTTACTGGAACAATGGGAAAGAGTCATGTGGTTACATGAGTCCAGATATAACCTGTTCCAGAGTGATCTGCTTTCACGGTAGAGGAGCAGTGAATGAAGTGTTGCACCCATCTTGCCTACAGCCTACAGCCCAAGCCTGTGGGGGATTGCCTCAGTTGGTCAAGTCTTGACTTAGGAATGTCATGAGTCAGAATCAAAATGAGGTCTGTCAACTAACTGAATATACTGAATGACTAACTTTTTTTATTCTTATATTTTTGTCTTCCCTGATAGCATGGCATATTCCAAGATCACAATGACAGGATTCATCTGGCTAAAATTGTTTAGAAAACATGAGACACCGTTTTCACATTTGGATTGGTTCCATAGAGTCCAGGTCCACACTGAGAAGATTTGGGATATGCTTGAGAAGACTTTATATAACCAGTGCTGCCATTATCAGTACAAGATCTTGGCAAAAAAATAATGCATCTCTGCATAAAAATAAATATTATTACATTGCATAAGCTTATTGAAATGATGTCACAGCAAATGTGAGGGGTATTCACAGCTAAAATTGATCCAACAGAATATTATGACGTTTTTTCCCTTTTTTTTTGTCCAGGCAGTATATATTTGCATTATATATAGGAAACATCTTTTCATTAAGAGGCTGGTGATCCAATTGTCAATTTTCCCAACAAGTCGTCCAACTCAACCAATCATAGCTGTTGTTTGTTCAAACACTTGAATGTGATTCATATGACCCCTAAAAGCAGCATGAGGAAAATCTGCCACATATAAATTGTTCCATATTAGAGCTGGTATCATTGTCAAGTCTATAATTCAAGACTGCATAAGGAGGCAGGGAGGGTGATTGGAGAGAGCAGCTAAATGCTCTGCTTTCAACCATGAGCTTTTGTGAGAAATAAGAACCAACATACTGTAACAGATATGTAAGAAGTTCCTAAGTAGTGTGATGAAAATGGTAAACAGGGAAGTAAAAGTGTCAGAAATCAAATTCTTTTGCTAAGAAAAGAGAGGTTTTCTGTTATCATTGAAGTTAAGCTAAATGTCCAAATATTCTGATATTCAGGGATATTTTTTCAGGATTTTTGCTTTAAAAGATAATGATAATATTGTCATTTAAAATGGTAAATATTTTTGATTCTAGAGGAATGGGAAATAGATGTAGCTTCTCAAAAGGTGTCAGAAGGCTTGATCTCACATATCTCATCTTCTAAGAAGAAAAAAAAACTTAAAGTCATACAAAGTCGTCACAGCACAACCACCTCTCCCCATAGTAGTAAAACCAGCTTCTGTACTGTGCTGAACCTTGTCATTCCTCATACGTTAGCTGTGCTGTGACCAGTTTAGACTGCAACTAACTAAAGCTGAAGCCTTCTGTGGCCTCAGGGCGTCGCTGTCTGTGCCAGGCATATCAACAGTCACCACAGCTGGGCTCTGCTCTGACACTGAGCTGGAGACTATTGCACCACTGCCTTAACACCCAAACCATCTGAGCCAATCACAATCAGTGGATGTTTGAGTGTGTTTGTAGTCTGTGTATGTGTGTTTCCTCACTCCTTCTCTACATCTCCAGTATGTGCCCTTGAGCATGTGCAAAATGGCTCAGTATCAAAGAGTAATGATTGAACTGAAAACATTCTCTATTGGAGAAAAAGAAACCCTCAGTAAGTGGTTTGTGTGTGAAATTGGATGTGTGGATTTTCATATGTATTCAACATCGCAAATTTGTGCATTTCATTAACTAAATTTTGTGTGCATGTGAGTGTGTCCACTGTGAAAATAAAGAGCGGCAGAAAGGCAAGGACATATTTCCAGCAATGTATTGAATTTCAATAAAACTGCAATAAGGAGTATGAGGCTTGGGCAATTTTTCAATCTTTCTTTGATCTGTCTTGAATTAGTCGTGGTATACTCTATTTTCACCATGCCCATCTAATCAGATCTCCTTCTCTCTCATGGGCCTTCCCTCATTTGGCACGTCCCACGAGTCATGTGCCAATCAAATTGCTCATCAATGTCTGTCTCTTTTTGTCTTTTCTCTTTCTTGGTCTCTTACTCTCCTCCTGCTTTTAAGCTTCTTTTCTTTAAATTATGTCACAAGAAAAGTTAATGAATCTGGACAGCTATGTTACACTGAATATCATTTAGGTGCAAGAAGATCCGAGTCCAGTCCAGGGGTGTGGATCAGAGTGACTTTGTGAGTTGAAGTAATTCTATGACATCAATGTGAGATCATTTCAAACTCCACTGGTGAAATGTAAAAAGTGTTGGACCAACTTACTCTAAAAGTACTGCATTTTTTTCTAGGACATGCAGTATGCAGGGGCAAAAATCATGCATATACATTTCATGCATATTAATTTTATTTATATTCATCAAATTAATACAATAAACAGTTAACAGTAATTTTTTTAAATAAATATTTCTGAGAGTGGAATGCTCTCTCTCCGGGTCGGGAATGAGATCCTTCCCCAAGTGGAGGAGTTCAAGTATCTCGGGGTCTTGTTCACGAGTGAGGGACGAATGGAGCGGGAGATTGACGGGCGGATCGGTGCGGCGTCTGCAGTGTTGCGGGCTCTGCACCGACCCGTCGTTGTGAAGAGGGAGCTGAGCCAGAAGGCGAAGCTCTCTACTTACTGGTCAATCTACGTTCCCATCCTCACCTATGGTCACGAGTTGTGGGTAGTGACCGAAAGAACAAGATCGCGAATACAAGCGGCCGAAATGGGTTTCCTCCGCAGGGTGTCTGGGCTCTCCCTTAGAGATAGGGTGAGAAGCTCAGTCATCCGGGAGGGGCTCGGAGTAGAACCGCTGCTCCTCCGCATTGAGAGGAGTCAGATGAGGTGGCTCGGGCATCTGGTTAGGATGCCCCCTGGGCGCCTCCCTGGGGAGGTGTTCCGGGCACGTCCCACTGGGAGGAGACCCCGGGGAAGACCCAGGACACGCTGGAGAGACTATGTCTCTCGGCTGGCCTGGGAACGCCTCGGGGTCCCCCCGGAAGAGCTGGAGGAAGTGGCCGGGGACAGAGACGTCTGGGTTTCTCTGCTCAAGCTGCTGCCCCCGCGACCCGACCCCCGGATAAGCGGCAGATGATGGATGGATGGATGGAAATATTTCTTATTAGTTGTCTTTGACATTTTAACAAGAGAATATGCACTTGTTGAATACTTTCAATTCTGTTTTGACGTTTGGTTTTGAATTGCTGCATACCTATCCAGTACAGCAGGGTTTCAAGAGATGAAGAAACTTCAGAATAATCTTAAAATAGCCTTTGTTGATGATTATAGTTTAATTTACCCCAACAATCAGCTATCTAATTTACTGTAGTAAACTTAAGATAATACTTTAATTGAGTTTTCTTGATTCAAGGAGTTTTCTTTCCATTTTTTTACATAAATGATATTAAGGAAAACTGGAAACTTTATGATTAGGATGTTATGAAAAGTACCCCATTGGATTGGTGGATTGGGTGGATTTTAGTTTGTTAATCTCCACAAGCAGGAAATAAATGGACAAATAACATAATTCAAATGCAACCTCTCATAGTAGACCAAACTCCTATTCTTCAGAGGTATACGAAAACTTTCAGATGACATGATTAAAGTTTCACCTATTAGATTGTTCCGATAGTTTCAAATTAGTTCTCGATCTCTTATAATTTCCTGGATAGAGAAAAAAACAGTAAGTTCTTTCTCCACAATTATACTGTTGGAAGGAACAATGTCCCATTTGGGATTTTAAGCCATTTACACAGATGACTCCAGTAATGCCATGCAAATAGAATTTAATTCAAAGTTAATTCGCCTGCATTACTTTTTAATAAAGAAATGATAAATTATAATCTCCACTGCAATTTAATCTACTTATGCTGCTTCCGTCACTGGAAAGTGTCCACTGCTTTTTGTCATTAGATATGACAGAGGAGAAAGGGAGAGAGAGACTGAAAGAAGTAGGAAAATAAAGGAGGTAGCAGATAAATTTGTTATCTCAGTACCAGACTGTGTTTGAGAAAGAAATAAAGAGTGTAATGAATTGATTTCATATTTACTCTCAGGCGTGTTGATAGACATAGATCTCTAGTGGTCTTTCAGTGCCTGTAGCCTGCAGTATTTTCTTTCCTTTCATTAAGGTTGAGATTCTGCCCTTTGATAGTGTTATCGATTCTGCCTTCCAACACAGTGGCACCCCTGTGAAGTTGTTCTTCAGGTAGGAAAAAGACAGAAGATAAAGCTATTATCTTTGGTGTTATCCTGTACCAGTGTAGTGGCGATTCACTAAACTGCTTTACTTACCAGTGAACCATTTTCCTCGCTCTTTGTTCTTCCTAGCTTTTATTGAATTCAAAGGATAATTATACATTCTGTCGCTGCTGCTCCGGCCTGCTGTAATTTTAGTGGGCTGAGAATTTATTGCTTAAATCATAATGATCTCTGTGTTTAAATTCTGTCTCTACCTCAATCAGTTCCAAATTGTGTATGGAGAGCTACAGAAATTGGTGTACTTTAGTTTTAGTTCACATTTTGACCTTGTAGTTTTTATCATTATGAGGGAGAGTGAACATGAGGCCGACATGACTCCTTCTAATCTGATACTTTGGTGACCTACATCTAATAATTCATTACCTTCACCAAATAATATCTTCTCTGTCCTCAGTCATGGCTCCCCTTTGTCCTCAGGGAGAAGCTGCTGTGGATGTGGAATAAGAGAAGATGGAGGGACTTTACTGTGGAGTTAGTGGACACCCGCTGCCTTTCACTCATCATTCACAAATCCACCCTTAAAACCCACCTGAAACAATACAACTGTAAGTCAAGTTATTTTTAGTTTATACAGTGGCCCTCTAGCCAGAAGTGCATTATTAAAAAAACAGACTCTGGCACAGACATGTGTAAGGCCCCCCATTTGTCCCCCCAGATGTGTTTTAAGTTTTCTAGTGATTGTTCTGTGTGTCATTGGGGTTGTCTTTGATCATTTGGTATATTTTTAGTTTAATTTTGCCCTCACAATGGCTTCTTTGTCTCCCTTTTGCATTTGTTCTCTTTACCTTCTTAAGATGATTTTATGTCTTTGTGTGGCACCTCTTTCTATGATAGTTGATTCAGCCTCTTCTTTTAGTTGTTTTTTTCTGCTTGTGTCTATATCGTATTTGCTTGCATTCCTCCTTTCTATACTCAGAATCTATTTTAGGTAAATTGTTTGGCATCTATTTTTTGATCATTTTGAGTTTCCTTACCTGAGCAGGTAAAAGTAAAAATGAATGACAGAATTAGTCACGTTATGTTACAACAATACTACCAAAAAAACAACTACTACTTTCATATGTTTTTCTTCATATGTAAATCAGTACAGTGCTGCTTCATTAGTTTCTGTTTTTCCAAGTCACGGTACTGACAAAGGATGCTTATTTATTGCTACAAAAAATTATTTGGAGACGAAGGAGTCAATGGAGTAAACACAAAGCCTCCCTGTCTATAGTCTTTGTGTGTTGGTTGGTGTGTTAAAATGTTAAAATAAATCTTTTTTTGGACATATTCAATAACAGAACAGGGTCAAAACTATAACCCTCATTTTCATTACCATGCCAGCATTTAATGGAAATGAAAATATATACCTATACATATCCACAAAATGTATTCATACTTTTATATACATTTATTATATATATAGGTTTTCTCTCATTCCAGGCCTGATTTCCACATATTATTTGCTATAGGCTTCCTGTTTACCACTTGCACATGATACAAACAGACAATTTTGTCTTTCATTTTATCAGGTTTTTCTTGCCGCTTCTCCGATTGTAAGTTATAGTCTACTGTAACAAACTTCTTTAGTGTATAGGCCCTGTGTGAAAACTCCGGGGCATTTTCTTGAATAGATATGTTAAGTCAAATTAACACAAAAAGGGCAAATTGTAGTTTCAGGCTGTTCACTGCAGGTATAAGGCCACATTTATGTAGGTTTCCACTATGTCTTGCTACGTAAGCAAGGTAACAAACATGAAAGAAAACAAGAAATTGTAATCTGACAAATTTTTAGAAAACATGTCAACCTTAAAGAAATAACTTACATCTTTTTATCGCTAAATCATGTGTATGAAACCCAGTTGCTTGATTAAACTAATAAAGTGAACACAGGATGTGAGAAATGTGTTTTTAGAAGTGAAGAAACTTTAGACCGTGAATATCAAGTGATGGTAAAGGCGAATTGTAACATTTGAACACTGCCATTAATGGGACACAGTACATGTCGTTACATCCTTGCACTTTCATATCCTGCTTGTGTTTTATCTCTTGGCTGGTTTATGTGAAATCGCTAATTGGCATGTAGTCTCCCGAACACATTACAGTGTGAGTTAGAAAAAGAAAAAAACAAAGAAAAGAAAAAAAAAAATCTAAGTTTTGCAAATGAGTGCGGATCAGATGATAGACCACCAACCACAAAATAAGGGGTTTGATCCCCAGAACACTAGAGTAAACTAAAAAAGTGCCAAATAAATGCAATGTGATTTAAATGATTTAAACATATTTTCAATTGATGGCAGCATTAAAAAATTGAAAAATGTCTGAAACTAAAAAATGACGTGTGTTAGGATGGAAAAAGTTTGCAAGTCAAAAAAGAAAGTGCTGTCCCCTACGAATGTTTGTTTTTTAGTTAATCTCTTTATTTACACCTACAGCTTTAATAAAAAGGTGAAACAAGCTACTACTGACATTAAGTTACTTCACAAGAAACAAAATTGGGACATTTCATGAGTTTTTGCTGACATAGTTCACTTTTAAAGACAAACGTTTGAGCTTTAGAAGTAAAACAGATTCTGGAAGTACATATTTAAGTTGAGCATATACATGTTCATTCACATAATTCATTACATAATTGTTTTAAATCTTAAAAACAAACACAAGCTGCAAACACATGTATGATATCTCAGTATGAAATTGCTTCATAGAATTAAGAAATATGCTTTTCACAATCATCACTGCTCCAAAGAATATGGAATAATTTAGACAGTTGGCTGACAGTTAGTTAAAAGAAAATTAAAGGAAAAAATTACAAATGGCAGCCAAACCGAGGACATAAGATCAGATGTGATAACATAGCAAAACTCATTTTCTTCAAAGATCCTAATTGATTGGTTGATTATGCTTTTTTCTGTTCTTCCATCTTGGTGGGTCTTCTTTAATAGCTTCATAATGACGCTACTGAACTGGACGTGTAAGACTCAGCCAATTAGAATAGTAATAGGCTCTAATTAACTGAAAAAAAAGAAAAAAAAAGGATTTTCAATAAAAAGGAGGAGATAGCAAATTTGATTACTCATATTCATTAACTTTTTTTTTCCTCACCTCCCTACCCCTCTGGAACTTTGCTCCCTTCATTTTTATGAATATTTCATCTTGTATGAAACATTACAATACATGCTGTCCCTGGCAAAGGCCAAAGACGTAACAGCAGAAAAGCCTTTCTTCTGCTCTCATTCAAAGAGCTTGTCTTTGTTTCTGCATAATGAACAAGTCGCTGATGGCGGCAGAATAAATTTTAATTAGAGTTTTTTCGAAAAGACTTGTGGCGATGATAGGTTGTTTTAAATAAAAAAACTTGACAGTTTGAAGGCTTTTTAGGAATAAACCAAGGTGAGGAGCTGACATGTGAACGTGTGCGTGGGGGTGTTTATGTTATTTACAGAGACAGAGAGTGATGTTGTCCCAGCAGGTATCTGTAATGGTGCATCAATAATTTTAAGCAAGTTCCTCTGTCTTTCTGATTCTTTCTTTCCCTCATTCCCAGTCTTTCTTGCCTTGGGTCAAGTTAGCACCACTTAAGGACTACAACACTATGCCCATTCGCCATATGTCGTTGGTGTCTGTGTGGATGTGGATGTGTATGTGTGTACATACCAGTTTTGCTTGTTTCCTTACCTGATGCCTCCCGTCGCTTGCAGCCAAAGCATGTCATCTTTTGAGAGACAAAAACAAAAACACAGGCGAGCAGAGAAGGGACACCGGGTACATCACCGTGTTTGTGTATGTGTATGCTGCAGGGTTATTCGCCATGAGACAGGGCCAGATGGTCACCCCAGGCAAAGCAGGTTGGGCCTGTTTACCTGCTTCTCTCTGGGTCATGTCAGTTTCGTTTTCAGCTTAGCTGCAACATGGTTCAAGCTTCACTGCCAAAAACACCATATTTAATTGTCCTTCTCCTCCTCCTCCTCTTTCTCTGTGCAATTTAATTCTAGCTCAGTGGATACAAGGTGTTAAGTCTTTCTGCAACTCTAAAAAAAAAACTTTAATAAACAGTAAGTAAATTCAGCAGTTTATATAAATATATCTATTCAAATATATATAGTGTATATATACATATATATAGCTATATGTAGATATGTATATAAAATTATTATTTTCTTAGATTTGAAAATATATCCAGGACAAAAAAATTAAATGATGGCAAGAATCAAAATAAATATCTTTTGTAACATGCAACATGTTTTATTTTGGTATTTTTGGTATATTGTGAAATTATATTTTATTTCCAGAAATGATCACTGGAGAAAAAATAATGGCCATCGTAAACAAATAAGCAGGCAAGCCCAGTAAATCCATGATAATACTGTATACAATATCCCAGCACAAATTCTACATTTACAACCAACAGTTGTGTCATACTCAGCACTCAGATGCTCCAAGTAATTTCAATCTTTTTTACTTAGCTTTTGAGTTTAATCAGAAGCTATGTTACACATTTATGGATAATTAGCCATGTGGCTTCATTGTGAAATTACATTTTTAGATAATTATTTTGTAACGATTTGTATTCACTAAAAATCTTTATCATAAGGGCTGCATGGCAGTGTGGTGGTTAGCATTGCCTCACATCAAGAGGGTTCCAGGTTCAACCCCCAGATGGGGCCCTTCTGTGTGGACTTTTCATGTTCTCCCCATATATGCCTGGGTTCTCTCTGGGCACTCCAGCATCCTTCCACTGTCCAAAAACATGCATGATAGGTTAATTGGTGTCTCTAAAATTGTCCTTTTGGGACAAGGTTGAATGAATTGAGGGTTAGTAAGGGTCCTCATTGAGAGTGATGCTGTAGTGTCGCAAGATTTTATGAGACTATCGGCAGATTCAAACAAGGCGCGCCTCTAATAGAGCAAGCAATATAGTAAGATTATAATTACGCCAATAACTTTTGTTTAAATAAATATATCATCGGGTAAAAACAAAACAAAACACTGGAGTACAGTGAAGAAAGCCTGGATAGCCTTACGGATTACATCGACGATTGTTTTGACAGGATCGTCATGGGTAATACAAACCAAACCCCATCTGCCAGCAACAAGGCTTCAACCTCCAAAAGAACTCGGAATGAAGAGTCACCCGGAGCGACGTCTCCAGTTGGTAATGATTAAACGGACATTTTAACATAAATCGATAAGAAATTATCCATTTCGACGCCGGTATGTCTCTGTTAGAAATTCTACACAGAGAGTTTCAGGCATTACGGTAGTCGTTGGAGTTCAGCCAGCAACAGGTGGAGACGCCGGCTGCAGAAAACGCAGCCCTCAGAGGATCGGTGAAATCACTCACCGAAGGAATGAGCCGGATCTCTAACGATAACAAGAGAATGAAAGAATCAATTATTGATCTCCAGGCTTGCAGTATGAGGGACAATCAGGTGTTTTCTAGAATCCCAGAGCAGGCAGACGAGGACCCTGAACTCACAGTAAAAAACTTTTTCCAAAATCAGCTGAAACCTCCAGGAGATGCAGTGAAAAATATCACTTTTCACCGACTCCACCGCCTGGGAGGGAAGAGACCCGATGCTCGCCGACCGAGACCGATGGTAGCCAAGTTGGAACACTATCAACAGAAGGTCCAGGTGAGGGGCCGCGGCAGGGAGCTGAGAGGAACGGACTTCAGCGTCAACGACCAGTTTCCCACAGAAATCCTGGAAAGACGCAGGGTTCTGTTCCCCATCCCGAGAAAGTTCATGGAAAGAGGCTCCCGAGCTGTCATCGCGGTGGATAAATTATTCATCAATGGGCAGCTGTACCGAGACAGTTTCCTCACGTGTATCAGGCTGTTACAACTCCAGACAAAGAGGTGTAGCCATTCTGATAAACAGAATAGTAAATTTCACTGCAAACAACACAGTTATAGATCCAGAAGGTAGATTTCTAATTGTTAATTTATCTATTCAAAATATGAATTTATGCATTGGAAATATATATAGTCCAAATGTTGATGACTCATTTTTTCACTCCTTTTTCACTTCACTCTCTGATCACTCAGATAACACACTCATCATCGGAGGGGACTTTAACATGGTTTCTGACTCAGGAGGAGACAGACTCAGTACTTCAGGAAGTCAGCGGAACTGGCAGTCCACAAATATTGTTAAACAGTATATGAATGATTTTGGTCTTTGTGATGCTTGGCACTCCCACCACCCTACTCTTAGAGAATACACCTTCTTCTCACCGGTACACCACTCATATTCAAGAATAGATTATTTCTTAGTCAGCAGTTCTTTGATGAGTGATATTTCAGACACCAAAATCCACCCCATCACTATCAGTGATCACGTTCCAGTTTCTATCACACTGAAGAATAAACGAGTTACACCATCAGCTAGGAATTGGAGATTTAATACATCATTACTAAAAGACCCTGATTTAATTAATTATTTCAAAAGGGAATGGTCTGTATATGTAGATAACAATGATCTGCCAGGAATGTCAGCTTGTACTCTCTGGGAAGCCAGAAAAGCAGTTATGAGAGACAAAATAATCTCTTTTTCATCAAATAAGAAAAAAAGGGAAAGTTCAAGGATATCAGATTTAGAACTCAGGATTAAATCGTTAGAAGTTGTCTACAGTACCTCCAAAGAGGAACACATACTGAATGAACTAAGAAAAGCTGAACTTGAATAAAACAAAATTATTGACAAACAAACACAGTTTCAGACACAAAGACTTCGCTAGGAGAACTTTGAGCATGGCAATAAATCTGGAAGGTTCCTAGCTAATCAACTAAAGAGAAACAAAGAGAAAACAACAATCACTTCTGTTAAAAACTCAAAAGGAAATGTCACCCATGACCCTGGTGTAATTGACAATGCTTTTAGGGACTTCTATAAAACCTTATATTCATTACAAAGTGATCCATCAGACAGTTACATAGATCAGTTTCTTAGTAATATCAACCTTCCAAAGTTACCAACCGAACAGGCAATGGCTCTGGATTCACCTCTCTCAATAGGAGAACTCCATGAAGCCCTTCAACATATGCCTAGTAACAAAGCCCCAGGACCAGATGGTTTTCCATCAGAGTTCTACAAAGAATTTTGGACTGGAACTTGGCACCTACATTTTACAAAATGGTATTACAAGTTAAGCAGAATGGCAGATTATCCACACACATGAACTCTGCTAACATTATCCTGCTACAGAAAACAGGAAAAGACCCCGTACTTCCATCCAGCTACCGCCCAATATCTCTAACAAATGCAGACCTCAAAATAATTTGTAAAGCGCTTGTCAAAAGAATAGAAAAAATCCCTTCACCTATAATATATCCTGACCAGACAGGTTTTATAAAGGGTAGACACTCGCAAGCAGGTTAATTAATCTCATAGACTATTCTACCATCAACAACTTGGAAATCACAATCGTCTCTCTCGATGCAGAAAAAGCATTTGATCGAGTGAACTGGAAATTTTTATTCGCTGCATTAAACAAATTCGGGTTTGGGTCAGACTTCATCAACTGGAAAAGGTTATTATATAGCTTCCCAAATGCATGTGTCAGGACAAATGATCAAACTTCTCCAAGCTTCAGTCTGCAGAGAGGTACAAGACAGGGTTTCCCACTTTCCCCCTCACTTTTTACTATTTTCATCCAACCTTTAGCAGCTGCTATCAGACAAGATAGAAATATTAAAGGCATCCAACCCCAAAATATTGAGCATAAAATAAGTCTTTATGCCGATGATGTATTACTTTTCCTTCAGAACTCGCAGACGTCTATCACTCACACGATCACACTCATAAATAAATTCTCAGCACTTTCTGACTACTCTATCAACTGGTCTAAGACCACAGTTCTGCCCATTAACTGTAGGGTCCAGAATGTACCTGCGATCACTTTACAGTCAGGAAATATTAGTTATTTAGGCATAAACATTTCCGCCAGGCTCTCAGAGCTAACAAAGCTAAATTATGTGAAATTATTAAATACAGTAGAGGACGATCTCACTCGTTGGGAGTCATTACCTATATCACTTATGGGGAGAGTTGCAACCATTAAAATGATAATACTACCAAAAGTTAACTATTTGTTCTCAATAATCCCCATAAAACCATCTGCTACTTGGTTTAAGTCACTAGATTCATGCATCTCCAAATTTCTGTGGAAAAACAAACCACCACATATTAGTTTAAAAACCCTGCAGAAGACCAAGGACAGTGGTTGATTAGATTTACCTAATTTTCAGCACTATTTCTTAGCCAATAGGTTACAATATATATACAATGGTTTAAACCTAGCCCACCAGATGAACCATGGATAAATATAGAACAAGCATTGTGTGATAATCTGGAAATCTCTGACCTGCCACTTATTAGTCAAAACGTAAAAAATCACAAATGTTTCAAAAGTATTAACATCAGCACCTCTCTAACAACCTGGTGGGAATTTCTTAAAATTACAAAGTCTTCACTTCTCCCGTGTGAAGAGCTTACACCCATCTGGAACAATTCTGACATCCTATAAAACAAAAAAAATGCTAAACTTTACTCTGTGGAAGATCAAAGGAATCAAACATCTGGAACATATAATCCAAAATGGAAATTTTATTTAATTTGATGAGCTCATATCACAACATGGGATAGGCAGCAATAAATTCCTAGAATATCAACAACTTAAGTCTATAATAACCAAGACATATATCCTCCACCAACCAGACTTACAACTCCTGATTATGGTAGCTGCCTGGGGTGTCTGGGTTGCCCTGGGAATGCCACAGTATGGGTGGGCTGGTGCAGGTCCTGGTGCCGGGCTGGTTGCTCTGTCCACCTCTGTATCCACAGGTTGTTTTCTTTTTTAGGGTGTTGGGGCGTGCGGTGGGGTGGGGCGGTGCTTTTCCCCTGTTGATTGGGTTTTTTTTGTTGTTGTTGTTTGTTTTTTTTGTAGAGGTCCTCTGGGTTGAGGAGGGGTGGGGTGGGTGCCTGTGGGGGGTACAGTAGCTCCCCGAATATGGTCGCTGCAGGCCCCGAGCCTGGTGGACATCAGTTCCTCCTGCCCTGTGGCGGGTCCCAGGTAATGGGGGTGCCTTTTGCAGCCAGTCTCTGGCTGCCCTCTCCGGGGGCGTTGCCTCTCCCCACTGCTCGCGACTTCACCCACCTGTGGGCACGTCTTGACTTCCCGGGGCACTTGGAACGGGGGGGTCTGGGGCAGGTGCTGGACCACTGTGTGGGTGTCTGGGGCGCTTGGCCCTCTTGGGTATTAGGTGGGGCCTGTACCGGGGGGGGGGGGGGGGGGGTTTGGGGGCGCTCGGGCTTCGGTGCACGGCCCATGTCTGGGCGGCTGGGGCCTGGCGGGGTCGGTGGGCCGTTGCCCTAGGGGTCCTCTGCCCTATGCTCATGGGGGCTCTGCCCGGGGGCTTCATCTGCGGTCTTCTGGGTGGATGCGTGGTTGTCCCTGTAGTGGGCTTCCTGGGTTCTGTGCTCTGTGGGGGCTGCGGGGGTGTGGATTGTGGCTCTGTACACTTATACACCCATAATTAAGCATAATTGAGTTATCATGTAGGTCCTGTGCCACGGGTATTGCATGTTTACGCGCACACACACACACACATTCATTAGCCCAGTAGCATGCTCGCTAAGCAGTTGATGTGTTATCCTGTGGTTTCAGGTTATCTATATCCACAGTTGTGTTGTATGCGATTGCCGCTACATGTGCTTGTTTTTGTTTGTTTGTGTGTTTGTTTTTTCTCTGCTTGTCTGCTTTCAGGTGCTCCTGGAGGCGCTAAGGCTGGATTCCCAACAGAGGTCGTGGAGACAATTTTATAATTTTTCTTTTTTTTTTTTTTTGTCCCCAGCCCCCCCCCATGACCCGACCGAGGGATTAAGCAGGTATAGAAAATGGAGGGATGGAATCTTTATCATGACATGTACCATGACATGAAATGTAGACTTCAACAAAGGACAACAAAAACAAACCTTATAATCAGTGAAATTTTCTAAAATGTAAAAAAAAAAATTCAAATTTTTTATTTGTTTGAAACTTAATTCAAATAAAGAAATTAATATTTTTTTTTCAGCATTTTCCTTGATCAACTTTATTGAATTTATAAAATGGTTCAAAATATGAACAAATTTAAGTTACTGTTGCATTTTAGGAAACTTACCAACTTATATGGAAATGTAGTTTGTAATATTTACCTGACAGAAATTTGGTTTGATGCATTTCAGATAAAATTATCCTTAAAGCACACACAGACTCAATTGATCATAAATTTTTAATTAATTTTCTATATGTATACATCAGGAACAGTTTAACAGTGTAATGTGAGGCTCCCCACATCACAGTTGAACTGTCCTTTCGCTGTCTGCCCCTGTTAACCTCCCCTGTAGCAGCAGTTGCTGGCACCTCGGCTAAGCATGATGTAGCAGTCACAGGTGCCTACATGTTGCCTGCTGGCGCCATGCCGTTGTGCTGCTGCAGCAGCCTTCTTGTCATTGTGTTGAGTCCTCGTGCCCATTTTCGCCAGCTGTAATCTGTCTAATCTCATCACCTGTCAGCTGCCAGTCACATTAGAGTAGTTATACACACTGATGATGACTCTGGATTAAATAATTGCCCTGTATATGTACAATAATGAGTCTGTTTTTTCTTTGTATTAAGATTCAGTCAGAGCGTCAGAATGCACACACACAGTTTGCAGTCTGCTGCCTCTTGTTTATGTCTAACCCATCAGTCACACAGAACAATCCATCTCTCCTTTTTTTCCTCACATACTGTGACCCTCTACCAGACACCCCCCACACCCCCACCATCACCCTTTGCACCCAACACCCCACCCTCCACCTCACACACCTACCCATATACACATACGCCTTCCATCCTTTTTCCATTTAAGATGCAAAGCCAGGGCCGAGGAGAGCTGTGCATATAGTCACACAGACAATCTCATCTATGTCCAATCTGTCATGCCACTGCCTTTCATTATTCTCCAGCGTGGGGGAAGAGATAACACTAAAGAAGGCATATTTTATGGACAGTTGAGAGAGACAGAGATGTGTGTGTGTGTGCGTGTGTGTGTGTGTGTTTGTGGAAAATTTGTAGAAATGACAGAGAATGATAAGGAAATGCAAGGAGAGAAAGATGCTAATATGGTGGGGTAATGGTTACAAGATATGAGTGGTCCTGCTTTGGCCAGGGGAGCAGTGTTACTGTTCTGCATTGGTATCTAGGTCAAGGCAAAGCAAAGGGGGGAAATAAAAGGGAGATGGCAAATGAAGTGATAAAAATGATTGAAATAGAGGTTTAGGGGCAAAGGATGGAACGATGTTGGTCAGCACCATCACATCTCCATTACAAATGTGGCGCCCGAGGGCAGAGGGGCACTGGTGACGTGTAAATAGGCACTAGCTGTTCTTCACGGCCACTCGATAGTCCCATAAAATTATGGCTTGTATGCATGCATGCCGCTGTTTTTTAATATGGAGGAGTAAGGGAATCCAAGGGAGGTAGCAGATGAAGGATGGGACGGAAGGGTGGAGGGATGGGTGAATGAACTGAGGTCAGATATTCTCTTCTGTCACCTTGGTTGCTGGGCTGAGTGGCTGACTGGTTGTCTCTCTGCTGAACATGTTGGAGTGATTGGGTCCTGGCCTGCAGAGAATGGGCTTGCCAGGTTTACATATATACATATATCATGGCCATTGTCATGCTATCTGTGTGTGGGGGGGTGTGTATGTATGTGTGTCTGTTTCATGTGCATTGTGAGTTTGAATATGCAAATAAGATCCAGCAAATGCCTTTGATTTTGTGCAGTTGTTTGTGTCTGTGCAAGTGTGTGCGTGTGTGTGATTGTAATTGTACAACATCCAGATGTCAGCGAAGCCTCACTTGGTGTCTGTCATTGAGACTATGGGGGTGGGGTTAAGGTGACCTCTTTTAAATGTAGACAATGTCACGACAACATGCCCGACTCGACTTATAAAACTCATTTGCATAACGTTTCTCCCTTATCCTTGTCTTTCTCTGTCGTTTTTTCCCTTCTTCATCCTGGGAGACAGGCAGAGCAGACGAGTCGTGTTTTGCCTTTGTCTCGGCCGTTCAAATGCAAAAAGATGTCATGTCAAGGCTTTCTTCAACACAAAAAGACACAGCTGATGCAACCTGCATGGCACAATGAATAGGGAGACATAATACAAACACTGTGGAAGAGAACAATGAAGTGCTGCGCATAAGGACAAAATAGGTTTTCTGTGTCATTCGGTCAAATTATAAAGATGCTCCAAAGAAGCTTGTCAGTACAGTATGTCCTCACTAAATAACATGAAGATATGACCATAAAAATAAGTTACTGACACTTAAACTCAGTTGACACCACCATTCACACTTCTTGTCACTCTTTCTTTTACAAGGTGGTGTGAAACACTGCAGAGAGCTTTCAAAAAAGTATTTGGAGAAAGATTTAAAAGATGATGGATGGGACTTTTTTATTGTTTTTTTGTTTAGTTTTTTTTTTTTTTTACATACCTCATAAACCTTGAACTTTGATTTCTGCTTAACTTTTCTAGCACACCTTGTTCTTCTTGTGCATTTGTGTGAGCAAGCCTTGTCAGTGTGCCCTTTAATTTGAATGCACACTTCACTCAGGAAAACTAATTAATTATTCCCCTCTTCACCCTCCTTTATTCAACCATTTGTTTTTTTTTTAACTCTATGAAGAATACATGCCACATTCCTTCAATACCTTTCCTTCTCTCAGACTCAGTGCCTGTTCATTAGGAATTCAAATTAATCAGTATTTACTGTAGCCCTTGCCAGCTCTGCTCTCAAGTGCAATTTCTATCAACAAGGTTGAGTGGGCTTTTGTTTCTCATAGCCAATTGGAATAAAGCATGCATCTTTGTCCCATTTTTTTAAGATGTTCAAGTGAACACATCAACTAGTTTGGTACATAAAATGGAATTTAAGTTCTCCCCCAATGAGATACTGCAAGGATTTTTTTATATGACATTCAATGAACTCTGAAATTAAGACTGCAACAGTTAAATCCAAGCTAATTGATAGTTTTTGTTTTTCTGGGGTTTTCTCTTACTTGCATGGTAAACACTCAAAACACATTGAAAGCTTCACAATTCAGAGTTAAAAATTGTATGAGGGCACTGTCCACACGAATTTACCTCAATAGTGATACATGAATATTAAAATGTGTCGCGAGTGAGAGCAAAGAATAAAAGAATTGTTGAAAATGTGTCAGATCCTGTGCTCTTGTGCATAAGAGGTAGTGGTTTGATGCTGTAGAACCAAAATCTCATCACATACTCAAAGTGTGGCTAAACATTGAACCTATAAATTATACTTTAAGCTTGGCCTCTATATAAATGAAAATTATGTGGTAAATGTACACTACTTAAAAAAACAAAGGAAACACGAAAATAACACATCCTAGATCTCAACGAATTAAATATTTCAGTTGAAAATCATTATTCATTACATAGTGGAATGTGTTGAGAACAAAATAACATAAAAATGAGCAATGTAAATTAAAATGATCATCCCATGGAGGTCTGGATTTGGAATCATACTCAAAATAAAAGTGGGAAATCGCAATAAAGGCTGATCCAACTTGAGTGGAAATTCTTCAAGACAAGTCAAAATGAGGCTCAGTAGTTAGTGTGGCCTCCATATGCCTGTATGACCTCCCTCCCTGGCATGCTCCTGATGTGGCGGCAGATGTTCTCTCAGGGATCTCCTCCCAGACCTGGATTAGAGCATCAGTGAACTCCTGGACAGACTGTGGTGCTAGTTGATAGATTCAATTCAATTCAATTCAATTTTATTTATATAGCGCCAGATTACAACAATTGTCATCTCAAGGCAAATAAATATAAATAATAAAGGTAAATAATATAGTCCAATTCAAGCCAATTGGAATTCAATTCATTATAATCATAATTCAATTCATTCATATAGAGCCAATTCAAAAATAATATCCTAGCTAAGGAAACTAACAGATTGCACCGAAACTTGTCTTCAGTCCAATCTCCCGTCCTGAGCGTGCCTGTGGTGACTGTGGAAAGGAACGACTCCCTTTTAACAGGAAGAAACCTCTGGCAGAACCAGACTCAGGAAGGGTGGCCATCCGCCTCGACCAGATGGAACGAGACATGATGTCCCAGATGTGCTCGATTGGATTCAGGTCTGGGGAACGTGCAGGCCAGTCCATAGCATCAGTGCCTTCATCATGCAGGAACTGCTGACACACTTCAGCCACAAGAGGCCTAGCATTGTCATGCATCAGAAGGAACCCAGGGCACCACCAGCATATGGTCTCACAATGGATCTGGGTTAGGGTCAGGGTACCTCTGGCTAGCACATGATGGGCTGTGCAGCCCTTCAAAGAAATGCCTCCCCACACCATTACTGACCCACCGCCAAACTGGTCATGTTGGAGAATGTTGCAGGCAGCGGAACGTTCTCCACGGTGTCTCCAGAATCTGTCACGTCTGTCAGATGTGCTCAGTATGAACCTACTCTCATCCGTGAAGAGCACAGGGCGCCAATGGCAAATCTTGGTGTTGCCAATTGCCCTGCACAGTGTTGGGCTGTAAGCACATACCCCACTTGTGAACATTGGGCCTTCATACCACCCTCATGGAGTCTGTTTCTGACAGTTTTATGAGAAACCTGCATATTAGCAGCCATCTGGAGGTTATTTTGCAGGGCTCTGGCAGTGCTCCTCCTGTTCCTCCTTGCACAAAGGAGCGGGTAGCAGTCATGTTGCTGGGTTGTTGCCCTCCTACTTCTCCTGGTGTACGCGCCTGTCTCCTGATATCTCCTCCATGCTCTGGACACTGTGCTGAGAGACACCGCAAACCTTCTTGCCACCGCTTGGCATTGATGTGCCATCCTGGATGAGCTGCACAACCTGAGCAAATTCTGTTGGTTGTAGACACTGCCTCATGCTACCTCTAGAGGTGAGAGCACTGACAAAACGCAAAAGTGACCAAAACATCAGTCAGAAAGGATGAGAACAGAGAAATGGTCTGTGGTCACCACCTGCAGAAACACTACTTTATTGGGGTTGTCTTGCTAATTGCCTCTCGTTTCCATCTGTTGTCTGTTCCATTTGCACAACAGCAGGTGAAATTGATTCAAAATCAGTGTTACTTCCTAACTGCTGTCCAGTTAAGACAGCAGATAGGAAGTAGATTTCACAGAAGTGTGATTGACTTGGAGCTTTGATTGGAGTGTGATTTGACATTGTGTTTTTTAGGTGTTCCCTTTATTTTTTAGAGCAGTGTAATTGTGGTACAATTTTGAGGGTTGACTGTTAAAGTACAATGTATGGCACTACGTACACATCCAATACATTATTAGTTCTGCTATGACTGCCCAGAAGAATTTATGTGCACCACAAACACACATCAATAGATTGAATTTTGTGAAAGCTTCCCTGAACTATTGTTCTGGAAATAATAAATTAAACCGGTATACCTGCCACATAACTTAATGAAGAGGACATATGTTAGTTAGGTATATGTTTTATTGTTTGTACAAAAATCTTTGGGTCAAACCACCAAATTTTGAACTTTAAAAATCTCTCAAGTGCCCTAGTAATACACTTATGACCCTCTTTAAAGTATGACAAGCTTATATAGTGTATTTTG